>NC_064819.1:199144863-199778434 GCF_024166365.1 Elephas maximus indicus | reverse complement strand
GATTTATTGTGAGCATTTTTGTTACTGTTTGTTTTGCAATGAGTTTCATCTAACTGTAATGACCAAGTAGTTCCAAATCTTAGCATGGAAACCCAAACTCTTCCAGACACTTATCTCCAACCACCTGGATGTCCCACAACCACTTTAGACCAGATGCATTCACATGAAGTCATTGCTTCCTTTATCTATATTCTACCTTTTCTGAAGTTCCTTCTTATGTTAATTGCACTAGCATCTGACCTTTAACCTGAGAATTTCACTCTCCATTACTCCTGCAATCTAATTCGTTATCAAGTCCTGTCTGTTTTGCCCAGTAAATATTTCCTTACTCCATCTTTTCTGTTGTATCCTTGTTGCCTCTCTTCATTTGGATGCTCTCTTACTTAGATCACTGGAGCAGCTTCTTAACTAGTTTCCTTTCATTCTTGTCACTTGCTGTCACATGCTGCCAAAGTATTATTCCAGAAATACAAAATTAATATTTTCCATTGCCTACAGGATATAGTAAAAATGTCTGAGCTTAGCATACTGATCATTCATTATTTGACTGCAGTCTATTTTTCTTGATCCATCTTCTCTACTCCCCACCCTGTGTTTCAGGCAGATGATGTACTCTCTGTTCTCTATAACACATTTATCTTTCCTGATTTTGTGCCCTTTGCTTACTGTTTCCCTACATTTATACCCACTTATAATGTGTCCAAGAAATGCCTACTTACCCTTCAAGGTCAGCTCAAGTGTTACCTCAGGAAGCATTCTTCCCCCACCGAGTCAGTTATTGTTAAATTGTGTATCTAGCTCATTTTATGCTTATATCATAGCTCTTACTCTCTTAGTAGTATAATTATTTAAATGATCTGCTTTCACGCTGCAGGAACCAAGTTTTGCACAAGCCTGTATCCTCAACGGCTATCAGCAAGCAAAGAGAAATTCCTCATTGAGTGAATGAATCTTAACAAAAGCCAAAGTATAGAATGAATTGAGAGCTCATAGGTAAATGTGATGGTGAGTACACTGGATTGGTGGTGGATACTTTTTATTGTTTTGGGTGGATGAGGGCTGTGGATTGAGGACGTAGATTAGAGTTTGTGGTTAGGGTTTTCTTTCAGATTTCAGATTTGGCAGTAAGTTTTAGAGATTAAGATGAAAGAAATAGGCACAACTATAGTTTTGAATTTTGGAGCTAATAAAGCTGTGAATAGTTGGAAGACACTGGATTCTCAAGCAAGTGCCCAAACCATTGCAATCTGCATACATCACACCAAAGGCAGACTAAGATGAAGGAAGAATCCTAGAACGAGTCATAACTCCCCAGGATGTGGTGCCTAGTTGTGCACTGCTTATTATACCTTAATATTACCCCAGTTTGCCCAGTTAGAAGCAGTGTTCAACTCTATGCAATGCTTTTTCTTTAAAATTATGTTAAATTTGTTTTTATGACCTATTGTGGTTTTCAGTTGAAACTAGTTTTGTTACAAGTTTTTTGTTTGAGTTCGTTTCAACAATTTTTGCATGTGCAATTCAGTGACATTGATTACATTCTTCACATTGTGCCATCATTCTCGCTATCTGTTCCCAAATTATGTCACCACCATTAACTTACTTAGACTCACTGTCCTCTAAACTTGTCACGTATGCTTTAGAGTTACTGTTGCCAGTTTGATGTCATATATATGGTTCTTTAACAGAGCTCAATGCTTAAGGCAAACATTCCTTACTAATTGAGCTAAGATGTTGTTAGGTTTAAAGATGACTTCAGGGGATCATTTTGGTTCAAGGCTTAAAGATAATCTCAGGTCAATAGATTTGGGGATTCTTCCAGTCTCAGTGGGTCCAGGAAGTCTGAAGTCCATAAGAATTTTAAATTCTCTGCCATATTCCGCACCCCTTTAATCAGGATCCATCTGTTGAATCCTTGATCAAAACATTCAGTAATGGTAGCCAGGCACCATCCAGTTCTTCTGGTCTCATGGTGAAGGAGGTGGAGGCATTAGACATATGGTCCAGTTCCTTCTCCAATTCCTGGGTTTCCTTCGTCTGCTCCAAGTGAATAGAGACCAATCGTTATGCCTTGGATGACCTCTCATGTGACACGTTTTTGACACGGGCCTTGTCTTTTAATGTTTGGCGTTTATATTGTTCTGGTAGGGCCTCAGGTCTTGGGTGGTGCAAATGGTTTGTGTTCAGCTACCAACTGAAAGGCCGATAGTTTGAACCTACCCAGCAGTGCTGTGGAAGAGAGGTCCATTATATGCAAGAGCTTCCATAAAGATTACAGCCTATGGAGCTAAGTTCTACTCTGTAACACATGGCGGGGGGGTTGCCATGAATTGGAGTTGACTCTACCGCATTGGGTTTAGTAGGGCCTGTAGCTGTTTTAAAGGAAAGAAGAGAAAAGAAAGGGTAAGGGAAACTATGGGGCTTAAGTTTGGGTGGGAAAGCATATTTCCTTCCAAAAGTTGAAGACAGGAGGATAAAGGGCTTGGTAGGAGATTACTATATGCTACCGCTTGATTTTAACAGATGAAGTTAAACTTAACGCTAGATGATACATTCAGCCCTTTTTTCTTGGGAAAAGCCTTGAAGACTTTTTTTTTTTTACCATCTAAACTGTGTTTCACAGTCATTTGCATTTGTATAGGACTTTGCACATTGCCAGTTGCTTTCACAGTGATCCTTCTTTGATCCTCGCAACAATCCTGCTAAGTAGGCAGGATAGCTGCTGGTGCCTTTGTTTTATGGACATTAGTTAACAGACTTAGCTAAATTAAATGGCAACTTGGGGATATATCCAGACTATTTGATTATAAATTTACTGTTGTTTTGGGTTGGGAAGGAGTAGACAGTTTCTTGGCAATGTCCTCTTTAATTTTGGAAACTTTAAAATTTTAGAAGAGGGGGAAGGGAGGGAATTTTAGGATTTTTCTTGTGTCTAGAGGTGTTTTTTTAGAGGTTGGGGCAGGGCTGAGGAGCATTTTAAAAGTCTGTTGGTTTCCCAGCGTCGGAGCTATTCCTTCTGGCTGTTGAACAGGGATGCTGTTGTTGTTGTTAGTTGTCATCATGTTGACTCCAACTCATGGTGACCTTATATATAACAGAACAAAATGTCGCCCAGTCCTGCACCATCTTCTTGATCATTGGGATGTTTGAGTCCATTTTTGCAGCTATTGTGTCAGCCCATCTCATTGAGGGTTTCTCTTGATTTTGCTGACCCTGTACTTTTTTTTTCTACTTTACCAAAAAAAAAAAAAGTAGCTAGGGCTACTTTACCAAACATGATGTTCTTTTCTAGTGATCAGTCTTTCCTGATGATGTGCTCAAAGTAAGGAAGGTGAAGTCTGGCCATCCTCACTTCTAGGGAGCATTCTGGTTGTATTTCTTCTAAGACGAATGGATTTTATTCATTCTTATGATAGTGACATCTTTACTTTTTAAAACTTTAAAGAGATCTTTTGTAGCAGATTTACCTAGTATAATATGTTCTTTGATTTCTTAACTACTCTTTCATGGACATTGATTGTTCATTCAAGGAGAATGAAATCATTGAAAACTTTAATTTCTTCTTCATTTACCATGATGTTGTTTTTCAGTTCAGTTGTGAGGATTTTTGTTTTCTTCATGTTGAGGTGTAATCCATACAGAAGGCTGTAACCTTCATTAGTAAGCGCTTCAAGTCATGTTCATTTTTGGTAATCAAGATTTTGTCATCTGCATATTGCAGGTTGTTAATGAGCCTACGTCTAATCTAACCCTGATGCTATGTTCTTCATATGTTCTAGCTTCTTGGCACATTTGTTCAGCATATAGATCGACTATAAGTAGGTGACAGGATACAACCTCACCACATACCTTTTCCAACTTTGACCTACTTTTTCTCTTCAAATGACTACCTCTTGATTTATATACAGGTTTCACATGAGCATAATGAAGTGTGCTGGAATTCCCATCTTTTATAATGTTATCCATGATTTGTTATGATCCACACAATTGAATGCCTTTGCATAGTTGATAAAACACAAGTAAACATCTTTCTGTTATTCTCTATTTTTGGCCAAGATTTATCTAACAGCAGTGATGATATCCCTCACTCTGTGTCCTCTTACTGAATCCTTCTTGAGCTTCTAACAGTTTCCTATTGATGTATGGCTATAGTCGTTTTTTAATTGAGCAGAATTTTGCTAGCATGTAATATTAATGATATTGTTTGATAATTTACACATTCCATTTGATTGCCTATGTTTGGAATAGGCATGAATATGAGTCTCTTTCAGATGGTTGGCCAGGTAGCCGTCTTCCAAATTTCTTGACGTAGATGAGTAAGCATTTCCAGTATTACATCTGTTTTTGAAGGGTCCCGATTGGTATTGTATCAATTCTCGGAGCCATGTTTTTTGCAGATGCCTTCAGGGCAGCTTGAACCCCTTCCTTCAGAACCTGTGGTTTTTGGTCACATGCGACCTCTTGAAATGGTCAAACATAGACCAGTTATTTTTGGTCAGTGACTGTGTATCTTTCCTATTTTCTTTTGATGCTTTCTGCATCATTGAGTTTTTTGCCTATAGAATCCTAAAGTAATACAACTCAAGGCTTAAAATTTTCTCTTCAGTTTTTCAGCTTGAGAAATGCCAATTATATTCTTCCCTTTGGGTTTCTAACTCCAGTTCTTTGCACATTTCATCATAATGCTTTGCCTTATTGAGCCACCCTTTAAAATCTTCCGTTTAGCTCTTTTACTTCATCATTTCTTCCACTCACTGTAGCTACTCTGTACTTAAGAGCAAATTTCAAAGTCTCTTCTGACATTCATTTTGGTCTTTCCCTTCTTTCCTGTCTTTTTAATGACTTTTCACTTTTTTTCATGTAAGATGTCCTTTCACAGCTCTTCTGGTCTTTGGTCACTAGTGTTCAGTGCGTCAAATCTATTCTTGAGATGGTCTTTAAATTCAGGTTGTAATATTTAAGGATAAGGAGTCCTGGTGGCACAGTGGTTAAAGGACTCGACTGCTAACTGAAAGGCCAGTGGTTTGAAACCACCAGTGGCTTGTGGGAGAAAAATGTGGCAGCCTCCTTCCGTATTTACAGCCCTGGAAACCCTGTTGGGGTCACTATGAGCTGGAATTCGCTTGATGGTAGTAAGTTTGGTTTTTGGTTTATATTCAAGGATACACTTTGTGCTTGCTTTTATTTTTGTGGACTTGTTTTAATTTTCTTCAGCTTCAACTCGAGCTTGCACACAAGCAATTGATGATACTCCCTGGGCACAGGTATGGGTAGGAATCTTTAAATCTCAAGAGCCTAGACCAGTGCCTGGTGAAAGAAGGAACTCAGCAAATGTTTCTTAAATACAACTGGAAGGAAAATAATGCATTTTAAAATACCTGCTGGATTATTGTACCGGTCTGATTGTGTGACACTAGAAGTGATGTTTTAACTTTTGAAGTTAATGAAAAAAAGAAAAAAAAAGTTCTTAAGAGCTTTATCCTAGAACTTTTTAGATGTTTTGAAAACATTGACTTTTCGATTATAGATTCCCAACCACCTCTTTCTTATTATTATTTAAAATTTTGTGTGTGTGTGTTTTCTGTGCAAGTTTACACAGCAAATTAGGTTCCCATTTGACAGTTTCTACACAGATTATTCCATGACATTAGTTACATTTTTTTTACAATGTATTAACATTCTCTTTGTGTCCTGGCTGTTCTGTTTCCAGTACTCTGGTTTCCCTGCCCCCTTGTTTTCTGCTTTGCTTTAGAGTAAGTGTTGACCTTTTAGTCTAATATAGATGGTTTTTTAATGGAGTGCCCTACTTAGTGATAATATACTTTATTTTGTGTGCCAATATGTTCTTTCTCCAAAAGGTGACCTCAGAAGATAGTTTCCATTTAAGGTTTAAAGAGTATTTCAGAATGATAGTCTCAGGGAGTCTTCCAGTCTCAAATGGTACAGTAAGTCTCGTATTTGAAGCATTTGAGTTCTGTTCCATGTTTTTCTCTCATTCTATCAGGGTCCATCTATTGTGGCCCTGATCAGAATGGTTGGTAGTGGTAGCTGGGCACCATCTAGTTCTGATTTCAGGGTAGTTGAGGCTGTGACTCGTGTGGGCTGTTAGCTCTGTAGACTAGTTTCTTCTCTGAGACTTTGGTTTCCTTTTTTCTGTTTTGCTTCTAACCTGTAGAGACCAATAGTTGTATCTTAGATGGCTGTTTGTAAGCTTTTAAGACCCCAGGTACTACTGACCACACTGGGATGCAGAGCATGAACTTTTTGATGCCAATGGACTGAGTTTGCCCCACGAAACTACGGTCCTAAGCCTTCACACCCAGAAAACCATTCTCGCAAGGTGTTTGGCTATGTCTGCGAAGTATCTGTAACTGTGTCCTCTGTGATTATATATGTGTGCACACATATCTGTACATGCATGTACATGTAGATTCTTCTATCTGTGCATACATATATACTCATTTGTACCTACCTATAAGGTCGTTACGAGTCAGATAAGGTCGTTACGAGTCAGATTGACTCGATGGCAGTTGTTTTTGTTTTTTTTTTGGTTGGTTTATACATATATATGCCTATACACCTACGTATGTAACCATGTACTCGTATTTTGGTTATCGTTGGTGTTGTTTTCCAATTATGTGTCATGTTCTTTAGCACAAAGATCCTTTTGTCTTGTGTGCTTCTTAGTGGCGTCATTTCCTCTGGTCAAGCTGTGATCATTACACCCACATTCTGTGCTACTTTTCTTATCACCAAAAATAACAAGTATCTAGGCTCTACTTTTTTTCTTAGGCTCTAGAGAGTGATAACCTCTCTCCGCAACCCATCCCTTGTAACCGCTAACGGGCATTGATGTCTGTATCTATTCTTATCTTTTTAAAAAGTGGGATCATACAATATTTGTCTTTATGTGATTGACTTATTTCAATCACCATTATGTCCTCCAGATCCATCCATGTTATAAAGTAAAACCTTTGAAAGCTGAAACCTGTCTAAGGGGGAAACCTGTCAGAGAAGGAAAACTAAAATGTCTTCCACTAATAGAAAACGATAGAAAAGTGGTAGACTGCATCCTGTCAAAGGTGGAAAACTTGCGAGAGACAGAAAAACAAGACAGTCCTGACGAGTTCCATCTCTCAGAGGTTTCACTGTAATATGTTTTGTGGACTCAATCGTGGTTCTTTATGGTTGCATAATAGTATTCCATTGTATATATGTACCACGTTTTGCTTACCCATTCATCTGTTGAAGGGCACTTAGGCTGCTTTCATTTTTTTGCTGTTGTGAATAATGCTGCAGTGAACATCGTGTGAATATCTATTTGTATCTTAACAGAGACTTTTTAGGTCTCAAGTAGGATTTCTGGACCATAAGGTAGTTCTGTTTCTAGTTTTTTTTAGGAACCGCCGTACCATTTTCCATAGTGGTTGTACCATTTTACAGTCCCACCAGCAATGGATAAGGGTTTGAGTCTCCCCACATCCTTGCCATCATTTGTTGTTATATGTTTTTATTTATCACTGCCATTTTAGCCGGGGTGAGATGATACCTCATTGTAGTTTTGATTTGTATCTCCCTGATGGCTAATGGGAGCCCTGGTTGTGCGGGTGGTTGAGAGCTTGGCTGTTAACCAAAAGGTCAGCAGTTTAAATCTACCAGCCTTTCTTTGGATAGTTCTACCCTGTCTTATAGGGTCACTGTCAGTCAGAATTGACTCAATGGCAATGGGTTTGGTTTTGATTTTTCGGAATGGCAAATGATCTTGAGCATCTTCTCATGTGTTTTTTGGCTGGTTGCATGTCTTTGGTGAAGTGTCTGTTCATGTCCTTTGCCCATTTTTTAATTGAGTTGTTTGTCTACAGATTCTCAACCAACCATGCTTTTATTCTTTTGCTCTCTGTTTACCTACTTCTGTTCTTTGTCCACATCCCTGTAAAAATCTGGGGTCACATTGTATATGGGAGCTCATTTAATTTCTCAGTTTTAATAGTCTAACCTTTTTTATCCCCTGTGTTCATGGTTTGTTGTGTTTCCAAATCATAATGCTCCAAAACTTACCCTCTGTCTTGACTCTCTTAACCTTTGTCTGAAGTCATGAGATGCTGATGTCTTAAAAGCAGGATCGTTTGTTTTGAAGGCAGCAGAAGAGCCAAGCAGTAGCACTGAGTTCCATAGTGAAGGCGGTAGGAGAGTAAGAGAAGACAGCAGGACCCACAGGAGTGATGAGAGGTGTCTGGGTTGGAGTACTGAGAGCCACCAGTATAGACCTCACTGTGGGTCCAGTGTCCACAGGTCAGTAGTTCTCAGATTTCTGGATTCCGTAGAGTAATTTTTTTGTAGAGTAATACATTTCAGAAAAAGGTTTGGAGCCACTATTTTTCCAAGTAAGATTATTAAAATAAGTCTGCCAACATTTTAAAATAAAATCCTCCAAATTTATTAAAAAATATGTTTAACAATAAAGTAGGAAAAATGATCAGAGTAAAGGATGATGCTGTGAATTGAATAAAATTGGCTCTACCGAAAACTCAGCAAATTACTCTTTTGTGAATCAGTGAAAATTTTATGATGAATAATTAAGTTTACTTCCATTATATAGGATGGCTTTTTTTTTTTTTTTTTTAAGTTTTATATTTTCTCCTTTTGACAAATTAATCTGTACAGAGCTGCTACTGAAACATACTTTTACTAAGTCTTCCCATAAAGGAAACCTTATCCTTTCATTGCCAGCTGGTACAGATGACATGTTGGTTATTTAAATATCCGAAGTCCTTTCTTTCTGATTAAAAATATACTTTTCTTCTTGTTATTTATTTATTTTTAACTCTTTGCTGTAGGTGAGCATGAACAGATAGAATTACTTATTAATTTAGGGACAGCTTGAAAGGAGAAATAGTATTATAACAGACTGAGGTTGTAAAAGTGCATACTTGTATGGGTAGCGTGAGAAGTCCTCGTAGTGCAGTGGTTAAGCGCTCAGCTGCTAATCCAAACATCAGCAGTTTGAACCTATCAGTCGCTCCACCGGGGGGGGTGCGGGATGGAATACCTGATGGATCTTCTCCTGTAAGGATTACAGCCTAGGAAACCCTATGGGGCAGTTCTACTCTGTCCTGTCGGGTCTCTTTGAGTTGGAATTTACAGCACATGTGACAACAACATGCATAGTCTGACCATCTCAGTCCTGAATTGTTAATATAAATAGGTACATTGAGTGAAAAAAACAGAATTCAAATTGTGGAAATGTAATGGGAGGTGTGGGAAGCTGTATTTTGTAGAGTTAAGGAAGATCAGTTGCTTCTCAGGTGTCTTTGCCCTGAATCTCAGAATTAGCATATTTTTCTTTAGTGACTCTTATATTTACTTTGCTTATTTATGTATTTGTATTTATATGATGGGTATAACATTACCTTATCTCAATTTAGGGTGGGTCTATAAAACAGGAATTTATCAACTTTATAACTGTGCTTTATACCTACACAACCTGGAGTGAGACAAGCCTGCATTTATATATACAACTCAAATAAATAAGCTTAAGTTATTCCCACAAAAACTAACTTTAAAAGAGAAAAAAAATTCTCAGCAGTGGTAGAATTACAAAAATTATAATTATAGAATTTTAGTTGTATCATTACAACTGTTCCTTATGTAGAAGGGGTCTTCATTTAGTGGGTAGAACAGGCAGCGGGAAGATGAGGGCTTTTCCCCCCCCTTGATCCCATGTGAATTTTCTAGCTGAGGAATGAAGTGACTTGGAACCAACCTGGGCGTTTCTACTGAGCATGCCCTATTCCAGCAGTGTCCAGCTTGGGTGGGGCTGGTCTTGCTCATTAAGCTTTTGGACGCTGGATTTCCATCAGCTTTCCAGTCTTCTAATGACGGAAGAGCAGATAACTGGCTTGATGTGCTTAAAAGCTGCGTATGTATTTTAGGGGGAGATTTTAAGGAAGTTTTTGTTGTAGCGGAGAATTTTGTGGTGATTATGTTTGCTTTTGAAGGGAGTTTGTAATCGTGAATTGAAAATTTGGGAAACACTAATGTACAGAATATATGGAATGTGGGTAAATGCACTGTTTGCAAATTCAGTTCAGTTATATTTTAACCAAGTCCTGTGGAATTTTTTTTTTTTTTTAGTGGCCAGAGTTTAGTTTTAGATGACTTGTGTGCCTTCCTCAAGGCAATAGGGAATTTTGTCAGGCTGTCTTTAGCATAATAGCTTTCTCAGGTTTGGCCTATGAGAATAATGAAGCTAGTTGGTTTATTTTATGTACTTGTCTTGCTGTTTCATAATTAATTTATTCAGTGGTACCCACGCTCTATGAAAGTTAATTATTTCCAGTGAAGACTGTATGAGATTAATAGTGTACTTTTTTTTTTTTTAAATTGTAACACATTAAAGGATGGTAGATTTAAATTTTATTAATTTTTAAGATGCTCCATTTTCATGCTAGCTTGTCTGATGAAACAAACTTGTACTGTATCTGTCAGGGATTTGAATTCACATTTTTTAGCATCAACAGATTAGTAGGTGTTTATAGTTATCAAGCATTGTGTATTGTTTTGATGTTGTCACACTCTAAATGAATATTGGTTGAACAAGTATAAGTAGGAAACCCTGGTGGTATGGAAACTCTGGTGGCATAGTGGTTAAGAGCTAGGGCTGCTAACCAAAAGGTCAGCAGTTCGAATCCACCAGGCACTCCTTGGAAACCCTCTAGGGTAGCTCTACCCTGTACTATAGGGTCGCTAAGAGTTGGAATCGACTCGACGGCAATGGGTTTGGTTTTTTTTTTTTTTTTAAGGATAAGTATCAGCATCTTTTATTACTGAATATTTAATTTGTTGTCATGTTGAAGAAATGTGAGAATTGATCATGTTGCCCAGATTCTGACATCCAGACTTAGAAGAAAGTCTTAATGCATTTTCTTTATATAATTTACTAGTCTAACAACTTCAAATAGAACCTTGTTTCAGTGCTGTTTTCTGACAAAATGAAAAGTAGTACCACTATAATTTGCAGATAATCTCTGCAATTTCTTTTTTTATTGTTGACACTGCAGTGCTTCTGTACCCCTGAAGTAACTGTTTTATTCTTTCGGGAGCATATATGTATTTGTGAAGTTTGTTTACTATTATTTGTCCCAACAAAGAATTGTCCCTTCAAATTATTGGTAACTTGGATGTGGGGACTGAATAAATTATAACTGTTGAGCTGATACTGATGATCTGAACATCCTGTTACCCTCATCTACTTTGTAGTGTTTTTTATTATCTGTTGTATTGATATATATGATTATTTGATACTGGTGACCTGGTGGCACAATGGTTAAGTGCTGCTAACCGAAAGGGTGGCAGTTCGAACCCACCTAGTGACTCCACTGGAGAGAATCTGGACGTCTGCTTTCATAACATTACAGCCTAGAAAAACCTATGGAGCAGTTCTGCTCTGTCACGTGGGGTCATTATGAATCATAATCAACTCGACAGCACCTAACAATAATAGTTTAGCATCATAGCTAGATCACAGAGAGTTGGAAAGGTAAATATTTAACTTTGAGATTGGTTTTGCCTAATTTTTTTTTTTTTTTTGGTGAACTCTGAGTGCCTAGCGTGTTTTCCAGGAAAATTCTCTGCCACATCATGCTTCCAAAGCTTGAACTTTGAAAATCTTACTTCAAGGAAAGAAATACATTTAACTGAAGTAAAAACGTCCTAGCCACGACCGCCTAAAAATAGTTATTCAAAGCTCTTACTAGTTTTGAACTAAATTAATGCTCAGAGTAGGAATAATTTTCTTTTTTATTACTTTAACATATTTAAAAAACGGTTTTTATAGCATTCTAAATAGCATGTTTGTAATTCCATTGTGGTTATGGTTTTTCCACCTGGGAAGGTTGCTCTCGTCATTCCTGGCTTGGAAGGTCCCTGATGCTTGCTAGCGTTTATGATACCATCTGCTGACTGACCAATGTATTATTGTCAACATTCGGGTATGCTTACCTATGCGAGAAAAATCATTGAATTTATAGTCCCATCTTTTAGAATATATGGTATGCATTGGTATAACTCTTTGGTGGTGCTGTAAATATTTAAAATGGCAGAGGAGCTAGTGACCAAAATTTTAAAAGGGAATTATTTGTTTTTTGACAAGATTTAGAGATTTATGCCTGTCAACTGTGGTGTTTCAAAGCTTATGGAGGAGAGGATTTGAAAGTGTGAGATCAGTGTAGGTTCCAGCCTGGTGAACTTGTCGTAGTGTGGTGAGTTAATTGACTTTGACAAGCTTTTGTCTTATGATCTATTAAAATGCAGCGTCTGCAGTCCAGGCATTTATCTTGTGCAGTTAACCTTGGTGGATTTCTGGTTAGCTTATTTGGGAAGAGCCTCTTGAACCGCTACTGTTATTTTTTAGCTACAGAATTTGGAATTCAGTTTCACATAGAAATAGTGTTAAACTATTTGAGTCATATTGGTGTATTAAATTAAATATGGTGTATTCAAATTAAAATAATACGAAGCTCCTTTCCTTTTCTTCCATGGTCTCCATTTTCTTTCCAAACCCCAGTTTGAATGAGAAAGCTTGTGTGTGAGACCCCCCCCCCTTTGGCTTCAAAGGGAATACCTAAGCACAGCAGAGGGTATAAAATGGAAAAAAATACAGCTCATTCCTTCTTGATGGCCTAAAGTACTAGTAATGAATTATAAAAGGGTCTCTCCATTTCTAGTTTTATTTTAGTAACCATAGATTTATAGGCTACTTTAAAATCTGACCTTACCCTCCATTTATCATTTACAAGAATAAACTTTCTATGTTATTGGTACACTTAAAGATATTTCTGCAGTTGTTGCTGAAGTGATTTTGTATGATAAATGGTGTTTTATCTGAGCAGATACGGTCATGCGTCGCTTAACATCCATAATGTTCTGTGAACTAGGACAGTATGTGACTGGGATGTTATGCAAACACCGTATTATATTCTGATAGTCCCTGATTACGAATGATTTCCATTCCTAAATTTGTCTTTAAGTTGAATTCGTATGTAAGTCAGAACAGTTAGGTATGGTTTCTCTCTAACCTCAATTTGTCATATATTTGTCTTACTATATGGTGTACCGCATGTTTATGAAAACAGCGTGTGCTTTCTAAGTTTGTTTGCCAACCTCACCAATTGTTATAGCAGTGCTTATGAAAATACCTTGTGATGGGAGGGTGCAGTTGGCAAACAAAGGTAGAAAGCGTGTGTTATTTGCGTAAAAATACGATACCTTTCAGTACATAAAAAACATTAAAGAAACATGTCCGGATACACTAAAACATCTTTAATATAATAATACAGTAATAATGATGATGTTTTGATGCTCATTGCAAAGTAGCACCCGTTTGTTATGAGGCATTGTATGTACCTTGAATTTTTAATATACAGTCATGTGCTGCATAACATCCGTTTGGGCAGTGTCCAACTGCGTGTATGTCCATGGTCCCATAAAGTTACACAGGTATTCCCTGGGTTACGAACGTTTGACTTACATACAACCTGTAGTTCTGAATCAACACCCCGTAAAACCTATTATATTAAGAATTCGAGGAGCTACAAACAACATATTCTGTGGCGCATGTATTGACTGTATTTTGTAGATTACTGTTTAATACCGTGGTGGTGTAATGGTTAAGCGCTATGGCTGCTAACCAAAAGGTCAGCAGTTTGAATCCACCAGGTGTCCTTGGAAACTCTATGGGGCAGTTTTACTCTGTCCTATAGGGTTGCTATGAGTCAGAATCAACTCAATGGCAGTGGGTCATTTAATACCAAGTGGTTATGAGTTTAATGATGGGGCTGGGGCGGGGATCCTTCTGCATCAGGTAGTTTTAGGGGGAGCTCAGAAAAAGTACTTTCCCTGGTGCATGACCAGGGCAGATTGTTGGTCTTGACTCCTCTGTTCTGAACCTGGTTATGATGTTCCTGGAAGAAACTGCATATTAGCATGTTTTTCTTTCCTACAGGGCACTATGTGATGGGCCAAATAAATGTTCCCGAATATTAGGAACATCCCAATGACATTTATCAAGAATCCACCAGATGCATAACATTCCACTAGGACCGTGTAGTTATTCATCTGCACCGAATTTTCACGCTCTTCATGTGGGCAGGAGTTTAGGAGCAGATGTGGAGCAGGGAAGAGGTGTGGACAGGAAACATGATGACAGGCTTGTGCTTGTCAGGACAATTTTGGTTCTGCTCTCCCCTCTAAACGAGGAGGAAGTTGATGAAAAAGAGATTAGGGATGTTTATGTGTGGCCAGCTTCGAAATGTAATGAGAATCTTCCCCTTCTGTTTTATCCTGTTTTTTAATTTCCTCAACTTTCAGAGAAATCTACTTCCAAGTGCCCTGTTTCTACTTTTCCAACAGAGAACAGGAATAATTCTTCTGGCCTAGCCACAAATGCAGCAATATTATTATCAGTGAGAGACAATTTTTGTTTCCACTCCACAGTGAGGGAAGAAGAATAAACTAGCGAGGTTTTCTCAAGAACTATATATTCTTTTTTTTTAATAAATGAAGAACTGGTATACTTGTTAAAAGATGTCTGGCTGCTGTATAAGCTTAGGTTTTGAACTTACACTATTTAGGAGCGCTGTCTGTGGGATAAGAAGTGGGTTTGTGAGGTATGCTGAATTGGAGGCTAGAAGAAATTAGTGTCTTTGAGGATGTAGAGAGAGTTTTAAACTTCAGATGTCAGGAAATCAGTTTTACTTTAGGCCATCTTAATGCTACTGGCTGAGCTGGAGTAAACTGAAAGGTTTTTGCACTCATATGTGCTGCTGTTCATTTTTGTGGCTAGAGCTGTGTGGCAAGACAAGGTGGCACTGTTGCTAGTTGCTTGTAGCATTCAGGCTGTCTCCAAAGAAGCAGACCAGCCAAGCTGGGTTCACTTAATGCATAAGGTATCTTAATGCATAAATATTGTCCTCTTAAAGAAAGTACTTAAGTATTTCAGTTTGTGCAAACTTCTCCTCAGTGAGAGCTTTGTCTCTTCTATCTGCATCTCTGCCAATGTCATCTACTCAGTCCCATTCTCCAGTCCCCATGATCACTGTAATGAACTCTTCTGCATCCTTCCATAGTTTCTTTATACATCTACAGGCAAATATGTGTGTACATATTCACATACCATACCTTAACACACTTTGTTTTGAACCCATGTAGTAGCATACTGTATGTGTTGTTTTCAGTCTTGCTTTTTATACTTAACAATGTACCTTGGATATAGTTCTGTATCTGGAATGGAAGCCTTCCTCTCTCTTTTTTTTTTTTTACACCTGTATAGAATTTGCTGTCTGTCATGTCTCCTGTTGGCGGACACTTATCCTTTGCTACTAAAAAGAATCACTTTATAAGTAATTACTGGGTTAGAGTGTACATACATTTTTGTTGTCGAATTGACTTCCTTTGAGTCTGTACCAAATTACTCTTCTACCAGCAATTGTATAAGAATGCCTCTGTTTCCACAGACTCTCCTCAATTATTGGATGATCAAACTTGGATTTTTCCATTCTGAATTTTTAGCTTGTGTTTATTTTACTATGAGTGTGGGAATCATCTTTCCATATGTTTATGTATCACGTTATTGGTCAACTCTATACTCATCCTTCATCCACTTTTTTCCCATGTTCGCTTGTTGGTCAGCCTAGAAAATTTAACAGTGAAATTTATTTTGGATTTTTGATAAAGAGAAAAGTTACAACCAGAATGATTTTATTTGACTTTTTAATTTATTTTATTGTAAATTAGGTGTAGGTTTACAGAACAAACTAGTTTCTCATTAAACAGTTAGTATCGTTTTATGACTTTGGTTAACAGTCCCACGACACGTCCCATGACATGTCAACACCCTCCCTTCTCAACCTTGGGTTCCCTATTACCAGCTTTCCTGTCCCCTCCTGCCTTCTAGTCCTTGGCCCCTTTAGTCTCATTTTGTTTTATGGGCCTTTCCAATCTTTGGCTGAAGGGTGAACCTCAGGAATGACTTCATCACTGAGCTGAAAGGGTGTCCGGGGGCCATACTCTCAGGGTTTCTCCAGTCTCTGTCAGGCCAGCAAGTCTGGTCTTGCTTTTTGAGTTAGAATTTTGTTGTACATTTTTCTCCATTTCCATCCGGGACCCTCTATTGTGATCCCTGTCAGAGCAGTCAGTGGTGGTAGTCAGGCTCCATGTAGTTGTACTGGAGTCAGTCTGGTGGAGGCCGTGGTAGATGTGTTCCATTAGTCCTTCGGACTAAACTTACCCTCGTATCTTTAGTTTTCTTCATTCTTCCTTGCTCCCTAAGGGGTGAGACCAGTGGAGTATCCTAGATGGCCGCTCACAAGCTTTTAAGACCCCATCTGCTACTCACCAAAGTAGGATATAGAACATTTTCTTTAAACTATGTTATGCCAGTTGAGCTAGATGTTCCCCAAGACCGTGGTCCCCACAGCCCTCAGCCTAACAATTCTGTCCCTCAGGGAGTTAGTATGTGTCTATGGAGCTTCCATGACCTTGCCTTATACAAGCTGTGCTGGCTTCCCCAGTATTGTGTACTGTCTTACCCTTCACCAAAGTTACCACTTACCTATTGTCTATTTAGTGTTTTTCTATCCCCACTCCTCCCCTCCCTCATGACCATCAAAGATTGTTTCTTTTTGTATCTAAACCTTTTCAGTACAGTAGTGGTTTTTTGTGATTGACTTATTTCACTCAGCATAATGCCCTCCAGAGTCATCATTCTTCTTTATCATTGTGTAGTACTTCACTGTGTGTATGTACCATAGTTTGTTTATCCATTTATCTGTTGATGGCCATCTAGGTTGTTTCCATCTTTTTGCTGTTGTGAACAGTGCTGCAGTGAACATGGGTGTGCATATGTCTATTCATGTGACAGCTCTCATTTCTCTAGGATATAATCCTAGGAGTGGGATTGCTGGATCATATGGTATTTCTATTTCTGGTTTTCTAAGGAAGCACCATATTGTTTTCCAAAATGGATGTATCATTTTGCATTTCCACAAGCAGTGCATAAGAGTTTCGATCACCATACAGCCTCTCCAACATTTGTTATTTCCTATTTTATTGATTTCTGCCAGTAATGGTGGAGTGAGATGGTGTCTCATTGTGGCTTTGATTTGCATTTCTCGAATGGCTAGAGATCATGAGCATTTCCTCATGTGTCTATTGGCCACTTGAATGTCTTCTTTGGGAAGTGTCTGTTCATTTCCTTTGCCCATTTTTTAATTGAATTATTTGTCTTTTTGTTGTAGAGGTGTTGGATTTTCTTGTAGATTTTAGAGATTAGACCTTTATCTGATTTTTAATAGCTAAAATATTTTTCCCAGTCTGTAGGTTCTCTTCTTACTCTTCTGGTGAAGTCTTTCGATGAGTATAAGTGTTTAATTTTTAGAAGATCCGAGTTATCTCGCTTATCTTCTGGAGTTTGTGTGTTGTTGGCTGTGGCTTGTATCCTGTTAATGGCGTGTGTTACGGCCTCTAGCGTTGATCCTATTTTTTTATTCTGTGAACTTCGTAGTTTTTGACTTTATATTTAGGTCTTTGACCCATTTTGAATTAGTTTTTGTATATGGTATGAGGTATGGGCCCCGTTTCATTTGTTTGCAGTTGGATATCCAGTTTTGTCAGCATCATTTGTTAAAAAGACTGTCTTTTCCCATTTGATGGGCCCTTGTCAAAGATCAGGTGACCATAGATAGATGGATTTACATCTAGATTCTCAATTCTGTTCCATTGGTCAGTGTATCTGTTGTACCAATACCAGGTTGTTTTGACTACTGTAGCTGTGTAGTAGGTTCTGAGGTCAGGTAGTGCAAGTCCACCTACTTTATTCTTCTTTTTCAGTAGTGCTTTACTTATCCAGGGTTTCTTCCCTTTCCATATAAAGTTAACAATAAGTTTTTCCATCTCTTTAAAGAGTGTTGTTGGTATTTGGATTGGGATTGCATTGTATTTGTAAATTGCTTTGGATAGAATTGTCATTTTCATGATGTTGAGTCTATCTATCCGTGAGCATGGTACGTTTTTCCATTTATGTAGATCTCTTTGGTTTCTTGCAGTAGTGTTTTGTAGTTTTCTTTGTATAGGTTTTTTATATCCCTGGTTAGATTTATTCTTGAGTATTTTATTTTTTTAGGGACTATTATAAATGATACTATTTTCGTGATTTCCTTTTCATCATTCTCTTTATTAAGTATAGGAATCCAGCTGATTTTTGTATGTTTATCTTGTATCTTGCCACTGTGCTGCATCTTTCTATTAGTTACAGTAGTTTTCTCATGGAGTTTTGGATTTTCTGTGTATAGTATATCATCATCAGATAGGGACAGTTTAACTTCTTCATTACCAATTTGGATGCCCTTTACTTCTTTTTCTTTCCTTATTGCTCTAGCTAGGACTTGCAGCACAGTGTTAAATAGGAATGGTGATAAAGGGCATCTTTGTCTTGTTCCTGTTCTCAAGGGGAATGTTTTCAGCCTCTCTCCATTAAGAATGATGTTGGCTGTTGGTTTGCATAGATGCCCTTTATTATGTTGAGAAATTTCCCTTCTATGCCTATATTGTTGAGAATTTTTATCAGGAATGGATGTTGGACTTTGTTGAATGCTCTTTCTGCATCGATTGAGATGATCATGTGGTGGTTTTATTTATGTAGTGCATTACGTTGATTGATTTTCTAATGTTGAACCATCCTTGCACACCTGGTATGAATCCTGCTTGGTTGTAGTGTATTATTTTTTGATACAATGCTGAGTTCTGTTGGTTAGAATTTCTTGAGAATTTTTGTATCTATATTCGTGAGAGACACTGGTCTGTAAGTTTCTTTTTTTGTGGCGTCTTTGCCTGGCTTTGATATCAGGGTTATACTGGCTTCACAGAATGAATTCCGGCGTATTGCTTCCTTTTCTGTGTTCTGAAATAGTTTGAGTAGTAGTGGTATAAGCTCTTCTCTGAATGGTAGAATTCTCCAGGGAAGCCATCTGGGCCAGGGCTTTTTTTTTGTTGAGAGTGTTCTTTATTACCTTGTTGATCTCTTCTCTTGTTATGGGTCTGTTCAGATTTTCAACATCATTTTATGTTAGGTTGGGTAGGTAGTGTGTTTCTAGAAATTTTTCCGTTTCTTCTAGGTTTTCAAATTTGTTGGAGTATAGGTATTTCGTAATACTCTGTTATGATCCTTTTTATTTCAGTTGGGTGTGTTGTAACGTCCCCCCATTTCTTTTCTTATTTGGTTATTTGCATCCTCTCCTGTTTTTGTTTTGTCAGTTTGGCCAGTGGTTTGTCGATTTTGTTGATCCTTTCAAGGAACCAACTTTTGGTTTTGTTGATTGTTTCTATTGTTATTCTGTTCTCTATTTCATTTATTTCTGCTCTGATTTTTATTATTTCCTTTCTTCTGGTGGTTGTGGGTTTCTTTTGCTGTTGTCTTTCTATCTGTTCAAGTTTTGTAGTTAAAGTGTTTATATTCTCCCTTCTTTTTGATGTGTGCATATATTGCTATAAATTGACCTTTGAGGACTGCTTTTGCTGTGTCCCAAAGTTTTGGTATGATGTGTTTTCATTCTTGTTTGATTCTCAGAATTTTTTGATTACATCCCTAATTTTATCTGTTTCTCAGTGGTTTTTAAGCACAGTGTTATACATTTTCCATGTATTTGATTTTTTTTTTTTCCCTTGTTCTTTCTGTTGTTAATTTTTACTTTGATGGTGTTGTCGTCAGAGAAGATACTTTGCATTATTTCAGTGTTTTGGATTTTGTTGAGGGTTTCTCTGGGGCCTAAGATGTGGTCCATTCTGGAGAATGTTCCATGTATTTTGGAAAAGGATGTGTACTTTGCAGCTCTTAGGTGGAGTGTTCTATATATGTCTATAAGGTCAAGTTGGCAGATTGTGCTCTTTAGCCCTTCTGTATCTTTGTTGAGTTTCTTTCTAGATGTTCTGTCCTTTACCGAGAGTGGTGTGTTGAAGTCTCCTACTAATATTGTGGAACTGTCAATTTTTCTTTTCAGTGCTGTTAGAGTTTGTTTTATATATTTTGGAGCCCTGTCATTGGGTGTATAGATGTTTATTATGGTTAAGCCTTCATGATGGATCATCCCTTTAATCGTTACGTAGTGCCCTTCTTTGTTTTTTATGGTGGATTTTGTTTTAAAGTCTATTTTACCTGAGATAAGTATTGCCACACCGGCTCTTTTTTTGGTAGTTATTTGCTTCATGTATTTTTTTTATATCCTTTGGTTTTTAATAAATTTGCGTCTTTGATTCTGAGGTGTGTCTCTTGTAGATAGCATATTGATGGATCCTGTTTTTTTTTATTATCCATTTTGTCACTCGTGTCTCCTTATGGACACATTTGGGCCATTTATATTCAGTGTAATTATTGACAGGTATAAGTTCATTCCTGTCATTTTGTAGTGCCTTTTTTTTTTTTTTTGTAGTGCTGACATTTTCTTTGTTCCTCGTACTCTCCTGTGCTGAGTTCCTTTTGTTTGTGGATTTCTTTTGTTT
This sequence comes from Elephas maximus indicus, assembly GCF_024166365.1. Taxonomy (NCBI): domain Eukaryota; kingdom Metazoa; phylum Chordata; class Mammalia; order Proboscidea; family Elephantidae; genus Elephas; species Elephas maximus. The sequence goes on along the minus strand of NC_064819.1, from coordinate 199,757,884 downwards.
TTGCACATTTCATTTTTATTGGGAGCCTTTTTTTTTTTTCCTTTATTTTGATGAGTAGGTTTGTTAACTTTCTTTGTGGGTTACCTTGAATTTTATCCTTATCTTCCTAGGTTTGAACCAGCCTGTTATTAACTTGGTATCACCTTGCTTTCCTGTGCACTAGAAAGTTTTATATGTACATTATTTATTCCCTGTTTTATTGGTTTGACGTTTTTGTCATTTACAGATTGACCCCTCTGGTTCCCTGTTGCAGTTCTTTTGGTTTTGGATTGTCCTTGAGAGTTCATTTGTTAGGTCAGTATCTGTCTGGTATAATCTCATGTGCTAGATTCAGGCTGTGGTCTAATCTTGTTTGTTTTCAGACTGACGGACTCCCTTTAATAATTCTTGTAAGTTTGGCTTGGTTCTTACATAGTCCCCTAATTTCTGTTTTTCTGCAAAAGCCCTAATTTAGCCATCATATTTGAGTGGGAGTTTTTCAGGATGTATTATTCTTGGGTGGCAGTTTTTTTCTTTCAAGGTTTTGTATATGTCATCCCATTGCCTTCTTGCCTGCCTGGTTTCTGCTGAATAATCAGAGCTTAGTCTTATTGTTTCTCCTCTATATGTGACTTTGTTTTTCTCGAGCTGCTCTCAGGACTTTTTCTCTGTCTTCGGTTTTAGTGAGCGTGATTATGATATGCCTTGGTGATTTTCTTTTGGAGTCTGTCCTGTATGTGGTTCATTGAGCTTCTTGGATGGTCAGCTTTTCTTCTTTCATGATATTAGGGGTGTTTTCTGTCAGCAGTTCTTCAATGATCCTCTCTGTGTTTTCCAGTTTTCTCCCCCTGTTCTGGGACTCTGATCACTCTTAAATTTTTGCTTTTGATTGTATCCCCCACATAGTTCTCAGGGTTTGTTCATTTTTCTTCATTCTTTTTTCTGATTTTTTCTCAAGCTTAGTTGTATTCAAGTATTTGTCTTTTGTTTCACTGATCCTGTATTCCATTATTCAGACCTACTGCTCAGCCCTTTCATGACACTGTTTCTGAAATCTTGTTTATCTTTTGGATTTCTAATTGTTTTTGTATGATTTCTAGTTGTGAATTTATTTTGGCATTTTTTTTCCTGTATTATTTTCTGAATTCTTTTTTTTTTTGGCCTGTATTTTCCATGAATTTGTCTGCCTTTTCCAAAAATTTGTCTATTTTTTCCTCATTTTTGTCTGTTTTTTGCTTCAACTCTTGTATAGCTCTCAATATTAGAGATTTGAATTGCCCATCAGGTGGTTCTATCTACTGGAAAGTCATGGGTGTTTTAGTTTGGACGTCTGCTGCAACCATCCTGTCTTGTTTTTAGATATGTTTTGATGTTGTCTGCTGTCCTCAGGGCATTCAGTAGTCATTTTTTTCTGTCAGTAAGTGTAGATCTGTTTTTTTTCATTCTGCTTTTTTGTTTTATTTGGTTATGTCCGAGCAAGCAGGCTGCGTGTTCCTTGTTGTTTGCTCATCTGTGGTCATGATACTTTTCACCTCTTTGTTGAATGGGCAGGGCCAGTTTCTAAGCTATGGTGTACCAGAGCAGGTCCAGCCGGTGCTCTTTCTCTTGCTGGTAACTTGTGAAGCTTCTTTCCCATACTCCCTGTCCACTGATCTCTGATCTGGGCAGGGTGAATCCAAGTGGCACGGATGCTGCGCTTTCTGGGTGGCTGAGCCACTGGTGCCAGCCAGGAAGCACGGAGGTTGAGCAGTAGGGAAAGGATGGGGGATGGGAAAAGGATGGGGGATGGGAAGGCGTATATTGTTGGTTATTGGGTGCTCTTGTCTCCTGCTGGGAGCTCCGCAAAGCTGCTTTCCTGTGCTTCCTGTCCGTCAGTCTCTGACAGGCAACCAAGGTGGTGAGTCCGTGCTGCATTAGCTGATATGGGACCTCTGCACATATCTCTTCTCCCTGTCCTCTGTCTGCTTCTTATTCCATTTGGTGTTTGGCTGAGTTCTTTATCTTTTCATTTGATACTTCAGATTCCAGGTATGACGTTTGTCCCTGATTTACTTAGTTTTTCGGATCTTTGCGGTGGAGGGATGGCATGGTGCTTCTGCCTACGGTGCCATGATGGACAGAAGTCTTTTTTGGCTTTTTAAGTTACTTTAATTCTGCTAATGAGGAAATATTTCTCTTGAAAATAAAATTGAGAATGATAATTAAGTGTTCTTTAAAAAAGCATGTTGTGTATTAGCATTTTGTGAGTGTTTGGCCAGTGTTTCCCATAAAGGACCATGTGTGTCTTCCTGAAGAGACAGTAGTAGTTGCTTTCAGGAAAAGTGTAATTGCCTTTCAAACTTGTAGTAATTTCTCAATCTAAATTACCAAAATTTCTGATTTAGTGAAAGGATGTTTGAATATATGTTACTGCTAATCTTGCTACTTCTGCTCCATCATCTAGATTGAGAGCAGGATTTTTTTCATCTCTGTTGCTGACGTCAGGTACGTATGCAATGAAAGCACTCAATATTTGTCTTGAAGAAGGAGGGGGGGTACGATACTGATACAACCCACATTCTGAAGTTTGGCAAAATTTATTAGGACCTCAGCACACGTTGCTAATGATTACCAAAAAACCCGTTGCTGTCGAGTTGATTCTGATTCATAATGACCCCACAGGACAGCATAGAATTCCCCCATAGGGTTTCCATGGCTGTAAGCTTTATGGAAGCACACTGCCACATCTTTTTCCCATGGCGCAGCTGGTAGGTTTGGACCACTGACCTTTCCGTTAGTAGCTGAGCTACCAGGGCTCCTTTTGCTAATGATTATAAAGCCCTAAATGGTGGCAATAATTGATTTTACTTTTTCAACAAATAATTATCAAGCATTATGTTAGGTGAAGCCGTTTTGAGATTGGTGGCAGTATTGTGTAAGTTCTCTGGAGTTATATAGCCTGGGCTCAAATCCTGGCTTTTTCACTTACTGGTTGTGTGACTTTGTGCAAGTGATTTATCTTCTTCTTGTCTTTTTTATCTGTAAAATGGGAATACTTACAGTTGTAACTATTAAAAATAATTGTATTAAATGAAGATTAAATGAGTTATGATTAAATGAATTGGTATGTGTGGAGTATTTAGAACCACACTCAATAAGTAGCTAACATTACCTTTTTTTAAAAAATTATTTCTATAGTAATTATATCTACTCCTCTCTTGTGTACCATCTCATTATCTGACACTTCACATTTACAATGATAGTAAAAAATCTACTGCCCGTGTACTGGGCTGCTGAGTCAGACTGATGGCTCAGCCTATCTGGAGGCAGATGGCACCAAAGTGCTGTGCTCTGTGTTGGGCCCAATCCAGGCTACGGACAGCAAGCATGGTGGTGATGAAGGTGGGGAGTGCGAGCTGGTGTGGGTGTTGCAGGAGGCCTTCTAGTTGGTCGTGCGCCTGGGCTGCTAACCACACATGAGGCTCGAGGTCAGGGGCTTTGAGATGTATGACCTGGTGGTAGGCTGCTGCCTGAGCTGTACTTGGGCCCCACACTCACCTGGCGGCAGGACCCCACGTGGCTGGAGGAGGAGCGTGACGTTTCCAGCCTCATCATGGCACTCGTTTTCACATAACACTGATTTTTGCGTGATGACCTGGTCTTTGGAACCTGTGTCAATAAGTGAGGAATGGGTGTATTATTGTCTTTATTATTACTTCCTATTTTTAGTGAATTGGACATAGTTCCTGTTCTTATAGAATCCCTATTTAATGACAGAGATGACAGTGGCCCACCATTTATTGTGATTTTACTATGTGAATTTACTTTGTATATTGTATCTAATTTAATCTTTAGAGCCACCCAGTTGAGTATGTACTGTATCCTTGATTTGCTGATGAAGAAACTGAAACTCAGGCCAGTAAATTGTATGTGGTCACATGGCTCGTAAGAGGCAGCTGGAATTTTAATTGTGGTCTGTGTGGGTCCTAGACTTGATCTCTGAACTACTACATTATTTTATTAAAAATCAGTTTAACAAAGAAAGAGTATAGTGTCAGCTCTGACCATTACAAAAATTAGGCACTCGAGAGAAGGAATTAGTGCTAAATATAGCCATCAGTATTTCTGACTTTGTAACTCAATATGCACAATTGATTAATGAAGAACCAGAGGGTTCTAGAGCATCCTCATCACCTCTGTTACTGTATTTACTCTTGGATTGCCCAGTATGAGGACATTTATATATATTATGATTATGAGAATAATCATGCCCAGTACTGGCATCCTTAATGATTTCTGCGTGGCCCCTTCACAATATGGCATCTATTTCTGGGAGGGCTCTACTTGCTTATGGAGAGGGCTTTGGCATAGATCTTATGGCATAGATCTTGTTCTTGACCTGATTTTTTTTTTTTATTAAGCTTCAAGTGAACATTTACAAATCCAATCAGTCTGTCACATATAAGTTTACATACATCTTACTCCGTACTCCCACTTGCTCTCTCCCTATTGAGTCAGCCCTTTCAGTCTCTCCTTTCATGACAATTTTGCCGGCTTCCCTCTCTCTCTATCCTCCCATCCCCCCTCCAGACAAGAGTTGCCAACACAATCTCAAGTGTCCACCTGATATAATTAGCTCACTCTTCATCAGCATCTCTCTCCCACCCGCTGCCCAGTCCCTTTCATGTCTGATGAGTTGTCTTCCGGGATGGTTCCTGTCCTGTGCCAACAGAAGGTCTGGGGAGCATGGCCGCCGGGATTCCTCTAGTCTCAGTCAGACCATTAAGTCTGGTCTTTTTGTGAGAATTTGGGGTCTGCATCCCACTGATCTCCTGTTCCCTCAGGAGTTCTCTGCTATGCTCCCTGTCAGGGCAGTCATCGATTGTGGCCGGGCACCAACCAGGATGATGTAGGTCTTTGTTTCATGCGGCCCTTTCTGTCTCTTGGGCTCTTAGTTGTCGTGTGACCTTGGTGTTCTTCATTTTCCTTTGCTCCGGGTGGGTTGAGACCAATTGATGCATCTTAGATGGTCGCTTGTTAGCATTTAAGACCCCAGATGCCACATTTCAAAGTGGGATGCAGAATGTTTTCATAATAGAATTATTTTGCCAATTGACTTAGAAGTCCCCTCAAACCATGTTCCCCAGACCCCCGCCCTTGCTCCGCTGACCTTTGAAGCATTCATTTTATCCCGGATTGACCTGATTTTTAACGAGAGTGGCAGGGGCTAGTTTTTAACAAATAAGATTGTCAGCTCTTTTCTTGCGTTTTAGGAATTACACATTATTGAAAATTATGCCCAGATTTAAATACCTCCTCCCCTGTCTCATATATGAAGAAAGGGAACTCTAAGATCATTTTTGCTTGTTTGCTTCTTACTTAGAGTTACTAGAGTAAAGAATTAATGGTTTAGCTTATTAATATTTACTTGGGTATTAGGTTTTTAAAAATTGAGTATCTGGAAAAAAAAAAAGGAAAAATTTTGGCAACCATTACTCTTCAGCGTGAGGCCCATACAACCTAGTTTCTTGAGGCTTATTTTCTAATGCTTGCCTCAGAATATGCAGAGACTAACATGAGAGTGCTTTTGGCTGCAAGTAACTGAAATCCCTGGCTCAACTGTTTAAACCATAAAGTCAAAAAAAAAAACCCAAACCTGTTGCTGTGGGGTTGATTCTGACTCATAGTGACCGTATAGGACAGAGTAGAACTGCTCCGTAGGGTTTCTAAGGTTGTAATCTTTACAGAACTGCCACATCTTTCTCCATTGGAGCAGCTAGTGGGTTCAAATTACTGACCTTTTGGTTAGCAGCCAAGCTCTTAGCCACTGAGCCACCAGAGCTCCTTGTTTGTCACTTAACAGGAAGCTCAAACATAGGGGTGGGCCTTGTGTGGCATGGTCAGGAGGCTGGTCCTCTGTGACTCTTTTGCTGATGCCCTCTACTTTGTGTCCTTTTGTCCTCAGGCTTTCCTTCCTCATAGATGCAAGATTTCAGCCGCATTTCTAGGAGTCATGTGTACAATGCTCAGAGACAGAAAAGGGGCTTTCTCTTCCTTGTGGTTCTTTTTAGAGGGAGGAATCTTCACCCAGAAGTCCGCCAACAGACTTTTTTGCATGCCTTCTTGGCTATGGGAGGGGCATGATTGTGATTGCCCTAGACCGACAGAACCTACCCCTTGTGACTGAGTTTGGAGCCAGCCTGCACTGTCAAACTTGGAAGAGACTGGAAAGCTGGATAAATTTTGGGTTCTGTTAAAAAGAAGACATGCTCTGAATGTAATTTGATCCCTTCTAGACTATTTTTTGTGTGTGTGTGTGGGTTTAATTTAAACCAGATGTTAGCTAACATCTTAATAGAAATAGTTATGTTCTCTTGTAGGTCCTTTATCCCTTTTAACAACAACAACAAAAATATATAACATTATAAAGGTAACTAGGGTGGGCATCATTGGCTTATTTTAAAAATAAATCTTGTTTATCCTTACGAGTAATAGAGAGAATGGATAATGTAAACTAGCAAATAGAAAATGGAATGTATTTGTACTGTTCGAACACAGGATATGGTATTTTCTAGTCCTTCTGACACTTAAGAAAAATAAACCCATAAGGGAAAGGCTTTACTTGAATCTGCTCTAAGTCTGCTTGTCTTTGTTATTCCTTTTCCCTGTCCAGAAACTTTTTTCCTTTTTCCTCTCCTTCCAGTTCCTCTTCCCCTGCTTTTAAATGCTACATGTATCTGGGAAGGATCACCCGGATATTTGCTAAGTAGAGTTAGGTGACTGCTGAATCATTCCTATGTTTGTCTTACTGTTACCTGTTTTTCTCACATTCAGTGCTTTAAGGGAAGATAGCAGACTAGTATTTTACAAGACCTTCCCTCGGGCTACAGGCTATTTGGGGGAGATGAACATTAACAAGTATTTGTGGATGTTAGCAAGTTGCTCTTCATATCCTCTCTCTGCCCAACCATGACAAGAGGAGATGAAAGCAAGTTTTGTCAGACCTACAGAACAACTGAATTAGATCTGCCCATACATTACTATTATTATTTAATAATATTTTACTATTATTGTTTAAGTTTAATTGTTATTTGTTACACTGTTTTGTTTGTCTTTCTCAAAGTTCAGACGAAAGCCACCCTCTGTCTCCTGACTACCACTTTTGAAGTTTAGAATGGCACACTTTCCCATTTTGTAAATCTTGGGTCCCTAAACAATGGATTGGGCTTTGTTGGTAGAAATCAAAGACCTCATATTGCTCATGGTCTTTACAAAGGGTGGGGGCCGCTAAGCTGGCTGCAGTGCCCACTTTGTTCTTGTGCAGGGATTTTACCAACAGTAAGGGCCCCTGTTTCAGGATCTTAAGGAAACATCTGACCACAAGAATTAACTTGAACCCTTTGCATACAATTCTTTGTATGAGCTTGTGCAGTTGTATATCCATTTTTTGTTTTGTTTTGTTTACTGTAGTACTGTGATTAAGGACCAGTGTTTTAAGTAGCATAATAGTATATGGTAGGTAGTTTAGGCTAGTTAGTGATAGAGACGTACCTTGAAAGTTACCTCCTTTTTTAAACAAAAGGAAAAAAGAATGGCTTTGCATAGCACAGCTCGGTACCCAACCAGTATTGATTCTCTATTGGTAATGGATTTCTGCTTGGTTTAGTGTTAAATGACCCAGGCTTTTTCTCGTGGAGCTGTTACAGTAATGAACACTTTTATCGATGTAGATGGAGCGTGCCAATGCGGTAATTGTGTCAAAATCACATGCTTGCCTAATGAGCTGGCTGTTCACAGCAGTGTTCTTTTTGGTTGATGATGAGTAGAAAGGTTTTTTTGCTTAGTGTGTTATATAACTATACTAATGATGAATTCTCAGTAATTTTAATTGAAGAGCAGTGCAATGTGCATTGCTGGGGTTTGGGAAACCTTAGTTCCGGTTTTGGCTTTACCCGCCTAGCTTTGTGATCTCAGGCAAATCTCCTGGTCTTTGTGAGCCAGTTTCCTTGTTGATAAAATAAAATGAGGGTATTAGATTAGATAATTTAACATTACTCATTCAGTAAATATTTCTCGGTGCTTCTTATTTGCATGCTAGATGCTGGGGACATAGCAACGAATAAAATGAAGATCGTAGTCCTCACGGGGCTTTAATTTTTGTGAGAGTGCTTGCATTCCAGAGTGGGAGTTTCCATTTTAGTGGGAAATAGAGTTAAAGGCTTATCCACGTCTGAAACTCTGAGTTATAAGCACAACAATTATGGTGAGTGGATGTGCTATAATCATGTTTTCTTGATGGTGGTAATTTATTCAGGAAAACCGTCTTGTCAGTAAAGAAGGTAGTGGTTAGTTTTGAGCTCTGTTCTCGTGGAACTATTTTAAGAATATACTTATTTACATAGAATTTTATTTACCCTTATTGTTGAATATTCAGAATCCAATTGGCCGTTTCTGTTGTTTTCTGTCCTATAACTTCCATTTGAGTGATGACACTAACAATCAGCTCTGAGGTTCTTAAAAGTGTTGTCAATACAGTAGTAATCTATGAAGAGTGCTTTGTGAACTTAACTGTATGGTTTAACTATGTTCTTTATCTATGTGTTAGCACCTTCAATTCTGTTGATCAGCTCAGTTGAGATTGCATGGCCAATTAATATCTTCAAATATGATTTTCTTTGTGATGGGAACTCATCTCTAAATGTCTTATTTTTGGGGGGGGGCAGGGTTAATTATAGTAAATCATAAAATACATTCATGTTGTTCTGTACTCATTTTCGGAGACTGGCACGAATCTTCTTTAAGGACTAGGTGGAGGGCTAAGTGATTGATTGGATCATTTGTTGATCATATAACGAAGTTGTGATTGCACTGTGAAATCCATGTGAGGACTTAAAAAAGGGGATGTGTACAGCTGTGTTGTCTTCTAGTGACTTTGACAAGTCATTTAACTTCTGCATTTGTGTTTATTATTTTAAAAATGGGAATAGTATACCCTGTGTTTTGAGGTATAGAAGTTAACATGCATGGTATCTTACACAGTACTGAGTTGTAGCTCTTATAGTTAAAAATCAAACATATATCAATGCTTTTAATATAAGAATGGAAACTTTAGTTTTATGTTTAATTGCTTCTAAAATATTTTAACAGAAAAATCAGCTTTAGTTGATTAGTCCCCAGACTATTTCTCACAGCCGAAGTAATTAAAGAACTGCCAATTATCTTGGTTAGCTTGGACAAGTGTTGACATTTTTGTTATAATTTTACCAAAGGGCATTGATTCAGCTCTTAAATTATAACTAGAGAGAGTACATGTGAAAAATCAGCTTTGGTCAATTTCGTCATTAATGTAAATATTCTTCACTTAAGTGGTACACGAAAAATGGTGCCTTGAAGAAGGAAAAAAGGCTTTCTCTGCGGTGGGGCCAATTTAGGTGTTCCTGGGTCTTACTGGGAAAACCCTTGTGGCATAATGGTTAAGATCTAGGGCTGCTAACCAAAAGGTCGACAGTTCAAATCCACCAGGCGCTCCTTGGAAACCCTATGGGACAGTTCTCCTCTGTCCTTTAGGGTCAGTATGAGTCAGAATCGACTCGACGGCAGTGAGTTTTCTTTTTTTTTTTTTTGTTTGGATCTTATTGGTAGGACATAATTTTGAATTTTAAATGCCCCAAAATGAAAAGTAACATCAGACACGTAGGTATGATAGTTACTTAGCTAGTCCTTCTTCTGCAGCATTGCCCTCAAGGACATTTGAGTCCCCTGATTTTCTCCCTGCCTCACTGTGTAAGTCTTGCCTTCATACCTTTTCCTCTGCCTGACCCTTAAATGTTGGTGGTAATGAGGGCTCTCTTGGACTCTTTGTGCTCAAACTCTGCACACTCCTCGGGTATGTAAGTAACCTTGTGCTTTCAGCTAACACCCATACGATCACAACTCCCAAATCTGTGTCTCTAATGCATATATTGGACCTCCATTTAAGACCTGTGTGTCTAGAGACAAAGTAGACATCCCCACAGACTTCTCAGTTGGATGTATCTAAATTTCATTCTCTCAACCATACCCACTTTTACTCTGACCCTATTTCCATGGATGGTTCTACCATCACCCCAGTCTGTCAGGAGCTGGGACTGTCCCTGAACTTCTTTCTCTTTTTGACTTTCTAAGTCTAGATGCCAAGTCCTGTCCATTAGATTACTGTGTAATCTTTACCATTAGATTCATTTCCTACCCTTTATCTCACTATTTTTGCCATTGTGCAGACCATCACCATCTCATGCCTAATTTATTGCAGCAGCCTCCTAGACATTTTTCTGTTTCAGTCTTTTCTCGTGTCCTGTGTTTTACAGCCAGGTTGGGCTATCTGAAGTGCAAATCTGATACATTACGCCTCTGCTTAAAATGTTTATGTGGTTTTCATTGCCTTTAAACCTCCAAACCCGTCTTAGTGTGATACACAGAACCTTTTGTGTTCTGGTTCTGCCTACTCCTCTTTATCATTACCAATTTACCTTCCTGCTTTACTCCCATTCCCACTCACAAACCTTCACTGCGCTTGTACAGTAAATTATTGTTCAGTACTTGCAGCTTCCGTATATGAGGAATGTTTGAACGTTTCCATGTACCTCCTTATGGCTGGCATGTGCCTCCCACCCTGACTTCTTTGCCTGAAAAATGAGTACTCATCATTTTAAAATCAACTCAAATGTCAACTTCTGCAGGAAGTTTTCCCTGATGATGCCCTTCTCGTAATCTTGGCTTAAGTGTCTGGTATGTGCTTTTTGAGCAACATGCTCTTGACTTAATCTGTGCCCCCAGGCCCTTAGCTCCTTGAAGACTGTCTTTATTCATGTGTCCAGTGCTTAGAGCATTGTAGGGGCCCATTAAATACGGTCTGGCTGACTGACTGAATGTTTTTATGCTTACAAATTACATGTGATTAATATTTTCTCTACTTAGATTTTTATTGTTGAGATATAATTCATATACCATAAAATTCACCCTTTTAAAGTGTGTAACGCAGTGGTATTAGTATATTCACAAGGTTGTACAATCAGTACCACTAATTTCAGAACATTTTCATCCCCCCCAAAAGAAATCCTGTTACTCCTCATTCTCCCCTCGCTCCACCCCATGTAAGTGTTCGTATATGTCAAAACATGAATAATTCTCGAAAACATTATGCTAAGTGAAAAACACCAAACTGAAAGAAGTGAGGCACAAAAGGCCACCTATGGTATGATTCCATTTATATGAAATGTCTGGATTAGATGAAACCAAAGAGGCTGAAAGTAGATTAGAGTTTGCCAGGGGCTAAGGGAGTGGAAGAACGGGGAGAGACTGCTAATAGGTACAGGGCTTCTTTTTGGGATGATGAAAATGTGCTAAAATTAGAGACTGATGATGGTTGTACAACTCTGTGAATACACTAAAAACCACTGAACTGTACATTTTAAGTTGGTGAATTTTATGGTATATGAATTATATCTCAAACTTTAAAAAGCTGTGTTTTATTTTTGACCTGTTCAAGTTTGTACCACATTTAAAGATAGCTGGGAAGTTTCCTGTTGGCCAGGGTGCCAGGACTTTAAGCACTTTTATTGCTGGCAGGAAGGAGCGAGCGGGCGTGAGTCACTGTCTCTGCAGCCCCCGCCTGTTGTCTTTCATGTGGTGCTGCTACTCCATGAAGAATTTCTTTTGTGTAAAATCTGGACAACCACTTATTTTCAGATTTAATTTAAAGTTTGATTTCATTAGTCATGATAGGATCAATAATTATATGTATAGGGTCGCTATGAGTCGGAATCGACTTGATGGCAGTGGGTTTGGTTTTTTGGTTTATCTTCATTTCGTTCATATTAGGGACCCCTGGATATGTTTCTTAAAATCACAAGAAATCATAAGAAAGGTGTATTTGAGGTTGGGTAGAATGGAATTTTGGAATTCCAGAATTGGAATTTTGACTCAAGTTTGAGTACCTTTCTCAAAAGATTAACTTTGGCATTAGAATAGTGATGGCGAATTATAGGATTTAACATTGGAACAAAAAATAGCACATTTTTTCCCCCCAGACTTAATTTTCTTGTTATTAAGCATCCACTGTTTAAAATTTGTTTTTATAATACTTAACATTCTTAGAGATTTTGGGTTTAATGTGCGAAATTGTATCGTGTGTGAAAATGTGTAACATTTTTGTATTACTGAATAGGGGAGACCAAACATAGAGGAAAAAAGTAATTTGCCTTAATAAAATTGGAGTATTTTTCTGTCAATTATTGTTTATAGCTGATTGAAGAAACAAAGTAAATCATTCTTCCTGTAGCCCTTAGTGATTTTAAGTTCAATTTGTAGAGAATCAGAATTAACCCTATTGTGATGCTAGCTTTGGCTCTATGACTCAGATAGAAAATTCTAAAACTTAGATTAACAACCTAGGTTTTCTCCTGTGCTTATGAACCTTTCTCCAGGTATGCTTTCTCTCTGCCATCCCTCTGTCATTCCCCTTCCCACCCTTCCTTTTACTGCTTCTTGCCTTCAAACTCAAATTGAAAAGTTTGTAAAATAGCGTTTTGTGGCTTTGTTTTCTTTACAGGATAAGCTGTGATCATGACTACTGAAGTAGGCTCCGCGTCTGAAGTTAAAAAGGAATCTGACCAGATAGAAGCAGATGCAGCCAAGGAGAAACCTAAAGAAGTAGCAGAAAATCAGCAGAATCAATCATCCGACCCAGAGGAGGAAAAAGGTCCCCAGCCACCTCTTGCAGCTGAAAGCCAAAGTAGTCCACGCCGCCAGAAGAGAGAGAAGGATCCATCTGAGAGCAGGGGTATTTCTCGATTCATACCCCCATGGCTTAAGAAGCAAAAGTCATATAACTTAGTAGTGGCCAAAGATGGAGGAGATAAAAAAGGGCCTACCCAGGCTGTTGTGGAAGAACAGATTATAGATAAAGAGGAGTCTCTTCCGAGAGAAGAGAGGCAGGCCAAGGGCGATGCTGAAGAAACAGCTCAGAGAAAACAACAGGAGATTAAGGCTCAAGTCAAGGAAGAGCAACCTTCAGTAAGCGTTGCTGAGGTGCAGGTATGTTTGGAAAGGGATTGTCTAGAAATGAAAGCGTACTGGCATAACCATATACCAAAAAGGATTTGTTTTGGATTATTTCCAGATTTCTTGTATTGAAATGCCGCTTTGGCTCAGTCTTTCTAGAATATAGGGTTTGGATCTGTCTATTCAGCCTTCTTCTGTTACTCTTTTTTTAATTTCCAAGATAATAAATTAGAAAAATAAGAAAATCCACTCTATATGGAAGCTATAAAAAATTCTTACCTCCTTTCTTTTAAAGTAGATACTTTTACAATCCTGCTGTTTCTTCTTTTAAATAGAATGCCCATTTATACCTCTTTGGTTTGATTCATTGATGTCAGTGAGTAGTAAAAAGTAGATTTGTTTGTGTGCATGTGCGTGCGTTTTGGTTGCCTAAAGAAGTCTAGATTTTGTCATAGTTTGAGATTTTAATTATAAATTTTGTCATTTGAAATGATATTTAAAATGTAGTTGACAGGATGTAGTTTTTTTTAGTCATTTAATGTCAGAGTTACCAAATTGACAAAAAGAGAAATTGACTATAGATTGGGGCAGGGAGGATGTGGGGGACATATCCCTCTTTCAGTGCCTTTTTCTAGCAAAATTTTGAAGTCTTAAAGTCTTAGAGTGGTTATAATATCCCTCACATTTCTTATTGAAGGTCTTCCTTTTAATATGTTGTCTTCTGCAAATTGGTTAACATTGATATGAACTTAATGTTTTTCCTCAATAGCTTGCTAAAGGAGAAAGTAAGGAGAGAGAAGACGAGAAGGAGAAAGAAATTCAGGAAGAAAAACCAGAAGGAGAAGCAGCAAAAAGGGAGACAAAGGAAGTGCAGACCAATGAGCTAAGAGCAGACAAGATCTCCCAAAAAGCCACCAAGAAGACCAAAACTGTCCAGTGCAAAGTGATCCTCCTCGATGGCACCGAATACAGCTGTGACGTGGAGGTGAGACCGGGAGCTGAGTGGAGAGCTATCTTGATGCATGGAATGAAGGCAAAAGTACAGTCTGCTCTTACTTGTGGCATGGCACAATGAGTAGATTTTTGTGTTTTACCAAGTTCCTGTAAGCTAGTTTGTTATAGTTTTACATTTAAAAGAAAACATGAAAGAGGGACATTTCTATTACAAACAGTTATTTCCTGGCCGTTAAGGGTAAGGATAAGCAGTGCTGATTTTCTGCCAACTGGCAGTGGTTAGGTGTACTGATTGATGTCTGTTTTCAATGAGCATTAAGTATTTTGAATATTAACCTTTGGCCGTGAGGTGTTTTACTTGAGAAGAAATGTTAGCACTAGAGTGAAATTTGAGCAGTAAACTTAAACCCAAGAGTTTTATCCTGAGACAGAAAATAGTTTAAAAATGAGATCATTTATTTAATTTCATTCAGTTGCAAAACACCTGTGATTTGCAAAACATACTTCAGTTAGCATTGATGCTGACAGAAGCCAATTGTAATTTTTTTTAGGAGCCCATAGCGACTTATACCTTTATCAATCAAAAGCTTGTTGCTTTTCATGGCAGAAGTACTTTATTTACATAAAAACAGGCCTGTGTAAATAGCTGAGGAGCCCTGGTGGCACAGTGGTTAAAAGCTCTTGACTGCAAACCAAAAGCTTGGTGGTTTGAACTTATTAGGTGCTCCACAGGAGAAAGATGTGGCGGTCTGCTTTCCTAAAGAGTTACAGCCTTGGAAACCTTGTGGGGCAGTTCTGCTCTGTCCTATAGGGTCGCTATGAGTTGATATTTGACTCGATGGCAATAGGTTTTGTTTTGTTTCTGGTTTATACTAATAGCTAATGTTTACTGAAAAACTGTGTGAAGAGCTTTAAATGGATTCTCTCACTTAATACTTACAAGAATCCAATATGAGGTAGGTATTATTATCGGTATTCCCAGTGTTACTGTGAGGAATGTAAGGCTTTGAGGAGTTAAATAATTTGTCCAAGGCTTCATAGCTAATGAGCATTTGAGCCAGCATTCTGGCCCCTACAGTTTGACTGTAGAGCTCATGAATCTGGCCACTGAGCTACATCCAGCTTGCTCATGTAAAATATGGTCTCTAACTAATAGTCTTTTCTTTGGCCTTCTAATCTATTAAAAATTAAAAAACGTTTTTCCCTAATTCCTTGCATTTTGCTTATTAAAAATAGAAGTTACACTTTAACAACAGAGTAAGTATTCAGCTCGGTAAAGTCATCTTATATCTAGTTGAGCAATGTTGTTGTTAGTTCCCAGCATGTCTACCCCCAACTCATGGTGACCCCATGCAGAAGGGAATTGAACCATTGTGATCTATAGGGTTTTCACTGGCTGGTTTTTGAGAAGCAAATCACCAGGCTTTTCTTTCTAGTCTGTCTTAGTCTGGAAGCCATGCTGAAACCTGTTCAGCGTAATAGCAATACCCAAGGCTCCAGTGACGGATGGGTGGTGGCTGTGTATAAGGTGCATTGGCAGGGAATCAAACCCAGGTCTCCCACATGGAAGGCGAGAATTCTGCCACCGAACCACCATTGCCCCCAGTTGAACAATAGTGTATTATGTATTTGAATGCATATTATATTCAAGATGTTGAATAATTCATTGTCCTTGCCTTTATCTTTGTATTAGTAATCTAGCACATTTGAGTTATAATTGTTTTGCTACTTCAGTTGTTCAAAGAAAAATAAAAGAAAGTAAAATGCTATTAAAATACCTAAGTATCCAAGTAATCTTTACTACAATCACATAGTTTTTTCATCTGTAGAATGCCATAGAATGTTCAAATCCCAGAATGTTGTGGAAGTTACAGCGTAGGTTTGGCGATTGTGAGTTAGTGGAAAAAGCACTATCTTTAATATCCCATAAACCAAACCCAATAGTGTCTGATTTAGTTTGTGATGGTGCTACTTTCCAGCTTTTAGCCTTGGGCAAGTCATTAAACTTCCACGTATCAATTTATTTATAAAAATAAGAGGATAACCCTTTTAGCTGATTCGATAGAAGGATTAGATAAAGAGTATAGACTGGAATCAGCTCAGCCAAATTGTTCAATTTTGATACCCAGATGAGGCAGCAGAAAAAAATGCTCAAAAATCACCGAAGATGTGCCCTTTGGTGTGTGTACGTACCTGTGTGTAAGAGCTTACTGCCCACCCACCGTCCACACAGGGGATACTCTGAGTTGTTGGGCTTCCTTCGTTTCACTTCAGGCTACCAAGGTGCTAAGGCTAAATAAATTCCACAGAGTGCTGGAGGTGTGGAGAGCTATATGTACTGAGAGGGAAAAGGGGTTTATAATTTCTACAGTTTTAAAAAAGTATTATTTTATATTTACGGGCCCTCTAAATTTGAGTGACCTGGGTGAAAGCCCTAGTTACCCTGCCCTGGAACCTGGAATAGAATAGGCAGAAGACTTTGGTTTCCCTCCCCTTTCCTTCAAGTCTCTTTTCTTGGGGTTTTAGATAATTTTGAATTTTGGGGGTAAGTTTTTATGTGTCTAAAGAATAGTTTTCTAAATTCACTAATTTTCCAAAACATTTGAAAATGAGCTTTTGTATTTTTCTGATTGCGAGTAAGAGTGGCAAAAGAGGGGTGAAGACCCTTAATTTTTTTTTTTTTCCTTCTTCTTCTTCCTTCTTAACACTCCCCCTGCTGGAGAGAGAGAGAGAAAGCCAGAGGGAGAGGGAGAAGAAAGAAGTGGGGAAGGAGGAGGGGTGGGGAGAGAGAGACAGAGAAAGCATGCGTGTGGGCATGTATGTGTGTTTGTGTATATGTGTCTGTCTGTCTTGGGGGTAAGGGACAATAAGGAAAAAATCACAGTAAGTTAAAAGTAGTAGCCTATTTCTTTAATTCACCAAGAATTGAATTGGCTGGGAAAGCATGTTGTCGTTAGTTGCTGTTGAGTCAATTTTGGGAAAGCATATTTTTATGAACTCCTTTCAGTGTATTAATTTATAACCAGATTGTCTTTTCAGCTAATAAATCATTATTTAATATAGCATGATAAGAATGAACTTTTGAGGACAGTAGTTATTAACTCAGGTTTATTGTTGAATAAACATATTTTTCCCTTTCAAGTACAAAGCAAAAGGGAATTTGAGTAGACTCTCGTGATGTTACTGTATAGCAGATTTTATTTTCCAACAGTTCATTTGCATTTTAGTCACTGTATTTCTGACTATAGGCCATAGTTCAACAATATCATGGGATTACTTACATGATTTGACAGATGAAGAAATTGAAGCCTATAGAGGCTGAGCAAAGGACTTAAGGTCACAGAGCAAGCTATCATCAAACTTGGTTCTCAAAATCTAGATTCCCTAACTTCTAGAATAGGTAGGAAAAAGAATGGATGTGTGGCCAAACATAGTGATACTGAATGATGTTCAGGGAATCATTCTATTTTTTCCTTATTGTCCCTTACCCCGGAGACAACAATACCATCATAGCTATTATAACAATGTGGAAGTTATAAGTTGCATTCCCTATTAATTAATTTCCATTTTATCCAAGTCCCCTTCCCATTTGGTTCTCTGGTTGCTTGCTTATTCTCGTTAGTATGGTTCTGTTACTTGTTACTCATCAGACCTCCTGTTATTTCCTCTTTAGTGGTGGAGCCCAGAGGATAGCTGTCATGTGGTGTGAGCGGTCTCATGTTTCCTGATTCCAGTACTGATCTTAGACAGATTGGGTGATATGCTGATGCTGCTTATCTGTGGTTTTGTAGCTCTATACAGGAAATCAGTGTCTGAGGACTGTTTGCAGAAGTATGTTATATGAAACTGGCTATTAACGAACTTGCATGTGCTCAAGGAAGATGAATACAACATGGGAATTAAAAACATTTTTGGTTTGGGAGATGAGATTTATTTCTGTCTGTTTACTGTCATTAAGGATTGTATTATTTCTATCATGCTTTTCAGATGAGTATAGTTTTCATTTCTTTTCTTCCTGTATGTATACATGTCTAATTTTCAATGAGACCTTTAGATTATAGCATGCCCACTGAAGAGGGCATAATTGTCTTCATTTAGGTCACCTAAAACGGTAGAGGGGAGCCACTGAAGCGTGGCCTTTATAGGAAGACATGAAGAGAAAGATGGCTTATTGGGGCCTTATAGGGCAGGATGAGGCTCTGAAAGTCTTCAAGTGTCAGGATGAGAAAATTAAAGCTGATTCATAGAACAAAAAGATGCTAGGAAGTAATGGACCAGAGCTTATAAAGTCACTGGTGTACAAGACCTAGTGAAGTGGAGAATACTGTTTAGATTTTGGAATAGGATAGATAGCTGAGTATAATAATTTCAGGGGGACTTCTTTATTCACTGCATTGGTTAAGGTGCACATCAATGGTCTTTATAGATATAGTTTTGTATGATGTGGTTCGAGCATTGGGAAAGTTAGGCAGTTACTTGTTTAGTGTACCTATCAGTACCTTTGGTCAACAGAAGCACCCTTTTGAAATTGTAATGTACATGTTGCAGTATTAATAGAGTAATGTTTTTAAATTAAGAAACATAATTCTTGGGGATATTTTTTGTTTGTTTGGTGTCCTAACATCATCTCTGCTTCCCAGAGTACCCCTAAATAAATAAATACACACATCCCTCCACCCCTCCACCCCTCCCCCCTCCCCCCTCCCTCCCTACGACTCCACTTTTTATGGCCCCTTGTTGCCCCATGCTTCTTCTTGTGGGCCATCCGAGCCTATTCTTTCTGCTCCTGAAGCTCAGGAATTAGATTTAGATGAAGAAGGCTGAACAGGGAACAAAGCTAGCCTTGTTTTTGAGAGGCAATTGTCATCTTTAACGTCTGTGTTTTTTTGAGGAATGAGTATATGTTAATATTAAGTGAGTAAAAAAATGCCTCACTCACAAAATCTGCTGTGATTTCCAGAAGCTGGAAATAATAAATGAGCATAGCTGTTAGGTAACAGGACATTTTAAAAGAATGACTGTAGGTAAGTTTAAAAAACAACGTGAAAAAAAAAAATAGCTTGACTTTAATTAATGTTTTTTGGCTTATGTAAAAATAGGTTTACTGCCAAGCAATGCATTAATTTTGATCCAAGGCCTAGTGTGACTTTGTGCATTTGTTTTAAATTCTTAAGTTGAGCTACCCCATAGGACAGAGTAGAGCTGCCTCACAGGGTTTCCAAAGAGCGGCTGCTGGATTTGAACTGCTAACCTTTTGGTTAGCATCTGCGCTTTTAACCACTGTGCCACTAGGGCTCCTTTTCATTGTAGTGAGTGAAAATTACAGTTTACATCTTATACTAGTTTATCTTGATATTGAAATCTCAACCATATTTTGAAAAAACCCTTTACTTTGAGGATTATTGTGTATTTTTAATGAAGAAGCTTTATATTTCTAGTCTCTGATGTGTTGATTTATATTTTATTAAGATATTTGAATGATATGTGACAAACTCCTTTGGTACGAGTTTACTTGTGAACAATTTTAAGGAGTCTTTGGGATTCTGGATGCTTGCCCTAGGGATTTAGCCCCAGGATTCCTGAGATGTCGCTGTAATGTCTCTGCAAAGGTCATTTACAACTCAGTGTGTTGAAACAACAGGGCTCTTTCCTGTAAGGAAAAATACAGTAAGGCTTAGTGGAAGCCATGGATATAAAGTCAGGAGATGTATGTTTACTTTTCTTTTGACTCTTTGAGTGTCTTGGGGAAGTCACTTCCTCTCTTTTCTTCTATTCTCAGATTGCAGAGTAAGAATGAAAATATTTGTTTCCTTTATTTCTAGGATTGAGCTGGTATTACCACAGCTGATAAGTCTGTATATATATTTTTTAAAGTCTGAAAATAAATGTGAAAGTTCCAGCGAGACCTTGGAAGGATGAGTGAATGTGCTTTCTGAAGTAGAGTTGCTCACATTTTCCTCTGGCATCTGAAAGTTGTTCCCACGTGTTGATTTTGTCTGAGAATTGAGGGCATTGTTTCTGCCCACACAGGAATGTCAGTACCATTTTTTCTTAGTGCTGTGAATAAGGCTATCAGAATGTAGGCTGTCCTCGTCAGTGTTCTTCTGATAAAAAGTATTTATCGGAAAGTAGAATATGTCACGGTCTTCTTGCTTTTCTTGTGTAGAGTACTGATCTCAGAAATTCAATTTCATATTGTTATTTTCAAGCATGTTTTATTTTACTTTTTTGTTAATAACTACTTTCACCTTTCAGGGCTGGTCTTTCAGATGTCTAGTACTAACCTTGTAAGATTTACTAGTTAAGTAGCTTCAACTATCTACATATTTATAAAGGAGTTCAAAGTGTGACATCGTATACAATCCCATATCTCTTGTATTGTGTGTTGAACAGCTGTTTAACTCTTGCATTGTTGTTTGATTTTTTCTCATGCTTGTATTGTTACATCACCTGGATTGTTCTTTGAGAAAAAGAATTCCCTTCTCTCTCTCCTTAGGGCATTAATGTAGAACTTTGCCTGTAGTAGTACTACACAGTTCTAGTCTGACACACATGGGGTCGCTGTGACTTAGAACCAACATGATGGCAACCGGGTCTGGCTTGCTACTCCCAGAAAGTGATTGTTGATTTATTTCCCTCTACCTTCTTGTACATTTGTAACATTTTCATCCACATTATCTAAGTTAAATGATGGCATTCATTTGTTCATGCTCCTAACTCTTCTTCTCTGTCCCCTCCACTTTGAAAAGAAAAATTTACATATGTATTTCTATGTATATAAAAAAATCCCCTCCTTAGTTGATTTCTATTTAGAAGTTTCACAGTCTAGAGAGGAATGCAGACTCCCAGAAGCGTAAGAGTTCTCACTTACATTGCAGCTTTGGCAGGCATCATCAGGTCAGATTGCTTGCTGGCTAGGAGTAGGCTGAGGTTGGGAAGCAGAATATGTACCCCATTCCCTGCGTCTTTCCTTTAATTATGTCTCCATTTCTCTTGAGCAAACTAAAGTATGCTAGTCTTTATTGCTCAGCACTCAAGAAATTCTAACACATGCTTTCTCCTCTCTGTCTTTCTCACTTTGGGTTTCAGAATCTGGGTATTGTCTTTTTTTGCCCCTGTATCAAAGTGTTGAAAGCAACTTCTAACTGTGAGCAACCGTCTTGACATCCTTTTTAAGGCAACATCCATCTCTTATTGACCCTTTCTCAAGCATGCTGCCATGTAAGCTAATGGCATGGTGATTTACCACTTAGTAAGTTTTCCCTCTAACCAGAGGGTGGTGGTAGAATAGGAACCAGATCTTTGAATTCTTTTTCTGTTTTTTTTTTTTTTTTTTATAATAACTTTTATTAAGCTTCAAGTGAACGTTTACAAATCCAATCAGTCTGTCACATATAAGTTTACATACATCTCACTCCCTACTCCCACTTACTCTCCCCGTCTTGAGTCAGCCCTTTCAGTCTCTCCTTTCTTGACAATTTTGCCGGCTTCCCTCTCTCTCTATCCTCCCATCCCCCCTCCAGACAAGAGTTGCCAACACAATCTCAAGTGTACACCTGATATAATTAGCTCACTCTTCATCAGCGTCTCTCTCCCACCCGCTGACCAGTCCCTTTCATGTCTGATGAGTTGTCTTCAGGGATGGTTCCCGTCCTGTGTCAACAGAAGGTCTGGAGAGCATGACCGCCGGGATTCCTCCAGTCTCAGTCAGACCATTAAGTTTGGTCTTCTTATGAGAATTTGGGGTCTGCATCCCACTGCTCTCCTGCTCCCTCAGGGGTCCTCTGCTGAGCTCCCTGTCAGGGCAGTCATCGATTGTGGCCGGGCACCAACTAGTTCTTCTGGTCTCAGGATGATGTAGGTCTCTGGTTCATGTGGCCCTTTCTGTCTCTTGGGCTCTTAGTTGTCATGTGGGCTTGGTGTTCTTCATTTTCCTTTGCTCCAGGTGGGTTGAGACCAATTGCTGCATCTTAGATGGCTGCTTGTTAGCATTTAAGACCCCAGACGCCACATTTCAAAGTGGGATGCAGAATGATTTCATAATAGAATTATTTTGCCAATTGACTTAGAAGTCCCCGCAAACCATGTTCCCCAGACCCCCGCGCTTGCTCCGCTGAGCTTTGAAGCATTCATTTTATCCCGGAAACTTCTTTGCTTTTGGTCCAGTCCAATTGAGCTGACCTTCCATGTATTGAGTGTTGTCTTTCCCTTCACCTAAAGCAGTTCTTATCTACTGATTAATCAATAAAAAAAACCCTCTCCCACCCTCCCTCCCTCCCCCCCTCGTAACCACAAAAGTATGTGTTCTTCTCAGGTTTACTATTTCTCAAGATCTTATAATAGTGGTCTTATACAGTATTTGTCCTTTTGCCTCTGACTCATTTCGCTCAGCATAATGCCTTCCAGGTTCCTCCATGTTATGAAATGTTTCAGAGATTCGTCACTGTTCTTTATCGATGCGTAGTATTCCATTGTGTGAATATACCACAATTTATTTACCCATTCATCCGTTGATGGACACCTTGGTTGCTTCCAACTTTTTGCTATTGTAAACAGAGCTGCAATAAACATGGGTGTGCATATATCTGTTTGTATGAAGGCTCTTGTATCTCTAGGGTATATTCCTAGGAGTGGGATTTCTGGGTTGTATGGTAGTTCTATTTCTAACTGTTTAAGATAACGCCAGATAGATTTCCAAAGTGGTTGTACCATTTTACATTCCCACCAGCAGTGTATGAGAGTTCCAATCTCTCCGCAGCCTCTCCAACATTTATTATTTTGTGTTTTTTGGATTAATGCCAGCCTTGCTGGTGTGAGATGGAATCTCATCGTAGTTTTAATTTGCATTTCTCTAATGGCTAATGATCGAGAGCATTTTCTCATGTATCTGTTGGCTGCCTGAATATCTTCTTTAGAGAAATGTGTGTTCATATCCTTTGCCCACTTCTTGATTGGGTTGTTTGTCTTTTTGTGGTTGAGTTTTGACAGAATCATGTAGATTTTAGAGATCAGGCGCTGGTCGGAGATGTCATAGCTGAAAATTCTTTCCCAATCTGTAGGTGGTCTTTTTACTCTTTTGGTGAAGTCTTTAGATGAGCATAGGTGTTTGATTTTTAGGAGCTCCCAGTTATCGGGTTTCTCTTCATCATTTTTGGTAATGTTTTGTATTCTGTTTATACCTTGTATTAGGGCTCCTAGGGTTGTCCCAATTTTTTCTTCCATGATCTTTATCGTTTTAGTCTTTATGTTTAGGTCTTTGATCCACTTGGAGTTAGTTTTTGTGCATGGTGTGAGGTATGGGTCCTGTTTCATTTTTTTGCAAATGGATATCCAGTTATGCCAGCACCATTTGTTAAAAAGGCTGTCTTTTCCCCAGTTAATTGACACTGGTCCTTTGTCAAATATCAGCTGCTCATACGTGGATGGATCTATGTCTGGGTTCTCAATTCTGTTCCATTGGTCTATGTGTCTGTTGTTGTACCAATACCAGGCTGTTTTGACTACTGTGGCTGTATAATAGGTTCTGAAGTCAGGTAAGGTGAGGCCTCCCACTTTCTTCTTCTTTTTCAGTAGTGCTTTGCTTATCCGGGGCTTTTTTCCCTTCCATATGAAATTGGTGATTTGTTTCTCTATCCCCTTAAAATATGACATTGAAATTTGGATCGGAAGTGCGTTAAATGTATAGACGGCTTTTGGTAGAATAGACATTTTTACTATGTTAAGTCTTCCTATCCATGAGCAAGGTATGTTTTTCCACTTAAGTATGTCCTTTTGAATTTCTTGTAGTAGAGCTTTGTAGTTTTCTTTGTATAGGTCTTTTACATCCTTGGTAAGATTTATTCCTAAGTATCTTATCTTCTTGGGGGCTACCGTGAATGGTATTGATTTGGTTATTTCCTCTTCGGTGTTCTTTTTGTTGATGTAGAGGAATCCAAGTGATTTTTGTATGTTTATTTTATAACCTGAGACTCTGCCAAACTCTTCTATTAGTTTCAGTAGTTTTCTGGAGGATTCCTTAGGGTTTTCTGTGTATATAATCATGTCATCTGCAAATAGTGATAACTTTACTTCTTCCTTGCCAATCCGGATACCTTTTATTTCTTTGTCTAGCCTGATTGCCCTGGCTAAGACTTCCAACACGATGTTGAATAAGAGCGGTGATAAAGGGCATCCTTGTCTGGTTCCCGTTCTCAAGGGAAATGCTTTCAGGTTCTCTCCATTTAGAGTGATATTGGCTGTTGGCTTTGCATAGATGCCCTTTATTATGTTGAGGAATTTTCCTTCAATTCCTATTTTGGTAAGAGTTTTTATCATAAATGGGTGTTGGACTTTGTCAAATGCCTTTTCTGCATCAATTGATAAGATCATGTGGTTTTTGTCTTTTGTTTTATTTATGTGATGGATTACATTAATGGTTTTTCTGATATTAAACCAGCCTTGCATACCTGGTATAAATCCCACTTGATCAGGGTGAATTATTTTTTTGATGTGTTGTTGGATTCTATTGGCTAGAATTTTGTTGAGGATTTTTGCATCAATGTTCATGAGGGATATAGGTCTATAATTTTCTTTTTTTGTAATGTCTTTACCTGGTTTTGGTATCAGGGAGATGGTGGCTTCATAGAATGAGTTGGGTAGTATTCCGTCATTTTCTATGCTTTGGAATACCTTTAGTAGTAGTGGTGTTAACTCTTCTCTGAAAATTTGGTAGAACTCTGCAGTGAAGCCGTCCGGGCCAGGACTTTTTTTTGTTGGGAGTTTTTTGATTACCGTTTCAATCTCTTTTTTTGTTATGGGTCTATTTAGTTGTTCTGCTTCTGAATGTGTTAGTTTAGGTAGGTAGTGTTTTTCAAGGAATTCATCCATTTCTTCTAGGTTTTCAAATTTGTTAGAGTACAATTTTTCATAATAATCTGAAATGATTCTTTTAATTTCATTTGGTTCTGTTGTGATGTGGTCCTTCTCATTTCTTATTCGGGTTATTTGTTTCCTTTCCTGTATTTCTTTAGTCAGTCTAGCCAATGGTTTATCAATTTTGTTAATTTTTTCAAAGAACCAGCTTTTGGCTTTGTTAATTCTTTCAATTGTTTTTCTGTTCTCTAATTCATTTAGTTCAGCTCTAATTTTTATTATTTGTTTTCTTCTGGTGCCTGATGGATTCTTTTGTTGCTCACTTTCTATTTGTTCAAGTTGTAGGGACAGTTCTCTGATTTTGGCTCTTTCTTCTTTTTGTATGTGTGCATTTATTGATATAAATTGACCTCTGAGCACTGCTTTTGCTGTGTCCCAGAGGTTTTGATAGGAAGTATTTTCATTCTCGTTGCTGTCTATGAATTTCCTTATTCCCTCCTTGATGTCTTCTATAACCCAGTCTTTTTTCAGGAGGGTATTGTTCATTTTCCAAGTATTTGATTTCTTTTCCCTCGTTCTTCTGTTATTGATCTCTAGTTTTATTGCCTTGTGGTCTGAGAAGATGCTTTGTAATATTTCGATGTTTTGGACTCTGCAAAGGTTTGTTTTATGACCTAATATGTGGTCTATTCTAGAGAATGTTCCATGTGCGCTAGAAAAAAAAGTGTATTTTGCAGCAGTTGGGTGGAGAGTTCTGTATAAGTCAATGAGGTCAAGTTGGTTGATTGTTGTAATTAGATCTTCCGTGTCTCTGTTGAGCTTCTTACTGGATGTCCTGTCCTTCTCCGAAAGTGGTGTGTTGAAGTCTCCTACTATAATTGTGGAGGTATCTATCTCGCTTTTCAGTTCTGTTAAAATTTGATTTATATATCTTGCAGCCCTGTCATTGGGTGCGTAAATATTTAATATGGTTATGTCTTCCTGATCAATTGTCCCTTTTATCATTATATAGTGTCCTTCTTTATCCTTTGTGGTGGATTTAAGTCTAAAGTCTATTTTGTCAGAAATTAATATTGCTACTCCTCTTCTTTTTTGCTTATTGTTTGCTTGATATACTTTTTTCCATCCTTTGAGTTTTAGTTTGTTTGTGTCTCTAAGTCTAAGGTGTGTCTCTTGTAGGCAGCATATAGATGGATCGTGTTTCTTTATCCAGTCTGTGACTCTCTGTCTCTTTATTGGTGCATTTAGTCCATTTACATTCAGGGTAATTATAGATAAATAAGTTTTTAGTGCTGTCATTTTGATGCCTTTTTATGTGTGTTGTTGACAATTTCATTTTTCCACATACTTTTTTGTGCTGAGGCGTTTTTCTTAGTAAATTGTGAGATCCTCACTTTCATAGTGTTTGACTTTATGTTAGTTGAGTCGTTACGTTTTTCTTGGTTTTTGTCTTGAGTTATAGAGTTGTTATACCTTTTTGTGGTTACCTCATTATATACCCCTATTTTTCTAAGTAAAAACCTAACTTGTATTGTTCTATATCGCCTTGTATCACTCTCCATATGGCAGTTCAATGCCTCCTGTATTTAGTCCCTCTTTTTGATTATTGTGATCTTTTACCTATTGACTTCCATGATTCCCTGTTATGTGTATTTTTTTTTAATTAATCTTAATTTGTTTGTTTTTGTGATTTCCCTATTTGAGTTGATATCAGGACATTCTGTTTTGTGACCTTGTGTTGTGCTGATATCTGATATTATTGGTTCTCTGACCAAACAATATCCTTTAGTATTTCTTGTAGCTTTGGTTTGGTTTTTGCAAATTCTCTAAACTTGTGTTTGTCTGTAAATATCTTAATTTCGCCTTCATATTTCAGAGAGAGTTTTGCTGGATATATGATCCTTGGTTGGCAGTTCTTCTCCTTCAGTGTTCTGTATATGTCGTCCCATTCCCTTCTTGCCTGCATGGTTTCTGCTGAGTAGTCAGAACATATTCTTATTGATTCTCCCTTGAAGGAAACCTTTCTTTTCTCCCTGGCTGCTTTTAAAATTTTCTGTTTATCTTTGGTTTTGGTGAGTTTGATGATAATATGTCTTGGTGTTTTTCTTTTTGGATCAATCTTAAATGGGGTTCGATGAGCATCTTGGATAGATATCCTTTCGTCTTTCATGATGTCAGGGAAGTTTTCTGTCAGAAGTTCTTCAACTATTTTCTCTGTGTTTTCTGTCCCCCCTCCCTGTTCTGGGACTCCAATCACCCGCAGGTTATCCTTCTTGATAGAGTCCCACATAATTCTTAGGGTTTCTTCATTTTTTTTAATTCTTTTATCTGATTTTTTTTCAGCTATGTTGGTGTTGATTCCCTGGTCCTCCAGATGTCCCAGTCTGCATTCTAATTGCTCGAGTCTGCTCCTCTGACTTCCTAGTGTGTTGTCTAATTCTGTTATTTTATTGTTAATCTTTTGGATTTCTACATGTTGTCTCTCTATGGATTCTTGCAACTTATTAATTTTTCCAGTATGTTCTTGAATAATCTTTTTGAGTTCTTCAACAGTTTTATCAGTGTGTTCCTTGGCTTTTTCTGCAGATATCCTAATTTCATTTGTGATATCATTAAGCATTCTGTAAATTAGTTTTTTATATTCTGTATCTGATAATTCCAAAATTGTATCTTCATTTGGGAAAGATTTTGATTCTTTTGTTTGGGGAGTTGGAGAAGCTGTCACGGTCTGCTTCTTTAAGTGGTTTGATATGGATTGTTGTCTCCGAGCCATCACTGGGAAACTAGTTTTTCCAGAAAATCCGCTAAAAAAAAACTGCAGTCAGATCCCTATCAGAGTTCTCCCTCTGGCTCAGGCTATTCAGATGTTAATGAAGCCGCCTGCGTGCAGTCCAAATCCCTGTGGGACGGTTCCCCGGCTCGGGTGCTGCTCTTTCTGCTCCAAGATCAGTCACTGCCTCCCGGGGACTTCTCCTAACGGCTGCGTCCCACGCCGCCCGTGGAACCGGCTAGTCCCCCTCCCGGGGTTAGTTCAGGGGGGTGGAGCAGGTCTCTGTGCTTGTGCCGTACCTGACTGGTATGCTGGCTCCAGGCTCTGGAAACAATCGCTGCTTCCCCGTATTAGTTCGTTCTCCGTCTCTAAATCTGTGTTTGTTGTTCAGGGTTCGTAGATTGTTATGTATGTGATCGATTCACTTGTTTTTCCGTGTCTTTGTTGTAAGAGGGATCCGAGGTAGCGTCTGCCTAGTCCGCCATCTTGGCTCCGCCCCTCTTTTTCTGTTTTGGAATGAAAGTTATTTGAGGATTAGGAATGGTGGGAAAGGCCTCTTTCAGAATAAAATGTGTACTTTAAAATCTGTGTAGACACATTTTTTTCACTCTGAAGTATGTAGGCATTAAAATGTTTTAATTGCTTATCAGGGTTCACCAGATGATGAGATGGAATCTAATTTTTTTCTCATCCAACAAAAAACATAAAATATAATTTGTTGTACCCGCTATGTTCAGAATCTCTCAGTACTCATTACCCTCTTTTCCCTACTTAGTGTCCACATTTCTCTTGAACAAATTAAAGAAGATGGTAATGGTATAGTTTTAATTTCTCAGCCATCAGGATATACTGCCTAAATATTCTTCTCCCCTCCCCCAATGCCAGCTTCCTGTGGAAATATGTGTAAGGACATTATGGGAGACAGGGATTTCGGAATCCTGCCTCTCTACCTTTGAGTATTGTTTAATTTATTTCACTGGAGCTGGACCAGGGGCCATATCTTTTATCCATGCCTTCCTCAGCAAGATGCATACATACTCTGTGGCCCAGATAAACATTGACAGAATTTATCATTCATGTTTACAGCACTGTAATATATTATGCTAACATTAGGAGCTCATAGAGATTGACTCCAATATAATGTTATTATAATAAAATATAGTCTGAAAAAAAAACCACTGAATTACTCAGAAAAGAATTTTTTCCTGCAAGGTAACTAAATGGTTAAAACACTGATAAATTATCTGTCAGGTTGGTATTTTAATATTTGGTTATTTTTGCTCTCAACATGTGTTACACATCAACTCTTAATTGTTAAAGGAATAATGATTAGGAGTGCTATTTTATTGTTGTTTTTTTTTTTTTTTTTAATTTTTTTTGTGCTTTAAGTGAAAGTTTACAAATCAAGCCGGTTTCTCATACTAAACCTTATATACACCTTGCTATATGCTCCTAGTTGCTCTCTCCCTAATGAGACAGCACATTCCTTCTCTCCACCTTGTGTTTCCCTGTCCAGTCAGCCAGCTTCTGTCCCCCTCGGCCTTCACATCTCCCCTCCATACAGGAGCTGCCCAGATAGTCTCATGTGTTCTTGATCCAAGAAGCCCACTCCTCACCAGTATCACTTTCTGTCTTGTAGTCCAGTCCAATCCCTGTCTGAAGAGTTGGCGTCAAGAATGGTTCCTGTCTTGAGCTAACAGAAGGTCTGGGGACCATGACCTCCGGGGTCCCTCTGGACTCAGTCAAACCGTTAAACCTGGTCTTTTTACTAGAATTTGGGGTCTGCATCCCACTGCTCTCCTGCTCCTACAGGGATTCTTTGTTGTGCTCCCTGTCATGGCAGTCATTGGTTGTAGCTGGGCACCATCTAGTTCTTCTGGTCTCAGACTGATGTAGTCTTTGATTTATGTGGCCCATTCTGACTCTTGGGCTCATACTTACCTTGTGTCTTCGGTGTTCTTCATTCTTCTTTCCTCCAGATGGGTTGAGACCAATTGTTGCATCTTAGATGGTAGCTTGCTAGCATTTAAGACCACAGATGCCACTCTCCAAAATGGGATGTGGAATGTTTTGTTAATAGTTTTTATTATGCCAGTGACCTAGATGTCTCCTGAAACCATGGTCCCCAAACCCCCACCCTTGCTACTCTGGCCTTTGAAGCATTCGGTTTATTCAGGAAACATCTTTGCTTTTGGAATAGTCCAGTTGTGCTGACCTCTCCTGTATAGTGTGTTGTCCATCCCTTCACCTAAATTAGTTCTTGTCTACTATCTAATTAGTGAATCCCCCTCTCCCTTCCTTTCTCCCTCTCACCTCGTAACCATCAAAGAATGTTTTCTTCTCTGTTTAAGCTATTTCTTGAGTTCTTACAATAGTGGTCTCATACAATATTTGTCCTTTGCAACTGACTAATCTCACTCAGTATAATGCCTTCCAGGTTCCTCCATGTTATGAAATGTTTCACAGATTGATCGGTATTCTTTATCGATGCGTAGTATTCCATTGTGTGAATGTACCATAACTTATTTATCCATTCATCTCTTGATGGGCAACTTGGTTGATTCCATCTTTTTGCTATTGTAAACAGTGCTGCAGTGAACATGGGTGTGCGTATATCTGTTCGTGTAAAGGCTCTTCTGTAGGATGTATTCCAAGGAGTGGGATTGCTGGATCGTATGATAGCTCTATTTCTAGCTTTTAAAGGAAGAGCCTACTTGATTTCCAAAGTGGTTGTACCATTTTACATTTCCACCAGCAGTGTATAAGTGTTCAGTCTCCCCACAACCTCTCAAACATTTATTATTTTGTGTTTTTTTGTTTAATGCCAGCATTGTTGGAGTAAGGTGAAATCTCGTGGTAGTTTTGATCTGCATTTGTCTAATAGCTAATGAACGTGAGCATTTCCTTATGTATCTGTTAGCTACCTGAATGTCTTCTTCATTGAAGTGCCTGTTCATATCCCTTGCCCATGTTTTAATTGGGTTATTTGTCTTTTTGTTGTTGAGTTTTTCCAGTATCTTAGAGATTTTAGAGATCAGCTGCAGATCGGAGATGTCATAGCCAAAAACATTTTCCCAATCTGTAGGTTGTCTCTTTACTCTTTTGGTGAAGTCTTTGGATGAGTGTAGGTGTTTGACTTTTAGGAACTCCCAGTTAACTAATTTGTCTTTTGCTGCTTTTGCGGTGATAGTAAAGTTTTGTATACTGTTTATGCCATATATTTGGGCTCCTAGCATTGTTCCTATTTTTTCTGCCGTGAACTTTATCATTTAAAATTTTATATTTAGGTCTTTGATCCGTTTTGGGTTGGTTTTTGTGCCTGGCATGAGGTATGGGTCTTGTTTCATTTTTGTGCAGATGGATATCCAGTTAGCTGGCACCATTTCTTAAAGAGACTTTCTTTTCCCTGTTAAGAGACTTTGGGCCTTTGTCAAATATCAGTTGCGCATATATAGATGGATTTATGTCTGGATTCTCGGTTCTGTTCCATTGGTCTATGTACCTGTTGTCGTACCAGTAGCAGGCTCTTTTGACTACCGTGGCGGTATAATGTGTTCTAAAGTCAGATAGTGTGAGGCCTCCCACTTTGTTCTTCTTTTTTGGTAATGCTTTACTTATCCGGGGCCTTGTTCCCTTCCATATGAATTTGGTGATTTGTTTCTCCATCTCATTAAAAAATGTCACTGGTATTTGGTTTGGGATTGCATTGTATCTGTAGATTACTTTGGGCAGAATAGAAATTTCTACAATGTTGAGTCTTCCTATCCATGAGCAAGGCATGTTTTTCCACTTATGAAAGTCTCTTAGTTTTTTTCAGTAATGTCTTGTAGTTTTGTTTGTATAGATCTTTTAAGTCTCTGGTTAGATTTATTCCTAAGTGCTTAACCTTCTTAGGGGCTATCATAAATGCTATTGATTTGGTGATTTCCTCTTTGTCACACTCTTTGTTGATGTAGAGGAATCCGACTGATTTATGTATGTTTATCTTGAATCCTGCAACTCTGCTGAACTCTTGTTTTAGTTTGAGTGGTTTTCTTAAAGATTCTTTAGGTTTTTCTGCGTATAAGATCATGTCATCTGCAAACAGAGATACTTTTACTCCTTTTTTGCCAATTTGAATGCCCTTTATTTCTTTGTCTAGCATTATAGCTCTGGTAAGGACCTCCAGCACAGTGTTGAATAAGAGTGGTGATAACGGGCATCTTTGTCTGGTGCCTGATCTCAGTGGGAATGGTTTCAACCTCTCTCCATTTAGGATGATGTTGGCTGTTGGCTTTGTATAAATGCCATTTATAATGTTTAGGAATTTTCCTTCTTTTCCTGTTTTGCTGAGAGTTTTTATCATGAATGGGCGTTGGACTTTGTCAAATGCCTTTTCTGCATCAATTGATAAGATCGTGTGGTTCTTGTCTTTTGTTTTATTTATGTGATGGATTACACTGGTTGTTTTTCTAATGTTGAACCATCCCTGAATACCTGGTATAAATCTCACTTGGTCGTGGTGAATTATTTTTTTTGATATGTTGTCTAATTCTGTTGGCCAGAATTTTGTTGAGGATTTTTGCATCTAAGTTCATGAGGGATATTGGCTTGTAATTTTATTTTTTGTGGAGTCTTTACTTCGTTTTGGTATCAGGGTTATGCTGGCTTCATAGAATGAATCTGGGAGTATTCCATTCTTTTCTATGTTCTGAAATACCTTTAATAGTAGTGGTGTTATGTCTTTTCTGAAAGTTTGGTAGAATTCTCAAGTGAAGCCATCAGGGCCAGGGCTTTTCTTTGTTGGGAGTGTTTTTTTTTTTTCCATTACTTTCTCAATCTCTCCTTTTGTTATTGGTTTATTTAGTTGTTCTGTCTCTGTGTTACTTTAGGTAGGTAGTGTGTTCCTTGAAATTTGTCCATTTCCTCTAGGCTTTCAGATTTCTTGGAGTACAACTTTTCATGGTACTCTGTTATGATTCTTTTAATTTCAGTTAGGTCTGTTGTGATATTGCCCATCTCATTTCTTATTGTGGTTATTTGCTTCATCTCCTGTTTTTCTTTTGTCAGTCTGGCCCATGGTTTATCGATTTTGTTAATCTTTTCAAAGAACAAGCTTTTGGTCTTGTTAACTTCCAATTGCTGTTTTGTTTTCTATTTCACTTAATTCTGGTCTGGTTTTTATTATTTGCTTTCTTCTGGTTCCTGAAGGTTTCTTTTGTTGCTTTCTATTTGTTCAAGTTATACGGAGAATTCTTTGATTTTGGCCCTTTCTTCTTTTTGGATGTGTGCATTTATCAATACAAATTGATTTCTGAGCGCTGCTTTCGCTGTGTCCCAAATGTTCTAATAGGAAGTGTTTTCATTCTTGCTGGATTCTGTGCATTTCATTATTCCATCCTTAATGTCTTTTATACCCCAGTCGTTTTTGAGCAGGGTATTGGTCAGCTTCCAAGTGTTTGATTTCTTTTCCCTGCTTTTTCTGTTGTTGACTTCTACCTTTATGACCTTACGGTCAGAGAAGATGCTTTGTAATGTTTCGATGTTTTGGATTCTGTTAAGGCTTGCTTTATGGCCGAATATGTGGTCTATTCTAGAGAATGTTCCGTATGCACTGGAAAAGAAAGTATACTTGACTGCTGTTGGGTGGAGTGTCCCGCATATGTCCATGAGGTCAAGGTGGTTAATTGCAGCATTTAGCTCTTCCATGTCTTTATTGACCTTCTTTCTGGATGTTCTGTCCTTTGCCGAAAGTGGTATGTTGAAGTCTCCTACTATTGTTGTGGAGCTGTCTATCTCACTTTTCAATGCTTTTCGAGTTTGTTTTATGTATCTTGAAGCCCTATCTTTGGGTTCATAAATATTTAATATGGTAATGTCCTCTTGGTATTTTGTCCCTTTAATCGTAATATAGTGTCCTTCCTTATGGATTATGGTAGATTTAAGTTTGAAGTCAGTTTTGTCAGAAATTAGTATAGCTACTCCTGTTCTTTTTTGATCGTTGTTTGCTTGATATATTTTTTCCATCCTTTGAATTTTAGTTTGTTTCTCTTTAAGTCTGAGGTGCGTCTCTTGTAGGCAGCATATAGCTGGATCGTGTTTTTTAATCCATTCTGCTACTCTCTGTCTCTTTGTTGGTGTATCTAGTGCATTTACATTCAGCGTGATTATGGATAGGTATGAGTTTAGTGCTGTCATTTTGATGGCTTGTGTGTTGTTCACAGTTTCATTTTTCATTTACATTTTTGTGCTGAGAAGTTTTTCTTTGTAAATTGTTCCTCTTTTTCATTGTGGTTGAATTTGTAAAAAACAAATTATTTTTCAGTGTAGGATTGTTTGTCTTCTTTGTGGTTACCTTGATATTTACCCCTGTTTTTCTAAGTTGAAACGTAACTTGTATCTCTCTATATCGCCTTGATTTCCTCTCCGTATGGAACACGTGTGCCTACTTTATTCTGTCTCTCTTTATTGATTATTGTTATCTTTTACATAATGACATCACTGATTCTGTTTTGGGCGTTTTTTTTTTTTTTAATCTTGATTTATTTTTGTGATTTCCCTATTTGAGTTGATACCTGGTTGCTCTATTCTGTGTTCTAGTGTTGGGTTGATATCTGGTATTATTGATTTTCTAAATTTAAAAAAAAAAATTTTTTTTTTAAATCAGAGCATTCCTTTTAGTATTTCTTGTAGTCTTGGTTTGGTTTTTGCAAATTCCCTAAGGTTCTGTTTGTCTGTAAATGCCTTAATTTCACCTTCATATTTGATAGACAGCGTTGCTGGATATATGATTCTTGGCTGTGAATTTTTCTCCTTTAATGCTTTATATATTTCATCCCATTGCCTTCTTGCCTGCGTAATTTCTGCTGAGTAGTCCGAACTTATTCTTTTTTAATAATTTTTATTGAGCTTTAAGTGAACATTTACAAATCAAGTCAGTTTGTCGCATATAAGCTTATATACACCTTACTCCATACTCCCACTTACTCTCCCCCTAATGAGTCAGCCCTTCCAGTCTCCCCTTCCGTGACAATTTTGCCAGTTTCTAACCTTCTCTACCCTCCTATCTCCCCTCCAGACAGGAGATGGCAACACAGTCTCAAGTGTCCACCTGATACAAGTAGCTCACTCTTCATCATCATCTCTCTCCTACCCATTGTCCAGTCCCTTCCATGTCTGATGAGTAGTCTTTGGGAATGGTTCATGTCCTGGGCCAACAGAAGGTTTGGGGACCATGACAGCCGGGATTCCTCTAGTCTCAGTCAGACCATTAAGTCTGGTCTTTTTATGAGAATTTGGGGTCTGCATCCCACTGATCTCCTGCTCCCTCAGGGGTTCTCTGTTGTGCTCCCTGTCAGGGTAGTCATCGGTTGTGGCCGGTCACCATCTAGTTCTTCTGGTCTCAGGATGGTGTAAGTCTCTGGTTCATGGGGCCCTTTCTGTCTCTTGGGCTCATAGTTATCATGTGACCTTGGTGTTCTTCATTCTCCTTTGATCCAGGTGGGTTGAGACCAATAGATGCATTTTAGATGGCCGCTTGTTAGCATTTAAGACCCCAGACGCCACATTTCAAAGTGGGATGTAGAATGTTTTCATAATAGAACTATTTTGCCAATTGACTTAGAAGTCCCCTTAAGCCATAGTCCCCAAACCCCCACCCTTGCTCTGCTGACCTTTGAAGCATTCAGTTTATCCCAGAAACTTCTTCGCTTTTGCTCCAGTCCAGTTGAGCTGACCTTCTCTGTATTGAGTATTGTCCTTCCTTTCACCTAAAGTAGTTCTTATCTACTAACTAATCAGTAAATAACCCTCTCCCACTCTTCCTCCCTCCCCCCGCTTGTAACCACAAAAGCATGTGTTCTTCTCAGTTTATACTGTTTCTCAAGATCTTATAATAGTGGTCTTATACAATGTTTGTCCTTTTGCCTCTGACTGATTTCGCTCGGAATAATGCCTTCCAGGTTCCTCCATGTTATGAAATGTTTCACAGATTCGTCACTGTTCTTTATTGATGCGTAGTATTCCATTGTGTGAATATACCACAATTTATTTACCCATTCATCCATTGATGGACACCTAGGTTGCTTCCAGCTTTTTGCTATTGTAAACAGAGCTGCAATAAACATGGGTGTGCATATATCTGTTTGTGTGAAGGCTCTTATTTCTAGGGTATAATTTGAGGAGTGGGATTTCTGGGTTGTATGGTAGTTCTGGTAGTTCTATTTCTAACTTTTTAAGAAAACGCCAGAAAGATTTCCAAAGTGGTTGTACCATTTTACATTCCCACCAGCAGTGTATAAGAGTTCCTATCTCTCCGCAGCCTCTCCAACATTTATTATTTTGTATTTTTTGGATTAATGCCAGCCTTGTTGGAGTGAGATGGAATCTCATCGTAGTTTTAATTTGCATTTCTCTTATGGCTAATGATCGAGAGCATTTTCTCATGTATCTGTTAGCTGCCTGAATATCTTCTTTAGTGAAGTGAGTGTTCATATCCTTTGCCCACTTCTTTTTTTTTTTTTATAACTTTTATTAAGCTTCAAGTGAACGTTTACAAATCCAATCAGTCTGTCACATATAAGTTTACATACATCTCACTCCCTACTCCCACTTGCTCTCCCCCTCTTGAGTCAGCCCTTTCAGTCTCTCCTTTCTTGACAATTTTGCCGGCTTCCCTCTCTCTCTATCCTCCCATCCCCCCTCCAGACAAGAGTTGCCAACACAATCTCAAGTGTCCACCTGATATAATTAGCTCACTTTTCATCAGCGTCTCTCTCCCACCCGCTGACCAGTCCCTTTCGTGTCTGATGAGTTGTCTTCCGGGATGGTTCCTGTCCTGTGCCAACAGAAGGTCTGGGGAGCATGGCCGCCGGGATTCCTCTAGTCTCAGTCAGACCATTAAGTTTGGTCTTTTTATGAGAATTTGGGTTCTGTATCCCACTGATCTCCTGCTCCCTCAGGGGTCCTCTGCTGTGCTCCCTGTCAGGGCAGTCATCGATTGTGGCCGGGGACCAACTAGTTCTTCTGGTCTCAGGATGATGTAGGTCTCTGGTTCACGTGGCCCTTTCTGTCTCTTGGGCTCTTAGTTGTCGTGTGGCCTTGGTGTTCTTCATTTTCCTTTGCTCCAGGTGGGTTGAGACCAATTGATGCATCTTAGATGGCCGCTTGTTAGCATTTAAGACTCCAGACGCCACATTTCAAAGTGGGATGCAGAATGATTTCATAATAGAATTATTTTGCCAATTGACTTAGAAGTCCCCGCAAACCATGTTCCCCAGACCCCCACGCTTGCTCCGCTGACCTTTGAAGCATTCATTTTATCCCGGAAACTTCTATGCTTTTGGTCTAGTCCAATTGAGCTGACCTTCCATGTATTGAGTGTTGTCTTTCCCTTCACCTAAAGCAGTTCTTATCTACTGATTAATCAGTAAAAAACCCTTTCCCACCCTCCCTCCCTCCCCTCCTGGTAACCACAAAAGTATGTGTTCTTCTCAGGTTTACTATTTCTCAAGATTTTATAATAGTGGTCTTATACAATATTTGTCCTTTTGCCTCTGACTAATTTCGCTCAGCATAATGCCTTCCAGGTTCCTCCATGTTATGAAATGTTTCAGAGATTCGTCACTGTTCTTTATCGAGGCGTAGTATTCCATTGTGTGAATATACCACAATTTATTTACCCATTCATCCGTTGATGGACACCTTGGTTGCTTCCAACTTTTTGCTATTGTAAACAGAGCTGCAATAAACATGGGTGTGCATATATCTGTTTGTATGAAGGCTCTTGTATCTCTAGGGTATATTCCCAAGAGTGGGATTTCAGGGTTGTATGGTAGTTCTATTTCTAACTGTTTAAGATAACGCCAGATAGATTTCCAAAGTGGTTGTACCATTTTACATTCCCACCAGCAGTGTATAAGAGTTCCAATCTCTCCGCAGCCTCTCCAACATTTATTATTTTGTGTTTTTTGGATTAATGCCAGCCTTGCTGGTGTGAGATGGAATCTCATCGTAGTTTTAATTTGCATTTCTCTAATGGCTAATGATCGAGAGCATTTTCTCATGTATCTGTTGGCTGCCTGAATATCTTCTTTAGTGAAGTGAGTGTTCATATCCTTTGCCCACTTCTTGATTGGGTTGTTTGTCTTTTGTGGTTGAGTTTTTACAGAATCATATAGATTTTAGAGATCAGGCGCTGGTCGGAGATATCATAGCTGAAAATTCTTTCCCAATCTGTA
Organism: Elephas maximus indicus; assembly: GCF_024166365.1. Taxonomy (NCBI): domain Eukaryota; kingdom Metazoa; phylum Chordata; class Mammalia; order Proboscidea; family Elephantidae; genus Elephas; species Elephas maximus. The sequence continues at coordinate 199,720,093 of NC_064819.1, read as the reverse complement.
GGTGGTCTTTTTACTCTTTTGGTGAAGTCTTTAGATGAGCATAGGTGTATGATTTTTAGAAGCTCCCAGTTATCTGGTTTCTCTTCATCATTTTTGATAATGTTTTGTATTCTGTTTATGCCTTGTATTAGGGCTCCTAACGTTTTCCCTATTTTTTCTTCCATGATCTTTATCGTTTTAGTCTTTATGTTTAGGTCTTTGATCCACTTGGAGTTAGTTTTTGTGCATGGCGTGAGGTATGGGTCCTGTTTCCTTTTTTGCAAATGGATATCCAGTTATGCCAGCACCATTTGTTAAAAAGACTATCTTTTCCTCCAGTTAATTGACACTGGGCCTTTGTCAAATATCAGCTGCTCGTATGTGGATGGATTTGTATCTGGGTTCTCAATTCTGTTCCATTGGTCTGTGTGCCTGTTGTTGTACCAGTATCAGGCTGCTTTGACTACTGTGGCTGTATAATAGGTACTAAAATCAGGTAGAGTGAGACCTCCCACTTTCTTCTTCTTTTTCAGTAATGCTTTACTTATCCGAGGCTTCTTTCCCTTCCAAATGAAGTTGGTGATTTGTTTCTCCATCACATTAAAAAATGTCATTGGAATTTGGATCGGAAGTGCATTGTATGTATAGATGACTTTTGGTAGAATAGACATTTTTACTATGTTAAGTCTTCCTATCCATGAGCAAGGTATGTTTTTCTCCTTAAGTAGGTCCTTTTTAGTTTCTTGTGGTACTACTTTGTAATTTTCTTTATATAGGTCTTTTACATCTTTGGTAATATTTATTCCTAAGTATTTTATCTTCTTGGGGGCTACTGTGAATGGTATTGATTTCGTGGTTTCCTCTTCGATGTTCTTTTTGTTGATGTAGAGGAATCCAAGTGATTTTTGCATGTTTATCTTATAAGCTGAGACTCTGCCAAACTCTTCTATAAGTTTCAGTAGTTTTCTGGAGGATTCCTTAGGGTTTTCTGTGTATAAGATCATGTCATCTGCAAATAGAGATAATTTTACTTCCTCCTTGCCAATCCATATGCCCTTTATTTCTTTGTCTAGCCTAATTGCTCTGGCTAGGACCTCTAGCACAATGTTGAATAAGAGCAGTAATAAAGGGCATCCTTGTCTGGTTCCCGTTCTCAAGGGAAATGCTTTCAGGCTCTCTCCATTTAGAGTGATGTTGGCTGTTGCCCTTGTATAGATGCCCTTTATTATGTTGAGGAATTTTCCTTCAATTCCTATTTTGCTGAGAGTTTTTATCATAAATGGGTGTTGGACTTTGTCAAATGCCTTTTCTGCATCAATTGATAAGATCATGTGGTTTTTGTCTTTTGCTTTATTTATATGGTGGATTACATTAATGGTTTTTCTAATATTAAACCAGCCTTGCATACCTGGTATAAATCCCACTTGGTCGTGGTGGATAATTTTTTTGATATGTTGTTGAATTCTATTGGCTAGAATTTTGTTGAGGATTTTTGCATCTATGTTCATGAGGGATATAGGTCTGTAATTTTCTTTTTTTTGTGATGTCTTTACCTGGTTTTGGTATCAGGGATATGGTGGCTTCTTAGGATGAGTTAGGCAGTATTTCATCATTTTTTATGCTTTGAAATACCTTTAGTAGTAGTGTTGTGAACTCTTCACTGAAAGTTTGGTAGAACTCTGTAGTAAAGCCATTCGGGCCAGGGCTTTTTTTTGTTGGGAGTTTTTTGATTACCGTTTCAGTCTCTTTTTTTGTTATGGGTCTATTTAGTTGTTCTACTTCTGATTGTGTTAGTGTAGGTAGGTAGTGTTTTTCTAGGAAATCATCCATTTCTTCTAGGTTTGCAAGTTTGTTAGAGTACAATTTTTCGTAATACTCTGATATGATTCTTTTAATTTCAGTTGGGTCTGTTGTGATGTGGCCCATCTCGTTTCTTATTTGGGTTATTTGTTTCCTTTCCTGTATTTCTTTAGTCAGTCTGGCCAGTGGTTTATCAATTTTGTTAATTTTTTCAAAGAACCAGCTTTTGGCTTTGTTAATTCTCTGAATTGTTTTTCTGTTCTCTAATTCTTTTAGTTCAGCTCTAATGTTTATTATTTGTTTTCTTCTGGTGCCTGATGGATTCTTTTGTTACTTGGTTTCTATTTGTTCAAGTGGAAGGTCAGTTCTCTGATTTTGGCTCTTTCTTCTTTTTGTATGTGTGCATTTATCGATAGAAATTGGCCTCTGAGCACTGGTTTTGCTGTGCCCCAGAGGTTTTGATAGGAAGTATTTTCATTCTCGTTGCATTCTATGAATTTCTTTATTACCTCCTTAATGTCTTTATAACCCAGCCTTTTTTCAACAGGGTATTGTTCAGTTTCCAAGTGTTGGATTTCTTTTCCCTAATTTTTTTGTTATTGATTTCCACTTTTATGGCCTTGTGGTCTGAGAAGATGCTTTGTAATATTTCGATGTTTTGGACTCTGCAAAGGTTTCGAACTTATTGATTCTCCTTTGTAGGTGACCTTTTGCTTATCCCTGGCTGCTCTTAAATTTTTCTCTTTATCTTTGATTTTGACAGGTTTGATGATAATATGTCTTGGTGACTTTCTTTTGGGATTTACTTTGTATGGGGGTGTATGAGCATCTTTGATAGATATCGTTTCATCTTTTACGATTTCAGGGAAATTTTCTGACATCAAATCTTCAACACTTCTCTCTGTATTTTCTGTTAAACTTCCCTGTTCTGGTATTCCAACCAGTTGCAAGTTATTCTTCTTGATTGAGTCCCACTTGATTCTTAAGGTTTTTTCATTTTTTAAAATTCTTTTATCTGATTTTTCTTCAAATATATTGGTGCCAAGTGCTTTATCTTCAGTCTCACCAATTTTACATCCCCCTTCTTCAATTCTGCTCCTCTGACTTTCTGTTGAGTTGTCTAGTTCTACAATTTTGTCGTTTATCTTCAGAATTCCTGAGTGCTGTGTCTGTGTATTCTTGAAGTTTATTAAATTTTTCATTATGTCCTTGAATAATCTTTTAAATTTCTTCAGGTGCTTCATCTGTGTGTCCTTGGCCTTTTCTGTTTGTTGCCTGATCTTGTTCCTGGATGTCCTGAAGAGTTTTGTATTCTAAATCTGGTAATTCCAGGAATACCTCTTCATCTGGGAGAGCCCTTGGTTCTCTGTTTGGGAGTTTGCTGAAACAATCATGGTCTTCTTTGTGTGATTTGATTTTGAATGTGGTCTCTGAGCCATCTATAAGTTGTATTAAGTTATTTTATGTTTCCTCACTGTGTGCTAGTTTCTTGCTTTGTTTTGTTTCTTTATAGCCAGGTAGGCTACTAGAGTGAGCTAAGTTGGTTATTTGAGCCTTTGAACCACTAATGTCCTGTTACCAGATGGCTAGAGTTGTTACCAGGTATATGAGCCTAGGAGTCCATTCACTGTTCTTGCATAGATCAGCTCAGGTGTCCTGATAGTTGGTCATCCAGTGTGTGGTGTAGGTTCTCACCTACTATCTTAGATGAGCAGTGGTGATGGATGTATATAATGGTTTCTGGTAGCAGCAGGGGGTCACACTCTGAGGAAGACAGGGGCAGCCAGCCTTCCCCCAAATGTTAGTGAGGAAGGAGCGCCTCTGTACTTTAATGCGCTCTGGTGCGTAGGCTCTGCCACTGTATCTTAGGCACCCATTGCTTATATCTATAAGGATTGGTAGGCAGCACTATCGTTTCACGGGTGGCTAGGAGGCATGGATGGAGCCTCCAGTCCTCATGCCCCTGCTGTGGGTAGGTGAAGGCCCTGTTTAATAGGCAGAGTGGTATCAGACCTGCAAAACCTGTCTGTCCACTGCACAGCTTAAACAGTTACAGTCAGACCTCAAACAGATTTGCCTTTGCAATGTAATAACCACCTGCATCCATGTAGGGGTGAGAGACAACACCTCTGGATCGATTATGCCTGGACTGGAGCAGCTGCTGCTCTAAGCGTACAGGTTAGGGGAGTCTGCAGAGTATTTTTTCCCCGTTTGTGAATTTGTTCCTTCTTCCAGGCCAAGAGACTGGCTCAGGAAGCGCAGCAGGTTTTATCTCTGCCCCAGGGAAATCAACTGTTAATGAAACTGGCTGGGGCAGAGTGGAGAGGGATCAGATAGATAGGAGAGAGTCCTTTCAAAAGAATGAGCTATTAGATCTGTAAGGTAAATTATACAAAATCACTTATCTTGTGTCAAGACCACTGTTTCATCTGATTCCAGAGGTGTGTTTAGGGGGTTTGGGCTGCGTCCTGAGCTTGCCTTCTTTTGCTGAAGCAGTTGTGTCCTAAACTCCACAGCCAGACTCCCCCCACCCCACCCGCCGTCAAACCAGGAGGTCAGCGTGTTGGCATTCTGGTTGCCTTCTTTCGCTGAAGCAGCCGCTTCCTATACACTGCAGCCAACCCTGTTGTAGACATGCCACAGGGTCAGGGATGTGCCACTCTGCTTGCCTTCTTTCGTTGAAGCTGCCCTGTCTCAGGGAACTACCATCAGCCCTGCTGCAGTCACGCCAGGGAATCGGAGCTGAGGTGCTGCGCGGGCTCGGCAACTTGTTGCTGTTTCTGCACCGTGTCTCCCTCCCCCGTTGCTCAGACCGATTCCTTAATTTTGGCTTTGATGCTCAGGGTTTCTAGCTTGTCATATATATAGATTTGCTTGTTTTTTTTCAGGTTTTTATTGTGAGAAGGATCAGTGGAAGCTTCTGGCTAGTTCACCATCGTAGCCCTGCCTCCAGGAGTGCTACTTTTAACATATTTTTTAAATTTCCATATTTCAGAGAGGCACTGTCTTAGTTCTAGTGTTGCTGTAACCAGGTACCACAAAGCAGGTGGCTTTAAAGTTCTGGAGACTAGAAGTTAGAGCAGGGCATTGGCCCTGTCAATTTCTGATGAGGTCTTTGAGATAGGAACTGGTCCATGTCTCTCTCACTTAAGTTTTGGTGGCTACTGGCAATCCTTGGTGTTCCTTTCCTGCTTATAGATGTATGTACTTTTGTCATCACATATTGTCTGTCTTCCCCCTGTGTGTGTCTCTCTTTCTGTCTGTTCTCCCCTTTTATAAGACACCAGTTGTACAAGATGAGGAACAGGACCCACCCCGTTCCTGTGTGACTTACCTGATAATATTTTCAAAGAAAGACCCCATTTCCCCCAAAAAGGTCCATTTATAGGTACAAGGGTTAGGGCTTCAGCTAATCTTTTAAGGGGACACAAATCAATCCATAATAGATACCTCAAGTCAAAAGCTTCATTCTACTTATTAACTGAACTGCATCTCATAATTTTTACTTTATTTGCTGAATATATCATTTTAACCTATATTGAGGTTGAGCCTGATTTTGTGCATCACTCTAGTTATTCAGAGTGGAAAAAAATCTGAGTCTTATCATGATTTGTTTGTTATGTTCATTGATACCTCCTTTCATATTTCTGTCAGCAGTTTAAAGTGAATTGAATGGGAAGGTTCTAATAAGCTATTCTTCTGTAACACAGAAACACTCTATGAATCAAATGTCAAAATTCATTCTAGGCAAATAGCTTACAGAGAATGTGCTAGCCTACGGAAGTTTGCTGTTTATAGATTTTGGGAAGTAACTTTTAATGGGAATGTTGCTCAGTAACTTAAAAATAATTTTAAAAAATTGGCGTACATCTCTACTTAAAAGTTTGATACTAGCCTCTTATTTATCTAAAGATTTTTGTCACTTCTTCCTCTCTTTGAAGAGATTACAATTTTTCAAAGATTTATGCCAAGTCTTGTTGTTCACGATGAATAATAGAAAAAGCTAAACAAAAAGACCTTAGATTTCATTTCTTAAAAATTAAGACTGGGTTGCTGATCTCCCTTAGTAATGGTATTTAATTTTTAGGAAAAACTGAAAGGTAAGGAAATCAGATTTCCACTGAATTAAAAAAAAAAAAAATTTGACCTCAAAGTAGTATCTTTTTAGATATATCTTGTGGAATTAAAACCATATAGAACTAATTTGTTGTTTCTTGTTTGTGCTAAGAAGATTCATTTTTCTTCTTAAGTTGCTTATGGTATTTACTTGCAGAGATAAATTTTACATATGAGACAGCAGTATGTATGTGTGTGTGTCTGTGTGTAAATATAATTGATAAAGTACTGTATTTGGTTTAGATAAATATAAAAGTACAGTAGTGGCAAGTCATTATGGCAGAGAGTTGATAAAAAAGTCTTCATTAAAGAGAAAGAACTCCTGAACTTTGAAGAATGATGTGTTTAGGAAAACCCAGCAACACCTAGCCCATTACATTTTTCAGTCAAAAATGGTTAAATAGTTAAATCTAGCATTAGAAATTTGGGATTACAAGAAAAGGCTTTAATGTTTTCCTCTGTATATGTCAAAGATACTGCAATAAAGAAAACTCAGACCCTCACAACTGGACCAGTAAGCAACATCATGATAAATGGAGAAAATATTGGCGTTGTCAAGGATTTCATTTTGTTTGAATCCGTAATCCATGCCCATGGACATTGCAATCAAGAAATTAAATGATGTGTTGCATTGGGCAGATGTGCTGCAAAAGACCTCTTGAAAGTGTTAAAAAGCAAAGAAGTCACTTTGAGGATTAAGGTGCACCTGATCCAAGCCATGATATTTTCAATCACCTCATATGCCTGCAAAATCTGGACAGTGAATAAGGAAGACAGAAGGATTGATGCCTGTGTTGGCAAAGAATATCGAACATACTGTGGACTGCCCAAAGAACAAACAAACCTATCTTGGAAGAAGTACAGCCAGGAATGCTGCTTAGAAGTGAGGCTGGCAAGACTTCATCTCTCGTTATCATGTTATCAGGAGGGACAAGTCCCTGGAGAAGGACATTGTGCTTGGTAAACTAGAGGGTCATTGAAAGAGAAGATGCTCAGTGAGATGGATTGACACGGTGGCTGCAATGATGGGCTCAAGCATAGCAACGAATAGTGAGGATGGTGTAGGACCAGGCAGTGTTTCATTCTGTTGTACATAGGCTCAGTATGAGTTGGAACTGACTCAACACCACCCAACAACAACAACAAAATTTTGTTAAGAGCAAGCCACACCTTACTTGGCCCAGGCTTTCATTGGCTTGCCTTTAGGTGTGAACCCTCCCATCTTGCAAAGTCAATGTATTGCTGAGGTTCAAAGGAATTAATCTTCACCTCTGCTAAACCTTAAGGAGAGGTGGGTCTCTATCCTTAGGAGAAGTGGAGAGGTTGCAGAGAAAACATAAAATATAAATGCACGGACTGTGCTTCCTACCTTATTCTGTCCGCTTTCAAATTTCCCAGTTTTGTTAGTGCCTACTCTATATCCTTTCTCCTTTCCTTTGTCAGAAAAAAAAAAGCATATTTTTTGTGTGTGTGTGTGTGTGTGCGCGCACATGCACACACACATTCTTTACATCATTTTACAATGGCTTCTATGGATAGCTCAGCTAAATGTGTGTTTAATCTACCACCTTTAATTCAAAGTCTACTTTGTACTTTTCTTTCCTTGGCAGTTTTTCAGAAATGACCATGTTGTATCATTACAGTAAAATAACTTGAACCCTCCTCCTTACTACTGTTGTGTGCCGTCGAATTGATTTTTACCCATAACGACCCTATAGGACAGAGTAGAACTGCCACATCTTTCCCCTACAGAGCTGGTGGGTTTGGATCACTGAACTTTTGGTTAGCAGTCCAGTACTTAACCATTGTGCCTACAGGGCTCCTTTTTCCTGAATATATATCAAAACTGCAATGAGGCTTTCTGAGTATATTTTTGTAAAAGATTATTAATTGGTATTGATAGCTTTAGTAGCAACAATTTTGACACATTGCAGTTCTTTCTTGCAGATGCTTTTCATTTTCCTGGCTCATTATTTCCTGCTGGTATCTAGAGAATCCATTTTATTTTGCATATGTGTTTAATTGGGGAGAGTGGAAGTGGGTAGTGAGAGATTGCTGGATGGAAATGTTACATGCTTACTCCAACTATAGTTATAAATCATCTGTTATCCACCTGATTTGGGTCATTATCTATAAGTTCCATATATGAATGCCACAAATATTTCTATACTAAGCATTGGTGCTACTGTTGAGGAATAATTGGTCTTCACTATCGCTTGTCATTATAATACTTTACTTTGTCTTCTCCAGACGCCCTTTGGAATCGTCTGTTCAGTTCTTTTACTTCATCAATTCTCTCTTTTGCTTTAGCAATTCTCTCTTTTGCTTTAGCTGCTGGACGTTCAAGAGCAAGTTTCAGAGTGTCCTCTGACATCCATCTTTGTCTTTTCTTTCCCTTCTTTTCAATGACCTCTTGCTTTCTTCATGGATGATGTCCTTCACCTACACATCTGGTCTTCAGTCACTATTGTTCAGTGCGTCAAATCTGTTCTTCAGATGGTCTCTAAATTCAGGTGGGATGTACTCAAGGTCCTATTTCATCTCTCGTGGACTTGCTCTGATTTTCTTCAATTTCAGCTTGAACTTGCATATGAGCAATTGATGGTCTGCTCCACAGTCGGCCCCGGCCTTGTTCTGACTGATGATGTTGAGCTTTTCCATCATCTCTTTACACAGATGTAGTCAACTTGATTTCTGTGTGTTGCATCTGGCGAAGTCCATGTGTGTAGTCGCCATTTATATTTGTGAAAGATGGTATTTGCAATGAAGAAGTTGTTGGTCTTGAGAAATTCTATCATTCGCTCTCTGGTATTGTTTCTATCACGAAGGCCATATTTTCCAGCTGCTGATCCTTCTTCTTTGTTTCCAACTTTTGCATTCTAATCACCAGTAATTATCAATGCATCTTGATTGCATGTTTGATCAATTTCAGACTGCAGGAGCTGATAAAAATGAAGTATTATAATGACATGTGCAAAGAGCTGGAGATGGAAAACCAAAAGGGAAGAACACGCTCGGCGTTTCTCAAGCTGAAAGAACTGAAGAAAAAATCCAAGCCTCGAGTTGCAATAGAGAAGGATTCTATGGGGAAAATACTAAATGACGTAGGAAGCATCAAAAGAAGATGGAAGGAATACACAGAGTCATTATACCAAAAAGAGTTAGTCAGTGTTCAACCATTTCAAGGAGTGGCATATGATCAGGAACCGATGGTACTGAAGGAGGAAGTCCAAGCTGCTCTGAAGGCATTGGCGAAAAACAAGGTTCCAGGAATTGGTGGAATATCAATTGAGATATTTCAACAAACAGATGCAGCACTGAAGGTGCTCACTCATCTATGCCAAAAAATGTGGAAGACAGCTTCCTGGCCAACTGACTGGAAGAGATCCATATTTATGCCTATTTCCAAGAAAGGTGATCCAACCGAACGTGGAAATTATAGAACAATATCATTAATATCACACTCAAGCAAAGTTTTGCTGAAGATCTTTCAAAAATGGCTGCAGCAGTATATGGACAGGGAACTGCCAGAAATTCAGGTCGGTTTCAGAAGAGGATGTGGAGCCAGGGTTATCATTGCTGATGTCAGATGGATCCTGGCTGAAAGCAGAAAATACCAGAAGGATGTTTACGTGTTTTATTGACTATGCAAAGGCATTCGGCTGTGTGAATCATAACAAATTATGGATAACATTGCGAAGAATGGGAATTCCAGAACACTTAATTGTGCTCATGAGGAACCTTTACATAGATCAAGAGGCAGTTGTTCAGACAGAACAAGGGGATACTGATTCATTTAAAGTCAGGAAATGTGTGCGTCAGGGCTGTATTCTTTCACCATACCTATTCAATCTGTATGCTGAGCAAATAATACGAGAAGCTGGACTATATGAAGAAGAACGGGACATCAGGATTGAGGGAAGACTCATTAACAACCTGCGTTATGCAGATGACACAACCTTGCTTGCTGAAAGGAAGAGGACTTGAAGCACTTACTGATGAAGATCAAAGACCACAGTCTTCAGTATCGATTGTAGCTCAACATAAGGAAAACAAAAATCCTCACAACTGGACCAATAAGCAACATCATGATAAACAGAGAAAAGATTGAAATTGTCAAGGATTTCATTTCACTTGGATCCACAATCAACAGCCGTGGAAGCAGCAGTCAAGAAATCAAGAGATGCATTGCATTGGGCAAATCTGCTGCAAAGGACCTCTTCAAAGTGTTGAAGAGCAAAGAGGTCACCTTGAAGGCTCAGGTGCACCTGACCCAAGCCATGGTATTTTCAATCGCATCATATGCATGTGAAAGCTGGACAATGAATAAGGAAGATCGAAGAAGAAGAACTGATGGTTTTGAATTGTGGTGTTGGCGAAGAATATTGAATATACCATGGACTGCCAAAAGAACGAACAAATCTGTCTCAGAAGACGTACAACCAGAATGCACCTTAGGAGCAAGGATGGCGTGACTGCGTCTTACATACTTTGAACATGTTGTCAGGAGGGATCAGTCCCTAGAGAAGGACATCATGCTTGGAATAGTATAGGGTCAGTGGAATAAGGAGGACCTTCAGCTAGGTGGATTGACATAGTGGCTGCAACAATGAGCTCAAGTATAAGAACAATTGTAAGGATGGCTTCGGACTGGGCAGTGTTTTGTTCTGTTGTGCGTAGGGTCGCTATGAGTTGGAACCGACGCGACGGCACGTAACAACAGCTACAGCCCTATCCCTGGTTAGAGCCCATGCTGCAAATGGGAAGGGATGCATTCCCATGTTCATGGTTGGATTTCAGAGCTCATTTTCCATTGGTAAGAATCTTTACAGTATGTTGTAGTTAGGGGACTTGTCAAATGTTCACATTTCTGTAAAGCTTTTTAAATTTGTAGAATGTTTCTTACATATATTACCTCATTTCATCCTCACAATAACTGATGAAGGGAGGCTGGGCTGAAGTACTACATTGACGTCGCGGTTCTGAAATTTAAAATGGACCTTATTTCTCCTTTTGTAATGTTATGCAATTGGATGTATCTTACACATCAAAAGAAACTTTATTATTATTTTTCCCCACTCTCTTTCCAAAGCCTTTCATTAATTTTAGGAGATATTTATAGAGTATGTGTAGTTTGCAGAGTAAACTCATAGTGCTGTTGTAGACCAATAGAATGCTGAGGCCAGGGCTTCAACAAGACAGGACATAGTGGAGTTGCCACGATGTAGGGTCAGGTCCTCAGCTTTGAGTATCCATTAACTCTTTATTCATTGTGCCCAAATCAGTCAGGCAGGAGAAAGCTGGCCCTTGCTGACCAGTCCTCTAAATGTAAACATTAAAATGTGAAGTAATGAATTTGCAGCAAGAGACAGAGATCTGCGAGGAAGAGTGAAGCATTTGCATTGATTGGTCAACTGCTTCTTTCCTTCATAATAATGTAATCATCAAATGATGGCAGGTGATAATTCTAAGATATCTTTGTGGTCATGAAATTCAGAACAAGGGGTATTACATTAATAATGGAAGTCTCCAGCCTATGGTGTAGCTTGATTCAAAGCCCCTGTGGGAAGTGAATACCTCTGACGAGAGGTCAAGAATAGTTGTGCTTAGAGGTGAAGTACGCTTCTTCCAAGTGTTATTGAGGACATATTGACATGGATCCATGTGTACTCCCACTTTTTTCTCCCAAAATTTTAGACATTCGTTCCTGAATCTCCAGCAAGCAGATCATTTCATTCATCACATTTGTTGCTTTTATTTAGGTTACTTAGTAAAGGTTAAACTATTCCCAAGTTCTGTGGGAAGCCGTATCCTGAAGTTTAGTATTTCTTTTGGGGTCTATTGTTGACCTAATAGGCTTTGGGGTAAGGGTTGAAGTTGGGGAGGGAAATGATTGACCTGAGAACGCATTTACCATGTAAAAAATGTAATTTCTGCCAGAAAATGATCCAAATTTAAAATAGATGTCTTTTTTTTTTTTTTTTTTTAAAGTAGTTCTGGTGGTATAGTGTTTAAGAGCTCAGCTGCTAACCACAAGGTTGGCAGTTCAAATCCACCAGCCGCTTCTTGGAGACCCTATGGGGTAGTTCTCTTTCCTGTAGGGTTGCTGTGAGTTGGATTTGAGTCAATGGCAATGGGTTTCATTGGGCAACAAATTTGTTATGTATTTGACAGAAGCTTTGCATTTTAGGGTAGAAATAATACAGGACAGCTTTGAGTTGACCACCTGGATATGTGAATCCATATTACAGAGAGGCATTATAAAGGGAGTTTCCAGTTTATGAACAGATCTCTGTGTTATAAGTCAGCAAATGATTTATTTGGAAAGCATGTTTTCACATAGAAACAATGCATAAATGGTGATTAGATTTCCAGTGCTTTTGAACTGAGTTGTCAGCCCTAAATCTTTGGGGAGATTAGTTAATGTAGAATTTCTATCCCATTTTCCTAACTTAGGCCCAAGTTTTCAATCCCCTTTTTAATATTATTTTCCTAGTTTTTGGTACCTTTTCTCCTTAAACTTTCTTATTCTAATATCCTACTACTACTTTGTAGTATTACAATCCAAAACCTGTTTTATGCTTCCTTCTCATTTTTTTCTCCTTCTAGTTTCAAAGTTCCTAGTTCCTCAAATGCAGATCTCTCAGCTTAGAGGAACAGCAGTCTGAGTGAATGACTTTTATGTGTGAATATACTTGCCTTCTAAGTGATATATTGTTGTTGTTTTTATTAGGTGCCGCAGAGTTGGTTCCGACTCATAGCGACCCTATGCACAACAGAATAAAACACTGCCAGGTCCTGCGGCATCGTTACAATTGTTATGCTTGAGCCCATGGTTGCAGCTACTGTTGTCATTCCACCTCATTGAGTGTCTTCTGCTTTTCCACTAACCCTGTACTTTACCAAGCATGATATCCTTCTCCAGGGACTGATCCCTCCTTACAACATGTCCGAAGCATGTAAGATTCAGTTTCGTCATCCTTGCTTGTAAGGAGCACTCTGGTTGTACTTCTTCCAAGATAGATTTGTTCTTTCTTTTGGCAGTCCATGGTGTATTCAATATTCTTCGCCAACACCACAATTTAATGTCAATTCTTCTTCGATCTTCCTTATTCATTGTCCAGCATTCACATGCATATGAGGCGATTGAAAACACCATGGCTTGGATCAGGCACACCTTAGTCTTAACACTTAACACTTTAAAGACATCTTTTGCAGCAGCTTTGCCCAATGCAACAGGTCCTTTGATTTCTCGACTGCTGCTTCCATGGGTGTTGATTGTGGATCCAAGTAAGATGAAATCCTTGACAACTTCATCCTTTTCTCCCTTTATCGTGATGCTGCTCATTGGTCCAGTTGTGAGGATTTTTGTTTTCTTTATGTTGAGGTGCAATCCATACTGAAGGCTGTGGTCTTTGATCTTCGTTAGTAAGTGCTTCAAGTCCTCTTCACTTTCAGCAAGCAAGGTTGTGTCATCTCTGTAATGCAGGTTGTTAGCCCTAACCCTAACCCTCTAACCCTAACCCCTAACCCTTCTTCCTCCAATCCTGATGCTGTGTTCTTCTTCATACAGCCCAGCTTCTCAGATTATTTGCTCAGCATACAGACTGAATAGGTATGATGAAAGAATACAACCCTGATGCACACCTTTCCTGACTTTAGACCTCTTGGTATCCCCTTGTTCTGTCTGAATAGCTGCCTCTTAATCTACGTAGAGGTTCCTCATGAGCACAATTAAGTGTTTCAGAATTCCCATTCTTTGCAGTGTTATCCATAATTTGGAATTTGTTATGATCCATACAGACCATCAATTGCTCATATGCAAGTTCAAGGTGAAACTGAAGAAAATCAGAGCAAGTCCACGAGAGCCAAAACATGACCTTGAGAATATCCCATATGAATTTAGAGACCATCTCAAGAATAGCTTTGACGTGTTAAATACTGATGACCGGAGACCAGGCAAGTTGTGGAAGGACGTCATACATGAGGAAAGCAAGAGGTCATTAAAAAGACAAGAAGGAAGAAAAGACCAAGGTGGATGTCAGAGGAGACTCTGAAACTTGCTCTCTAATGTCGAGCAGCTAAAGCAAAAGGAAGAAATGATGGTCTAAGTGATATATGCATTATAAAAGTAGATGCTTGTTCATTCTAAATAATCATAATTGGTAGAATTGCACTAGGGAAGCCAGGGAAAGTGAAACAATGAAGGCGGTTTTGTGGGGAGGTAGAAGGTTAGCTTTTTGACATCGTTGGGTCAGGTAGACACATGGAAGGCAATGTTGGCTTTGGGGAGACATGCCTTGGGGCCATGCTTACTGAGCCACTTCCAAGCTTTTGCCTTTTTATGCTTCTGGATCTCAGTGTGTTTCTCTAATGCATCTCATTTCACCCCTCATACCGCTGTATTAGTTTATGTGTATGTATGTTTTATGTCACGTAAGGCCTTAAAGATTCCTATCGTTACGGTCCATGTGGTGTGAACAAAGACCTTGTTGTCACTTTCTCTTTTGTTTTACTTTAGTTGGTTAGTCATCCACCAAGAATGGAAAAATTTTATTTGGGGAAAAAAATGTCAAGCTGAATGGAAACACTGCTGGCTCAGATAGCTGCCTCAGATAGATCGATGTTTAGTAACTGAGATATGTCGAAATGCATTTTCTTTAGATTGTTCTTAAGTTGCTTGTCATAGAATTTAAGAATCAGAAATTTAGGTGGTGAGGGATAAGGAAAGTACTGTTGCTGAAAGACTCATCAAAACCCCAGTCTTTATATCAGATCCTGTTTCTATTTTGTAAACATAGTAAAGTACATGCCTAAGTGATTAAGATTATTCTGCATTATAACTTAACTTCCACTTTGGTCAGTTGTTAAAAAGCACTTTAAACACTCCAGACCAGTAGAGGTAAGAATAGTTTCATTGTCCTGATTTGTGATATGATAAGAGCTTAGTCAAACAAGTGTCTGGGTTTTTTTTTTTTTTTTTTTTCCTGACCTGGTGATTTTTTTCTCAAAGGTAGTCTCAAATATAGTTGTCATTAAAGATTGCTAGCTAAATTTTATTTTACTGTGTTTTGTGAATCAGTCAGTTTTAAAGGATTTTAAGTGAAATTTTGAGTAATGTATTATTCCATGGTTCTGGTGGTGAGAGAGGAGTACACTCCATTGGACGTGGCCTAGCGAGATTGAAAATCAAAAGCTGATGTACTTGAAATAGGATAGGTAGTCTCTACTCTGGAAGAGAGGTGATGCAGTGGTTAAGCCCTCAGCTGCTAACTGAAAGACTAGTGGTTCAAATTCATCAGCCATTCTGCGGGAGAGAGATGTGGCAGTCTGCTTCCATAAGGATTTACAGCCTTGGAAACACTATGGGGCAGTTCTACTTTGTCTTACAGGGTCGCTATGAGTCAGGATCAACTCGATAGCAGTGGGTATTCTGGGAGACGGGATTTGTTTGCTCACTTTGATGTCAACCTTGCTTTATCATCAGAATCTTTGGTTAGGCTTTTTAGAAACACAGATGCCCCAGTGCCACCTTTGAAAATTCATTGGGTCTTATGTGAGGCCTGAGCGTCTGTGCAACCATTGTTAAGAATTGCTGCTTTGAGAGGCAGGAATGCACTTTCTGTCAAGAGACTGGCGGCCAAGCATCTGCTCCCCAATTATAGAGCGAATCCATTTGCTGGCTCCTGATTGAAATATTAATGTTGCTGGTGGGGAATTTTTTCCTAGTTATACGAAGGTGAGTGAAGCAAAGACCCTGCGTTAAGACTGCGGGAGGTCTTATTGGTTACCTTTTTAGGTTGACTCACATGACAGCTCTTCCATAACTCCCAAATTAGTGGCTGAATTTGGTTATGATTTGCTTTGAGCAATGCCCAGCATCTAGTAAAGGTTGGTAAGCATTAGCTGTAATTATTACCATCATTATATTTTGAAAATTTGACCATACTTTCTTTCAGGATCTTAACAGTTTTCTGGGATTTTTGATGAAAACACCTGAGTCCTATGCCTGAGATAAATTCCCAATATTGTTCTTATATTTTATCAATAGCTTACTGGCTTGGGGCGCCCTTAATGTAAATATATACCACTCGTGTATTCCACATATACCACTTATATCACTTGGTAATTTAAAGAATCTGCTTAGACATAAAAATAAAACATTTAGTATTATTACAAGCAAACACAAGATTTTTTAAAAATAATAGCTTTATCTTGAAATTTTGGATAAACTACCCTTTAGTGTCCAAGAACTTAAATGCTCTTGTTTGGAGAGTCACAAGAGAGACATTGGCCGTAACCAGTTGGGTTTCAGAAAGGAGAACATCAAAGATGAGTTTATTAATTTTACTGCTAAAATTAACTCTAGGAGTAGGAATGTAGTTGTTTTTCCATATGAGAAATTGTGAGATATTTAGTAGCTATTCACTTGAAGCAAATGAAGATTAGGCTATTCTATACCATACCATTCCCTTACACTTTTAAGAGGGCATTTAAGGGATGCTTGCAGGACCAGACTTTATGCAGATCTGAGTAACTGATGTGTAGTAGAACTGACAGGGAGTGTACTATACCATAGCATTTTGTTAAAGCCATAAAAAAGAAAAAAAAATTATTCCCTGTACTAAAATTTGTGTGTGGGTATGTGCATTTTATGTACACATATGGTTTGCTTAATAAGCTTTAAGATCTATTGTTCTGGGAGATTTCTGATCTCCATTCCAGAGCTTTGCTTTGGGTTTACCCTGGAGCCAGCGTTTAGGTAAGAGGAAGGGGAATTGGCTCTTGGAATAGTCTTCTGCAGGCCTGTTCCACAGAGTGAAGATAGATGTCCTCCAAGAGAAGTCTACTGGCTGCCTCTTGTGTCCTGAAACCCCTGGGTTGCAGCAAACTAAAAACTATAACCACCTTAAAAATGATAGGGTGTGGTTAAGGATGAATGATTAAAAGATGAATATTTTGTCTTTTAAAACTAGAAATTAGTATTTGCTGTGTTAAAAAAAAAAAAAAAAAGGCCATATATTATAGACTTAAATTTGTGGTTTGCAATGTGTTTTTTGTTGATAATGTTGGTAGCAGGATTTTTAGTTGTTGTTTTTGTCATTTTCCCCATAGCATAAAGATGAAGCACATTTTCTGGTTGCTCATGAGATGAATTGTGTGCTTAGTTAAAAATTTCAAAATATCTTAAAACCCAACAGACTAGGGTAGAAATATGTCCCATCTGAATGCTGCATTTAGACTTGGATGGACCTGGAAACATTATGTTTATATCATAGGGTCTTATTTATCACGTATAAGAAAGGCAAGCACCTCTGTCCTTGAGTTAGTAGCTACATGAGGATTTTGTTTAAAATTACTGCAGGATATAGGCAATGGAGTGTATCCATGGCGATCTGTTCTGGTCTAGTGTTTATGATTTTTTTTTTTGTGGCTGTTTTTAATTTTTATTTTTAGCACCTAAGATCATATTGAATAGTATTTTATGTCGTTCATGTCAACAACACTGTAATGTTCCCCAGTGTTCTGTCATAATCCCCTGAATTCTGTGGAATGAAAAAAGAAATAGAAATACTTCAATGAACTGTGAGATGTTTTTTTCTTCTTCCTCCTTTCCCTTTTGTGACCTAGTCTCTATGGAATATTAAAAAATATATATAAGTAAAATTTCTTATTATTCCTCATAGTGGTTTATAAGAAACTTACGTTTCCATAATGTGGTAATGTCTCTACATATATATACACACGTATGCTTGTATACATGTGTGTATGTAGTATATGTATGCACACATCTTTATCTTTTATTTTGAATAGTTGGAAATTTTTGTTTCTTTTTTTGAAACTTAATTCTCATTAGTGATCTGGGAAACTTTCTTTTATAAGTATTTGTTCATTAGAAATGACTCATTTGATTCTGGAATTATGTTTTTAACAGAAAAAAAAATCATTGGATAGAGCTTCTTGCACTTTGCTGAGTTTAGAATGAATCTCGGGACAGAGGTGTGTTGATAGTTCACTCAGATTGGCAGAAAAAGAATTATCTGCTAAGCCGTGGCCTTAGAATATTTCAAACACTCTCATTCTTCTTCTGTATGGGTGATAGTTGATCCCCCCCTCACCCCCATAACAATGTATCAGTTGTTGTGTTTGCTCTGCGCATACCTTTCTTTCCTTGGCCTTTTATATTTTTACAGTGTAGCTTAGAGCTAGTGCAGAATACATAGCTCAGGGGCTGTAGTATATGGATTGCATTGTGCGCTTCCCATCACTGTCTCCTCGGCACACAATAACGGTAGTGTGGCTAGGCCTACACGGAGGCAGGGACGGTGTTTCATAAAACGGCAATGGCGTGTGGTGTCTACTGCAATCTGCCGGGTAAGCAGTTGCACAAATTCTTCTAAGTGGAGAGGCCTCCAGAAATGTCATATTTTGGCCTCAATAATGAATGCCACAAATAACAGCATAGGCATGGAGGACTTTGCTCAGCTTCTCAGATTCCAGCCTGCCTTTCTTCAGCTGGGCCTACTGTGGATTGCTTTGCGTTATTTTTTTTTTTAAACAAAGTTCCCAAAGCTGGCTTTCCAGCCCTTAAATACTGCATATTTTAAACCCACCTAAATCCTTTTGTTTTGCTTTGGATGTGTCTCATGTATTTTGCAATCGTTTTTTCTTTTTCTTTTAAATCTGGTACCGGAAAGCAGACCAAAGTACCTCTTGTTTTTTTTTTTTAATTTTCAACCCATTGTTTTATATTGCTAGTCAGTGGGTCAGGGTTAGGGAGAGGCAGACAGGGAAAACAAGATTGCTAAGCATGTGGGAATTTAGCATAGAAAGTAAGGTTTCTTTCTGAAGTGCACTTGGCAAGTTTTATTAAGAGTCATACGGTTTTAATTATTTAGTTAACTTGGTGCCACATTACCAGAATAGAAGTTGACAAAGTTTGTACTCTATAAAGTTTCCAGTGTAAGAACAGATACAAAGCAAAGATGTGCTTCAAATCCCTAGAAGAAATAGCAAACAGTAAAACTGATGTCTTAGTGAAGACTCTGAAAAACTCCACTGTCCCCTTCTGCATAAAGGTGGGGCCTGGCCTGCTCTTAAGAGAAAGGGTCAGCTTGGCTTTTCTGCTTATGTCATTCTTCTGGTTCCCACAAAGTATTTGGAAATGCTCAAATTACTGAGGGAGAGTTTAAATACAATGTAGAATTGTTAAAATAAAATGTAGGTCTGTGGCTGTTCTTCTCTCCCAGGTTCTATTTGACAGTGTGTATTATTTGGTTTAGTACTTTGAATGTCTAAGGGTGGGAAGTCCATGAGCCTAATTCAGGAGATTGCGTAAGACTGCAAGCCAGAGGCCTGAATTCTGGACTCAACTCTGCCGACTCTTCGGCTGGCATTATGGTAGCAGTCCACCCAACAGATACCTGCTGGCCTTTCAGTGAGCAAGTTACTCAGTGAGGTGCTGCTGTACCAGCTATAAATAACAACATAGTTCTTCCTAAAGAACTCAGGCTCCAAAAGTAATAAATATCAAAAGGAGTAAAATATAAATGCATAGATGTAAAATAAAGTTATTGAAGGAGAAAAGTGACATATTGAAAGATTGGAAAAGGCTTCATAGGGAAGGAGAATTTGAAAATTTGTCTAGAAGATGAGGTGTGGTTTAGATACTTGGATAAACAAAGGTAAAAAAGAAATTTAGGGTATATCTTGGTAAACCAGTAGCTCACTCTTATTAGAGGCAATACCCCCAAATTGCTATGACAATTAATTAACCTGCTACATGTTCTGGTATCTCAGGTATACTGTGTGTTCTGCGTGGCTAACAAGTGTATATTTGTATTCCTTTCATGCAATAGAATTCAAGCTGTTTATAAAAACAAAACATTGATAATAGGAAAAAATTACCTTCCTGGATAGAAGTAGAGGATATCCATGTTTATGGCTATCTCAAATAAGGGATTCTATTCCTTATAAAAAAAGTCAGACTAAAAAGTTAGATCAGTTAAACTCTCTATAATATTTAGTTTTCTCCTTTGTGAAATAAGGAGATTGGATTAAATCACTGGAGGTTCCTTAATAATGTTTAAATCAGTTGTTTTAGAGTGACTCAGAAATGGTCCTGTGATTTCACCTGCCTTTAATAAATCTGTATAACGTGCCAAGAATTTTATTAAACACTTTGTAGACACCTCATTTAGTTCTGTCATTACTTTTATAAGACTGTTGGTGTCGTTAGTTGCTGTTGAGTTGGTTTTGACTCAGGGCGACCTCATGTGTGCAGAATAGAACTCCATAGGGTTTTCAAGGCTGTGACCTTTTGGAAGCAGGTCACCGGGCCTGTCTTCTGAGGCGTCTCTGGGTGGGTTTGAGCCACCAGTCTTTTGGTTAGTACTCCAGTGTGTAACCATTTATGCCACCCAAGGACCCTTTCTTATAAGCTAGACATTTTTAAAGAGAGGAAACTGAGGCATAGAGACCTCACTAACTTGCCTGAGGTCACACAGTTTACACTTTTGAGTGGCAGGGGTAGCATTCAAACCCAGATCTCTATAATTCCACTGCAGTACCTTTCTCTCATGTTGAGAATCAGTGATTCTCACTAAAGGTACATACCAGAATCTGGGAGGGGAGAAGGAAGAATTTCAACCTCCATGCCCTCTGCATGTTCTTATGTACAGTGAAACCTGTGAGAGCTGGAACTCGACGGGACTGTCTTGTTTTTGAGGGTCTTGCAAGTTTTCCACCTTTTACAAGGTGTAGTCTTACCACTTTTCTATTGCTTGTTTTAGTGGAAAATATTTGAGTTTTCTTCTCTGACAGGTTTCTGCTTTACAAAGTTGCCAGCTTTCACAGGTTTTACTGTACTACCATTGTGAGTTGTCTTTTGGTTCTCCTCCGCCAAATGATGAGAATGACCATGGCAAAAGGCAAAAAAGTTGTGAGCCCTGGCTTGTATTGCGGTCAGAGTGTACCCAGGCAAGTCATAATTGCAGATTAGTACAGTTAAATGGAATAACTCAGAACATGTAATACGCAGCATTTAAAATGTGCTTCCTGACAATCTGATATATTCTCTTTATTAGATAAGAAGAAATATGCTACTTATTTTCTTTGCCCTCATGAATTAGCTTCCAAAAGCTAAGAAATTAGTTTTAGGTTTATTAAGGCTAACTTCTAGGTTTTCTGTTATAATATTCTTTATTGCTTCTTATTATTCCTTAGCTTATGTGCTTTTCTTCCTTGTCTTAATGTCTTTATTATATCTGTTATTTTAATAACACATGTCAAACCCTGAAATGTTAATGAATATATATAAAATTAATGGAATAAAATGATTGTGGATTAAGAGATTTTATATATCTTGCTAGGGATCTGTTGAGTTTCTTTAATTTGAGAGTTTATAGCATTTATCAGTTCAGGAAAACTTTTCAGCTGTGATATCTTCTAATATTGCCTCTCCCCTATTATCTTTCTGACGAAATATATGTAGTCCACCTCATTCTGTTCTACATGTCTGTAAAACTGTATTATATTTTCCATCTCCTTGCCTTTCTGTGTTGCATTCTGGGTAACTTTTTCAGATTGTCTAGTTCACTGATTTTCTCCTGAGCTATGTCAGATCCTGCCCATTTGCATTAAAATTTAGTTTATTTTAGTTTTTATTTATCGATATTATAGTTTTTATTTACGTAGGTGATATTCTATTTGATTATTTTCAAAATATGCTTTTAATAGTCTCTGTGTAGTGATATTTTTAGTATTCTTTAAATCTGTAAACATATAAAACAATTCTGTATTTTTTCTTGATAATTGCAATATCTGTAGTCTTTGAAGGTCTGATTCTGATACTGTTTTTGACTCTCAATAATGGTGGCTAGTTTCCTCATGTGTTTTGTGGTTTTTCATTATTTATATTTGTTGAGGTAGCTAATATTCCCATTTTACAGATAAGGAGATATTTGTTGGGATTTTATCCGTGGGAATTATTTGCTTTTGCCTGACACCTTAGCATGTCCAGTCCTGGACCAGTTCAAACTGAACTTTTCTTTGTGTTTTTGAATCAAATGGATAATGTTAATGTCAGTCTCCAAACCTGCATGGGGCCCAGATTGCTGTCATTTTCTCTACCTCATTTCTGGAGGTATGGTCTGTGGTATGCTGTGGAATAAGTTACTCAGTATTGCACTAAATAAAGATGGGGAGAGTTCTTCAGCCAGATAATTTTGGGAAACATCAGGTTGAATGATGGAAAAAAAGTTTATTGACCACAGAATCTCATGGTACCTAATATGTAAATAGGAGTTTTGATGCATAGTAGTTGTATACAGTAAGCAGAATTTTACCTGCCATTCTGCACCCCTTTTGGGGGATGTGGGCGTATATGTAGAGCAGCTCATGGGACCAGTGGAACGCACTTTAGTGAACACAGGTCTGCCTCTTGACATCTTTGGCTTCTGCTTACTACCTCCTCACTGTCTCACCCTCTGGGTTTTCACGATTCTACTCTATAATTTTATGTGCGTGTGTGCGTGTATCCCTGTGCATGTGTAGACAGGTATGTATATGTATATCCATCTGTGTTTAAGCTCCCTGAGGGAAGATGTATTTGTATCTGTTAACCTTTATTTCCGGAGTAAGACGTTGTCACTGGGCAGAGTTCTTGTGTCAGGCTATCTTAAAGACCATCAGTCAGTTTCCTTTACACCAGGTACCTACTTATGACCAGAGTGGTGGATTTGTAAGGAATTTCTTTTTTTTTTTAACTTTCTGATTATTTCTGTCTGTACAATTGAATGTAAATTTCCTGAGTATATGTATGTCTTATTCATTATTGTTTACCCAGTATCTTAACAAAAGAACTGGCACGTATTGGATGCTGAATCACTATATGCTGACTATTTAAGCTTGGCAAGTGTATCCAGTCATCTGAAAGTGGGATAGGTAACTAGCAGTCATATTTCATGGCCCGTCCTTTATGGATGGGTTACTTTTTTTCATCTTACTGCATCCTCCAGTATCTTTTTAAATAGAAATCGGCTCAGTAAAGACTCAACAAGTATCTGAAATGAAAAGTCCTTTTGAATATGCTGTTTTCATTGCCTCAAAAAATGATTTCTTCCTTTAAGGTTCAGTTCATATGACATATTCTCAGTGAAGCTGTGATTTTTTTCTCAGACATAATTACTCATCCTACTCTTGCTGTTCCCATAGCACTTTTAACATATTTCCCTCAGCACATGTCTCACAGCATTGTTGAATTTTTGTTTTTCAAGTCAAACTTTGAGTTCATTGAAGGTGGAGACGGAATAAAAGCTTAAGTGATACGTGTGTGCGGTCAGGATCTCATCAAGCATTTAAAATATCTATTTCTTGGAAAGGGAAGGAGAGAATAGTAGGTAAAGAGTCAGAGCATCTAGAAGATATTTTGGTATTTGTTAGACATAGGCTAGTGAAAGGGCAAAGTTGGGACCAGTGAGGAACCCTGTTGGGCACTTTGACATATACTAGCTTGTTGGATTTTGAACCTCACAGTGAGTTATGAGGTAGCTATTATTCCCATTTTACAGATAAAGAGATATAAAGTGCTTTGCCTCCTGTCACACTTGTCTAGTAATAATAAAGTGCTTACAAAATGCTGAATGGTGAAGTGACTGGGTCTGATTCCAGCTCTGTGCTGTTACACCTGTGTACTACCTGGTGTACCAACACCAAATTGTGATGGTAAGCTGTGTGGATTTTTTTTTCTTCTTCTTCTTCTTCTTCATCTTTTGGAGAATTCTCTCCATGAGAACATGTTTCTATTTCTGAGACAGAAACCAGTGAGAATTATGATACGTTAATCATCCAGCTTTTCTTCTATGGCCGTCAAAGGCTTTTACATCTCTGTTCATTTGATGGCAACCGGTTTGGCTTTTATTTTTTAAAAGTAGGTGTGAAGTGGTAACTTATTGTAGTTTTTGATTTGTATTACATTGATGACTAATGATGTTGAACGTCTTTTCGTGTGCTTACTGGCCATTCGTATGTCTTCTGTGGAGAAATGTCTGTAGAGATCCTTTGCCCAATTTTTAATGGGTTATTTGTCTTTTTGTTCTTGAGTTACATTGTTGTCAGTTCTTCGTGTCTTTCTAAGTAAGAGGATGTTCTCCCTTTTACATTAGACTTAATTAATTGTGACTTAAATACCTTATTTTTATATCTTGGGTGATGTCCAAGCAGATAGATGTGGCAGGACCTATAATAGCTGTTTTCTTGGTTATCATGTATGGAAAGTTTCTAATTACGAGCTATGTGCTAAAGTTATAGCTATGGTCAGTCACTGTAAGCCTGGGTTGGTTAAATGTTACCTAATTTAGAGAAGTATTTGTTACATATTATAAATTTAATATAATGCTTTTTCAGTGGATTCAACAAGTATTTATTGAGTACCTATTATGTCAGGCAGTCTTCTAATCACTGGGGACTAAGGAGTGAAAAATGTAATTGGAAGTAATATCAGAGAAAGCAAATTCTATCTTATATTATTGATTATCTGAAAAATGTTCTTTGCCATTGTTTGTAACCAAACCTCCTCACATCTATCCCGGACTCCTGTAAAGAAGAGAAGCTGGGTTTTACTACATTCCTTAAGTCTGTCATGATTTGAGTCATCTCATAAAGTTACTTTAAAATACCTCCAAGCTGCAAGTTTTAATTATATAGATTAACTGCATAAAGATCAGATAATGAAATTCAGAGCTTTTAATTTCTAAGGCTTAAACCAAAACTTCAAGTAAGTGAAATTAGTTATTTTGCATGTTATAAAATTTCTAGATATAAGAATAAGAGCCAGTATTGATGAAGCGAAGCTTGTGCCACATGTTGTTCTAAGCTTTTGTTATATATTACAATTTGTCTAGCACTCCCAGCAACACCTATGGTAGATTTTACTGTTTTTCCCATTTCACAGATGTGCAAACTAAGATACAGAAGTTAAGTGATTTGCCCTAGATCATGTAGCTTTTAAGTCATGGAAATGAGTTTAGAACCTAGGTATTTGGAACCCAGGAATACCTCTACCTATTGTTGTTTTTTATGTTGAGTTGATTCTGACTCATGGTGCCCCATGTGTGGAGAGTAGAACTGTTCCATAGGGTTTTCAAGGCAGTGACTTTTTGTAAGCGTATAACCAGGCCTGTCTTCTGAGACGCCTCTGGGTGGGTTTGAACTATCAACCTTTTGGCTAGTAGTTGACCACTTAGGTGTTTGCGCTACCCAGGAACTCCTACTCTTACCTGCTACACTGTATTTGTAATTACCTTAAATATGTAGACATGTAAACACATGCCTATCCTGAGTGCTCTTAGTAATATGCTGGATACTAAATCACGACCTGGATCCATAGTGATGTGTCTCGCACATTATTATGTTGAAGTAACGTAGTCTGTGTGGCTTTCTCCCTCTTCCCTCTGCTATTTGACATAATTTTACTTTCTCAGAAATGTTACCATAAATGGTTTAATACTCCTTAAGCTTTTCAGCCATGAATTTCTTACCCCTGCTGTCACAAATGGGGAGGAACATAAGGCCAGGAGAGAAAAAAAAGTGTTTGAACTGAATTCTTGTGAAAACTATCTTTTGAAATCTCTTATCAGGGTTGTAATTATTTTATATCTTATTCCATTTTTAAAATACGTATGTGGGGGACATTAATTTTCACACACTGAGTGTGCTAACAAGTGTACATTTTGATAGTGTGAGGGCTTTCGTTTTGAAGATGAAAAAGTCTGATGGCTTGAGCTTTTTTTCCTTGCAACCCGGTGCTTGCTTATATAAATGCATCTGGGGAAGGAGGCGTGTGTCTGACCTGACCTCACAGTTGGGTGTTCCCATGGGTGTGCTTCTTAATTGGAAATGAGCCACCGCTTTGATTATGTTTTGCCATTGATTAGATGACAGGCTTTTCTTCTATAGCTGTCAAAAGCTTTTACATTTCTGTTAACAGCAGCTTAACATTAAAAAAAAAAAATTATTCCAGGGAAAAATGTGTTAAATGGCTTAAAGACAGTCAATTTATTGTCCCAGTCCATTACTCTGTACTTTTTTTTAAATGTGTCCAAAGGAATGGGCACCATATTATTCTTTAGAAGATTTTAAAGAGAAACATAATTAGCGTTAATAAAAATATGTCATCTATAAATATCATAGAACAAAATTAAACTTGCTGAGGGAATGAACTGTGTTAGCATATATTGAATGATAGGGCTAAGTAATTTTCCTGTACAGTATACCTTATGGATATGTCATGAGCCACCTTGTAGAATTAAGGGAGGCAGTTTGGATTTTTTTTTTTTTTAATTATTGTGCTTTAAGTCAAAGTTTACAGCTCAAGTTAGCTTCTCATAGAAAAACTTAGACATACATTGTTTATGTGACCTTAGTTGCTCTCCCTATAATGTGACAGCACACTCCTTTCCACCTCGGATTTCCCTTGTCCATTCAACCAACTCCTGTCCCTTTCTGCCTTCTCAGCTCGCCTCTGGACAGGAGCTCCCATTTAGTCTTATTTATCTACTTGAACTAAGAAGTACATGCTTCACAAGTATCATTTTATGTCTTTTAGTCCAGTCTAATCTTTGTCTGAAGATTTGGCTTCAGGAATGGTTTTAGTTCTGGGTTAATGCAGAGTTCGGGGGCCATGTTTTTTGGGGTTCATCCAGTCTCAGTCAGACCATTAAGTCTGGTCTTTTTACTAGAATTTGAGTTCTGCACCCCACTTTTCTCCTCCATCAGGGACTCACTGTTGTGTTTCTTGTCAGTGTGGTCATTGGTGGTAGCCAGGCGCCATCTAGTTCTTCTGGTCTCAGGCTGATGGAGTCTCTGGTTTATGTGGCCCTTTCTGTCTCTTGGGTGGATATTTTCCTTGTGTGTTTGGTGTTCTTTATTCTCCTTTGCTCCAAGGGGGTTGGGACCAATTGATGCATCCTAGATGGCTGCTCGCTAGCTTTTAAGATCCCAGGTGCCACTCACCAAAGTGGCATGCAGAAATTTCTTAATTAATTTTGTTATGCCAGTTGACCTAGATGTCTCCTGAAACCGTGGTCCTCAAACCCCCACCCTGGATACTCTATCCCTGGAAGTGTTTGGTTGTATTCAGGAAAGTTCTTAGCCTTTGGTTTAGTCCACTTGTGCTGACTTCCCCTGTATTGAGTTTACACATATTTTTGTAGTTTAAAACAAAATAAAACAATTCCTAAAATTTTGCTTATTTTAGCCCATTTTGTATTTACATAGAGTAGCAATAAAGTAGAGGTCATCTCTCTCAGCATAGCTTCATTGTAGAATTAATGCTTTGTGTGCATGTGTGTGTGTGGGCTATAGTTAAAAAAAAAAAAGAAATCCCTTTTGTATTGGTATAAAAGAAAGTTGGAAAACAAATGTGCTAGTTTATGATAAATCATGTATCTGATATGAAACTCTTTACTGTACTTCTAGAATCTTTAGTGCTTGGAAAGTAAAGATACTGTATTTTTTTTTTTTTTCTTTCCAGAAAGGTGCTAAGGGACAAGTGTTATTTGACAAAGTATGTGAACGTCTCAATCTCTTGGAGAAGGACTACTTTGGACTTTTATTTCAGGAAAATTCAGAGCAGAAAGTAAGTGAACTTACTTCAAGTTTATTTATATCTAATTACAAAAATATCATTTTTTTTCTTAACCAGATTATGTCAGCATAATATTTAGCTTTAAACTAATTTATTTATTGAGACACTTCAATATTCATTGCAAAAATTTGGAAAATACCAGAAACTTATGTGTAGAAAGAACCACTTTTAAATTTTCGACATTTTTTTTTTGAGTGTTTGTATTGTTTGTTTTTTACGTAATATATTATGAGCAGACAGTTAGAATGTGGTGTCTTATTCTTCATAGTATTTGAGAATGAAGGAACTAATTGAAACATTTTTGTGTTGAATTTGTATTTCTCTTGAATTCCTTCATGGAGTCAGTTTACTTAGTGAATTTGCCAAAAAACAAAAGTACCTTAAAAATACATATATTAAAGTAAAAGATTTTCAAGTGTGGGAAAATTATTGTTCTGGCATAGAGTAAAAATGGTGTTTTTGCATCCAAAAAGAAGAAAGCGCCAAAATCAAAACATTAACCATACTACTCAAAAGAGATAGAAAGAGAGCAGCAAAAGAAACCCTTAGGCACCAAAAGAAAGCAAATAATAAACATTAAAGCAGAATTAAATTAAATAGAGAATAGAAAAGCAATTGAAAGAGTTAACAAGACCAAAAGCTGGTTCTTTGAAACGATCAACAAAATCCATGAACCACTGGCCAAGTGGACAAAAGAAAAACAGGAGAGGTGTCAAATAACCCAAATAAGAAATGAGATGGGCGATATCACAACAGACCCAAAAGATATTAAAAGAATCATAACAGAATACTATGAAAAATTATAGTCTAACAAATTTGAAAACCTGGAGGAAATGGACAAATTTCTAGAAACACACTGCCTACCTAAATTAACACAGAGGTAGAACAAATAAATAAACCTATAACAAAAGAAGAGGTTGAAAAGGTGACTAAAAAACTCCCAACCAAAAAAAGCCATGGTCCTGATGGTTTCACTGGAGAATTCTGTCAAACTTTCAGAGAAGAGTTAACACCACTACTACTAAAGGTATTTCAGAGTATAAAAAAGGATAGAATACTCCCAAACTCATTATATGAAGCTGACATAACCCTGATACCAAAACCAGGTAAAGACACCACACAAAAAAGAAAATTACAGACCAGTTATATAAAACAAAAGACAAGAACCACATGCTTTTATCAGTTGATGCAGAAAAGGCATTTGACGAAGTCCAACACACATTCATAATAAAAACTCTCAGCAAAATAAGAACAGAAGGGAGATTCCCCAAGATAATAAAGGGCATTTATACAAAGCCAACAGCCAGCATCATCCTAAATGGAGGGAGTATGAAAGCATTCCACTTGAGAATGGGAACCAGACAAGGATGCCCTTTATTACCACTCTTATTCGACATTGTGCTTGAGGTCCTAACCAGACCAATTAGGCTAGAAAAAGAAATAAAGGCATCTAAATTCTTAAGGAAGAAGTAAAAGTATCTCTATTTGCAGGAGATTTGATCTTATACACAGAAAACCATAAAGAATCCACAAGATAACTACTGCAACTAGTAGAAGATGTCGGTGAAGTATCAGGGTACAAGATAAACATACAAAAATCAGTTGGATCCCTCTACACTAACAAAGAGAGCTTCGAGGAGGAAATCACCAAATCGATACCATTTACAATAGTCCCCAAGAAGATAAAATATTTAGGAATAAATCTAACCAGAGATGTAGAAGACCTATACAAAGAAAACTACAAAACACTACTGCAGGAAACTGAAAGAGACCTACATAAATGGAAAAACATACCTTGCTCATGAATAGGAAGACTAAACATTATGAAAATGTCAGCTCTACCCAAAGTGATCTACAGATACAATGCATTTTTGATCCAAATTCCAACAGCATTTTTTAATGAGATGGAGAAAAAAATCACCAACTTCATATGGAAAGGGAAGAGGCCCGGAATAAGGAAAGCACTACTAAAGAAGAAAAAGTGGGACACCTTACACTACCTGATTTTAGAACCTATTATACTGCCACAGTAGCAAAACAACCTGGAACTGGTACAACAATAGATGCATAGACCAGTGGAACAGAACTGAGAATCCAGACATAAATTCATCCACCTATGAGCAGCTGATGTTTGATAAAGTCCCGAAGTCTGTTTAATGGGGAAAAGACAGTCTCTTTAACAAATGGTGGTGGCATACCTGGATATCCATCTGCAGAAAAATGAAACAAGACCCATACTTCACACCATGCACAAAAACTAACTCCAAATGGATCAAAGACCTAAATAGAAAATCTTAAACGATAAAGATCATGGAAGAACAAATGGGGACAATGATAGGGGCCCTAATACATGGCATAAACAGAATATAGACCATAACTAATAATGTACAAACACCAGAAGAGAAACTATAGATAACTGGAAGCTCCTAAAAATCAAACACTTATGATCATCCAAAGACTTCACCAAAGGAGTAAAAAGACAACCTACAGACTGGGAAAAAATTTTTCCTATGAAAATCCTTTCAGGGACTAGTCTCTAAAATCTACAAGACACTGCAAAACCTCAACAACAAAAAGGCAAATAACCCAATTAAAAAATGGGCAAAGGCTATGAACAATCACTTCACCGAAGAAGACATTCACGTGGCTAACACATACATGAGGAAATGCTTACGATCATTAACCATTAGAGAAATGCAAATCAAAACTACAATGAGATACCATCTCACCCCAACAATACTAGCATTAATCCAAAATAACAAATGTTGGAGAGGTTATGGAGAGACTGGAATACTTATACACTGCTGGTCGGAATGTAAAATGTTACAAAACTTTGGAAATTGATTTCATGCTTCCTTCAAAAGCTAGTAACAGAAGTACCATATGATCCAGAAATCTCACTCCTTGGAATATATCCAAAAGAAATAAGAGCCTTCACACAAACAGATATACGCACACTCCTTTTCATCGCAGCACTGTTCACAATAGCAAAAAGATTGATACAACCTAGGTACCAGTGAATGGATGGATAGATAAACAAATTGTGGCATATTCACACAATGGAATACTACGCAACCATAAAGAACAACGGTGAACCCTCGAAACATCTCATAACATGGATGAATCTGGAAGGCACCATGCTGAATGAAATTAGTCAGTTGTAAAAGGACAAATATTGTATTAGACTCCTGTTTTAAGAACTCAAGGAAAGGTTTAAACACAGAAAAAAAAAATCTTTGATGATTATGGGTGTGGGGAGGAAGAGAGGGGTATTCATTAACTAGATAATAGAAAAGAATTATCTTAGATGAAGGGAAGGACACAATACAGGGGAAATCAGCACAACTGGACTAAACCAAAAGCTAAGAAGTTTCCTGAATCCAACCAAATACTTCCAGGGACAGAGTAGTAGGGGCCAGGGGTATGGGGACCATGGTTTCAGGGGAACAAAGTTTATTAAGAAAATGTTCTGCATTCCACTTTGGTGAGTGGCATCTGGGGTCTTAAAAGCTATGGAGCAGCCATCTAAAATGCATCAGTTGGTCCCAACCCTCCTGGAGCAAAGGCCAATGAAGAACACCAAAGACACAAGGAAAATATGAGCCCCAGAGACAGAAAGGGCCACTTAAACCAGAGACTCCATCAGCCTGAGACCAGAAGAACTAGATGGTGCCTGGCTACTACCAGGGACCACCCTGACAAGGAACATAACAGTGAGTCCCTGATGGAATAGGAGAAAAGTAGGATGCAGACCCAAATTCTAGTAAAAGACCAGACTTAATCTGACTGAGACTGGAAGGACCCTGGAAGACATGACCAAAAGAACGAACAAATCTGTCTTAGAAGAAGTACAACCGGAATGCTCCTTAAAAGCAAGGATGGTGAGACTGCACCGTATATACTTTGGGCATGTTGTCAGGAGGGATCAGTCTGTTCTTTTCGACGATGAATGCAACACCGTTCCTCCAGTACTAGTCCATTTCAGGTCACTAATGCCTAGGATATCGATGTTTACACGTTCCATTTCATTTTTGACGATTTCCGGTTTTTCTAGATTCATACTTTGTAGATTTCAGGTTCCAATTATTAATGGATGTTTGCAGCTGTTTCTTCTCATTTTGAGTCGTGCCACATCAGTAAACGAAGGTCCTGAAAGCTTTACTCCATCCACGTCATTAAGGTTGATTCTACTTTGAGGAGGCAGCTCTTCCCCAGTCATCTTTTGAGTGCCTTCCAACCCGGGGGGCTTCCAGACTAAGACAGACTAGGAAGAAGGACCTGGCAGTCTATTTCTGAAAAGCATTAGCCAGTGAAAACCTTATGAAGCTCACCTGAAACCTGTCCTCCCTGGGTGACCCTGCTGGAATCTGAATACCGGTGGCATAACTTCCAGCATCACGGCAACATGCAAGCCCTCGCAGTACAACAAACTGACAGACGTGAGCTTCCAGACTAAGACAGACTAGGAAGAAGGACCTGGCAGTCTATTTCTGAAAAGCATTAGCCAGTGAAAACCTTATGAATAGCGGCAGAACATATAACAATGTTTGTATAAATTTTTGAATGAAAACTAACTTGAACTGTAAACTTTCACTTAAAAAAATAAAAAAAAGGTCTTTTTGCAATCAAATCCTATTCTTGGCTTTTGATAATACGTATAGAGGGAGGCTATTAAATCAGCTTATATTGTGGCAATCAATTGTGTACTAGGAATCAAGCGTGCCTGAAAAACAGGGTAGGAGGTACATTGGAAGAAATGCAACAGGACCCATGTGTACACCCTTAGAGTTTCAGGAAGGAGTGATTGTTTTGCTGAATAGACTATGGTGACTATGTGGAGTGAAAGTGTTCCTTGTCCTGTTGCTGGACTATTAGAGCAGAAAAGGAGATAATGGGCCCTGGCCAAATGAGGTAGTAGATTTGGCCAGCCAGTGATCCCATGGAGGTCTGCCTGACCTCAGGAGTATGTTGAAGTTGTTATTGCTCCAGGAGCTTTACAGAACACTAAGCAGGAGCAGTGGTGGGTGTTCTGATGCTTAATGATAACAGAAAATTCTAGGGGATTCTCAGTTTCATAAGTAAATTTAAATGGAGAAATATTAATCAGCTCTGGCAAAACCAGAGTTAACCTGTAGGTTTCTTCACTGTTAAGAAGAGGGCTTTTCCTGTTTACTTCTACTTCACTCTCTGAATTTTATGATTTGTGTAGGGAGAGACATAGAGTATTAAAAAAAAGAAAAAGAATGCCAAATAAAGTTTGGTTTAGGATTGCATCGAAAAAGAAGCCTTTTTAGTTTGTTAGATTGTAGTGGTGGACAGACTTCCTATGACCATTTTATTGAGGATGCCTATAACACTTGATCACAGTAAAAGGACTCATTGTCCAGTATTTTAACATTTAAATCACAGTTAGTAGAGGAAAATAAACTGTGAATTTTGTTATTTGCATAGATCTCATCATTGTTTGTGTTTCTGTGTCCCAGTAATGAAATACAGGGTACTGATGGTGATAATTATGTATAAATTAGATTTTCTCAGCTAGCTTAGTTTTAAATCCTTGATATATAATTTGTAGTTTAGTTACCCATTTACACAAAAGACAGTTAAATTGCATGCTTGCCTGCTGAGTAGTATGGGAGTATTTTTATTAGAACCCTTTTTAGAATATTCTTCAGACGTAATAACATTAAATGTTTCACTAAATAAACTAGATATTTTTTTACACTGTAAACTATTAGAAAAGTCTTGATGGTGCTTCTAATCATGTGCTCTTCTATTGACCTTCAAAGCTACAAGAGAGAAAGTGATAGCGAATTTGGCTGTTACCAACTTATTTGAGATTACATATCAATATTACATACTGAGGTTCATAATGACATTTAATCTTCGTAAAATAGGGAATCAATCCAGAATGTTGTAAAATATGCAGAATAAATATTAGTAAAAATGCTACAATTAAGAAACCTAGTATTTCAGGAACACTCCTTTTTTATAAGAAAGAATGGTATTTAGATAGTACTCAAAACCAAACCCATTGCCATCTAGTCGATTCCGACTCAGAAGGACCCTAAAAGACAGAGTAAAACTGCCCCATAGGGTTTCCAGGGAGCAGCTGGTGGATTAAAATCACTGACCTGCAATGAGCAGCAGAGGTCTTAACCACTGAATTAATATTCTCTAATTTTTATTTTGATGACTCTAAATATATGTATAATCCAGGACTTAGAACCAGTTGGAAGTGATTCATTCATGGCTGATGAAATGAAACTGGAATGGACCCAAAATTTTACAATTTAGGTGAACTGGAACAGTAACCAGAATGGGAAAATACGGGTTGAAGTCCTGGGATGGGAGACTCAAAAGAGGCGTTTTTAGTAAGCCATTTCAGGAGCCTGATGTGTGAGTCTGGATTATTGGCAGGGCTGTGGAAGGTGAAACACCCCCCAAGCAGTGCGGTTGGCTGCCATCTTTGAGTGGGGCACCACTATTTCCGACTCTGCTGAAAATCCTATGGGCAAGAGATTTAGTTGCTATGCAAGGCGTACACCTTCTTCGTTTTCTGAGAGGGAAATTAGGTTTCTAGCAGGGCTTCAATTCACAGTTTTTCCTGTTCCAGTTATCATTTCAATTCACCCAAATTTTTAAAAATTTGGCTCTGTTCTGGTATTGCTTCCTTGGCCATGACTGAACTGGGAAAAACTGTTTAGAAGCCCTGGTCTAATCCATATCTTTCACCTGAATCACACACCTGTATACATAACTGCCTAGTGGACTCTATGCTCAGTTGTCTAAAAGCAAACTCATCATCGTTCCCTCAAACTTCCACTGTCCCCTAATGATTGGTTCTAGATTGCTACTGCTTCTTTACCTCCTTCCAGTGCTTATCAGTCAACCAACTTTCTTTTCTGTGTGCTTACCATGCCTCCCATGTTCTCCTTACCCACAGCTTGTCCTTTAGTTTAGGCCTTTGGTATGTCTTCTTTGATTCTTTTATTAGCCCAGGCCTTTGTGATCCATTTTCTACACTGCTGCTTGATTGAGGTCTTAATCTGATCTTGCCCCACTCCCTGGTTTAAAACCATTTAATAGATACAATCTGAACCTTAGTATGGTTTACAAGGGTCTTGGTCATGTGACCTTGGTATACCTCTTTAGCTTTATTTGTGACTAGACTTCACATGTACCCGTTGTAGTCAGGTCAATTCTGATTCATGGCAACCATCTAGGACACAGTAGAAATGCCCCATAGGGTTTGCAAAGAGCCGCTGGTGGATTTGAACTGCCAACCTTTTGGTTAGCAGCTGAGCTCTTAACCACTATTCCAGCAGGCTCCTTCCTTCACACATAGTCCATGTTTAATCCATATCAAACCTCTGTCGCACAATGAGCTGTGCTGGTCCACATTACATCTCCTTGTGTACACAGTGCTATTTCTTACACTTGGAATATCTTTCTCATTTCTTTTCTATATGAGTGCCCACCTTTCCTTAAGATACAACTTAAGTATCCTACTCTGTGTGGTTTTCCTTGACTGCCTCTCACCACCTCTTCTTCTGCCCCCAATCCAAGGGGAGTTCACAGCTCCCATCTGTCATGTAGACATTTAGTAAAACCTCATTCCTGTGTCAGCATTTCTCTCCATTACTTTTTGAACTCCTTGAAGGTAGAGGTCATGCCTTACTTATCTTTGTAGCCTCACAGTATCTAGACATTAACAAACATTATTAAATACTACCTATGTGCAAACTAAAGCTTACTAACTACTGAGGATCCGGCAGGAAACATAAGAGATAGACCCTTCCTTCACAGATGTTTCTGCTTTATGTTCTAGCTTAGGAGACAGAGTTTAAAAAAAAAAAAAAAGAATCACATTGTTATTAAATTTTGATTACTTCTGTACAGGAAAAATTCAAAGTACTAACAGGAAAACCTCTTCTTAGGAGGAAATGATGCTTAAGCAGAGACCTAAAATATGAGTAGGCTTTGGCGGGGTGGAGGGAGTGCCCCAGATAAGGAAGTACATACATGGAGCTCTGAGGCAGAAACAGCTGCCTGCTTGTAGATTAGAAAGAAGTTGGTCTGCTTGGTGGGGAGAGGGTGAGATTAAGTTTGTGGGGAATGGGGTTGTTGATAGGGGTCAGATCTTGTAGGGCCATCTAGATTATATGGTAAGGCCTGGGAGATTTCCTTTTTCCTAAGAAAAAAGGTGAAACATTGATGGGCTAAAGCAGGAATGTGACATGACCCATTTTGTTTAAAGCAGAAAGATGGCCTCAATTAAGGTTGTGGAAGTAGAGAAGTGAACGATTTAAGAGAGATTTAGGAAGGAGATAGAATCTATCTGATGATAGATTGGGTATGAGAATGACAGACACCATGATGAGGCCTGGGTTTCTGGATGGATAAAGGTGCCATTCGGTGAGAAGGGAAGTAGGATTGGATTGAGGGGAGCAGGGGATATCACGAGTGCAGTTTAGATATGCTGAGTTTTAGGTCAAATAACAACTTCCAGAAAAAGCAAGTGAATAAATGAATTTAATTTTGTATATGCCTTACTTAAAGAATGGCAGCTAGCATGGAACACAATACCCCAGGTATAATCTGTCTTAACATTACAGAGTACAGTCAGGTAGTTTTATTTCCTGATGGGAATATCATATTTATATCGAGACTTGAGTCAGACATACTTATTTAAAACTTACCTCTTTTTAGAAGAACCTGAGGTGGCTTTTACCATAAAAATAATCCAAATAAAATAAAAAATAACTATTAATAGTGTGGAGTCCTGGTCGCACAGTGGTTAAGAGCTCATCTGCTAACCAAAAGTTCTGTAGCTTGAATCTATCAGTCGCTCCTTGGAAACCCTATGGGGCAGTTCTACTCTGTTCTGTTGAGTCACTATGAGTTGGAATTGACTCAACCACAATGGGGTTTTGGGAATATTAATAACTAATCATTTTGAGGTGCTTGCTCTGTACTTAGAAACCCTGGTGGTATAGTGGTTAAGAGCTATGGCTGCTAGCCAAAAGACTGGCAGTTCAAATCCACCAGGCACTGCTTGGAAACCCTATGGGGCAGTTCTACTCTGTCCTACAGTGTTGCTCTGAGTGGAATCCACTCAATGGCAACGGGTTTGGGGTTTTTTTTGTTGGTTTGTTTACTCTGTGCTAGGTGCTGTCTAAGCACTTTATGTGTATTATTTCATATATTCCTAAGAAAAATCCTAAAAAGTAGGTATTGTTATCAACCACATTTTATAGGTGCAGAAACTGAGGCATGAAGAAGTTCAATAATTCACGCAAGGGGACCTGGGCAACGAATGCTTGAGATAAGATTCCAGTCCAGGCAAAATAGAAAGAAAATAGATTTTAGGGAAAAATGGAATAGTTCTGAACTTTCTGTTAATCATGGTAAAAAGGGGCACACTATTTCATAGCTATCATAACCAGAAATGTAAAAGCATACCATCATACTTTACAGGAATTTTTCATGTTATTGTATTCTGAAAGCCATCTTCCACATGGGGTATTAATTGGCTGTGTCC
The DNA here is from genome assembly GCF_024166365.1 of Elephas maximus indicus. Lineage (NCBI taxonomy): Eukaryota > Metazoa > Chordata > Mammalia > Proboscidea > Elephantidae > Elephas > Elephas maximus. Next base: position 199,683,008 of record NC_064819.1, on the reverse strand, counting down.
CTAGTATCAGTTTTGCGGTTGATGTTTTTATAATGGCATCACTAAAGTTATTGATGGTGGTTCTGTGAGGGTCTGTGCCAGTGATTCTTAAGAAGGACTTTTTCCTTCATGATAGAATTACCTAGTGAACAGTTTTACAACTAGAAATCCTATTTACCTCTCTCCTGTTCCCATTGTCCCCAAATACATGTGTGTACACACACACAAATAACACACTGACACCTACCGTTACTGGGCATGCCATGATTTCTCCCTTCCACTTAAAAAAACACTGCCATGGCAAGTTATTGTTATCAGGAGGGATATTTCATATTTCTCAGCTATGTTGGGGCAGAAAATAGATTGTTAACCTTGTGATCAGGCTAATGTTATCCAAGTGTATAGACTGCCAGTAACATCACTCAATCTAAAGATAGAGTGTAATATACCCTGCCCTAAATACCAACTGGATACTTATTAGGGGCTGGATCGGAGCACTCTGAAGTTTTACTGTCCAACAAGGGACTATGTATGTTGTTATATAAAGGCAGATTCATGAATTCTGGAAATGGTATGAGCAGTTTAGCATTGATATTCTGTTCTAGAAGTGAAGAATGTGACCAGTGTCCTGAGTGTGGGCAGGGAAGGAACATTCTGCCCAGAAGAAAGGTAATGGCTCCAGCATGAATGATCATGACGTGCATGAAGAATTTTAAGTTTGAAAGAGCTGAGGATGTGGCGGCTTCAGGATCTCTGTGTAGGAGGGATTTATGAGCAGTAGTTCCTCACTGTTTTAACAGTACATTTTTAAAATTTAGATCATGGGTTAATTTGGAGTGACTTTGTGGGCCATGCTGATGGAGATTATGGCAAAGCAGCTGGAATGATAGGCAAAGATCATTTTTTGGAATGCCTTAGAATACTAAAGGATCTAGATTTTTATCCTGATGTGTGAAGGGTTTTAAATAGGAAGTGTTGTGGTTAGACTTACATTTCAGAAAGAGTAATCATTACTGGTGTGGAGAGAGATTATAGAGGGCTGAGACCAGAGGCAGGAAGTTCAGGAGACTATTGAAGTCTAGTCTGGAGCTGATGCAAACTAGGGCAGTGGCATTAGCGGTAAAAAGGGAAGGACAGAGATACTGAGTAGGTAATATCTGCAGAATTTTGAGACTCAGGTATGAAGGTGAAGAGGGATTGAGGAGTAGTCCAAAGTTTCAAGCTTGGGTAGCTTGTTGGAAAACTTTACCCAAGCCTTGAAGGGGAGGAGCAGAAGTTTGGGGAGGTTAGGGGCAGAGATTGATTTTAATTTTGTCAAGTTGGAGATGCTTGTACGCTCTTGGCTAGATGATGTAGGAATTGGGAGTGGGGGAGGAGGTAGGTGACAGCCGAAGAAAGTTTAATAGTAAAGAATTTGAGAGTATATAAGTTATATAAACCGACTGAAAGAGATCCAAATTTATGCCTATTCCAAAGAAAGGTGATCCAACAGAAAATGGAAATTATTGAACAATATCATTAATATCAAACACAAGTAAAATTTTGCTGAAGATGATTCAAAAGTGGCTGCAGCAGTACATTCAAAGGGAACTCCCAGAAATTCAAGCCGGATTCAGAAGAGGATGCGGAATGAGGGATATCATTGCTGATGTCAGATGGATCCTTGCTGAAAACAGAGAATACCAGAAAGATGTTTAACTGTGTTTTATTGATTATGCAAACATATTCGACTCTGTGGATCATAGCAAATTACAGATAACATTGTTGTCATGGATTGAATTTGTCTGCCAAAAATGTCTGTCAACTTGGCTAGGTCATGATTCCCGTATTGTGTGATTGTCTACCAGTTTGTCATCTGATGTGGTTTCCCAATGTGTGGTAAATTCTATCGCTATGATGCCATAAGATGGATTGGTGGCAGTTACATTGATGAGATCTACAAGATTAGTTAGTGTCTTAGGCCAATCTCTTTTGTGATATAAAAGGGAGAAGCGAGCAGACAGACAAGGGACCTCATACCACCAAGAAAGCAGTGCTGGGAGCACAGGGAGTTATTTGGATCTGGGGTTCCTGCATGGAGAGGCTCCTAGTCTGGGGAAGATTGATGACAAGGACCTTTCTCTAGAGCTGAGAGAGAAAGCCTTTCCCTGGAGTGGATGCCCTGAATTTGGACTTTTAACCTACTAAACTGTGAAAAAATAAATTTCTCTTTGTTAAAGCCATCCGCTTGAGGTATTTCTGTTATAGCAGCACTAGATGACTAAGACAATTGTGCAGAATGGGAATTTCATAACACTTAATTGTGCTCATGAGGAACTTGTACATAGATCAAGAAGCATTCGTTCAAATAGAACAAGGGAATACTGCATGTTTTAAAGCCAGGAAAGGTGTACGTCAGGGTTGTATCCTTTCACTATATTATTCAATCTGTATGCTGAGCAGATAATCCTAGAAGCTGGACTATATGAAGAGGAATGCAGCATTAGGATTGGAGGAAGACTCATTAACAACCTGCGTTATGTAGATGACACAGCCTTACTTGCTCAAAGTGAAGAGGACTTGAAGCACTTACTGATGAAGATTAAAGACCACAGCCTTCAGTGTGGATTACACCTTAACAAAAAGAAAACAAAAATCTTCACAACTGGACCAGTGAGCAACATCATGATAAATGGAGAGAATGTTGAATTTGTCAAGGATTTCATTTTACTTGGACCCACAGTCAACACCTATGGAAGCAGCAGTCAAGAAATCAAAAGACGCATTGCATTGGGCAAATCTGCTGTAAAAGATCTCTTTAAAGTATTAAAAAGCAGAGATGTCACCTTGAAGACTAAGGTGCAACTGACCCAAATCCATGGTGTTTTCGGTTGCCTCATATACATGTGAAAACTGGACAATGAATAAGGAAGATCGAAGAAACGATGCCTTTGAATTATTGTGTTGGCAAAGAATATTGAATATACCATGGAATGCCAAAAGAACGAACAAATCTGTCTTGAAGGAAGTATAGCCATAATGCTCCTTAGAATCAGGGACGATGAGACTTTGGCTCAGGTACGTTAGACATGTTATCAGGGGGGATCAATCCCTGAAGAAGGGCATTATGCTTGGTGAAGAAGAAGGTCAGTGAACGAGAGGAAGACTCTCAATGAAATGGGTTGACACAGTGGCTGCAACAATGGACCCAAGCATAACAACGATTGTGCGGATGGTACAGGGCTGGGCAATGCTTTGTACTGTTGTACAGAGGGTCACCATGAGTCGGAGTCAACTCGACGGCACTTAACAACAACAATATATAAATTATTATTTAAAGAAATGTGGCTATGAAGAGAAGGACAGATGAGAGGGTGATAGCTGGAAGGTATAGACTGGAGCTGTCTAATAGAACCTTCTGCAATGATGGAAATATTCTAAGCCTACACTGCTCAGTAAGACAGCCAGTAGCCACATGTAGCTGTTGATCACTTGAAATGTGGCTAGTGTGATCAAGGATGTAAATTTAAATTTGATTTAATTGTAACTAATTTAAATTTAAATAGCCTCATGTAACTGGTGGCTATCATATTGGACAATGCAGAGTTTACTGAAGGCTTTGTGGTTAACTGATTTGTTTAGATGGGGATAATTTTGACTTTGGCTATGGGGAAGCCCTAAGAGAGAATGAGGTTGAAGAGAGAGGAGAGTGATGATGATGGAAGGTTCTAGAATCATAAAGAGGCTTATTCTTGAATAAAGAGTGCAGCCTCATCCCGAGTCTGTAGGTAGCAAGAGATAAGGAGTGGTACAGTTGTAAATAAATCTGAGTTGAGCAAAGTGCAGCCTAAAATCTCTGAAATAGAGGGTAAAATTATTTGCTTAATCTAGGGTAGCAGTGGTGACCAAGAGAGGCAGCCACCCAACGACAGTATGTGAATAGCTATTGATATACAGCTGAGATTGGGGATCATAAAATTGTGGGGGCAACAGAATATATATGTGTTTTTCTCTAATTGCCATCAAAAGTCTGGAGATAATAATTGAAAAATTAGTTATTAGATCTCAGTTGGATATGTTCATAGTGGTTGTGGTGAGAGGACAAAGTATTGAGAAAAGTGGAGGTGCTCATGAGGTGGTCATGAAAGTGATTACTTGCAGAATTATAGGAAGGAAAATAATTAAAGCTGAAATTGAATGACTGTCTGGGAGAAAAAATGGCTGTGGCCAAGGGATGTAAATGCAAAGAAGTTGAATAGCCAATACAGTTAGGAATAAATGGGTAGAAAATTTAGGAAAGGAAGTGATTGAATCTGAGAATAGGATGATGATGTCTAATGAGGTGGAGAACTCTGTGTGATAAGACTCAGAGCTTGGCCATGGAAGGTGATGGCTGAAGTTAAGGAGAGTTTAAGGTCATTAAGGCAGAAAATACTAAGATAAGGATAGGTTTGGATGGGTTTTCAATAGGATTCTCACTGATGAAAGATAATGCTAAATAAGGAAGTCATAATACCATATTTTACATTGTAGCTTCCCTTTTGAAATATAAGCTGAAAATGCCCACAAAATTAGGCACACACTATATCTAGACTTGAACTCTAGAACTTTGGGGAAATGAAAAGTAGGATGTCCTTTCTGAGACATTCACTTTTCAGAAAACAAATACTCAAATGTGATTAGCAGTGTATTTAATCATTCATATATATAATTTAATTTGCTTTCATAAATTTTATATTGTATAAAATTTTATTCTCTCATACTTACATAGAGAAAATCCAATCGTCAAGATATCTAGACAAAAGAACTCTTAGAACTTCAAATATAGATTTGTGTGGTGTCCTATTTTTTCCAGAGAAAACTATTATTATTCTCCTAACTTAGCTTAATTAGTCCTGCTTTGTTTGAAACCCATGCAGTTTAAATAGGATATTTTTTAGGATACAGGAATGTAAGCTGCTTTCTTTTTCATTCTGAGTATTATCTGTACTTACAGAAATTACGGTCACTTATCCTTTCAATATGTTGTAAAGTGAAGGTAAAGCAAAGCCACAGTTATTTGGTATGAAAATTTTCCATGGAGAGAGAATCTTAACTTTCTCTTGATGTTAGCATAGTATTGTGTCTCTTATGGTTGAGACACTAAATTGGAAGCCTTTCAATTACCTTTCAGTATGAAAATCTGTCATTGTTAGTGTTATAACTTTTTAATGTCTCTGAGAACTCTTAAGTAAACTTTACTGTGGAAAATGTTGTTAAAGATATGTGGAATTAAGCAACATGTTACTCTTTTATATATGGAATTCCAAGCCCATATAGTTCTTGTATTCCTGTCTGCATGAAACCATCATTAAGAGCTTTGGACTCTCTTTAAAGGGAAAAATATTGTCTTGAATTTTTGATGTTAATAGGGTTTGGCATTGGCCCAGGGATTATAATGTCATTTTGCTGCAAGCCATATTGAAAAGAGGAGCCTGTTAGAAGTGTAGCTGATATCCACAGCTACGCTAACTTTATGAAAATTAATTAAAGTGTCTAGATAGCCAGACCATTTCCCCCAGAAACTAGACCTAAAGACTCAAATATTAAACGGTTAATCATATATAAAATATTCTTTAACAAAATTCTGTATTTAGTCCAATTAAACCTTATAATACTATGGATTTAGTTAAATGAGGACTTGAATCACATTCTCCCAGATGTATAGTGAGTGAATGTTTCATTATAACTAGAAGGCCTGTAACTTTTCTGCTAACACCGGCATTATGGTAGAGTTCTTTTAGATCAAAGGTCTGTTAGACCTAATTTAGGCAAATTATATTAAAGGGATCTGTTTCAGTGCTATACATTCCTAAGGGAAAATGCTGATTTTAGACAGAACTACTTTTATACTTTTAACATTTGGTATCACATCCTAGGCTGGGTTGAATTTCTTAATTTCTCCTACCCGACCAAATTGGCAAGCACCAAAAATGAGTGCGGAAGGCATGACTAGACATTTTGAAAAACTTCTAATGCTAGGATCTTAGGGTCCAGCCCTGCAGAGAATTAGACAATACAGAATTTTTTGGGGGGAGGGAAGGAAGAAGAAGATGAATTTTTGTGACTGTGTCTTGAGCTGTTATCTGGGTAATGTCTTCAGGGCCCTGCAGTAGACAGCCACACACTCAGACTGCTGATAGGATACTGCTGGTTGATGACTGTAGTTGCTCAGGTGAAAGTCGTTAGCAAGTGGCCTACATAGCCGGTCTTGGCATTCTTTGGTGCAGTTGCCGAATGTGATGAATAGGAGTTCAAAGAAAGATACTGGTGCTTATCAACCTTAATACTTAGATATGGGAATATGGAAGTAGTGCCCTGCTAGGGCTTTCTGTAGGAAGCTGTCGGTGAGTAGTATGTTTACCCAGTGAAGGTTGAGTGTCTCCCTGATAAGCCAATTTAAAGGGCTTGAAAAATGTCTACTTACATTTGACTTAGGGAGCCCTGTTAGTGCAGTGGTTACAATGCTTGGCCGCAAACTGAAAGATCAGCGTTTTGAACCCACCAGCCGCTCTGTGGGAGAAAGATGTGGCAGTCTGTTTCTTTAAAGGTGTACAGCCTTGGAATCTCTATGGGGCAGTTCTACTCTGTCCTATGGGGTCCCCACGAGTCAAAATCGACTTGACGGCAGTGGGTTTGGTTTTACATTTGACTTTCACAAAAGACAGGCGTTGCAACATAGAAAGCGATGTAGGGCTATGCTACTCAAAGGGTGGTCCAAGGACCCAGCATCACTGGTACTACCTAGAAGCCTGTTAGAAATGAAGAATTTCAGGTCCTCACCACAGGTCTGCTGAATTTGAATCTACAGTTTGACTAGCTCTTCAGGTGATTTATATATACCTTTAAAGTTTACAAAGCACTGATCTAGCAGTTAAGATTTTGTTTTCTTGAGGTTGCAGAGAGAATTATAGGGGCTTTTGATGTCATGAAATTAAGAAGTTTATTTTAATTACTTTAAGAATTTGTTTAGTGTTTATTTGTAAGTGATAATGCAGGTAATATATTTTCTTCTTAGTAGACTTTCTTTTTAGAGCAGTTTTAGATTTACAGAAAAATTGTGCAGAAAGTACCCACCTCCCCTGCATATCATTTCTCCTGTTAACATCTTGCATCATATTTCTTTTAAAAATCATACTAATTTTTAAATTTTTACTTATAAATTTATAGCCTTAGTAAAATTGTATCCTGCCGCGATCTAAAGACTCATTAACGTTAATTAATCAAATAAAAACAAATCTAATAAAAATAATCTGTGGCCATTGAAGATATCAAGCAACAAGGAGGTGCCAATTGGCAGGTATTATTTTAGTACTTATGGGTTGCCAAACACTGTCGAGCACTGTTGCTGTTAGTGGCCCTTGAGTTGGCTTCCACTCATGGTGACTTTAACAGAAGTAAACATTGTCTAGTCCTGTGCCATCTTCATGATAATATTTGAGGCCATTGTTGTGACTGTTGTGTCAGTCCATCTCATGAAGCGTTTCCCTCATTTTTCCTGACCCTCTACTAAATGTGATGTCCTTTTCTAGCTATTGACCTTTCCTGAGGATGTGTTCATAGAAAGCGAGACAAAGTCTTGCCATCCTTGCTCCTAAGGAGCATTCTGGTTGTTATTTCTTCTATGACTGATTTGTTTGTTTTGCTGGCAGACTATGGTGTATTCAGTATTCTTCAGCAACACCACAGTTTGAATGCATCAGTTCTTCTTTGGTCTTCCTTTTTCATTGTCCAACTTTTGCATGCATATAAGACGATTGAAAAGACCATGGCTTGCGTCAGGCACACGTAAGTCATTAAAATGATATCTTTGCTTCTTTAAGATTTTAAAGAGGTCTTTTGCAGCAGATTTGCCCAATGAATGTTGTTTGAGTTTTTGGCTGCTCCTTCTATGGATGGTGATTGTTGATCCAAGTAAAATGAAAATCATTTACGACTTCAGCGTTTTCTCCATTTATTGTGATGTTGTTTATCTGTCCACCAAGCATGGTGGAAGAGCTGAATGGCTGGGATACATGATTGTTCTTTGGAGGTGGCAGAAGATGATATTGCTTCAACCATCCTCCTCTTTGTGCAGAGAGGAGGCCTTTGGTTGCCCTTTGTAGCAGGCATCTATATCAACTGTCACACTTGTAAAACTGGAGATTCGGATGGGTCTTTCTGGGCCTTTGTGACCAGCAGTTTCCCCTCCATGCTCTTCTTTCTCTGTGTTAATGTTCTGAGGGATTTTTTTTCCTTTCATCTTCGGTTTGAGACCCTTAGTCTCTGATTGAGCTTTTCTTGCTGTGGTTGTTAAATCCTAGGATAAAAATGCCACAGTTCTGACCCTCCTCTGACAGTCTGGTGAATTCTATGGGCTGTTTCTCGGAATGGTGAGGGCTGGAAGCTGAATGGTATGCTTTTCTCATTCTTAGCTGGGTCATTTGTGAGCCAGCTGTTTCATGGGCAGCAGCTTCAGGGTGGGGAAGCTGAATGCCAGGGTCTTTTCTGAGGGGAGAATTGGAATGGCTCACTAACACAGCACTCAAGGTACCATTAGCGGGTCCTACTGGTCCTTCACATCAGTAGCCCATGCAGCTGGGATGCTAGTGATATAAAACTAGACCAGGCTCTGGAGGTTCTTTATTGAGAGGCTTGAATATAACTAGTCTTAGAGCAGAGCCACGCACACCTTGGACCCTTGCTGCGCTGAGTGCAGACCATGAATGTGCAGTGAAATCCACAGGGGTCCATGCAGCTCGGCTTTCAAAAAAAAAAAGTATCCTGTTATTACTTTTTTAATACTGTAAGTTAATGATCTATTATATCATCTCAGTATATTTTTAAGACAGTAAGTTATTAATGTTTTCTGCACAAGTGTTTTAACTATTCGCTGTATATGTCTGAATAAAATTCTGTTTAAGCACAAGTATAAGATTGTTTCGGATACTTGTTAGATTAAGTAAAATTCATTTATTTTGAAGTCAGTTCTTTGAATCAGTTTACTGTATCTCAAAAAATGAACTTATCCTTGTCCTATATTAGTAAGGGTAAAGCTAAGTGAACTTTCATAATGGCTTGAGGATAAAACCAAAACCCAAAACTGTTGCCATTGAATCGATTCCAACTTATAGTGACCCTATAGGGCAGTAGAACTGCCTCATAAGGTTTCCAGGGAGTGGCTAGTAGATTCAAACTGCCGACCTTTTGGTTAACAGCCGAGCTCTTAATCACTGCACCACCAGGGCTTGAGGATGTTGTTGTTAGGTGCCGTTGAGTCGGTTCTGACTCATAGCAACCCTATGCACGACAGAACGAAACACTGCCCGCTCCTGTGCCATCCTTACAATCGTTGTTATGCTTGAGCTCATTGTTGCAGCCACTGTGTCAGTACACCTTGTTGAGGGTCTTCCTCTTTTCCGCTGACCCTGTACTCTGCAAAGCATGATGTCCTTCTCCAGGGACTCATCCCTCCTGACAACACAGCCAAAATATGTAAGACCCGGGCTTGCCATCCTTGCCTCTAAGGAGCATCCTGGCTGCACTTCTTCCAAGGCAGATCTGATCATTCTTTGGTCCACGGTATATTCAATATTCTTCACCCACACCACAATTCAAAGGCGTTAACTCTTCTTCGGTCTTCCTTATTCATTGTCCAGCTTTCACATGCATAAGATGCAATTGAAAATAACCATGGCTTGGTTCAGGTGCACGTTAGTCTTCAGGGTGACATCTTTGCTCTTCACCACTTTAAAGAGGTCCTTTGCAGCAGATTTACCCAATGCAATGTGTCTTTTGATTTCTTGACTTGCTTCCATAGCTGTTGATTGTGGATCCAAGTAAGATGAAATCCTTGACAACTTCAGTCTTTTCTCTGTTTATCATGATGTTGCTTATTGGTCCAGTTGTGAGGAATTTTGTTTTCCTTATGTTGAGGTGCAATCCATACTGAAGGCTGTGGTCTTTGATCTTCATTAGTAAGTGCTTCAAGTCCTCTTCACTTTCAGCAAGCAAGGTTGTGTCATCTTCATAATGCAAGTTGTTAATGAGTCTTCCTCCAATCCTGATGCCCTGTACTTCTTCATATAGTCCAGCTTCTCAGATTATTTGCTCAGCATACAGATTGAATAGGTTTGGTGAAAGAATACAACCCTGACGCACACCTTTCCTGACTTTAAACCAATCAGTCACCCCTTGTTCTGTACGAACAACTGCCTCTTGATCTATGTACAGGTTCCTCATGAGCGCAATTAAGTGTTCTGGAATTCCCATTGTTCGCAATGTTATCCATAATTTGTTACGATCCACACAGTCGAATGCCTTTGCACAGTCAATAAAACACAGGTATACATCCTTCTGGTATTTTCTGCTTTCAGCCAGGATCCATCTGACATCAGCAATGATATCCCAGTTTCCACATCTTCTTCTGAAACCGGCCTGAATTTCTAGCAGTTCCCTGTCAATATACTGCTGCAGCCGTTTTTGAATGATCTTCAGCAAAGTTTTGCTTGTATATGATATTAATGATATTGTTCTATAATTCCCACATTCGGTTGGATCACCTTTCTTGGGAATAGACATAAATATGGATGTCTTCCAGTCAGTTGGCCAGGAAGCTGTCTTCCATATTTTTTGGCATAGACGAGTGAGCGCCTCCAGCGCTGCATCTGTTTGTTGAAACATCTCAATTGATATTCCATCAATTCCTGGAACCTTGTTTTTTGCCAGTGCCTTCAGAGCAGCTTGGACTTCTTCCTTCAGTACCATCGGTTCCTGATCATATGCCACCTCTTTATATGGTTGAACATCGACTTATTCTTTTTGATACAATGACTGTGTCTATTCCTTCCATCTTCTTTTGATGCTTCTGTGTCATTTAATATTTTCCCCATGGAATCCTTCACTATTGCAACTGGAGGCTTGAGTTTTTTTCTTCAGTTCTTTCAGCTTGACAAACACCGAACATGTTCTTTCCTTTTGGTTTTCCGTCTCCAGCTCTTTGCACATGTCATTATAATACTTTGTCTTCTTGAGCCACCCTTTGAAATCTTCTGTTCATTTCTTTTACTTCATCAATTCTTCCTTTTGCTTTAGCTGCTCGACGTTATAGAGCAAGTTTCAGAGTCTCCTCTGATATCCACCTTGGTCTTTTCTTTCGTTCCTGTCTTTTCAATGACCACTTGCTTGCTTCATGGATGATGTCCTTGATGTCATTCCACAACTCGTCTCGTCTTCGGTCATTCATGTTCAATGTGTCAAATCTATTCTTAATATGGTCTCTAAATTCAGGTGGGATAAAAAAAAAAAAAAATTTTTTTTTTTTTTTTTATACTCAAAGTCATATTTTGGCTCTCATGGATGTCCTCTGATTTTCTTCAGTTTCAGCTTGAACTTGAATATGAGCAATTCATGGTCTGTTCCACAGTGGGCCCCTGGCCTTGTTCTGACTGACGATATTGAGCTTTTCCATGGTGTCTTTCCGCAGATGTAGTCATTTTGATTTCTTCATGTTCCATCTGGTGAAGTCCATGTGTATAAAAAAAGTCGCCGTTTATGTTGGTGAAAGAAGGTATTTGCAGTGAAGAAATTGTTGGTCTTGCAAAATTCTATCATTCGCTCTCCAGCATTGTTTCTGTCACCAAGGCCATATTTTCCAACTACTGATCCTTCTTTGTTTCCAACTTTCACATTCCAATCACCAGTAATTATCAGTGCATCTTGATTGCATGTTTGATCAATTTCAGACTGCAGCAGCTGATAAGAATCTTCTAGTTCTTCATCTTTGGCCCTAGTCGTTGGTGGATAAAGTTGAATAATAGTTGTATTTACTGGTCTTCCTTGTAGGCGTATGGATATTATCCTCTCACTGACAGCATTGTACTTCAGGATAGATCTTGAAATGCTCTTTTTGATGATGAATGCAACACCATTCCCCTTCATATTGTCATTCCCAGCATAGTAAACTATATGATTGTCCGATTCAAAATGTCCAGTACTAGTCCGTTTTAGCTCACTAATGCCTAGGATTTGACGATTACGTTCCATTTCATTTTTGATGATTTCCAATGTTCCTAGATTCATACATCGTACATTCTGGATTCTGATTATTCATGGATGTTTGCAGCTGTTTCTTCTCATTTTGAGTCGTGCCACATCAGCAAATGAAGGTCCCGAAAGCTATACTCCATCCACGTCATTAAGGTCGACTCTACTTTGAGGAGGCAACTCTTCCCCAGTCATCTTTTGAGTGCCTTCCAACCTGGGGGGCTCATCTTCCAGCACTGTATCAGACAGTGTTCCGCTGCTATTCATAAGGTTTTCACTGGCTAATGCTTTTCAGAAGTAGACTGCCGGGTCGTTCTTCCTAGTCTGTCTTAGTCTGGAAGCTCAGCTGGAGTTTGTCCTCCTTGGGTGACCCTGCTGGTATCTGAATACTGGTGGCATAGCTTCCAGCACCACAGCAACACACAAGCCCCCACAGTATGAGAAACTGACAGACACATGGAGGGCTTGAGGATAGGTTGGGAGACATATAAAAAAAAAAAAATCCGTGTATGCATATGTATACACACATACACATATATACATATATAACATACATACATATATATGTATTACACATATGGGGGGAGGGGGCATGGGCTTTTTGCGTATAGCTTTTATGACAAATATTTAATGCCCTTATGTGGTTTGAACCTCGTGGTTCCGACGTGGTCTTTTTTGCTTTAAGATGGTATAATGGTTTCCTAGGGAAAAAAAAAAGCAAAACTTTTTTTCATGGTAGCTTTTTCAAAGAACAAAAATTAGGGCAGAAGTGAAAGGGAGACTTTATGATTATGTTTGACTTCCAGGTTGGAATGAAGTTAAAAAAGAAAGGCTAGGAAGGAAAATGGCAGCTCCAATCTGAATGACTTATGAAGTTAAGTCCTCTTATAAAAAAAAAAAAAAATTTTTTTTTTTTTTTTATATAGCAGGGAAAAAGAAGGCTTAAGAAGGAGGAGGGGTTGCCATTAGTAGAGGAGATACTTGTATCTGATTGGGGGTTTGTATGTTTTTAGCCAGTAGTTTCCAATTTACATTTTACCCTTGATGAGTATGAGCCACTTAAATAAGACTGAGCTCTTATTTCTTATTTCATTGTCTATGCTGCCTGGTATACTAGTAGATGTTCAGTAAATAGTGTACAAATCTTGGTGCATACTCAGAGATGGATGTTTAGGGGCTGTGCTGAGAATTCTACCACAGAAAAATCTATGTGTAGGCATGTTATGTCTCATAATTTGGATAAATGTTTGATTTCAGATCCAAGAGAGTGAGGCCCAGGAGACCAACCTTAAAAGTGTTTGAATATTTTATTTATAAAACACAACACACACAGATTTAAAAAATCAAAACTTAGCCTAGTGGAATTCTAATTAATAGCTGAAACCTGCTTTGAATAGGACTTTATTAAAATATATTTACATGTGAATATAAACTGTACTGATTAGGACTCTGGAGTGTGTCTTATAGGTTAAATAACCTTTTTTTGTTTTGTTTTGTTTTACCCTCTACAGAACTGGCTAGATCCTGCAAAAGAAATAAAGAGACAGCTGCGAAGTGAGTATTTAAATAAGCATACTTTGAAGTTAAGTTAATCTTTACATTCATCAATTTCCATCTTTAATAAAATTCATAGAAATGTAGACTAAATAGAATAAGTGCTAAGATTGTGATAGAATGAACATTTCTATTTTGCATTTATATTATAAGTTAAGAATGCTAGTCATTCTTGTATAGAATCATGACTTTATTTTGTACGTTTCTTTGGGGACTCCTGTTGGTCAGGAGGTTCTAGAGTCACAATCCTAAACATTCCCTCACAATGTCTACCTATGAAGTAACATAGGTGACCTTTTTTTTTATTCTGAGAAAAGAAGGAAGAGCTGCTTTTCTGTAAATTTCACTTTTTATGAATATTTTACTTTAGGTAGACCTGTTACTATCGCTTTTTCCTCCATATTTTGGACACGAATAAATAATTAGTAAGCATATGTCTGGCTCCAGAGACATACACGTATACGGTTTGGTAGATGTACTGGAGTGAGGAGTCTGGCGGTGAAAAGCGTGTAGAGCAATTTTTTCAGTTCTCTGAGGTCTCTGCCTTCACATTTGTTCAATAGTCCAAGGCCACTTTATGTGTTCTTCGAGTTTGGATTTGTAGGTAGGCTTGCTTGCCCCTCTCTTCTGGTTTCCCACTTGTCCTCATTTGTAGAATCCCAAAATGACTCAAGTGTTACACACTCACCAGCTTCAGTTCCCTCTTCAGGTTCTGCCTCTGGAGGTTGCCTTGCCTCTGGCTGATAATCTGTGGCAAGAAATATCACCACAGAGAAATTTCTGATAGGGATCTGGACACTTGATTCATGGCAGGGTCTATGAATGACTGAAGCAGAAAAGGTGGGGAGCCAAGAGCAGCTGGAATTTTTAGACAAGGTGACAAGCATCTGAAGGGTGGTAAATTCATAACAGCCCTTCTGCACTTTGGGCCTCAGAGCTGACCGAGGAGAAACCATATCCTCGTGTGCCAGGCTGCAAAATGCTCTTTGTACTGTTGATTTCATTTTCCTAATTATTATTCCTAGCATCAAGGCACTAGAACAAATCTATACTTTCCCTTCTCTTCTTTTCTATCTACTGTCTCTCATTTTAGTTTCTCAACATTTCTTTGTCCTTTGAATTAACAATATTTTTGGTAGCGTTTCCATCCTTTTCCCCCTTCCTCTTCTCTCTCTCTTTTTTTAATTTTTATTCTGAGAATATTTTTTCCCATTCCCTCTCCTTATACACTCATTTTTGTTTTTTAATGTCGCAGATCAGAGTGACCAACTTTCTTGGTTTGCCGAGAACTAAGGAGTTTCCTGGGATAAAACTGGATCAATCCCAGGCAAACTTGTTGGTGACCCTACCTTTGACTATGTTCCCTGGCTCCCCATGGTTCCCTCCTTCCTTTGCCCCCTTAAACTAGTACGAGCCGTGCTTGCACCCTTGTTTGTTTTCTCTCTCTCTCGAAAAAGAAAAAGGAATAAGTAGACAGAGATACATTATGCTCACATATAGAGGAAACTATACCAGAAAGTTTTGGAACTTTTTCCTTTGTCTCTTCCACAGTTGTGACATGCTCTGCATGAATGCATGAATTTAAAAAGATAGAGATGCTTGTTTCTTACACTGTCTCTGAAACCTGATCTGTCAAGTGACCCAATCCATTGAGAGAACAGGATAACCTCTGAAAGATGCTCAATAATCCATTGAGTTGTTTTCTATGGTTTTGTTTTGGTTCTTGTGCCATTCATTTCGAAGTCATGGGGAATTCCTAACTTTGGGAAGGCAGAATTCTTGCTGATTCTGAATTACATTTCTATGTTTTGATTATTCATGAAGTTATTTTAGACTTTTCACTTGTGGTTTGGCAAGTGGGATAACAGTAATAAGTAGTATTTGACTTTTTCAAACTTTTGAAGGCAGGCCTTTAAATGACGTTCCTGTGCTGTCATGATCATGAAAGCAGGCTGAGGAAATAAAGTTTAGCTGTTGTATTTACCTGTCTCTTTCTGCTAGTGTTAAAATGGGCTAAATAAAGAACTGCTTGTTTTATCTTAGCCTAGACTCTGCTATGATTTTGTTTTTTTTCCAGCTAATAGCCAATTAATAAAGGTAAATATTAATCTTTTTTTGAGTTAGTTATGACAGATAACAATCTAATATCCCTGTTTTAAATTTGCCTTAAAATCTTTATGTCCTCATATGTACAAAAATAAGACCACACACATACACACACGCACACTATATATGACAGGGTAGAACTGTCCCACCCTAGGCTATACTCTTTACAGGAGCAGGTCCCCAGGTCTTCTACGTAGCAGCTGGTGAGTTCTAACTGCCGACTTTTCAGTTTCAGTTAGCTAATGCACCCGCACACACACACACACACACACCCCTGTAAAACAGTTCAATAAACTATGGAATATACATATATTCCATAGTTTTTTTTAATTTTGTTTTGCCAGTTCAACTGTAAAAAGTTGTATGGAATATATTTATATGCCATAGTCTTTTTTTTTTTTTTTTGGCCAGGTGTACAACTTATTATTTTTTGCAGGCATACAACTTGTTGACTGCAGTTACAATAATCGGCTGTGCAACTTTACTCTCAATCAGTGGAATCTGTCCATCACTGTTACCACCTCTGTTTCCCCCTCCCTCCTTCCCCGGTAACCACTAATATATTTTTTTCTCTGTGCATTTGCCTTTTCATGTAAGCGAGGTTATACAATATTTGTCCTTTTGTGACTGACTGATTTCACTCAGCATAACGTCTTCAAGCTCTGTGCATATTGTACCATGGATCAAGACTTTGTTTCTTCTCCTGGTTAAGTAGCAGTCCATTGTATATATGTACCACATTTTGCTTATCTGTTTGTCTGCAGGTGGGCATTTAGGTTGTTTCCATCTTCTGGCTATTGTGAATAGTGCTGCAGTGAACATTGATGTGTATAAGTCTCTGTTTGAGGGTCTGCTTTCAAGTCTTTTGGGTATATACTTAGGAGTGGAGTTGCTGGGTGGTATGGTAGTTCTGTTTTTAGTTTTTCGAGGAACCTCCACATTGTTTTCCACAATGGCTGTACCATTTTGCATTCCCACCAGCCATGGTTAAAGGTTCCAGTTCCCTTGCATCCTTACTAACATTTGTTATTTTCTGGGTTTTTTTTTTTTTCCCCTGTCTTAACCATCCTAGTGAGAGTGAAATAGTATTAATAGTATTTTCTTGTGGTTTTGATTTGCATCTCTGATGGCTAGTGACGTTGACCATCTTTTCATGTGTTTGGTGGCCATTTCAATGTTCTCTTTGGTGAGAGGTCTATTCAAGTCCTTTGTCCATTTTATGATTGAGTTGTCTTTTTTTTCTTAAGTTGTTGAAATTTCATATGTATTTTGGTTATTAGATTCTAGTTGAGTGTATGGTTTCTGAAGATTTTCTCCCAGTCTGTAGCTTGTCTTTGCACTTTTTTGGTAAAGTCTTTTGATGAATAAAAGTTTTTCATTTTTATGAGGTGCAATTTATTTATTTTGTCTTTTGCTTTTGTTATTATATTAGGTAATCCATTGTTGAAAGCATTGCCCCCACTGCATTTTCTTCTAAGAATTTTATGATTTTAGTTTGCACATATAGGTCCTTAATTCCATTTTGAATTTGTTTTTGTGTATGGTGTGAGGCAATGGATCCTGTGTAATTTTTCTGCAGGTGGAAATCCAGTTTTCCCAACACCATTTATTGAAGAGACCCCTCTTTACCCATTGAATGGTTTAGCACCCTTGTCAAAAATCAGTTGACCGTAGATGTGTAGTTTATTTCTCTACACTCAATTCTGTTCCACTGGTCTTTGTGTCTATTGTTATACCAGTACCAGGCTGTTTGATTACTGTAGCTGTATAATATGTTTTAGCATCCAGAAGTATGGTTTTAAAGGAGCCCTCCTACTTTGTTCTTCCACAGTTGTTATTGTTGTTAGTTGCTGTCACATTTATTCTGACTCATGGCAGCCCCATATCTGCAGAGTATAACTGCTCCATAGGTTTTCAAGGCTGTGAGATTTTGGAAGTAGATCGCCAGGCATGTTTTCTGAGACACCTCTGGGTGGGTTTGAACTGCCAACCTTTTGGCTAGTTAAAAGGGCTTTTTCTGTAGCTAGGTAAAAATTATAATAATAATATATAAATAAATTAAAATTTTAATTATGATTCAGGCCTATGGGCAGTATTGGTGCATTTTAACGATTTTAGTAATTGGAAATATCACCTTAAATGTGTTTGTTTTATTAGAAACTTACCTATGTGATAATATCCAGGCAAGCATTGTGACCTAGAAAACAAGTAAGCAGGGAGGCATTTGAGAAATAATAATGGGATACAAGGCACTGAAATCAACCCCAAAGCCCACTCTTCAGACAAAGATTAAACAGGTCTATAAAACAAAAATAATACATGCAAGGAATTTGCTTCTTAGTTCAATCAGATACAGAAGACCAAATGGGCAGCTCCTGTCCAAAAGCAGGATGAGAAGGCAGGAAGGGACAGGAACTGGTCGAATGGACACAGGAAACCTGAGGTGGAGAGGGGGAGTGTGCTGTAACATTGGTAGGGATTGCAGCTAATGTTGCAAAAACAGTATGTTTATGAATTTTTGAATGAGACATTAACTTGAGCTGTAAACTTTCACCTAAAGCACAATTCAAACGAAAATGGGATACAAGGAAGTTTTTCTTCAAGTCCATAAATTTCTGATCTCCTGAGGCCTTCATATATGTGTAGAGTAAAATAACTTCACACAGCGCACACACACATGTGTACATTTTCCTTTAGAAATAAGAATACTATGCACTTTGAGGAAAACTCTGAATTTAGGGAGTGGAATTCTTTGAATCTCTTTTAGGTGACTAATACCTGCCCTTTTCCCATATTTTTGTCGTATTGTTTTGATTTAATAAAGCCACCTAAAGCATAACATAACAAACATTTGTTAAATATTTAATGTGTAAATAGCAGTATTTTAACTTTTAGTAAGTCATTTATGACATTGTTTTTTTCATATATTAATTCTTTATGGCACAACAGAGCAAAGTATGTTTTATAGAAGTATACTTACACCTACTCTGTAAAACCTGGGAAATAATTTTATTGTCCTAAAGTATTGTGGAGTTTGACCACACTCTCCCTACCTTGAGATCTCCTTCAACAATTCCTTCAAATAGCCCATTAACCATTTTCAGAATGGGTATTATGATCACTTGATCATTACCCTCCTTCCGCCAACAGTATAGAAATCCTAAAACGCTTTTTTTGGTTTTTGAAGAATGGAGAGCTTGTGGTACTTGAAAGTCCTGTGGTTAAAACAAATCTTATCTTAGAACCATTATGTATAAGTTATATTAACATATTTGCGTTATGGATCACCACAGAAAACATTTGCTGAAGTTCCAGTAAATGTTTATAAAAAAGTGCACGTATTATTTTTTCATAGTGAGATATTTATAGAACTGATTTTTATTCCTTTTGTTTTTGTCTTGTAAATGATACCACTTTTCTTTAATTAAAATACATTTCTCTAAACCACCTTACAGTGGGATTAGCCTGAATTGTTCGCATATTGACCTCCAGGTTTGATCAAGATAAATGGGCATTCTGTTGGTTGGATAACTAGCCATCATATTTAATAATTACAGATCTTCCCTGGCTGTTCACCTTTAATGTGAAGTTTTATCCTCCTGATCCCTCTCAGCTGACTGAAGATATCACCAGGTACTTTGTATTTGTATTGAAGAATGAGCCTTTACTCATAGCTTTCATTTATTTCTGTGCTCCGGGAGAATGGTGTTAATTTCAGGATTAAAAACCAAAGCAATTTTTTATAAGCTAAATTTTAGAAAGTGTCTTTGCAAATGGGTACTCCCAAATAGAAATGTTGCCAATTAAAAAAAAAAATCTATACACTTTTCTTTTTTCTTTCTTAATTTCTCCATTTATATTCAAGTAGTGGATTATTTTTAAAAATTATATCGCTAGCAACTTTGTTTCTGTGTTATACTTTAAAAAATAACTGATATTAAACATTTCAGATTTTAATAATAGGATATTTTTATTGTGTAACATGCATGTGCCTGTGTACTAGTCTCATATTGCAAAGATGATTTAAGGATTGAAAAGTGAAATTATTTTAAAATGTAAATTGAACCCTGCCACAAACAAAACACAAGAAGCAAACTAATGAGGTAGCATTACTTGTTTTGGATTTCATACATAGATTTTCTTATTTCCATCTCCTGATTGATAGGTTGTCTGGGCTATAGGAACATAGGTTTAAATTGTAAGTAAAGGATTCAATTCAGGAGGAAGAGAGCATTTACTGATATGGAGAGTACATGAGTATTTGAATGGTAGCCGAGGGATATTGTGAATCAACAAGTACCTTGATATTTTAGTCCTATTAGACTGGGTACGAGTGACAGGATTTCTTAGTTTAGGTGAGAATAGGTATATAGAATAATTTTTAAATGTTTTTAAAAAGATTATTTGTATGGCCACGGAAAACTGTGCTGCAGTGTAAGTACTTTCAGAAAACTAGAGGGCCTTGCAAAAGATTCTGCATATCTGTGGCTCCTGTGCCTTTGATGCTCCCTGCTAGGGTAGTTTCCTTGTCAGACTTCAGTTTGTACAGATGTCTTAACATGCTTTAAAAGTGCATGTTATCCATGCGTAAACTAGGGAAGATGGGGATTTCTTTCCAAGATTGGATTAGTGGCAAGTCTTTATTTTTCTTTTATTATTTGTTGCTGAATAGGGATGTACTGATACTAATTAAGCTCTGATTCAATTAGCTTCACCTAGTAAATAATAAATAGTGGCTTTTGTAACTGCACAGCGAGCAGTTTGGAGCATAAAACCTGATAGGTTGGTGTGTATAGGACACAGCTTTACTGCAGGAGTGCCTTTGAGCAATGGATGTAATTGGGGCTTTGAGACCCAACGCCCTCTCTGTACATACACTCCCCTGTGTGGTAATTTGTTTGGGGGATTATAATCCTTTGGTGATTGCAGCTTTATAGTACCAGTAAGTTCTTTTGGCTTTTCTTATAAACAAGGCTTAAATAGCCACCTCGTTTGTGGTGGGAGGAATTATATAGTCTGAACTAACTACAGGCCTCAGTGGTGCAGCCTGAGATCAGCCACCTGCCTGTACTTGTGGCCTGCCAGCCTAAATGGCTTGATTAAAATTTTCACGAAGACTTGAGTGAACATTTAGAAGGCGTGGTAGAATTGGAGCAGAGCAGTAACACTACTCAGAATAATGTTTGAAGAATGCTTTTTCTTGCTGTGTGAAGATGGAGTTGGGAGATTTGGAAGCTCTTGCAATTTTAGTTTGAAGTTTCTAGAGCATAAACTTAGGCCTTGGAAACAGAAAAGTACCAGTGGGAAAAGTAGAGACAATGATATAGAAAGAAGCAACAAGATTTTAATGATAGGCAGAATCTTTGCGGTAGGTCTTAAAAGAGCTACAAAATATAGCGAACTAGCACCGTTATCTGATTATACTTAGAGAATTTACGGATAGCCTGGAATTGTAGTTGAAACACAGTTTTCTAAAGTAATTGCAGATATGCTCATGTTGTTCTAGGGGATGAAGAAATAATCCCCTTTATGCAAATGCATGAAAATACCCAGATTGTAGTGATAGTGAGAAGACTTTGATCCCCTCAGAAAATTACTGAGCACTTGCCACATGGCAAGTACTTTGCTAACTGTGGGACTTCAACGGTCTATTTAGAGCCCTTGCCCTGTCTGACTGTAGGTTTGAGCAGTGATTCAGGTGTAAGCCAACTAGGTGATGGCTGAAACCATGTGCTGGCATGCATCCTCAGACCCAGCAAGGAAGGCCTAGATCCGAAACCATACTTCCCTTTGAATGTGGCCAGTAAAGAGCAAGAGGTGGATGGGCCCTGAAGCTTGGGCTAGGCAATAACGCCCACAGGAAGAAGGCGGCCAGCTGCCATTGGGGATGGCAGTCTTTAGAAGATCCTCAGAACGAGGGCACTTTTAGTTGGGAGGGGATTGGTGGTAACCTTAACAAGTGGTTAAATTTGAGAGTAGAAATGAGGTTTCAAAATGTCACAAAGAGAGTAAATAGCAGAACAAAAGAATCCTCTTGGAATATAAATAACATGTTTCTACAGTTTCACCAGGAAGTGGAAAACAGAAGTGCTTTTATAATTGCAGTAAGCCACTTGGAACATTGAATAATAATAGTAACTATTAGCTAATAATAATTATAATAGTAATAGTAATTATTATGAAAAGTAAAACATCGCCATCCAGTTGATTCCAACTCATAGTGACCCTATAGGACAGAGTAGAACTGCCCCATAGGGTTTCCAAGGAGCAGCTGGTGGATTCAAACTGCCCACCTTCTTCTTAGCAGCTGAAAGTTAAACTGATGTGCCACCAGGGCTCCAATTATTATTATAGCTACCTATTACTGATTCCTGGGCACCATGCCAGGTATTTTATTTATATTTAATTTTATGCTCATCTTCCTAGGGAGGTGGAACTCTTCCCATTTTACAGGTGAGGAATTGGCCTTACACAAGTATGTTAACTTGCCTAAGCCTACATAGAGTGAATCAGCTCTTCCTGACTCTGAAGCCCATGCGTTCTGTACTGTACTGCACTAGCTGCCTTTCTAGATGGGGGTAAGTGGGCAAGTAAGGGCTTCCAAAAGTTAAGATTACTTACAGTTGTTAAAGAAGAAATCAATATGAAAAAGGTAGTGAGAATAAGGCGCAGGTGTCCTTATCTTTTCTTGTTACTCTCCTGGGGGACATGCTAATTTTTATTACAGTTTTAAATCCAAGGAGACAGAGTTTATTTGGTTGGAATGTTTACCTTCAGTCACAAAGCTCTTTATTGTAGTAATAACAGACCAGGTATTACCAGAGCCCTGGTGGCTTAGTGGTTAGGTGTTCAGCTGTTAACCAAAAGGGTAAGCAGTTTGAATCCACCATCCACTACTTGGAAACCCTGTAGTGCAGTTGTGCTCTGTCCTATAGGGTCGCTACGAGTTGGAATCCACTTGACAGCAATGGGGGTTTTTATTACCAGAGCAGCAATTTGGCATTTCCATTCTATTAGTTCTCTAGACTCAGCTTCTTTAGAGAAGCCACAAGGTTAGGAGTCCAAGGAGCAAGGTGGAGCTTCTTATTAGAGAAGACTTGTTTTTGCTATGGGATATTAAGAAAGCCTATATTGTGGATTTTTTTTCAAAGAAATATTAGGACTCAATTATGAGTGTTACTATCTTAACTAATTGTTCTCCCCCTGCTGCTCACAGATACTTCCTGTGCCTTCAGCTCCGGCAGGACATTGCCTCTGGCCGCCTGCCCTGCTCCTTTGTGACTCACGCCCTCCTGGGATCCTACACACTGCAGGCTGAACTCGGGGACTATGACCCAGAGGAGCATAGCCCTGATGTCGTCAGTGACTTCCAGTTTGCCCCAACACAGACTAAGGAGCTTGAAGAGAAGGTGGCAGAACTACATAAAACCCACAGGTCTGTTGATTTGCTTACTGGAGAGACAATGGCTGTGAAAACCTTACACAGCTCCTCTTATAACACTTGCTGGGAGTTCCTAGGTGGCACAAACGGTTAAGTGCTCAACTACTAGCCAAAAGATTGATGATTCAGACCCACCCAGAGGCACCTCGGAAGACAGGCCTGGTGATCTGCTTCTGAAAGGTCACAGCCTTGAAAACCCTGTGAAGCAGTTCTACTTACATGGGGTGACCATGAGTTGGACTCAACAGCAGCTGCCAACAACATAACAGATGATGCTAGACATTTGAGCATAGTTTATGGGATTATCCAGTTTGTCCTTTTGGAGCATCACCTGGTACTGATCAAGACAATCTGCAGCCCCAAGATACCCTTTCATTGTTTTTGTAAACTACACTCATGGGAATAAATGTTTTTATTTAATAAAAATTTATTTTTCCCTATGGTATCTCCCCCCCCTACCCCCAATCCTATTCTTTAATAAACACATGAACATACTTAGCTGGCATTTACGTAATATTTCTTCTGCCTTTTAATTGTTTTTTATGACCATATTTGATAAGAAAGCCTGGGAAGATGACGAGGCATCAGGATTTGAATCAGAAATGTGGGTAGTGATGGGCGTAGGAGTAGTTATTGAAACATATAGGTGGCTACACTGTCCACGGAAGATTGCCTTTTAGTTTAGCTAAGGATTATATAAATTACTTAAATATTGTATTGTACTTGGAAAGCTCTTATATCTATGTGGAAATAGTGAATTTTGGAACACAAGTTTTTAAAACTCCTGCAAAATTATATTATTTGAAAACAGCTACAAAATTATAATTGTACCATACTGCAAAATTGAAATTTTATAAAATTTTGACTTAAAATGATTTGAAAGGAACATTCAGGGATTAGAAGTTTTAAAACAGTCCACGTTCACTGACTTTCTTTAAAATAAAAATAAATAAATAAATGCAGCATTTAGCTCTATTTTCTTACAAACTTTATTCCAATTCTATTCAACACACATTTACTGTATAAATCTGCTTTGAAATATCAGGGGCTCAAATGCCATGGAGAATATGAAAATTAATGGGACAAGCTTAAAATTTTAGTTAAGGATACGGATATGAATGGAAATAAATGTAGTATACACAGAATGCAATATGTTTCGTTGATCAAAGCTGTAAAAGCCAGCACCGGTAATTCTGATCTTTATTTGCTCAATCTTAGTGGAAAATAAAATTAAAGACTTAAGTATTCATCTCAGAACAATGAAATCACAGTTTTGTTCTCAGTTAAATTACGCTGTACCCATTGTTGCTGTGGCTTTTTGCCCCAGTAGAAAAAAAAAATCAATAAGAACTTATCTTCTTAAGATAGCGTAAGGGTGGAGGTGTACATCTTTGCAGTTAACAATTAGAGGATCTCGTGAGAAAAATGCTAGAGGTTAACAATTGAGTCTTCTTATTGGTTTCCTACTTTTCCATAAATTTAGTTGGGTTACTCCCTCTACCCCAAGCTCTCCATGCTTACACCCCACCTCCATTTTGGCCACAGTTGCATCTACTAATAGTATAATATTGTTTCTTTTGGTTCACAGGGGCTTATCTCCAGCACAAGCTGATTCTCAGTTCTTAGAAAATGCGAAGAGGCTCTCCATGTATGGTGTTGACCTGCACCATGCCAAGGTACTATAAATATAACAGTGGATGAGGCCTTGTTCCAGTCTGTTGACTGGAGTTTTGAGAGGACTCCAGTTTCTCAATAGCCTAGTTCATTTTTGGGAAAAAGCTACTCATCTCACTTGAGGATCTCTGTAGTATTTCTTTGGTGACTAATTGGTAGAGTTTACAGTTGGGGGAAGGACCACTTGTTCTCTCTCAACTTCATTCTTCTCTTCCCAAACTTTTTATATAATATGTTTTCGTATACTTGTCTGAAGACTCACCTCGTCAGTCTTTCTTAGGATCCATTCTTTATTCCTTATCCTGAGTCCCAACTTCTGCTATGCCAATTACTGCCTCCGTACCGGCCTCCTCTCCCCACCCCGCCCATGTCTTGGGAGAGGGGAGCAGAGCCTAGCAACCATAAAGGGCAAAAGTGATATGAATCTGAACACCTATCAAAAAGTTTCTGGGCTGTGAAGGAGCACAACAGTTTTGGGCTCTTTCCCATAGGTCTCTTTGTTTTGCACTTCATGAAGGGTAAAACACACTGGTCCAGGCTTAAGGTGATAAATCACCTTCAATCTAATTTGAGAAGTGGGAAAAAAATGGAGTATTAGAAGGTGGGGAGGGGGGTGGGTTGGAAGCATGCTGGTAACATCACCTACTTCATGATTTTAGTTATGATGATCATATAGTGGGGAGAGTCGAGGATAACAAAGGCATACAGTAGAAAGATGGATTTGATTTTGAAAAATGTCCAGAGTCACCTCAACATACTGAGGGCATTTATGATTACCTGCTTTTAAAAGACACTGCCAATCCCTAGATGCAGCACAGGAAGTCCAGATCATATTATTTGAGACATTTCTAGGAAGGGCCCCCACCCAAGGATATCTTCCTTCATTTTGTGTTATTAATAGTACTTCATTTTGCAAAACACTTTCCCCCTCAATGATTTCCTTTATTGATTAATATTTCTCCTTATTACAAAAATACATGTTCATCATATAAAGTAAATAGAAGCAAGCGAAAGAAAATAAAAATCACTTTAAAAAAGTTAGAAATAGTACTACCATACAACCCAGAAATCCTACTCCTCAGAATATACCCTAGAGAAATAAGAGCCTTTACACGAACAGATATATGCACACCCATGTTTATTGCAGCACTGTTTACAATAGCAAAGAGCTGGAAGCAACCAAGGTGTCCATCAACGGATGAATGGTTGAATAAATTATGGTATATTCACACAATGGAATACTATGCATCGATAAAGAACTGTGAGGAATCTGAAACATTTCATAACATGGAGGAACCTGGAAGGCATTATGCTGAGTGAAATTAGTCAGATGCAAAAGGACAAATATTGTATAAGACCACTATTATAAGATCTTGAGAAATAGTATAAACTGAGAAGAACACATACTTTTGTGGTTACGAGGTGGGGAGGGAGGGAGGGTAGGAGAGGGTTATTTACTGATTAGTTAGTAGATAAGAACTACTTTAGGTGAAAGGAAGGACAATACTCAATACAGGGAAGTTCAGCTCAACTGGACTGGACCAAAAGCAAAGATGTTTCTGGGATAAACTGAATGCTTTGAAGGTCAGCAGAGCAAGGGCAGGGGTTTGGGGGCTATGGCTTAAGGGGACTTCTAAGCCAATTGGCAAAATAATTCTATTATGAAAACATTCTGCATCCCACTTTGAAGTGTGGCATCTGGGGTCTGAAATGCTAACAAGCGGCCATCTAAGATGCATGAATTGGTCTCAACCCACCTGGATCAAAGGAGAATGAAGAACACCAAGGTCACACGATAACTGTAAGCCCAAGAGACAGAAAGGGCCACATGAACCAGAGACTTACATCATCCTGAGACCAGAAGAACTAGATGGTGCCCAGCTACAACCAATGACTGCCCTGACAGGGAGTACAGCAGAGAACCCCTGAGGGAGCAGGAGAACAGTGGGATGCAGATGCCAAATTCTCATAAAAAGACCGGCCTTAATGGTCTGACTGAGACTAGAAGAATCCCAGCGGTCATTGGTCCCCAAACCTTCTTTTGGCCCAGGACAGGAACCATTCCCAAAGACAACTCATCAGACATGGAAGGGACTGGACAATGGGTTGGAGAGAGATGCTGATGAAGAGTGAGCTACTTGTATCAGGTGGACACGAGGCTGTGTTGGCATCTCCTGTCTGGAGGGGAGATGGGAGGGTAGAGAGGGTTAGAAACTGGCAAAACGGTCACGAAAGGAGAGACTGGAAGGAGGAAGCGGGCTGACTCGTTAGGAGAGTAAGTGGGAGTATGGAGTAAGGTGTATATAAGCTTATATGTGACAAACATACCTGACTTGTACACTTTCACTTAAAGTACAATAAGAATTATTTTAAGAATTAAAAAAAAAAAAATCACTTAAAATCTCTTTATGCACAAATAAGCACTGTTATTATTTTGGTACATGTTCTTGTTTTCTTTTTAATCTCTGAGCAGTTGTCCTCAGACTTTTTTTTTAATGGGAGTATATTCTGAAGTATCATTTTGTGAGGTTGAGTTGTTTTTTTTACTTGGCATAAACCTTTTTTCATCAGTAAATAATCTTTGGCAGCATCATTTTTAACTGCTAGGAGCTGTAACACCTTTAATTTTTAAAAGTGCTTTTCACATGAGCTGTTTCTTGTAAGATTTGAAGGTTTTTATTTTACAGGTACGTAAAACAATGTAGACAATGACTTGCTGAAAGCCATAATTGTTAATCAGTCCCATGTGTCTATTATCTTCTGATAAAACTTAGTAGGGACTGAAATAGACCTTCTAACACTTGAGTGTTTTTCAGCTTATGTTTTTATATGATGGTGACTGGCTTGGGCAGCTGAGAAACAGAAATAGGGGAGGGAGGGGAAAATGGAGCTTGGGACCAAAAAAATTTCCCTAGGCCTGCCTTGCCTCGAAATCCTTTTTCTCTTGCCACACATAAATCTTGTTGTTGGGAGCCCTGGCGGTATAGTGGTTAAGACCTTGTCTGCTAACCAAAAGGTTGGTAGTTTGAATCCACCAGCTGCTCCTTGGAAACTGTATGGGGCAGTTTTCCCCCATCCTTTAGGGTCACCATGTCTCGGAGTCCACTTGACAGCAGTATGTTCGGTTTTTCAGTTATTTTGTTGATAAATTAGAAACCAGTTCTTAGATGACCATGCTGCAAGATTTTAGGATTTTTCGTTTTAATGTTGTATCTTAGAAAATGAAAGAAAAATATGGCATCTGTTATAGGTTTAAAATGAGCTCTTGCTGTGTGGTTAAGAGCAGAACACTTGCTAAAAAAATTCAAAGTGACATTCACTCATTCAATTTATCATCTTATAAACTCATTGGATAATATTTGATAAGCAAGATATTTATCATTTATTGAAAAGAATATCTGTAACCTAATATAGCAGTTTAAAAGAAATCTTCATGTAGTTTGTAGTTTTGTGCCATTATACGTTTTTCACTGCCTTAAGATCAGGTATTTTTAATTAGAGGAATTCTTGATGGCACACTCACATTCAAATACATTGAGGAAGGTCGAATGGAGGGACTCTTGATGAAGGTGTGGAAAACCAAAGGGGTGGTATGCTACCTCTCTTAACCCCTCTAGGTCAGGACGGGTAAGGGTAAAGAGTAGTTGCCAGAAGACAGAAGGAGAGAGCTGTCTTGAGAGGAGCCGTGATGTCAGAGGGACACAGCCAGCCTGATGTAAATTCCACAGGGAAGGAGTCTGGCATTAAACACGCTTTCCTTCCTTCCTCCCTCTCCTGTCTGATCTTCTGCCAGAACTTTCCATAGGCTGAACCCACTCAGAAGCCAGTGGACATGGAATCCATGTTTTTCTTGTGCAACAGCTTTTTGTGGGCAGCAAAAACAAGGCAGAGAAGGGCGCTTCTTTGTATTATTTTTCTGACTTTGTTGCTGAATGCAGAAGGCAAATATGGAGAACATGCTTTTTTTCCTTTTCACTTCCTACCATTTATCTATGACTTCAATTCACATAAACACTGATAATTCTAAAACAATACGTGGAGTAAACCAGAATAAACCAATTTATTTGAATCCAGGTTATGTTTGTTTACTAAGGTAAAATAGCTTCAGTGTCCTGTCCAAAGATTGCTTTAGACTAGAGGTAGCTGCTTTGTTCAATGTTTCAAGTGAGGGTTGCCTCCTTACTTGTGGTGAGAACACACTGTCTCGGGCAATCTTCGGCCTTGCTCACTGTCACCATAGCCTGTGATGTTTTTGGCAAACACTCCGTTTGAGCCTGGTGCCAAGTTGCTTGGGCACCTGTGCCTGCCTCACCCCAGCTGTTTACTCTTTTTCTACAGAGAATTATGGCTACCAGAGAGAAAAAAGGCACCCTATAGATTTTTTTACAGATTTTTATTTTTTAACCTGATCAGGTGGTCTAGTGTAATTTTAATTGTGCACATGAATTGCTAACCTATCAGCAGAGAAAGCAATTGGTATCAATTACCTACTATTATTTTTTTTAAAAACAAATACAAATTTTGTTAAATTTTTCTCAGTAATAAGGCAATAGAATTGCTGCATTTGTTTTTATTGAATTTAATCATAGACTAAATATGGTGTTCCGTTATTTGTTGTAAGAATTTGTTTTACGTTGCTAATGATTTCTGAATGTGTAAATATCTCTGAATAGTATTTAGTTTTGTATATCTTGAATGAGAGGCAGTTCTCCACTGAAAAATATATAACGATTTGTATATTTTGAATATTGTACATTTTAGATCAACACTGCTTAAAATGTGAGGAGACACTTGTTCACGTTTGTCTATCAATTTATTTGGTTTATAAAAAGTCTTTCAGGCTTGTGATTACTCTAGATAGTCATCTATTCCAAATAAAAGCTCTGGGAAATAAATCAATATCAATAAGTTCAAGAATAGTTTGCAGTCCTTTGAACTATGTCATCCAAAGGAATGTTGTAATGAGAACTGGATGTCAGCACTCAGAGTTAGTGATAAACTGCTTGAAAGAATTCGAGATTTCAACTCTGTCAGCCTATTCAAGTAATTTTTAATGAGAGATTGATATTTTGCAGAATATAGTCATCATTTTAACAATTATTAGTTAGTGTAGTCCGTCTGAGATAAATTTGCCTAGAGCAGAATGGCTGACTGCACCTTCAAGCAGACCAAGAGACTGTCCCTGAGGGCTGGACTAGGCTCCAGCAAAACCCATTTTATCACCCCTGTCTTTAGGATATCTTAATCTAGTTGTTTCTTTTCTTCCTCTTTAGCTCTTAAACAGAACTTGAGAACTTACTCATATGCCTTTTGAAGAATACTGGGTTCTACAATCATATTGAAGTAACTCGTTGGCAAATCAGCTTGGTTCTTGAAAATGAATAGATTTAAGATGTAGATTGTGTCCTACTATTTCCGTTAGCTCTCCTGCTGTCACTAAAATTTAAATTCAAACATATCAAGTTGGTATTCTTGGTCATGGTTTGACAGAGACAATTAGCTTCCTGAACTGTATAACTTTCTCACCTCTAACCATGGTCAAATGGTTATGCTTGGCAGGACTCTGAAGGCGTGGACATCAAGCTGGGTGTGTGCGCTAATGGACTCCTCATTTACAAAGACAGACTGAGAATCAATCGTTTTGCTTGGCCAAAAATCTTGAAAATTTCCTATAAACGCAGTAACTTCTACATTAAAGTGAGGCCAGCAGAGGTAAGCATTGTCATGTCTCCCTGGGCACATCAGCAGTTGTCAGTGTCCTCCTTTATGGCCAGCCACAAGTTAACTGAATTCTTTTCCACTGCATTTTAAGCAGATGAAATATTCTTTATTCTTCTGTGGTAAAAAGAAAAGCAAAAGACCAGGATGCTTCATGATAAACCTGCTTATATGTTCCTTTTGCTGAAAACAACAACCACCCTTCTGTGGAAAAGAAAAAGTAGAAAAGGCCTGGCACATAATGGACTCTCGTTTTTCCTGTGGAATGAGTAATGTGGTAGAGATTAAATAGGAAGGTGATAAAATGAGTTTTAGTGGACACTGAAAGATGCTGGTTTATGTGAGTAGCTGATACTTGCTATTCATAGCAAATAAAATATTTTCATAGAAAAAAGCATTGCATGCCTATACAAAATTAGATATTCTAATATTTTTTCAAGAAGAATTACTTCTTACAGAAACATCTGGATCCATGTTTTTTACTAACTTCTAATCAACAAGATATGCTAATTTGTTTTATGGATTTATTCCAGCTGGAACAGTTTGAGAGCACCATTGGATTTAAACTGCCAAACCACCGAGCAGCTAAAAGGTTGTGGAAAGTGTGTGTGGAACATCATACTTTTTACAGGTATTTTTAAGAAAACAGCTTCGTATTGCTATTGATACCCACAATGTATTAGGAGCCCTGGTAGCACAGTGGTGAAGCACTCGGCTGCTAACCAGAAGATCAACAGTTCGAACCCACCATCTGCTCCATGGGAGAGGAGACCTGGCGATCTGCTCCCATAAAGTTTACAGCCTAGGAAACCCTATGGGCAGTTCTGCTTTGTCATACAGGGTAGAGTAGGACTTGATGGCATACAACATGTATTAGGAGGTGGTAGTAGTGTGGCAGGTGCATCAACACCTGGCTTTATTGTTCTTTGGTCTCCTCAGTGCTAGAGCTCCTCTCATTTCAGTTCACTCCTGTGTCTATTTCCATTGCCCCAGCCATGCCTTGTCACCACTCAAAATTGATTTGCCCCTGCAGTAATCCCAAAGGTCACTTGCTGACTTTAATCATCTTTCCTTCCACTACCACCGCACACCCACATCCCTGCTGCCTTTCCTCTTTCCACTCTAACTCACCTCAGGTGCTCATTAGGTGCTCTTATTAGCTCCCTCCTGGCTTATCTTCCTTCCAAACCAGACTGAACTCTCCGTAGTCTATCCCTTTGGCTACCTGATCAGGAGTGTTCTAACACCCACCTTATTTTCCTTTCAAACCAGCCTGAACTCTATGTGGTCTGTCTCTTTGGCTGCCTGATCAGGAGTGTTCTTGTACCCACCATGCCAACCTGGTGGTTGTGGATTAGTGTTGTGTCCTGATATCACCACTTCTGTACCTGTGCTGTCAAGTGCTACCTAAAATAAACAGATATCATGATACAGTTTTTTTTTTTAACAATACAAAATAGCACAGCTCTTTTACCCTGGTGGCATAGTGGTTAGGTGCTACGGCTGCTAACCTAAAGGTCGGCAGTTCAGATCTGCCAGGTGCTCCTTGGAAACTCTATAGGGCAGTTCTACTCTGTCCTGTAGGGTTGCTATGAGTCGGAATCCACTCGATGGCAACGGGTTTGGTGGATTAGTGCTGTTACAGATATGTCATTTCCAACGTCAG
Source organism: Elephas maximus indicus (assembly GCF_024166365.1). Lineage (NCBI taxonomy): Eukaryota > Metazoa > Chordata > Mammalia > Proboscidea > Elephantidae > Elephas > Elephas maximus. Next base: position 199,650,828 of record NC_064819.1, on the reverse strand, counting down.
CCAGATTCTCAGTGCTACCAGATAAGCCTTTTACTCCCTTTCCCAATTTCAGACATTCATGGATCTTCTTGAGCCTCTACCGCGCCCCTTCCTCTCTCTTCAGATGTCTTTCATTCTACAGTGCTCAAATATTAGATTCTGTGGGTCATGAGCATTCTCAGTTTCATATACCTTTTATTCCTGCCCCATAATTAAACATCATCCCACCCACCATTCTTTCCCTCCTTTACTGTCTCAGTGAGGAGATAGCCATTCCTCTGTCTTGATCCCTGTTTCATGCCTCACATAGAATCATGCTTTGTAAATTATATACTTCCCAGTGGGTATCTTTGACTTCTCCTTCTTCAGCCAACAAACACACCCAAGTCTCCTTTAAAGTAAACAGAAGATCTCCTTAGACCAACCACCCTTAGCTGGTATCCTGTCTCCTTTCATATTTTTCTTCAAGGACACATTTCTTACAAGTATAGTTTACTTACCTTCATTTTCACCATTTGTTTCCAGTCCTGCAGTCTTACATGACTGCTCAAGTACATACTTCATCTTTAAGGGTTTTGCTCTGGACTCTTAGGTCTAATCCTGTTTTTCCACGTACTAGTGTGTGACTGTGGGTGAATTACTCAACCTCTCTGTGTCTCACTTTTCTCATTCATTTGATGGTGATAATAATAATATCTACCTTATGGGATTTTTTTTTTTTTTTTTTCAAAATTAAATAACACATGTCAAACAAACTTAGGGCCATTTCTGGAATAGAGTAACCTTTATTATCATTCTCTCCGCCTCCTCATCATTATCATCATTATTCTTAGTTTAGGACCACACTATGCTATTTTTATGGTAAGTTACCAGCTGGCACAAATGACTCCTTCTTGAAGTTAAGTTGACAAATAGGTGTTTTTAAAACTGCTCTGGTACTCAGGTTTTAGAGGAAGAATGTAAACCATAAAATATGCTGATTCCTTCTGACTTAGTTACACTGATCATATAAATCCTTGAAAAGTTTGTAATTTTTCTTGATAATAACATAATTTCTTGAGAACCTATATTAAGACAACATGAGCCTGCACCAAATACAACTAGTAAATAATATTAGCTAGCTAAATGACACAAGTCTAGGCAGGACAGATAACAGGTGTCCCTGTCAAATAATGGTAATAAAAGCAATAACAGTTTTAGAAATGACAAGTGCTAGCAGTCATTGAGCACTTACTGTTGTCACACATACAACCGTTTGCTTTACAGAGTTGTACCTCATTTATTCCTCATCACAGCCAAAGAAGCTGATGCTTAGAGGTAGGTCCCTGTTGTGGAGGGCAGGAGTCAGGCCCTGAGCAGAGGCAGGGACCCAGCGCTGATTCTAAAGCATTGTCCTCCCTCGTGTTCTTCTAGCAGGAATTTCTGAGATATGTTTAGCCCTGCAAAGCCTCAGGCCCTTCTGTCACTTTTGCTAAAGGACCACTGACTCCAAATCTACTTATAATTAGACCAGTTTACTTCTTCAAACTTTTGAGAATAATGGTTAACAAAAGCATTTTTTTGTCTTTAAACCATGTATAACTTTGCTTCCAAAGTGATACAAGACAATATATCTAACACAGAAAGGGGAAATCATAATTTATCTACAGGGTTCTTTGAATCAGATCAGTGGGTATTTTGTTTTCATTTATCACAAAAGGTGCAAAGATTTCTTTAGAAATTATAATGGCTTTCAAATTGAAGCCATTAAAAAATAAACAGATCTGTCTGTTGATTGATAGCCGATCAGCTACATTAATAGTAGAACAAGAACGTAATAATAAAATGTTATCCTTGCTGGAACATTTAATAGAGCCTGTCACCATTATAAGTGCTTTTACGTGGATTAATTTTAATCTTTACAAAAACATATCTTCTGAGGCAGATGTTAATATCTTTACTTTACATGTGGAGAAATTGAGGAATAGAGAAGTTAAAAAACATGCCCATGGTCATACAGTTAGTAACGGGTGGAGGTGGAATTCAAATCCAGGTAGTGTGGCTCCAAGTACTCATGAATGTACCCACCGTGCTGTATACTGTTCAATTGTATTTACAGCAGATGTGCTTCTAGTAAATCTCAATGTTTCTTACTTTGTTGGTGTGGGAATAAGAGATTAACATGAGATTCTTCTAGCTTGATACTAAACTGCCACTTAAACTTGGCATTGTAAACAGAGTAATTCCAAGTGAATTCGTGTCATCAGCCAGCTTCATAAAGAGCTTTGTGGAAACTTGTGGTATTCTTGTCAAATGTATGATTCACTTCAGTAATTGATATGCAAGTTTTCCATTAAATGTCCTTTTATTTTCCATGGAGAAACCTTAATGATAGTTTATTTGTAATGACAGAATTTTTACAAAATTAAAATGTTACTGTACTTCTTAATAAAATACGTAAAAGTTGAATTCTGTTTTGACACATCATTACTTTGATCATGTTGCTCAAGGCCTTTGTTGTTGTTGTTGTTAGGTGCTGTCGAGTCAGTTCTGACTCATAGCGACCCTATGCACAATAGAATGAAACACTGCCTGGTCCTGAGCCATCCTCACAATCGTTATGCTTGAGCTCATTGTTGCCGCCACAGTGTCAATCCACCTCATTGAGGGTCTTCCTCTTTTCCACTGACCCTGTACTCTGCCAAGCATGATGTCCTTCTCCAGGGACTCATCCCTCCTGACAACATGTCCAAAGTATGTAAGACGCAGTCTCACCATCCTTGCTTCTAAGGAGCATTCTGTCTGTACTCCTTCTAAGACAGATTTGTTCGTTCTTTTGGCAGTCCATAGTGTATTCGATATTCTTCGCCAGCACCACAATTCAGAGGCGTCAGTTCTTCTTCGGTCTTCCTTATTCATTCTCCAGCTTTCACATGCATATGATGCGATTGAAAATATCATGGCTTGGGTCAGGTGCACCTGAGTCTTCAGGGTGACATCTTTGCTTTTCACCACTTTAAAGAAGTCCTTTGCAGCAGATTTGCCCAATGCAATGCGTCTTTTGATTTCTTGACTGCTGCTTCCATGGGTGTTGATTGTGGATCCAAGTAAAATGAAATCCTTCACAACTTCAGTCTTTTCTCCGTTTATCATGATGTTGCTCATTGGTCCAGTTGTGAGGATTTTTGTTTTCTTTATGTTGAGGTGCAATTCATACTGAAGGTTGTGGTCTTTGATCTTCATTAGTAAGTGCTTCAAGTCCTCTTCACTTTCAGCAAGCAAGGTTGTGTCATCTGCATAACGCAGGTTGTTAATGAGTCTTCCTCCAATCTGTTGCCCCGTTTTTCTTCATACAGTCCAGCTTCTCGTATTATTTGCTCAGCATACAGATTGAATAGGTATGGTGAAAGAGTACAACCCTGACACACACTTTTCCTGACTTTAAACCAATCAGTGTCCCCTTGTTCTGTGTGAACAACCGCCTCTTGATCTATGTAAAGGTTCCTCATGAGCCCAATTAAGTGTTCTGGAATTCCCATTCTTCGCAATGTTATCCATAGTTATGATCCACACAGTTGAATGCCCTTGGCGTAGTCAATAAAACACAGGTATACATCCTTCTGGTATTCTCTGCTTTCAGCCAGGATCCATCCGACATCAGCAATGATAACCCTGGTTCCACGTCCTCTTCTGAATCCAGCCTTAATTTCTGGCAGTTCCCTGTCGATACACTGCTGCAGCCGTTTTTGAATGATCTTCAGCAAAAGTTTGCTTGCATGTAGTATTAATGATATTGTTCTATAATTTCCACATTCGGTTGGATCACCTTTCTTGGGAATAGGCATAAATATGGGTTTCTTCCAGTCCATTGTCCAGAAAGCTGTCTTCCATATTTCTTGACATAGACAAGTGAGCGCCTCCAGAGCTGCATCTGTTTGTTGAAACATCTCAGTTGATATTCCATCAATTCCTGGAGCCTTGTTTTTCGCCAGTGCCTCCAGAGCAGCTTGCACTTCTTCCTTCACTACTATAGGTTCCTGATCATATGCTGCATCTTGAAATGGTTGAACATCGACTAATTCTTTTTGGTATAATAACTGTGTATATTCCTTGCATCTTCTTTTGATGCTTCCTGTGTCGTTTAATATTTTCCCCATGGAATCCTTCAGTATTGCAACTCGAGGCTTGAATTTTTTCTTCAGTTCTTTCAGCTTGAGAAACGCCGAGTGTGTTCTTCCCTTTTGGTTTTCCATCTCCAGCTCTTTGCACATATCATTATAATACTTTACTTTGTCTTCTCGAGCTGCTCTTTGAAATCTTCTGTTCATTTCTTTTACTTCATCGATTCTTCCTTTTGCTTTAGCTGCTCAACGTTCGAGAGCAAGTTTCAGAGTCTCCTCTGACATCCAAGGCCTTTAGTACTGGATAAAGGCTAGTCCCTTTTTGTGTTGTTACAGTCCCAAAAGTGAGACAACAGGTGTCTTGAATTGGTTTTGATATTACTCTTATGAAGAGCTAATAGCAAGTTTGTGACATGGAATATAAAGGGAGCATCAGAAGGAAATAACTCGTTACATGATCTTGAAATGATTGTACAGAAATCTTTTATTGCTTGGCGTGTGTTTTCTAAGAAAGTTTATTTCCACACCGTGAGTTTACCATAGATCAAAGAAAAACATTTTTAAAAGAAAAAGCTAATAAAGGTCTGTTTCGTCCTTTTTTTGCTTTGATTTTTCTTTTTACTTAATTGCAGTTTAATGTCTTAGTGATTTCTTTGTCATCAGAAAATTATAAGGTAATGCTTTGAGTACGTGGTCACCAGTGCCAGTCAGCCAAGAAAGTATTTCATTCCAATTTGAAAAAAATGAGTCTATCTAGTTAGTTGTGACTTTGGCTTTTAAAATATTTGCCTTGTAGTTCTTAGGTTTATATTTTTTGTAAAATGTCTTTTACAATAATTAGTTATTCTGATATGCGTTTAAATAATAACCAACTGTCTCACCATTACCTTATAGAAAAATAGACTAAGAAATATGGCGTGTAGAATTCTTTTCACCTAGACTTATACATTTGTCTGGTTATGTATCCCAGCCTATATAAATGAGAGGCTACCTTCATAATTGAAAAAAGAAAACTTCACTTTTATAAACATACCTACATATATCAAAGGGGTTGCTTTATATTTTATTGACTTAAGACATTAATATTTGGGAGTAATCTTTGCTACTGAAAATATTCAGTATCAGAAGTTATCAGACCTTATCTATCGCTCAACTTCCCTCCACCAAAACCCTGGCCCAGGAGAACTCAAAAGGTGTTCTTAAATGCTGTGACCATGTAATACTAAGAAAGAGAATGGTGAAAAATGAGTATGTGCACGTGTCTTTGTACTTTCTAGCTACTTAAATTCAGATGCTTTTATAAAGTGAAAGGTGACAGTTGGATCTTATCTAGGCATCAGTTTGTATTTACTGAGCACCAGCTGTATATAGGACCTGGCACAGAGCCATGCGAAGTTATGTAAAATAAACTAATAATCAGAAAGTGTGAAAACACTAATGGAAGTTTTCTTAGTTTGTGAAATTGTTTTCCAAAGCATGAGTAGTTTCTTGATCTTCTTTCCTTGTAAGTTCATTTTGTAAAAGAAGAAAAATAAATCTTTAAAAGATCTCTCCCCCTCTTTCTCTTTCTCTCTCTGTTTACAATTTTTGTATCCAAAGCACAGGCATCAGTAGTTCTTGTTCCTGCTTATAAATTTCTTTTTGGAGATGTCCATTTAGGTCATCAATGCATGTTTCTCCTTTGAAATATTCTTTAGAAGTGTGTATTTTTTTCATTCCTAGTAGCTACAGAGACTGTGTCATGAAAAGACAATAAAGATAAGTGCCATTTAGCCAACCTGTTTTTTTTAGAGGATGAGCATTTCACACTCAATCACTACCCTGATGAACTTGGCAGTAACCTTTTGTTCCATAGATGACTGCTTTCCTTCTTTCCTAAATTTTTTTTATTTATTTTGTTGTTGTTGAGAATATACACAGCAAACCATACTCCTCTTCAGCAGTGTCTGCCTATGCAATTCAGTGACATTGATTACATTCTTAGAGTTATGCAATCATTGTCAACTTTCTTTTCTGAGTTGTTCCTCCACCATTAACGTAAACTCACTGCCCTCTAAATCTCCTGTCTAATCTTTTGAGTTGCTGTTGTCAATTTGATACCGTGTAGATCTTGAAAGAGCACCATGCTCAATGTTGACATTCTTTACCAGTTAAGTTAAACTGTTGTTTGGTTTTAAGAAAACTTTAAGGGATATTTTTGGCTTAAGGTTTAAAGATTATCTTAGGGCAGTTGTTTCAAAGGTTTGTCTAGCCTTTGTTCCATAAAGTCTGGAATCCTTGACAATCTGAAATTCTGTTCTGCACTAACCCCATTTTGATCAAGATATGTCTATAGAATCTTTGATCACAATGTTCAGTAATGGTAGCCAGGCATCATCCAGTTCTTCTGGCTGCATGGTAAAGGAGGCAGTTGTTCATGGAGGCAATTAGGCACACATTCCATATCCTCCTCCTTTTCCTGACTCCTTCCTGTGTTGTTCCAGGCAAATAGAGACTAATAGTTGTGCCTTGCATGGCTGCTTGCAAGCTTTTAAGACCCCAGGCATTAGGCGATGAACTAGGAGGTAGAGAATCACTAAAGACGTTATTAGGCCAGTTAACTGGGATGTCCCATGAAATCATGACCCTACACCTCTGTATCAAGGAACTACGCACATCACGTGAGGGTTTTTGGTTATACATAAGCAGCCTCAGCAGCTACTCTTTCTTTCTTTTGGTCATTGTTGTAAGTATACCTGCCACACAACTTTAGCCAATTCAACTCTTTACAGGTGTACAACTTAATTGACAGTAATTGCAATAGTCCTCTGTGCAATACAACGCTTAATCAGTGCAATTTTTCAATCACTGTTAACCTCCCCTTCCCCCTTCTTCCCATCTGTGGTGACCACTGATAAGCTTTGGTCTCTATACATTTGCTTTTTCTTGTCTTTTTATATAAATGAAGTCATACAATATTTGTCCTTTTGTGGTTGACTTATTTCACTCAGCACAGTGCCTTCAAGTTCCTTCCATATTGTAGTACATGTTGAGATTTCGTTTTTCCTACTGGCTGAGGAGTATTCCTTTGTATGTATGTACCAGATCACTGCTTTCTTACAGAGCATTTTTAGAGCATATTTGGCTGGATTGCTAGGCAGAGAAACACTGCCATATTCAGCCTGTAAAGAGACACTGCGAGGTAAGTGACCATGCTTCTTGTCCTGCCTCTTCTACTCATGATTGGTATGTGGAGGCATTTAATGTTTTTGTGCATCAGTTTCCTCAGCTGTTAAAGAAAAGTGAGAATTCAGAGCATGGCTAAGGGTTCTTACCTGATTTAAATTTCTACTGTTCTAGCGTTCTAATTTAAGAAATACAGCTCTTCCCAAAGTAAAGTTCAAGGCGCTGGCCGTCATTAGATTGTACTTTCTCACTTTCTCAGCAGCATTACCTATCTCTGCTTGGAAACTCCCTTGGAGGAAAATGGAAGTTATTAAGAAACACTTATGCTCCTCTAGATGAATAGATTTATGCTAAGAAAGCCAGAGTGTAGTAATTCTCCTGTCATCTGTTTAATTCTTATGTGCTGTATTTTCTGGGGGAGTACTTCAGGCATTCATTCTGTTGAGAATCCTGAGTTGATGGAGAGTGCCGCTTTTGTATTTATCACTTGTAGCTTCACCTTGACTTGAACCTGTTTTCACTGCTTTTTAAGCAGAAGATTTTTTAAAACTGAGCAGAAGTTCTAGAAATACTTGAAATGGTAAAGAACTCTTTAAAAAAACACCCTTCTTAGAGAAAATGTAGGAAAAGTTTTGGAGGAGTTCTCCATATCCTAGAATTCTTGACTAAAGTCTTCCTATTTAATACATTCGAGAACAGTCCTGTGATTATTTTTTTATTAAGACATTTTGCCAACTCTTGATCAGACCGTGAAAGGTAATTTCAGTTAAATTGCAGACAACATTAGCTCATTTACTAAAAACATGCTTTTGTGTTTGAAGTATGTGACATCAAGAAAGGTTGACTTCCTTCATTAACTCAAGATACACCCTCCACTAATCCTGCCTCATTAACGTAATACAACCCATTCCCAAATGGGGTTATAACCACAGGCATAGACGTTAGCCTTTACAACACATATTTTTGGGGGACGTAATTCAATTCATAACAGAAGGCTTATAAATAATCTTTTTCAGGAGAAAGTTTAAGCAGCATTTTTGCAAATGGAGTAAGCATGCTTAGTAAAATGAGATATTAAAATATTTCTATAGTTTAAAAGAAAAAAAAACTCATAAAGTCTAATTTTATTCCTTTTTCCCCCCAACACAGGCTTGTATCTCCAGAGCAGCCGCCAAAGGCCAAGTTCCTGACCTTGGGGTCAAAATTCCGCTATAGTGGCCGCACCCAAGCCCAGACCCGCCAGGCAAGCATCCTTATTGATAGGCCAGCACCACATTTTGACCGCACTTCCAGTAAACGGGTCTCCAGGAGTCTAGATGGAGGTAAATACATTCGCAACAATTCTGGATTCCATAATATGTCTCTTTTATGAGTTAACAAAGCCCTTAATGAAGCATTCCAAACTTTCCGATATGTGAAAAACTATTTACAACTTCAAAAGGTTAGTTTTAAATACAGTGTTTTAATAAAAAAAGAAGAAATACAATACGTATTTCTTGAGGAGAGATATGTATACATTTTGTACTATTCTTTTGGAATTCTAATTAGCTATATATTTGTAGTTTTATATAAATTACACATGGAAAGAAACTAATATTTTTTCTCATCATGTATGTATCTCATAACCCCGTCCAATTTTGGGTTAATAGCTGATGTTCTATAAAAGAGCTGAGGTTAATTTCACATTAGATTGCTTTTATGAAGGACTGTTTCTTTTTACCTAACAGAAAGTGATTGGTTTAGGTGACTTTCTACCAGAAGAAATAGTTCTTGGTTGACTAATCTCCAAATAAATTAAAAAAATAAAAAAATTTGAAAATATCTATTTTACTACTGTTTATCAGCAGAAGGCATTTGTGGTTGCTTGTTATTTGCTGTTTTCATGAAATATGAACTTGAACATTTAAATAATTAACCAAAAAAAGCCCAGATAGTTTAACAGTTAAAATGTTTTTCATTAGCCTTGGTCTGCTTTTCGTAGGTCACCATCACTTAGAATAAGCTTAGAAAAAAGATCTAGGCAGACACAGAGAGATGTTTCCCAGGATTTACTATTGGGCATTTTGGTGTATACAGTTATTAAATCTTGATCCTGGAAAATCTTCCATATAAGTTTAAGAGCCACCAGAAAATAGGCAAGAGAACCATGAATTGTGGTTCACACAGATGCCCACATTTAAATTCAGTGAACTATTCACGTATTATGAAAAACCAACAGTTGCCTTTGAGTTAATTCCAACTCATGGTGATCCCATATGTGTCAGAGTAGAACTGTGCTCCATAGCATTTTTCAGTGGCTGATGTTTTGGAAGTAGATTGCCAGGTCTTTCTTCTGAGGAGCCTCTAGGTATACTCAAGCCTCCAACTTTCTGAACCTTCAACTTTTCGGTTAGCGGCCAAGCACATTAACTGTTTGCACCACCGATGGGCTCCTTAACCTACTATAGCTGTCGTGATATCTTTTTAGTTCAACAACTGATTACTTTTTCCAAGTAAATCTGAAAAATGTGCCAGCCCATGTAAATATTTCTTACGCCTTGCCCCTTGACACAGAGAATTTACACAGGTGCTGAATAAATATAATCACTTGTTTAATGCTCTGAGAGAAACCATTACCCTTTTCAGGAGCATCATTTGTTTTCAGTCTTCATTTTAAACTATCAGCCTCTGTAATTTTTACATTGTAAAATTTAATGTCTAAAAAGAGCAGTAAACCAGTGCATTTTCTTTGAGGTGTATGAACTGTACTTAAGGAAACTCATCATCTTGTGTGGGCAGTTAGTGCAGAGGGTTATAGCGTAGGTCCATATCAGAAAACAATGATTTTCACAATTGAAAGCAACAAACATGGCACAGTAATCCATTATTTTTCTCTCTGTGTTTTGGACACTGTAATCCAACAGATGAGCAAGTCATCAAAAGGATTATTGTGTTATTGTGAAAAATAGGAGGCTTTTCATGCCAGTGCATGACCAGACAGCCAGTGAGCTCTTTGGTTAGGGCTTCTTTTTCCAAAGCGGAGCTGGGCCATTACCTGGTACTGAGCTTCATTTACCCCAGGACTCCCTGTTAGTATGCCTTTTTTGTTGACATGTGTTGTGTTTTTCTTTTTCCTGTTTACTTTTTAAGTAAGGGCGTAATGATTTAGATTTATTACTATTCCTCACTTTATAGTTTGGCATATTAGACTAAATCTTGTAGTTACAAAGAGAGTAAAAATCAATCTAATATCTTAATAAAAGTCTATCTAGTACAGCTAAAACAGTGAGATTGGAAAATCAGTCATTTAAGAGAATTAGCATCCAGGATGTATATGGGAGCAGAGGGGATGAATGAGTTCCTGAAAGTATAATATGTGGGGATACTACTTAGAGTTATCAGGGCAGGAAGGTCTGAAGGACCATTTCAGTTGAGACTTAAAGATGAGAAGGAGGTAGCCATGAGAAGGGTAGGAGATAAAGCATTCCAGGTGGCAGGAGCAGCACATCTGAAGGTTATAAGGTGAGTGAAAGTTTGATACATTCTAGGAACAGAAAGATGGCAGTTATAACTGCAGCTTAGTAAGTTGTGAGGAGAGGTGGGCTGGGATCAAGTCATTTAGGGCCTTGCAGGCCTTGGTAAACGCGGGTCCTAACTACAGAAAAAAGCGCCTGGGTCAATTATTGTTAAATTGCTGAATGGTCTCTCACAGCTGGTGGTGGAAACTGTAATGACCAGTAAAACCAAAAACCAAACCCATTGCCATCAATTTGATTCCTACACACAGTGACCCTATAGGATGGAGTAGAACTGCCCTATAGAATTTCCAAGGAGCACCTGCTAGATTCGAACTGCTGACCTTTTGGTTAGCAGCCATAGCACTTAACCACTACGCCACCAGGGTTTCCAGTAGAAACTGCTAATTACTGCTGCACCTCAAACAGTGCCCAGAGCGTGCACCCTACCTGGCACACTGCTGCCCCCCTTCCGTTAGGTCTCTTGGTAAAGGGTGTGGATTCTATTCTAGGTGCTGTAGGAAACCATTGAAGAGTGAGTGTATATGTATGCGTGTGTGTGCACAGGCGTGCAGAATGTGCTTAATGGCATGATTAGTATTATCTTTTTAAGAAGTCACTTGGTGCAGTGTAGAGAGTGATTAGAGAGGCTAGGAGAAGAAGGAGACTGATTAAGAGTAGTCCAGGTGACAGTGATGATGGTCTGGTCTCGGGTAGTAGAGGACCAATTAGCCATTTGGCCCATAGGCGCAGTACATGGGCCTTAGTCTAGAAAGGTATTTGAGACCTGCTGGCTAAAAAAAAAAAATTTGGGCTCCAAAAATACAAAAAGAAAACTGCATACTGAAATGAATAGGTGTTTAAAAGGTTGCAAAGTTAACTTTTTGTCAGTTTCATTAATAATGTTTAATTTGATAGTAAAATTCCAATTTTATTACATTTAAAAACATTTCTAGGTCAGATTTTCTCATTTTGCAATAATTCTTGAATATACTATGTATGTTGGGTGCTTAGAAATCATAATCAGTCAAAAGGTAAAAGGTTACTCATAGCCATATACTTTGGAAGGCAAACTTATTAAAATCTCAAAAGCTTAAAAACAAAAATTAGGAAAATAAGTGTACTTCATATAAGATGTGAATGTGTTTTAATGCTTGATGTAATGTGGTGTGGTCTTTTAAAAGTCTGAGTATTTGAGGGCTGTAAAGCCTGAAAAGAGCCCTGGAGCACTGGAAATAGAGATGGAAAGACCTCGCCACATTTAGAAATACATAGAAAGACCCTATTGGACTTGCTGGTGTTGAGGGATGGAGGAGGAGTTCAAGAAAAACTCCAGGTTCCTGGCTGGAGGATCTGGATATAAGTTGCTTAAGTGTGAGAGTGGCATTTGGCAAAAAAAAAAAAAAGGCAAGATTGGGAAAGAAAGAGGTTTGGACAGAGCAGGTATGAGGAATGCGCATCAAGAGGTATCTTGTGATCTGTGGGTTGAAGGTTCTTAGCACCTACCAACTTCAATATGGTGAACGATACACAGTCCTTGCCCTCCAGGAGTTTGAGACCTAAAGGCCTGTGTATTAACAGGGCTTCCCTGGGGGCGTGGAGCCAGAGCGAACCACATGGTGTCAGTAAAGCCCACGTTATATAGGGGAAGTGACCTCCTGTTCATACAGGAGCCATACAGATGGAGAGAGGCTGTGCCACCTGCCACCCAAGTTACCTTGTTGATACCTGAGGCAGTTTTGGGTTGATCTGCAATGTGACAAACTTTCAACACAATATAGGCTCTTGGCCGTCTATTGGAGAATGTAGGAGATGAAGGGACCATACAATAGCCATGCTTGCTGAGAGAGTCTACGTATTGGATTTATTGTAGCCCAAGTTGGGGGATAAAGGAAGGTGTGAAAAATGAAAAATATTAAACATAGAAGTTTATTCCCTAAAATCTGCCTTTACTGTCTTGTCACAATTTTGAATGATGTTCAAGTTAAAAGTACTTTTATGGGAGATTTCTAATTCTTAAAATTTATTGAAGCAGGTGAGTTTTAAAATTGTGTAAGTAGTTGTTGGCAATACATATGTTCAGAAATAAGTTCAGGTAAGATTAAGAGACCTAGAGAATTAAAATGTTGCTTTCAAATTGTAATTCCAACAATTTGCCCTGACTCTGATGTTTTAGGTGATTTTAGAGCTCCTCCTACTGGCCAATTCCATGATCAGACTATATACTTCAAAAATCTGTGATTTGTTAGCTTGAGTATAGTTTAAGCCCCCCCCCCGCCAAAAAAAATACCTATTACCGTCATGTTGATTCTGACCTATGGTGACTCCATGTATCACAGAGTAAAATTGCTCTGTAGAGTTTTCTTGGCTGTAATCCTTACGGAAGCACCAAGCCTTTTTCCGTGGTGCTTCTGGGTGGAATTGAATTGCCAGCCTTTAGGTTAATAGTCAGTTGCAAACTATTTGTGCCATTTAGGGACCTGGGTATAGTTCAATGGGTTAAAATTCAGAGTAATATTAGAGTTTGGTAGCAGTTTAAAAATGAATTTGTTTTGTATGTTTGTATTTTCAGAACTGAAACAATGTTCCTCTTCCTGTTGTTTATATGCTATGTGTTTATCTACACAGGAAAAAGAAGTTCTATCAAGTCTTACCATTTATATGTCCTATAGTAATTCACATTATCATTCTTCACTAGCTCTGATTGGCGTTGTGGACCAAAGTCTTATGAAGGATTTTTCTGGCCCTCCTGGGGAGATTTCAGCATATGGTCCTGGAGTTGTGAGTCCTGTTGGGATACAAGATGGAGATGGCAGAAGGGATGTCAGAATTCCAACTAAAGCCCCACATTTGCAACTCATTGAAGGAAAGGTATGGTAAATTAGTACAATATATGATTTTAAACCAGTACTTAGGCTGAAGGCTACCTGTTGGAATCTATTATTACATATATTAAATATCAACTCATTTAAAATTAGTCATTGTGTGTTCTCTGTTGATGTGATTTCCCAATTTTCAAAAATGTGTAAGTTCTTGTGGTTTGGTCTGTGGTCTCTACCCTTTTTGTTTTGATTATTGATCAAAGCAGAATATTTCAACATAAATTATATTAATACTAGTAAGTAATTAATGGCATTTTTTATCATCTTTATATTTTTCTATTTAATTATACCCCCAAATTATAAAATCTATTTTTATGGTGATTTAAAATTTATATTTGATTTGTTATAAGTAAAAATTTAAAGTGTAGCCTGTGTCTTTATTATTTTAATGATGTTTAATTTTTTTTGAACAAAGGTAGACTTTATCAAAAAATATTATTTTTCACAAATAATAACTAAGAAATTCTTAAGAATAGGGCAAGCATTTTGTGAATAGCAAATGAGAAGACGGGGTGTGTTGCTTTTGTGGCCTTATTTTGTACATACACCATAGTACAGTAACCTGTATTGTGTTCTCAATTTTGTCACTGTTATTTTATGTTACCTTGATATCTTGGGCAAGATGTTGATTTGATGAGGGTTTGACTTCTTCAGATCTGTACAAAGCAACTTTTTTTCCATCTCGCGCTGGAAATCATCCTGTTAATTAACCATATTCTCTAAATTTTAACTTTGAAAACTTTAGAGACATGCAACATGAATTTATAAAGAACCTGCTAGATGAAGTAGCTGCCAGTGCCTCAGGAATTCCTGCCCTGAGAGCCACTAATGGTCAGCATAGAGGTGGTCTCAGGGACCGTGTAACCCTGTATTATGCCACAAGGACAAGTGCTTCAGATAGCAGGTGATACCAAATGATTCACATTCCGTTGTTAAAAAATTTGTAAATGTCATAATACTAATTAAAAAAAAACCATTTGGTTGAAAATTATTTAGTTAATAGTAACAGAAATTGTTTTTAACAAGATACTCTTCTTTTCAGTTGTCAGAATTGTTTCTTATAATTATTCTAATGAGGCAACTTAAATCTGAAATAGAATTGCTTGGCATTTCAGAAAGTTTCAGTCCCATTTTGCCTGGCTAATTTGGTATATCTGGTTATTAAAAGAAAAACTTGCCTTAAATTCAAAAGGAAATCCTGCTTCCACAAATGACTGGCTGCGGTGGCCTTTTTGCTAATGTTTTGAATGTCTATCAGAACCAGGTTGTGAAATAATAATGCTGTTTGAATTTTATAGGATCTATTTGCTGCTAGTTTGAAAGTAATAATTAAATCAGTCAGTACTTATACATTTTATGTGATGGAAGTAGCCCAGTTTTCCTTTTTAAAAATGAATGCTTTAATTTGTTTTCTAACTATACTATGTTAATAAGATCCCTATTTCAGAGTAAAAGTTTTCACTAACTACCTATCTCTTCTCTCTTTCTCTCTTGCATTTGTTTTATCAATGATGTGCCTGTTGTGTAATTTCATATTCAATCATGGGTTTGCTTTTGAGCGTAGCCCATTTCTATGTGCCCACCTTCACCACTCATCCGCTGTGCCTCATCTTGTTCCCCAAACCTATTGCCAGTCCCTGAAATGGACTTGCTCTCTGACATTTCAGAGGAGGACCCCTTTGGGGAGGCAGACCAGATCACACTAGACAGCTTAGAGCTCAATTCCACAAGTGAAATATCAGAGCAGGGTGACCCTGAAGTCACCATACCTGATTCTGTTGTAGCCTCTGCTCAACCTGACTGTCCTTCTCCCATCCACGAGAAGCCTCTTAAAGTGGATGACCACAAAGATTCTGAGTTTGGATACTTTTCCTTCAGTTTCTACAGATGCTTTCCCTCACTTCTTGATGAACATGGGTATCTCACTTTCCCCAGCCTCCCCAAGGTCTGGGTCTCCTTCCTTCCTCCTGACGTTCAACACTATGTTCCTATCACTTCGCCTTCATTCATTCCTTCCCTTATTCTCATCTTTGGGCTACTTCTCTCTGCTTCACAGTCAGTTTCTCTTTCTCTCACCTTTTCCCTTCCTCTGGCTTTGTCCTTCTGTTACCTGGAAGCTAAAGCAACTGCCTTTAATGTTTCTTATGACTGTGGCTCGAATGACAAAACAGAGGAAGAGGAAGCGGTTGCTGGCACTCCTACATAAGCTTCAGTTTGTGGGATCAACAAAACTACACTTCCATCTTATAATTTTCCTAATATAGAGTGTAAAGATATGCATAAATTCCCCACTGATTACCCTAAAAAGTAGTATGATCTGCACATTTTCACACATACAGCATTTTAATGCATGAGAAATAGAGGCCCTTGCTCCACTGATAGCCATTGACCAGTCCACACACTCTAAGAGCAAAGTTGTAGAATTATTTCATAAATATCTAGACCATGTTGTTGTTAGGTGCTGTTGAGTTGATTTTGACTCATAGTAATCCCATGTGACAAAGTAGAGCTGCCCCACAGGGTTTCCTAGGCTGTAATTTTCACAGAAGCAGGTTGCCAGGTCTTTCTTCTGCAGTGCTGCTGGGTGGGTTTGAACCACCATCCTTTTGATTAGCAGCCGAGCACTTAACCACTTGCACTACCATACTAGGTTAATAAAAGAAGGAAAAAAAAAGAGAGAGAGAGACCTGTGTTGCCTTTAACAATCCGTTTGGGTCTGTCTGTTTTGTAGTCAAATAATAATACTGTTCCCTTAGGATGGAAACTTTTTGTTCTCATGTAGAACTTAGGATGCAGTGAACGTAACTGTAATTGATGTATATTAGTAGAACTCCTTCATGTTGTTATTTTTCTTGGTAGAAAGCCAAGCCCATTCTTTTTGCGTTTATGAGGGTATGTCTGTAATCTTTACTCCTGACATTTGTAAGCCTAATCTCAAAAACTCTTGTTATCATTGTAGTATTTGGGAACCAGATGAATTTTAGGTAGTATTTTTTGTAAACTCTAAATCGTGCAGTTACATAAAAGAGTATCAGGAATTTGTGAGGAAGGTACTATGTGTTTTCTTTAACAAATACGAAGAATGAAACCTGGCTTTTAAAAAATTTAGACTGTATAGCACTGAGGTTGGGCCTCGTAGTGCTCATTTATTTACAATTAGGTCGTTGGTTTGAGAAGTTTCACCCACATACAGGACATTTTTTTTTTTTTTAGCATACTACCTCTGCACTAATAAGTCAGTTTTGACATGTGCAGTGTGTACCAGTTATTTTGCTAAATGCTGTCTGGCGATCTAAAAAAAAAAAAAAAAACTAGTGTCTCATATACTATGAGTACCATGAATACATAGAGTAAATCACAAAATTTAGAGCAAACTTAAAAGATGTGGAGATAATGCTGTGATTATGCATCGTGAAGAAACCACGATTCTTAAATCTTTACCTCAGAAATCAATATTTTAGAGAATTAAGTGTTGACTGAGGGATTGTAACATGGTTCTTAACAGATTGCTAAGTGTCTGTGCCTCACTTTTCACGTCTGAAAGACACTGCGAGCTCCCTGCTTACCTTTAAAAAATGTTACACATGGTTAAAAAAAAAAAATTAAGTGTTTTGAACTTTCAGATTTGACACTATCAATAAAGAAGAAAAAGAATATATGCTCTATGATCCTGCTCTGAATTGACATGTAAAGGTTAAACTATTTTCCTTTGATGTTAGAACCAATGTGTTTCTCTTTCTTACCATTTGTTTCCTTGAGTCAGTATGCAGCTAGTGTTTGTTACTTTAAGTGTCCAGATTGTTTGTTTTGGGACATTAGATATTGAGACATGTCCAGCTCTGGAAAACTATTTTCATTTAAAGATTTTTATGAAAGGAAAATGGATATATTTTGAAGATTGTTTGTAAATATACCCCATTTTGATATGAAAGTAGCAAAAGAAACCATTCCCCTCCAGAAAAAAATCCACATTAAAAAACTGAAAAATAGGGTGAACGTTTGTTCCCAATATAAAGCTAAAGTCACATTTTACATCGTTATACTTTGCCCCATCACTAATTTACTTAGATATTTCAAATTAGAACAGATTGAATTATGCCATTTTCACACTTTCATTCCTGAGTAAAAATATTCCAAGGCAGAGCATAATCTAGAGACTGAGAGAGAATGAAGCTTCCATTCTCCATTTCATCTTTGCGAAGGATCACTTCCATCATTTGTACGGTACATTAGGTGAAGGAAGACCAAAGTGGCTTAATATTCTGCATCTTCTGAGGCCCAAAGAATAAAGGTTGGTAATACTGGTTCACCATTTAAGTTCACGTACAGCTTCTTTGCACTGGTATTAGAGTTCCAACTAACACGCTCCACTTCTTTCTGGCCATTTGCTGTGTGACTTTTCAGGTGAAGATGGAAGAAGAAGAAACACAGCTGGAGGAGGTGGATTTTTTCCCTCTTACGTTAAATATGAGGTGGCTGCTGCCTGCTGCCTGCCATTATTACTATGTGTGGAGTGTGCTTTCAGGGTTTATTTGTGAGTTTTGTTTGAGCTGTGGCTTTAAGCTCTTAAGATTTCAATTCCCTTTTTTTTAATGTCTTAGATTATCAAATTCTGGGTCGTTTCGGTGCTTGCTGATTGATACACTTACATTTATTTGCCTTTTTCCCCCTGTGTGTGATTTAATTTCACAGAAAAATTCCTTGAGAGTAGAAGGGGATAATATTTATGTCAGACATAGCAATTTAATGTTGGAGGTTTGTATAATCTAAGAAAACAATTCTGTCCTAATGGCTGCCAGGCTGCTGTGGATGGGAGGTCACGCACAGGCTGGCTGGTGATTTTCTTCAAGCACAGAGCATGAAATGCATGGGGGACATTCACTTTGGGAGTGCATGTTACCAGTTCTGCTTTGTCCTTTTAGAGTGGTTTAGGGAGGAACATATCTACTGGAAGTTCTCACAGTGACAACTGGGAAAAATCGTTCTGTTCAGTCAAATGATTACAGTTCCTATCCATTAGTCTTGAAGTTGTTCTACAGATAAACCTATTCTTTCCTCATAGGTTATCTCTAGAGCATAGAATCTGAAGTAACATCATCCCGTTCTTAATACACATTAAACAGGAAAGATGTTTGTTCATTGGCATTAAATCATTTCACTTTTGAACTATGCCCACATTCTTTTTTTTGAATTAGGAATGTGGCCCACTTAGAGTATTCTGTTTGGGTGTATGCTAATTGATGGGATTGTTTTGATTAAGAAGAAAGAGAAAAAGAAAAGAAAACCCAACCACCCAGTTAGAAATATAAAAAATATTACCTGTGTCACAAAAGAACGTTTTTTCCTTTAGGACAGTACGTGGCAGCGTATTCAGTGGAGAACTGCAGTTCTCAGTAATCTGACTAATCTGTTTGGTTGCTTTTGGCAGCTTTGATAACTGTTGGAAGTGTATTTTTGTATAACTTACTAAAATGCTGTAAAGTGTAATACATAACATTGCTTTGAACAAATCCAAGAAATGTGCCTGATCTCAAGCCACAGTAATTTTTCCATGCCATGCAAAGATTTTTAGATTTCCATGAGTTTTTGCAAATGGCGATAGAAGCTCATAGATGAGCTACTATGCTTGTGCATGAATATGGAGTATCTAATTGTACCAGATGCATGACGTATTCCTCTGGGAGTGGGACGAAAGATAAAACCCAAGGACGGCTCCCGGGATTTTTGAAATGTAAGAAAACATCTAAAGTTCAGTTAAAAACAGTTTCCTGAACACTAATTATCTTTTACTTCTACAAATACTACTTACCAGAACCAGTCTAAAAACTCCAACAAATACCATTTATCAGGGCCTCTTCCAATGAAAACCGAACTATAGTTTTTCTTGCATCTTTGTCTGTACAAACACTATTTGGTATATAGCCACCTTTGTATTTGGCAAGTACATGAGACCACTGTGTGGTCCACTTTACAGAGAGGCCAAACAAAAGCAGCTTCTGGAAGCAGTTATTTTGTTCCTTAAGGATAAAGAGCCATCACTGGAATTTCCTGGAAAAAGTCAACCCTTGGTCTTCCATTTTTGGATAATCCTGGACTGACTTTCTCTTCAGGCCAAGTGTGCTTCTGAGTCTACCTTTCTCTATTTTATGGTTGGTTTAGTATATTTTCCGAATACAATTTAAATAGTATTCATAATCAGAAAGGTACATTTTCGAGAACAAAGTCATAGGCTGCATTTCAAATCTAGGTAGTAGGAAAAGAAGAATTATTAGCCATTTTGATTATCAGTTTCATGGCTTCTTTCTAATAATGTAAATGTTTATTTAAAAATTCTGAACAGGGAAGAACTTAGAACCTTCAAAGATATAAATCATAAACAATTACATATTGGCTTAGTTTTGAAATTTTGATAAATTTATTAAGGTTATTCATAGAAAATAATATGGCTTTTGAGACTTGGCATTTTTCTTGCTTTAATACTTTTTTTTAAATCATAAATTTGCTTTGTCTTATTTTTTGGTTTTTTTTTTTTTATTTTTGTCCTACTGGGTTTTTTTTTTTTTTTTTCCCCCTCCCCTTTTGGATTGTTTCCCTTTTGTTACATTACACATTGCTAGGACCTGGATAAGGCCCAGGAGGACATACTGAAACATCAGGCTAGCATTAGTGAACTCAAGCGCAATTTTATGGAATCCACACCTGAACCACGCCCCAATGAATGGGAAAAACGACGTATCACACCTCTGTCCCTACAGACACAAGGGGTATGTCGCTAGCTATTTGTTGGCAATATGTCTCATTCTGGCTGTTTAGTGAAATTGAGGTTGCTAATCTAGTGTGTTAATTCTTAGGAAGTTAGTGTTCTCGTTTAGTTTTTTATGTAATTGCTAACAATATTTTAAATACTAAATGTTTATTAACAAGGTAATACTTATTGCCCTAGTTCTTAGGTAAATTGTATGAGTTTGAAAATACTTTTGAAATAATTTCAGAATAAATTTACTATTTTACTCAGGTAAATTAATAGTAATGAATTGTTATATAGGACAACCTAGAAACTGATTGTATTGTATTTTAATAAGTTTTTCTTTTAATGACTTCTGAGATAAAGGAGTTTACTTAATAATTAAAGGGATTTAGGAAAGTAGGTCATATTTAGCATGGTTTAAAGTAATTACTGTGAGGATAACCAGTTAAACTTGGCTTTAAATAAAGACTGATGAGCCCTGTTAAAAACTTGCAATATATTTTGTCATATGACTCAGTACAGAAACTACCTTATTATGAAATGTAGGCCAGTTTTTAAAAAACATTTTTAACCATACCATCTTTCTACACTGTCATTCATTTTCTCTCCATGGTTTTCTTCTTTCTGCTACCAAAATAGGTATTGTCTTTTGAATATATTCTCAAAATATTTCTTCTTGCATTCTCATTTACATCTGTTCTTTCTGATGCCCCAGAAACCCTCCCATTATAGACCAAGAACTTATCTGGGCCCTTTTATCATACTGTGTTTAATAATACAGTTATAAAAGTATATGAAGTTGCTACCCTGTAATTTCATCTTTCCTTTTTTTCCCTTCCTCCCCTCTCTCCTCAAGTTCAGCATATAGTGTGGCTTGGTTGTTACCACATTCTAGCCATATGGTTTAGATAGTTTAGTGCTGTTTTTATTTACCTTTCATAACAAAACTGCTTTCAATCTCTGTGTTTGTGACTGTGAAAGGAAAATAACTTTTTAAGAACAGATTAAGCAGAAATAATTGCTGAACTGAAAAAAACAAATCTTTTGACAATACTAAGATTTAAAATATCATGGTAGGGTCTTACGAAGTTGTATCAATTTAAATTGTTATTTAACTGTATGAGGATATTAATGTCAGTATTCTAGCAGTTTAGAGTGTTGTGGTTTCTGAAGAAACAATGTCTGATGATGTGCTAAGGCCCTGGCTTTCCTTTATGTGCCGCTTCATGTTTTTTATTTGGCTGACCCACACAGTTGTTTTCTGTTTGTGTTGCTATAGGTGTAATGTATTTGTCTTATTTGTTGTTATGTCTATTGTTTAAAACGATAGAGAAAAGGAGACCATCTTTTCAAGGATATTTTATCCATGAAGGAGAAGCACCAGATGGCGACAGAATGGACAGTTGAAGAAAAAGCTCAGGAGGCGGACAAGGTGTTCACCTTGCATCCTTGGATCTACTCTTGCTTTTTTCCCTTTTTCCTTCATTTCTTCCACAGCCACAAGATATATCTTTTTCTTATGTACCAACCTAAGATTTTTTTTAAATAATTTTTTTGAGCATTTAAAAGCTAAATCCCCAAGTGTAGAAACAGGGTCATTAGGTGAGAAACTTCATGTCGCAGAGATACTTTATTTTAAAATTCACAATTATGGAATGCAGATATGTCAACCACTTTACGTGATAAGTGATGCGTAATTTGATGTATGTGGCTTACGTCTGGGAAACCACAGTTGCATGTGAAAATGCACCATCTGTACAATACTTAAGCACACCATGTTGTTGTTAAACTAACAAATTATTTGTGATTTAGGTTACTAGTTTACTAATTACATATGGCAGTCTTTTGAATTTTTATTTTTAAGATTTTTAATTGGAAGAAAAGATTTTTGGTACAGTATAGTAGTCCTTCAAGTTCTCTGTGCTTTGACATATGTGAAATACCTGACGGTACTAGGGAGGTTAGCTTTCCATTACTTTTCCATTATTATTCTTTTCTCTCTACTGACTTTGCTTAGCCACCTGGTTAGCCTGCTATTTGCTGAGACTAGAGAGCTTAGATGTTAGTGGAGGAAATAGCAAAGATGTGAATTAATGATTAGAAAGCTTCAGGTACTAAGAAGTGTTAAGAAAATAGATGAAATACAATGTTGTGTTAGGTGATTGAGACAGCTTCCTTTTCACTGTGATCAGAGAAGGCTTCCTTGAAGAGAGGGCATTAGGAATAGAAGGAAGCAGACACGTGAAGATTTTTTCATGCTTAAGGAAGAGCAAATGCAGCAGCCACACAGCAGGAACTACTTTAAGGAACTGAAGGATCAAGTGACTTGGCTTAATGAACAAAGAGGAACATGAAGGAAGTCAAAGAGGGACCGAAGAGGTCAGACCCCAGATCGTGCCAAGGTCTTAGAGACTAGATTGACCGTTTGGAATTCTATTAGAGGAGTGATGGGAAGCCACAGGAGAGTTTTAAGCTGGGTAGTGACATGATCCCATATGTGCCTGACAGATCCCTCTGGCAGCTGGGTGGGGAATGAATTACAGGGGGTGTGAGTGACAGCAGACACCAGCCATAAGAAAAAAATGTTTTGTTTCCACAAAGTAGTTTTTGTTGGTCGGTAAAGAGCCTTCATCAGGACATGTGGTGGGGTGGGGAGAAGACAAATGGAAGATGAAGCCTTGCCCTAGAGGAATTTTAGGTCTAGTTAAGATGAAATATTGCCACGACACTACAGATGAGAAAGATAATGTCACGAAGGTGAACCAAACGATGTATTTATATAATTTAAAAAGGTTAGTCTCAAATCCAGAGCTTATAGAATTAGACTCTATGTATGTAATGCTTTTTCTCACATGTTTTGAACTATTACATATTTTAAAAAAATTTAACGGCCAGAAGCAAATCAGGTGGCATTATTTGATCAATTTAAAATGATGTCCTTGGATTTTCTGGAAACTTTGGAATTTTGGTGAAGATGTTTAAAGTTGTCATCATTTGTCTGGCTCTCATATTTAACAAGTGTGCAATATAAAATATCTTGTCATAGAAATTATATTAAAGTGACATTATATGAAATTTAAATCTGGAACTTAACGCTGTGTAGCTCCTAAATGGTTTTTATTTACACTTAAACTGCTTTTTTCTATTCTTTTCCTTTCCAACACACCCAGGAAAATATGTCTTTATTTGCTGTACATGTGGATCATTATAACTGCAATCATCCACCCGTCTCTTCTCCCACAGCACTAATTACCCACCTACATTGTGTCAGTTTTTCAAATTATGTATCACCACTGTTGTTGAAAGTGAGCAGTTGAGTCTTCTAGAGTGTTTTTGACTTTAGCAGACTACCTTTTTCATTTCTTTGTTGCATCTTCGTTTTGCTACTGATTTTGCAGGGTTTTTCATTTATCTTTGAATTATAAACCTTGTTGAGTTGTAGAATAAAAAAATAGGCCTAATATATAATCTGATCAGTTTTTTCCAATTTCTATATTATGGTTTTATAATTAACAAAAAGCATTCATAGTTTCTCGTTTAAAAAATCGATACATTGAACTTTCAACGTCGTTTCAATTTGAGTATGAATAATTGATTTTGAGAATAGAGGAGAAAGTTGGAAACGAAGTCATTGACTCTTTAGCAGGTAAATAGATCAATTGTATACCCTCGTTACTTTCATATATTGTGAGAATTATAACTTACTTAAATTTGTATAAAATATTCTCTCATGAGTCTAATGGAGATTACACAGATTGTAGTTTCAGGTTACTTTTGAGGATATTTTATGGAATAATTAAATTTATGGCACTTTCTCCACCCAGTTTACCCCAGGGATGGTGTAATTATGGGAATTATAATTAAGCTGAATTAGTCTAGAAGTTTTTTTTCTTTCCTGGGTATTGCCGTACTTATCACCTCACCCACCTCACCTTACTACGCCTACCTTCCACCCCTCCTAGCACAGAAACGTTTATTTCTTTATTTTTCTTTAAGATCTCTGAGCAGTGGGGTTTGTATTAGGAGTTATTCTGGCATACTTCTGATGAGAGGGTCAGCTTCATGATGACTTTCTTGGCATCCCGGTACCTGAGGACACCTCCAGCTTTCCTTCAGTGCCCTCAGCCAGGTTAGGGGATCATTGCTTAAGGGGAAGAAATATGAGTATTAAATTTGCCGTAATAGATTTTCAGGGACAAGTGATTTTCATATTTCTCAGGGAGTTTTTGCCTCTGAGTTTGTTTTCCTATTTAGAATTTTTTTCTTGGTTTTTATTTTAAAAATGTAATTTATTCATTCTGTAAGTTATTTACCATGTCTGAGGGAATTACTGTGGGCTGCTGTCAGAGTGCTTATTGTATAGACAGCTAAGTGATAAGGAGAAGGGAAGAGACCACATAAGTTAGAAGGGTTAGCAAAGGGCTTGTACAAAAATATAGAATATTAAGTAGACCTCAGGTAGCAAAATTGGAAAGGCCCAGAATGCATAAGGAAGGGCGCTGGAAGTAGGAAGTCTAGGATCGCCTAAGCCGAAGCACAGGAATAAGTGTTTCAAGTATAGGACCCACAGAAGAGGCCATTCTGTGCAGAAAAAGGCTCACACTAAGAAGCTACCTCAGGAATGTATGAAGCAGTGTTTGATGGGTAGGTAGGTTCTGTTCAGCCTGTAATAAATCAAGGAGTTTTAGCTGGATTCTGGTAAAACTATCAAAGATTCTCAAGCAGGGTTGAAAAGCTGGCATTCAGGTGAACCTCCACATAAGCTTGCGGCAGAATCTTTCAGAATTCTCATCTTTTCTTTCAGCTTATGTGTTCTGTTATTCTTTCTTGTGTAACCTTTCCTTTCAGTAGGTTACTGCTGTCTGTTCTGACTTATTGTTAATTCTTTGCTCTTCCTTTTCTGACCTCTCTAGAGCCTAGAAGAGGAGATAACATCCATTTTGTTTAGTGAAAAGGGCCTTTCTGATAGCATGAGAGCCACCTTCACTTCAGCCACCACTTGGACAGCAGAGGGCACTGTTGTGAACTGTAATGCACCTTCTGAAAAGCTTTCTTCCTCGTCCTTCTCACAGTTGCCTGAGGTGCATTTTACTTTGTTTCCCTTGTTATTAAAAGCTACATATGAAAGTGATTTTTTATCTTTTGAATATTCAGGAGCATTTCCCTCCAGCATTTTCATTGGTGAAATTAACCTGTCCCAGGAAAAACATTCAAGAAATAGTGACAGAATTTAGACATGAGGAAAAGATACAGATTGGATGTTTCTCCTGCTTCTTTTGGTCCCCCTCCACCCTCTTCACCCCCAAAAACTGCTTAAATTCAAAGATCATATAAACCTTTAAGGCCCAGGGTCTGAATTATTAAGCAGAGAGAAATTCCCAAACAAGTAGAAACTTAAGTACACTTTGCAGAATTTGTCTTTTTTTAGGCAGCTTTTGATGGCCTGTGATAAAAATTCTGTTTATGTGGAAAATTTGAGGTGCTTCCCATAGTCAATGAAATAGTTCTTTTTTGTTTTTTTTTTTAAAATGACTCTAAGGAGATTTCTCTGAACTTTGGCAGACCCCATCCAGCCCTTTGAGGTTAAGTAATAATCGTAATTCACTGCCCTGTAATAATAAAAATAAAATAATGAAATGTTTGCTTTAGAAATGTTCTGATCACTAGACTTCTTTATTTGTAGAGAAATTTATAAGGAGTTATAGTTAAATATTACCTATTTTGCAGAATAGAGTTAGTTTTCTGGTTTAATATCTGAAACCCGTGGGTTTTCCGTAAAACTGGAAGGCTGGCTCTCTTGTTCTGTCAGTGACATGGCTTACATGCTATCAGTTATGAACGATTAAACATGCCCTTGCCATGCATTTAAGAATAACAGCGCAGATCAAAAAGTGTGTGTGAGTATTTGCTGATAGCTACTGCAAAGAAGTGTGCCAGTTTAGGACCGTTAACTTGTGGTTGCCAATATCAGTGGTGCAAATGAATGTGAGATCCTGCTGTCTGTAGTGAGAAAGCTTGCTGTAGAAAACAGACAGCTCCAGTCAAGTTAGTGTCTTGACAGCTTCACAACAAGCTTCCTTTCTGCCCAGAGGGTTTAGAGTTACAGTGCCCCTCGCTATTTGGCATGGAGATTCCTTCTTAAATAACGAGGGCTACTGTCTCTAGCAGATTTATTTTAGGTTAGCTCACAGGATTTAGTGCCACTGGAAGGTCAGAGTTGGCTGGGCTTTATTTTTAAAAAAGTAAAATAGCCTTTTAAAAGTAGTAATGCAAAGTGATCTTTTAAAAACAAATTTAAGAAAAAGTTTAAAACATTTAAAACTTTTCCATTAGAAAGTTTCTACTGTAGTAATACCACAACATATAATTATATTAATAATGTATATGGAGGTATTTGTTGAACATTTAGGTACTGTGCTACCCAATCAACTAGAGTAAATTAATTTACTCCTAAGAAGCAAATGTCTACAGGGAGTAGGAAAGAACATCTCAGATAATAAATTTGATTCATTTCTGAGTTCAAAGATGCCACTGGAGAGCCAAATTCTATAGAAAACACCTGGAGCCATCACTGACATCCACCTGAATGTTTAAAGTACCCCTGCTACTACTCTGTAGTACAGTTTATGATGTTAATAATTATTTCCAAAGTGAACATTTTAATGTTAATAGCTGTCTAAGGCCAATTATAATTTTGCCAATTAAATCTGTTTTTCAAACGAGCCAGCAAAAAATAACGGTGTCATCTCCTTAATGCTGTATGCATTTAGGAATCAGAGTTTTAGGCTAGGCTTCTTAGTCTGATTAGAACCAGAACTTTTTATGTAAATAGGTTTTAAAACTATTCTTTAAGGTGATCAGTAAGCTGTGGTATAATTCTTTTTTAAGAAATTTTTCCAACTACGTAAGTAGGTTTATAGGTATAGCTATAGCAAAAACTTTTTATTTCTTTGGCAGGATGCTGGCTGTTTTTGTATTTTTGTTTCTTTTTGTAAGCTTCTTGGTGTTTGTCTTGACTGTCCTTTATTTGACCTTGAGCAGAGGTCTTTGTAGATGTTGATTCTTGCTGTTCTGTCTTTGCAGTGTGAAATATTTGTTTTGGTGGGTGTTGAGGTAAAATTTTATTGATTTTGTGTCCTCGGTTGCTTTTTGTTTCACAGAAACGTGCTCCCGAGTCAGAAGGGCCTTGCACTGGAGCCAGTGATGCTGTTAAGGTTCTCCCTTTTTCCATGTTAACACCATTACCTGATGTTTCTGACCCTCGCCTCATGACTTCCCTGCTTCCCTTTCAGTCAGCCATCATAATCATCTTTGTTTTCCTCCATGACATGAACCTACCATCAGTTAGTTTTGGTTTTCCATCATTTTTAATTATTCATATATTTTTGTTTTCCCTCATCCGTTTTTTTTTTTGTACAGAGTTCACATGAGACTCTGAATGTAGTGGAGGAGAAGAAGCAGGCAGAGGTTGGGAAAGACGAAAGAGTAATCACAGAAGAAATGAACGGTAAAGAGATATCACCTGGGAGTGGACCTGGGGAGATTCGTAAGGTGGAGCCACTGACACAAAAAGATTCCACCTCCCTGTCTTCTGAGAGCAGCAGCAGCAGTGAGAGTGAAGAAGAAGAGGTGGGAGAGTATCGCCCCTACCACCGCGTGACCGAGGGGACCATAAGGGAGGAGCAGGAGGAATATGAAGAAGAGACAGAGGAAGAGC
Source organism: Elephas maximus indicus (assembly GCF_024166365.1). Lineage (NCBI taxonomy): Eukaryota > Metazoa > Chordata > Mammalia > Proboscidea > Elephantidae > Elephas > Elephas maximus. Next base: position 199,622,743 of record NC_064819.1, on the reverse strand, counting down.
CCGGCCGAGCAGCCAAGGTAGTAGAGAGGGAGGAAGCAGTGCCAGAAGCCAGCCCAGTCAAACAAGCAGGTGCCAATCTAATCACAATAGAAACAGTGATCCAGGAAAATGTAGTTGCCCAAAAGATATCTGGAGAGAAGAGTGTAAACGAAGGCACTGTTAATAAGCAAGACATGAGAGAAGAAACAGAGGAAGAGCAACATAAAGTTAACGGAGAGGTGTCTCATGTTGACATTGATGTTTTGCCACAAATTATTTGTTGTTCAGAGGTAAATGGGAGCTAAAGTGTATAATAGAGCAATTTCTCAGGTGGAAAACACCTGCCTTTCTTCTCTTGTCCTCCCAATTCCCCTTCAGCTTTTCCAACAAGATTCTGATTCTTTTCTCTAATGGGAGGAAAGGGGAAAGCACTGCTTTGTAGATTTTCTGCCAACTCAGTTCATGGTTTCTAGCTTCTTCACTGCAAGTGGATCACCTGGTGGGGTAAACTTTCTGATGACAACCATATCATTTTTTCTTTTCTATTTCACATTTAATTTTTTCTTTGCATGTTTTGAACATTTCCAGCTCTTTTGTTCTTAGCTGCACTACTTCCTGACACTAAATGCCTTTTTCATTGGTTTCCTTAGAAAATTGTGCATGTAATGTTTAAAAAATGCTCAATGTGAGTATGTGTGTCGTGTTGTGGTGATTGGGTTTGACCCTTTGGCTCATTCTCTCCCTCTTCAACTTAAGCTTTTTAGAAATAGCGGCAGGTTTTGATTACTCTGATGCTCTGATCGCAGCATCTGGCAGTGATGAGAACATTGCTTATTGAGTGCTACTGTGATTTCTCTTTTTTTAGGTGCCAGGGACCTTATGGCTTGGTTGAGTCTTCTCTTTCTTTCAAGGCAGCAGGAGGCTAGACTGTTGAATAGGAGGCCCACACGTCTCTCCTCATCTTGTCCTGTCATCAATTCTAGATTATTTGCAAGTTGATGATATGTTTTGTGGCTTATTTATTTTAAACAAATCTTTTCCTCTTCAAAAAAGAGAACTTTCCGTGCCCCTCTTAGATTAAGTCTTGGTCATTAGATGCAGTGCCCCCTGAATTGGGAATTAAAGTTATGCTGAGGGAGGGTATACTTTCATGGGTATATTTTTTGTTTCTGAAATTAATGCCCGCAATGTAGGGATTATTATATTTGCTGTTTTTGATGGCGTGGAAAATTGCAAAGTGACTATGTCCTGAAAGAATTTACTGGATTTTTACTGTGTTGCATTTAAACTTTCCATTTCACTTCAGAGAAGACATTTCAAGAATCTGCAACTACTTTGAACCATTATTTTTCTGCTGCTAACACATGGTTGTTCCTCTTTAAATAATTACACCTGTTGGGAATTTTCTCTCTGGTACACCATTATTTTGGAAATAGTATAGCCTGGTGGTGTAAACATATATGCTCAGCAGACTACAATATTAACAGGCTCTCAGACTTCGCCTTTAATGTGTTAAATTGTTCAAAGCATTGCATTGTTGATGGAGTAATTTCATACTTAACATTTTAACTTACATAATATACAAGAAAAACTGCAAGTTTTAGACACGTATAATTGAAAGCAGTTATACTTAAAGTTGTTCTTTCTAAAAATGGTATCTCCATTGTCAGTAAGGTGGAAAAGGCTTTCCGGGGAAATGAGCAAATCCTAGCCTCCCTAGCTGATGGGCCAGTGAAAGAAAATGAGCCTTCACACAAGCCATGTGTGTCTTTAAACTGCAATAAAAGTAGAGACAGGCCACTTCACAGTTCATTCTGTTTTGTTTTCTTTTCAGCTCTATCATTACTTGCCCAAAGCTAAATTGTACGTCACTGTATGCCAGGTGTGACAATTAAGTAGTTTGGGCCAATATAATTTGAATTGTATCATGATTTAGGGAGCCATTATGATAGCTTGGAAACCCTGATGGTGTAGTGGTTAAGTGCTATGGCTGTTAACCAAAAGGTTGGGAGTTGGAATCCACCAGGTGCTCCTTGAAAACTCTGTGGGGCAGTTCTACTCTGTTCTGTGGCATTGCTATGAGTCTGAATCGACTTGATGGCAATGGGTTTTGGTATGTTAGCTTATCTTTTTCTCTCATTTATATGTATGCACATACACGTACACATGATATTTGAAGGAAGGTTTTTCTTTGATGTCTTTTGTTTTAGGTTATTTGCTTTTATTCTTTTCTTTCGTGCATGAGAGTGTGTTTGGATATGTTTCTTATAATCATTTTTGAAGGTTCCATTAAGTGCTTTTACTTCATTACGTCTAGAATTTATTTTTCCCTTCCTTTTTCATCTCAGCCACCAGTGGTAAAAACAGAGATGGTAACAATTTCTGATGCCTCACAAAGGACAGAAATCTCCACCAAGGAAGTCCCCATTGTCCAAACTGAGACCAAAACCATCACATATGAGTCTCCACAGGTACAAAAGCTCTAGACTTGGACTATTTGAGTTCTGTTTTACTTAATTTGTCTATTTTTGTTTTTGTTCTGTCTTTTCCTAGTTTACATGTTTCTGACTTTGACATAATTTTTTTTTGTTTCTCCATTTTATAACCATAGTTCAACAGCAGTATAGCTAGCTGTGGGACTCTTAGCTGCAATCAAATTGGTGACCCAGTAATTATAGTAATTATTGGGGTGAGTGTATGTATGACTATTTAGGATGAGTAGCATCAATCTGGCTTCCTTCTGGCTTGGTACATCCAGGGATGTTTACGTGTACTTGGGAAACAGATTGTCTTGCAAAGTTTATTGGATCTGCTATACTTAGTGAATCAGTAGGATATATAAGCTTTTTCCCGAACCCTTTCTAACTCCATGAAGACAGACCTAATGAGCTTACACATACTTGTGGGTATACACACATACGTGCTTCTCTTTCTCATGGGATTATTTTCTCAAGATTTATATAGTCATTCTTTATGTAAACTATTAGATTTGTAAGTTTGAGTTCAGATCTTCAGATATTTATTCTAAACATTTGAAATAAGCATTAAGATATCTAACCTTAATGGTAACAAAAAAGGGGGAATTATTATTTTAAAATAGAACTGTTTAAAATTTGTACAATAATGATTTTCTCCACTGAGAAGTTAGGAATTCTATAGTAGGATTGTACTGTGGTGGAGGAAGGCAGATTATTGCCTTTTTGAAATTTTTTTTTGGAAATGTTTAACGTGTGTATGTATAAAACATTTCTAAAATTATTTTGGGTATGTTGTCCATATGAGTGCATAGATCCCACAAGAACACAAATAGATTCTTACGAACGAGTTTCAGGGGAGAACGTACAGGTGTGTCAACGTTGTGGTAAGTGCCCTCATAATGAGATACAGGTGTGTGAGCCAAGTTTGAGCTTTCAACTTTTAGTCAGAAGGTTTTCAGGTTATTTCCATGTGTCAGTGAGTACCAGGAAACAGGAGGCAAATAAGTTTGGATATTAATAGTATCAACTGAGTTAGGTTATCTTATGTCCCTTGGTAGTCTCTAGAACTTTCCACCTTTTCCAGCACGAAAGCAAACAAGTAAATATCTATTTTGATATATGCAAGGGATTAAATTTAAAAATTTTTTTTATGGGATTTACATATGATATGTATAGAGGATGTGCATGTATACATACTGAAATACATGTACCTTTGTTGTTCTTATTCGTTGCCATTGGGTTAATTCCGATTCACGTGTGACCCTATGTGTGCAGAGTAAAACTGCTCCATGGGATTTTCAAGGCTGTGACCTCTTGGAAGCAAATTGCCAAGCCTGTCTTCCAAGATGCCTCTGGGTGGGTTTGAACCGCCAACCTTTTGGCTAGTAGTTCCGTTTAACTCTTTGCATCACCTAGGGACTTCATGTATACCCATGTATACATTCTGTATATCCCAACATGAAAACTATTATAGCAGCAATGTAGTTTAAAAAAAATTCTGCTAGAGATAAGGAAACAATGAAAACGCTCAAGTTCATTCTATCCTATTCAGGTCCTATTGCCTAGTAATCTGAGAAAATGTTTTTACCCATCTGTGCTTAAAAACCAGTTACAAAAAGCAGTCAGTGCTTCTGGTCACTGTGGAAACTTCTCTGCCTGGTTCTCTGGTTTCTTTTTCTGGCTTCTGCAGAGGGGCCCTCAGGTCACATTCTCTGATGACTCCCTTGTAGTTTCCACTCACCTTCCCCTTCCATTCTTCCTTTTTTCTCTCCACCCACAGGATTTGCTTCTGCACGTGCATCCAGTCTTTTGCCTTGTTCTAATTTTCAGCCAGTCTCTTGTAAATTATCACCATAAACATGTATAGGATATGCAGATAGCATCTTCTGCCAAAGGCACAGATTTTTAAAGATGCTTATGCAGTGGGGAAGGGTCTTCTTGGACAGCATAATGGAAGTTAAGCATTACTTTGTATTTTCCCCCCAACTATCCAAAGGTTGATGGCGGGGCTGGTGATGATTCGGGCACATTAGTGAGCGCACAAACCATCACATCTGATTCGGTGTCGACAACAACAACCACACACATCACCAAGGTAAAGCAATCCAGGGAATCCTATGGAGGTGATGGTGCTTTGCAAACAGGATCTTTTCTGAATTGTTTCTTTGTTCGTGTACACGCTTTAAAGCAATATGCAGACAGTGCCAGTGGGGTAAAAATGCCTTGATTTCAAGTACCCAAGAGATTAGGCTCCACTGACAAATATATTTAAACCGAATTGCCAATTTGTAAAGTACCAAAAAAACCAAACCCAGTGCCGTCGAGTCAATTCCAATCCATATGAGTTGTAAAGTACAGGGGGGTAAAAACATGTTATTAATAGCTATACTGAAGACGGCCACAGAAATAGAGTTCAGTAAAAGTCAAAGCACAGATTCGTTAAGTACGAATGAGCCCTTCTGACTGAAGCAATTAAACGAAGACCCATTTTTCACAATTTTCAGCAAGTTTCTCAAATAATGTAAATTTTCTCTTATTTAAGATACTAGGATATTGATTTTGGGCATTTTTCCAGATCATTGAATGCTTAATACCTTATACCAGTGATTTCAAAGTGTGGTTGGTCCCTGGGCCAGCAGCATCAGTACCATTTGGGGGCTTGTTAGATGAGATTGTGCTGCAGCCCCACCCTAGACTTACTGAAATCCTGGAAGTGGTTTCAGAAGCCCTCCAGGTGATTGTGATGGTGTGCTAAAGTCATCAGATTTCTCATTCCACCGTTACTTTCCAGTATCTCCTTTTTCTCCTCCTGTTCGTATTTGGCTAGTGTGTAAAAGTCATAAGTATATCCTTTATTCCGAACTCCATCATGCTGTGTTTAAATAAAAAACCAAGCAAAATGAAACAAGTGAAAAAACTTTGTAAATTAAAAAATGCCTCATAAGTGCAAAGTAGTTTTAGTACTCGTTTAACTTTTTTTATAGTTATTAAAGCTGGTGATAAGCCTTGTTTTTTGCAGTAAAGTGCTGTAACTTGTGATTTCGTGTATAAATTTACCAGAGTTATAGAGGTTAGATGTTTGCTTTCTCAGGCTTGCGTGATATCTGCACTTTGTCCGGTTAGACTGTCATAATCCATATGATCTCTTCAGCCTATTGCAGTGTATCACAGGCTAAATCAGTTTGCAGCAAGCCAGTAACTCTGGAGACAAGACGCCAAGGAAGCTCCTTCCCCATATCTCTTCACGTGGACACAGAGCCTGTATTTAGCTATGCCCCATGTCCACAGTCACAACCACACGCAGAAGATTTAATCAAACATTCAACAAGAAGCTCAGTATCAACCTAATACATCTTCCCTATTATTACACTAAACCAGATGAACAAAATCGCCACATGAATTCATATGACCAGAATCAAGCAGTCAAAACATAACATCAATTTCCCAAACCCAAAACAGATACATAATTGTTAGAATTCCTTGGAACTACACAAATGCCAGATAATTGTCTCCTTTTCAAAACCGGCCCGCTGGGCATGGAGAAATTCAGAAAATTGCGACAGAATGTTCTAGTGGAACTATTTGGATTTGGTGTTATCTGTCCCACCATCTTAATCTCACCTGAATTTTGATAAGTTAGTTTTAGGATTGCTCTCAACAACCCTAAAGGCTACCATTTTAACAATAAAATTCTCTTGAGAGCCTGAAAATAAAGCACAGGAAGGTCATAGGTGCTTCTCCCATTTGGTGTGTATTGCCTTATGGTGATTGGCAGTTCTGGGTGTACTGTCTTTTCTCTGATTTTGCATGCTTTGATGATGTTTTTTTCTTATGACCTTTAGACTGTAAAAGGTGGAATATCTGAAACAAGAATTGAGAAACGTATTGTGATCACAGGAGATGGAGATATTGATCATGACCAGGTAAAGACCTTATGTTCTAGTGTTGAAAGTGACCGTGTTTATTTTCTGAGTTTGCACTTCTCATCGTGTCACATCCCTATGTAAAACCCCTTCTTCCCAGCATCTCTTGGGTGAACTCCAACTCCTAAGCACATTATGAAGACACTTGACAGTCTGGATACTACCTGCCCTCCCAGCCTTCTTAACAATGATCAGCATAAAACCTAGATTGCTGTTTATTTCCCACAGGCTTTACATGTACATTTTGGTCAAAATAATCTGGAGGATTCTTGGCAACCATTAGGTATTCACGTGAGTCTGGTTTAAAAGGCAAATCATCAAATTTTTAAAATTGAATGACAGCTTAATGATACTACCTTCCAAAAAGAAATGGAAAAAGATACTGAGTTTGATTTATCCCACCTTTTAGAAACTTTTCAAGTAGTTTTTGATAACATTAAAAAATTGGGCTCTCTACCCCCAGTCATTTTTCCTAAACTCTTAGGTGGGAAAATTTAAGGTTTCTTAGAAAAATTGTAATTTATTCAGGGGGGAAAAAAAAATTAAGAGTCATTGCCTTTATTCAGATACTAGCTTTGGCAGAATGCTTGGTTTAAAGTAGGTAATGGGTGGACTGCTAGAGACCTTTAAAAAAAAAAAAAAACCAGACCTTTAGGGCAGCCTTAATTTCAGACTGCAGTCCCAAGTCATGATGAGAATTTTGCTTTTTCTTTCTGAGTGATTTTAATTGACTGGCTTTAAAGGAGACCAAGCCATTTCCCTTTTACAGCAGCTTGAAGAAAAGGAAAAGAAATGTTCAACTGACCATTGCAGCTGGGCAGCAGGAACAAATGATAATTACCCAGCTTTGAACATAATACTGAGCTCAGAGAATTTGAGTGAAGAAAGTTTTTTGTTTGATGAAGCCTCCCTGTATGTGACCAGAGAGAAATGCATTTTTCTTCATGCCTAAAGAAATTATCTCTAGGTTTTTTAAACTTCTATAAACATGCTTTTATTTTCTATCATATTTTATAATATTTGTTTGTTTAATTCCTTGAGAATTATTAGACGTTAAAGGGTTGCTCTGACCCTTCATTTTGACTTGGGGTAGAGTTTCCTAGTAGATGACTAGTACATTTGCCTGGTTACCACTGGAAAATGAATTACTTTTGTGAAAACTAAGCTGCCAGTTTCCTATATAGAGAATTCTGTTCTTCTAGCATCCACTGGAACAGTCTTGAGTTCCCCTGATGCAACTATTTAAATGAGGGGAATCACTTGTGTCAACTAACTGATGTTGGCCATGTGCTGACTTTGTATCACTGACACCTTTTTCAGTTTCTTGCCTACTTTAAAAGAAATCTTGATAGTGCAAAGAAACCTTTATCTGAATGAGAAAGGAAAAAAACCATCTCTTTTGCATTGGCAATTTAAAGGGGTGTTCTTTTATAGAAATGTGCTTTGTAGGGTTTTCACCCTGTGCTGGTCATGACTCAGCTTCACAGCAGGGGAGTAGTGTAATCTGTCCTGCAGGTGCTATTTTGGTGCGTATTTCTTTCTAACAAAACAACTAACCAATTTGGGGTTATGATACAGTTTTCTCACAGTCCTTATTGTTGCCATAATAAATTCACATTGTACAGTACTTAATTTCATGTGCTGATAATTATGGAATGAAGGAACTATGGGAAACTGATTTCAAATGGTTCGAATATGATCACAGCAGTTTCTGCTAACTGAAGCATGTTTTACATGTGTTGTCTTCCGTTGGGTATCATTTATGTTTCCTGTTTAACAGTCACCCCAATTTAATGTAGGCAGATCTTTATAGTATTTAATGATTTGTCTGTAACTAGCATTTAATGATTTGTCTGTAACAGAGCTTGTCCTTGACGTTTTCCAATTTGGGTCCCACTAGTTGGAGCCCATATAGTGGCTGTAACAATGAGCTCAAGCATAATGATTGTGAGGATGGCACAGGACTGGGCAGTGTTTTGTTCTGCTGTACATAGGACCAGTATGAGTCGGAACCGATTCGATGGCACCTAACAACACAACAACATTTGGAGCCCTCGTGGGGCAGTGGTTAAGAGCTGCAGCTGCTAACCAAAAGGCAGCAGTTCGAATCCACCAGCCATCCCTGGGAAACCCTATGGGGCAGTTCTGCTCTGAGTATAGGGTCGCTTTGAGTGGAATCATCTCGACGGCATTGGATTTGGTTTGGTTTTAACCAACATGTAGAAAATAGTTTTGATTGTTCACCTCCTTCATCCCTATGAACACTTCAGAAAGAAAATTTAGAACCACGTTTGTCCTGTGCTCTTTCTCTCATCCCCATTCCCATCCTTTTCTCCTGTCAATACACTGAAAAACTCTTTTGACTGTCCATAATGGACAATACCTGTCTTTATTCCCATTCCACTCTTGCCCTGTGGCCTTCTCACTTTCCTCACTTGACAAACAGTTGTGCTATGACTCAGATTTAAAGCTGGTGTATGTCTGATATTTCTTTGGTCCTGATGCAGGTGGGTCACCAGGGTTTGTTCCTTGGTGGAAATTTAAGCACTCTCAAGTTTCTTCCAAGCTTTTGTTTAAAAATGTTTAGTGTGAAAAGGATTTCTCTTTTTGTAGCTTTACTTTTTTTTTTTTTTCCTGTGGAATGAGGTTTAGGGTTTTGCTGAGTAGAGTTTTAGCAGATGGAAACTGTGATGCAAATAAGAAATACAGTTGTCCCCTCAGGCAGATGACAGCAGAAGAAAAAATTGTGCTGCCTTTCTCAAATGCATGGTCTCCTTATGAGATATGGTGCTCTATATGCTAATAGAATTTCTTTAGAATTCCTAAACTTTCAGTTTCAGTGTTGTTCTCTAGTATTTTGTTTCCTATTACTTTCTCTCCAAGACCTCTTTAAAAAAAAAAAAAAAAACAGATTAACAAAAATATCTTTTCCTCTGAAAAATCCGGTCTTTTGTTTATGTTATTCCTTTCCACTTTTCCAAAACACTTTATACACAACACTCTGTGTCTGCTTTCTCACACCTGGTCAGGACCCAGGTCCTGTCCTGACCCTGCTACTCACTGGCTGGATGGCCATAACAAAGACCTATTAACCTTGGTGCCTTCACTTTTTTCAGCTGTAAACTAGGGATCTGTACTTCACTATCTAAAGATTAGTCTTTCTCTGATCCTTAGCTTTACAGCGTGTCATTGACGCTGCTGCCATTTTACTTGCTGTCTGTCCTAGAAGTTTACAGACACTTTTCCTGCAACATTTTAGTTCAACAAACATTTTAGTTCAAGCAGTTACTGAGAACCTCAGATAGCAGAGATGAGCAATGCCTGGTTCTGTGCCTTGGGGTATCCGGTACTTGAGTAATAGCTAGTATCACTTGAGTGATAGGTCAGGCACTATGCGTGATGCTTTACATCATTACTTGAGTCCTCACAGCAAACCTTAAAATGATCTTTACAACCTTAGCATTCGTCTCAGGTTACAGGTGAGAATACTAAGGCTCAGGCAATAACTGTTTTCTCCAAATCTCACAGTGGCAAGACTGGGATTCCAAGCCAGCGTGTTTCTTCTGCGTGTATCGTTATTTGAAACTGTACCAGAGAAATGGGAAATTTGAAAGAGTGAGAAGCATTCTTTAGAATGAACAATGAGCCCGTTTCAAAACATTCTTCCTGCTTCCTCAATAATGAAATGAACCTGTCGTGGCTGACGGTTAAATCTCAGTTTATCAGTATGCACCTGTTCTGCCATGCTGAGGTGGAGCCTCTTCCTCAGCTCACAGCTGCTTTCTCTCCTGACCCTGGCAGGCATTGGCCCAGGCGATCAAGGAAGCCAGAGAACAGCACCCTGACATGTCTGTCACGAGAGTGGTGGTGCACAAAGAAACAGAGCTGGCGGAGGAAGGGGAAGACTAGTAAGGTAAGAGAGCCCGCACTTTCCTTGGTCTTTGCTCTGGCTGTTCTGCACCGCTGAACGGGCAGAGGGGTGTGCTGCACTAGGGTATTGGTTATGCATTACGCTGCCCCCGTGTGATAACCAAATAGCCAGCAAACACTGTGCTAAAGAATTCTTCATGAAACAAGTGAATGTTCACAGGTATCTATTAGGTTTTTGAAAAGCAGGTTTATCACATAGCACATACACGAAGATTACTTTTTCTGTTTTTAAATAATCTGTCCATTGACCCAGGAATGGCTGGGTCTCCAGGACATGCATCTTCCACCTTGCACCGCAATGCCAAGTGGTCCTCCATCCTTGGTGAATGAAGGTTCCTGCCATTTCACATTCTCTTTTACAGCTTTAATTTTTGCCAGTTTGGTGGATATGAAATGATACAAACTGTGATTGTAATTTACATTCCCATGATTAATAATGAGATTTAATGTTTTCATATGGTTATTGGCCGTTTGTGTTTTCTCCTAAAACTAAACATTTCTGAGAAGTATTTGTTCAGCTGTCTTGTCTGCTTTTGTTTGTTCATTCCTTTGTTTGTTCTTATTGAGTCTTGAAATATTCTGGTTACTAATTATTTGTCATTTTTATGCGTCCCAAAATCTTAAGATTTGTGGTTTGTCTTTTTCCTCTCTCCATATGATTTGGTTTATTAAATTGATTGAATTGATTTACTAATATTGTTGAATTTACCAACCTGTTCTTTGATGTCTTGTGCTCTTTCTATACCATGAGATGTTAAAGATATTTCCCATCTAGAAATTTTAACATTTCCTATGAATCTTTTATTTCATATATCCATCTGAAATTGCTGTGGTTGTATGATGTGAAACAGTGATCCATTTGTTTCCCATGTCAGTTACCGTTCCAGCATTATTTTATGGAAGAATCCAACCGTCCCCTCTCTAATCTGCAGTGTTGTTTATCAAATTACTTTTATGTGTGGATATGTTTCTGGTCACCCTATTTCCATTGGCCCATGTGTCTATCTCTGCTCCAATGCTGTACTGTCTTAATCGCTATAGGTTTATAATGGGTCTTGATATCTGATAGGACTTTCCCCCCACTCCTGCCCCAATCGTGTTCTTTTTCTCCTGGAGTGTCTTGGTTATTCTTGACTCTTTCTGTTTCATATAAATTTCAGAGTAAGATTTTTAGGTTCTAGGATAAACCTTGTGGGATTTTAATTGGAATTGTATTCACTCTATATCTCAGGTTTATATCCATAAGCTTTTACATCTTCTTATCCATAAATATAAATGTCTCTCCCCATTTATGTAGGTTTTCTTTAATGTCTTTCAATAAAGTTACATAATTTTTCCCCAAAAGAGGTCTTATAAATCATTTATTGGGGTTATTACATTTATAGGAAACCCTGGTGGGGTAGTGGTTAAGAGCTACAGCTGCTAACCAAAAGATCAGCAGTTCGAATCCACCAGGTGCTCCTTGGAGACTCTGTAGGGCAGTTCTACTCTGTCCTATAGGGTCACTATGAGTCAGAATCAACTCTGTGGAAGTGGGTTTGGTTTTTTTGTGTGTGTGATTACATTTATATCTTATTTTTTTGTTGCTATTTAAGTGATTTTTTAATTGAATTTTCTAAAGGTGGTTGTTTTTATATGTCCTTCTGATCCCGAGACTATGGCCACAGGGATATCAAGGTCACAAAGAATAACTTGGAGGTTGCCAAGAACTTATTTATAAGTGTTTTCAAGTCTGACTGAGACCTCTGACATTTAGAAATAAATACGAGTATTTGAAGTCATAAAAAAAGAATTTTCTAGCTGTTGCTGGTATAGAGAGATGCGATTGATGTCCTATATTGATCTTATATCTAGGAATGTTACTCTTTATATTTTAGATACTGTTTTCAACACAGGGTATACAAAAGGCCTGAAGACAGAAATCATTTAAAAGTTTTGCGCTAGCAAAAACCCAGTTGCCTGAATAAATGTGTTAAACATTGATCTTGCTGATTTTTGACATGTATTTCCTTAATGGCTTTATATATGGAAGGCTGAGGGCCTTCTTAGCTGAGAGTCAGAAGACCAAGTACTGCTTTAACCTTGCCAGCTAAAAGCTATGTGACATTGGGCAAGTCAGTGTAGATGAAACAGTCTACCCTTCCCAACTCATAGGATTTGTTATAAGGATATCATAAGGATTTTAAGAATTATTTAAGGATACTGTAAAATAATAAGAAAATTGAGTGTTATACAATGCAGGCTGATAACACTGGGTAGTTTTCCTCTAGGAATCAATTACTTATTAATCAGGAATATAAGACAAAAATCAGTGGCTACTGTGAGGTTTACTAATACCCCTCCCTTCATTTGTAGCATTTTAATTTTTTAAATGAGTTAGGCATATCAGTTATTCCAGGCACCTCGTATTCTTTTTTTTTGCAACTCACACACACAGACACACAACTTTTAAAGTTTGCCTGTCTTAGAGGCCAGCCTTTATGAGCAGCCTTGGTGAACAGATTCAGGAAATTAAAGTATAAACTCAGATATAAGGTGAGCAAACTGGATCGATTTGGAAAGATTCATTTATTCATTCAAAAAATATTTACTTAGTGAGTGCCAAAATACGCAGGATGGAGCTGGGCATTGGGGAAACACTGGGTTAAACAGTAGCCTTCCTCAGGGAGGTTGTTCTGGGGGCCGGGAGGAGCAGGTGTGGGTATTAACAAACACAATCTAATTACAAATTTGGTAAATACTCTGAAGAAAATAAAATGCTATGAGAGCATAAAATGGGAGACATGACTTATTACAAACTTAACCTATTACTTGAGAAAGAATGTTTGTTTGAGTTGAAATCTGAAGGACGAATAGGAGACACCATTCTGTGTCTCAGAGTCATTTCAGCATCTCCACCCCCACTGGTTACAGCTCTGTCTTTAAAAATTCCCTTTGCTGGTCAGACTGTTAGAGCTGGGAAGAATGTGTTTGTACTGCTCCAGCTACCCTCTGGCTGCCCTACCGGCACCTCACAGGCAGCAGGTAGGCCAGGCAAAGAGCATTACCAGGGCAGACGCTGAAGGTCAGAAAAGAGAATAAATAACTCTTTGAGATGTATCTGCCCTGTCTTCCTTTTTCAGACGTGGAAAGCTCTCCTCCTACCTGACCTCATCTTTTGGCGTGGCTCTGAGCTTTTGATCAAGCATTGAGTGTCGGGGGAAAGGAGAGCAAACAGATAGATGGTCAAAGAAGAACCTGCAGGGGACTGACCCTTACTAGTCTGCCTTTCCCAGCTCTGGGTATTGGCCAGCTATGAGGCAAAAAGGAACTGAATACAAAAATTGTATTAAAAAGAAAACATACAAACATGAGATGTGTATGTCACTAAAAAAAAATTTTTTAATGCTGTTTCAAGGACTGCTCCTCCCTCCCAATGTATCCTGAATGCATATTTAAAAAAAGAAAAAAATTTTTTTTTGGACACAAAATGTTGCTGACCTTGTCACTACTGGACTGGTGTTCCTGAACAATCTGATCAGGAGGGAGGATTCCAGGCTCAGTGGTGTGGTCTGTGTGGCCTCAGAAACAAGGAGCCACACACAGGAGAGGGAGTTTCTGACACTGTTTCAGTTGGCACCATGAGCTCTCTGAACCCAGACTTCAAACGAGCCTCCCTGACTCCTAGAGTCATCATTGATGTCGAGAGAAAAAGTGAACAAAACCTCCTTTCAACTGAAAGCAGTAGGGCAGCCAAAGGATGAAGGGACAGGAGCAGCCTCTCATGCAGTCATTCATTTTACTCATTCACTTATTAATTACACAAATATGTATTGGGCACCCACTGTGTACTAGCTACTGTTTTACCATGGAGATTTCAAATCAAAACAAGGTCTGTACCCACAGACAAGAAATCAGTGGCAACAGATTAGAGTTTCAAGTTTCGTAGTGAGTTTTGAACCTGTTTTGGTTCAGGATGGGACATCAGAGATGACCTTCCACTTGAGCTTCAGGGTGAGCAGGAGTTAGCTCAATGAAAGAAGGAGTGGAGGGTATTACAGGAGCCATGAACCTATGACATGCTAGGTCCAGCACAAAATCAAGTGTCACAGGATTACAGGATACTTGTAGGGGAGTGATGGGACATGAGGGGAGGAGAAAGTCAGAGGCCAGGTCGTAAAGAGTCATGTAAGCCAAGGTAAAGAGGCTGAATTTTATCCTGAAAGCTGTGGGTACTCTCTTTGTACGTAAGCTGCTAAGGAGGTAAATGTTTGTGACTCGTTGACTGTTTGCATAAGGATATAGAAGTTAGTGAGTTGGGAAGGTGGGGGAGCAGGGCAGAATCACAGATAGCTCCCAGGTTTCTGGCTTGGGTGACTGAGTATCAGGGTAGTATCTGTATTTTGAATCATGGAATACATGAGTTTCATTTTCTACATGTCATGTGGAACATGACAGTCCTCTCTGCTTAGCTGTCTCAAAGCAAAGGTATGTTTTTGTTCTATGGTACTTACTGTAGGAGACCAGCTGCTGTAGCAAGTATGAAGGTGGCTCAGAAGTGAATCTATAAGGCCCCATCTTATATACATACAGTTCGTAGTTTCAGTACATCACACATGGCATGACCAGCTGGAAATTTGCCCGGTTGGCTGAATGTTAAGAGAAAGCATTATGTAGCTGATTTACCCAGGTTCAAATATGTTACTTTCTGGTCATGTGACCTTGGGCAGGTTATTCTGTTCCTCACAATGGGGATGATAACAATTTACAGAAGGGTTTGTTGCCAAGGGTGTTTGTAAGAGCTTTTTGTAACTTATAGAGTGAACCACTTACTTTTTTTATTTTTAAGGCTCAAATGAAATTTTAAAATTTTCTAACCCCAGATAATGTTGAGTTTGAGATGCCTGTAAAATGTCTAAAAGGGGAAGCCCAGGAAACAGTCAAGAGCTTTGAGAGCACTACAGGTGTCTGAGCAGGAGGTGGAGACCTGAGAGTCCTCTGAAAGTGTGGTCTACTGATGGAGCCTTCTGCCTGACTGATATTACCCAGCGCAGGTTCAGAGAGTTATGGCCTGGGGAGCACAGGAGATGAGGAGGTAGGAAGAAAACGGGGAGAAAAGGTCATCACAGAAGCTTTGAGAGAAGATAACTTTAAGGAAAAAGTAATCAAGTATTAAATATGTCAGATAAATCAAATGAAAGTGTCCTTTGATTTGGTTTGATGAATTGATGCTATAAAAGTTAGCCTGAAGGTCTTTGTCAGAGTTGCTTCAGTCAAGAAGTAGGGATGGAGCCCAGTAACGGGTTGCAGAAATAGCAGTTTCTCACAGAGAATGCTTTCAAGAATCTGAAAAGGCCTTTGACTATTAGGGCCTTTTTCTTTTCTATCAGCTTTGCCTGTCTTTACCTGAGAAGGCAGAGAATATTAGGTATTCCAGAGCCACTAGAGCTAGTGCTGTGATTACTAAAAGTTTGTTAAATCCATTATTTCTGGACCTGTTAGATATACTGTGAGTCCCACCCCTCATGTCCCCAATAAATAACTGTAAGTTAGTGGTATTGCTTTCCTGTACTATTATGCTGACATTAACACTAGTTTTAAAGAAGATAATATTGTGTTCTAACCAGCATTTCAAAGTCAGGGTGATGTTCATGGTTTCAAAACTGAACTCTGAAGTCAGACAGGAAATTAGCATCATTTTTTATCTGACTAACTTGACAGGAGCAAAGAACTGTGTTGCCCCGGTTCATCAGGTACTACTCATTTACACATGGGCCCTGATGAGCAGCACCCTCGCTTTGAAAAGAAGCTCGAACCTATTGACTTCCAGATGACTATTTCCAGTTCAGGAGCCAGGATTTCTTCAGGCATATCAAATGAGTTGCATTTTTATTTCATTCTGTTTGCCTGGTGCCAGCCTCATACCTAAAATTAGCATCTTTTAACAGCTTGGCTTTCCATATAGATTAATCAAACCTAAAATGAAAACTTCTACATAGAAATGAAAGGTCAGTGCACAAGGAGAAGATAGTTTTGGTTTAGTGGGTTTTCTGGGCAGCCAGCTTGCACGCTGGAATGCTGTGGAATGCACTAATTTGACATTTGTAAACCTGGCAGGTACTATCAATGAATCAGTTACAATATATTTGAACTACCCAACAAAAGAGGCTCTGGATGCCACTGCCACTGTGTATACATTAGCACCACTTAGTCACTGATCCCCCAGGCTTTGCTCTTGGACAAAATCTTTATTGACTATTGTTTTTGCAAGTGAAATTATCTTCAATGTTTTTTCTGGTTATAAAAAAGGGAGAGTAGAAAATGTAAGTGACCCAGACTTCCTCTGCTTGCAGAGACAGATAATCTATCGTCATAGTCTGTGTGTGTGTCTTTGTATATACACACACACCTCTCTATGTAGCCTGGTACTGTTGATTCGATTTTATATCCTGCTTTTTTCTTCCATTTAACAGTACATTGTAGGTGTCTTTCCTTGCCATTATATACAGATTTCCCTTATTTCTCAACAACCATTATATAGATGCATCATGGTTTACTTAATCCCTGTTGATGGACATCGCAGTTGTTCCTCAATTTCCACAATTAACATTCACAGTTGTTACACTCGTACTAATAGTTTAAGAACACCCCTGTTTCCTTACAAACCTTGCCGGCGCTAAATGTTGTAAGACATTTGAAAAAGCCTTTCCCAATCTGATAAGGAAAGAACATTTTTTTATTTCATTTCTTTAATTGCTGGTGAGGTTGGACCACACACACACATACACACACAGAAACACACACAAACACAATTTGTGTCTCTTTGAATTGCCATGTTGTGTTTTTTGCCCTTTTTTATGTTCAAGTGTGTATTTTTTCTTAATGATTTAAAGGTGTTAACTCTTTAGTCACAAATATTGTAAATTTTTCCTCAGTTTTTCATTATTATTAAGGATTTGAAAAAGGGGCAAGGCAAATGGAGGGAGGGACAAGACAAAATGGACAAATTGTAGTGTGGTGAAATGAGTTCCTTTATGTGGCCTCTTGTCTTGGTTCTTTGGAAAAACAGCTTGAGAGATTTTTCACCTAAGCCCTGAGGAGTTACCTTTGCCCTGGTTTTCTACCCTAGTGGATTCCTTACATTTCCTGCGTAAACTGTAAACAAAAGTTCCTGTGATACTTTTTTTGTCCTAGACTGCAGAATACCCTGTGTTTGGTATGCACCTTGTAGGAATTGGTCAGTATACTCATGCAAATGAGGTAACTGAATTATCCAAATTAGGCCACTGTAACCTGCTATGCACATGAATTGGTCAGTTTGTAGCCCCCACTGGGAGGGGCCATGAAATTGACACTGAGTTATTTTATATATATATATATATATACAGCCAACCCCACAGAGGTTTTTCACACAGAAAGAAGCAGCAAAAAGCAGAAGGAAGAAAGAAGAGAGAAGAAGCAGAGAGAGAGGAGACAAAGAACCTCTTAAAAGGGCTGAAGACAGCAAGAGGCCCAGAGGGGGCTGAGCAGCAGACTCAGTGATGACAGCAGGGCTAAGAGGAGCCTGTCCTAAGGGGGCCAAGAGGAAGCCTGCATGGCTGAGATAGCTATCCTGCACTGAAGAAGGGAAACTTTGCTTACATATTTTCTGATCCTGATCCCAATTTTACCTTGTTACTTTCTTAATAAACCACTTAACTATAAATACAATTTGTGAGTTCTTTGAGTCCTTGCAGTGAATTGCTGAACCCAAAACGGGGTAGGGGGGAAGAGTGCTGAGAGGAGGGAGAGTGGTCAGTGTCAGAGATGGAGTTGTACAGCATCTTGGAAAATGTGGAAATCTGGAATGTGTTTGACCTCTGCCACATAGAAATTGGCTTTATGCTGACTGTTAAATTTGAAGTTATTTGTACACAGAGAGGTGCAGGCTATATCCAGCCCATAGAGTTTAAACATTTTTTTTTTTGACCCAAACAATATTTTTTAGAATTTGAATTAATCATTAATGCCTAAAATTGGAAGATATCCAGCAATTCTAGAAAAATCAGAAGACCTGACAATATTGAGCACACTCCCTTATAGCCACAATGCTGTAGCTAAATATGAGCTGCCGCCCTTAGCGTAGGGAGAAGCTCTAGATGCCACCACAGTCCCGTCATCTCTTCACTCTGTCTGAGGTCCCTGATAGCCGTCTCTCTCCCTCATACATGTTACCCGCCTGACCTCTTGGGCGGTGGTGAGGTTTAATGACTTTGTTACTCTAGTAACTTAATTAAGAGTGTGGAAATTAAAAGAATATTTAATCTCAGCAGTGTATAGAGCATCTTTTCTCTCCTCACTCTTCTAAATGAGGGATTAGGATCCCAGAGATTAAATTGTCATAGGTCATCTATACTCAGAAATGAAAATTCAGATCATAAAATAGGATCCATGTATAAACCTAAGTATAATGGGTCTGAAGAAATTCTATAATGTTAGACATCCTAGAAATTATTTTTGAAATATGCCCATGTGGGTGGCATTAGGAAGGAATTTTGGATATGGCAATGGATTAACAAGTTTGTGTGTGTGTTTAAAGTACTCTTGTCCTCATGGAGATTACATTCCAAGCACATGGTGGCCCTATTTTTAGTTAGCGTTAGAGCAAGTGGGAATCTAGACCTGTGCTTTCCAGTATGATAGCCAGTAGCCACATGCCGCTACTGAGCGCTGGAAAGGTGGCTAGTCTGAATTGAGATGTGCCATAAGCATAAAACACACGCTGGATTTCAAAGACATAGGAAAAAAAAGTAAACTGTCTCAATAATTTTCTTATTGAGTACATGTAGAAATGATATGTTGGATATGTTGGGTTAAATAGAATCTGCTAAAAATGTTCCTTTTTACTTTTTTAATGTGGTTTCTAGAAATTTTTTAATTAAGTGGCTCACACTAGTGTCTTGCAGTACGTTTTGTTAGATAGAACTGACTTATGGATGGTGAAGTGGGGGGAAACTTAATATAATTTAAGTCTGTAAGTATGGATGTGTTAAAGGGTTAAAGAGTATTGTTTTTTAAGATTCTGTTCTTATTTGACTTTAAGGGTGAAAGAGACTTTTTCCATGTTCCCTCAGCTAATAAGTAAGGGATGGATCTAGAGATGAATTCTATTGATTTCTACTAACCTTCCTATTTAAGAAAACAAAAAACTTACAATAATGGTTCATATGTGGGTCGAAGATGTCTTTCAAAGGGTTGATGCTTTTGTTACTGAGTATTTTTTGAGCTCAACTTTTATATGAGGCTACAGAGAAAATGTCTTTTCATCTCTACCTATCTTATAAACCAAAGATTCACAGAGGCTTAACTAGAATAGAATATGTTGACTGTAACCTTATTGTTGTCCATTTGTTATTTTAAAAAGCTTTAAGATTTTGTAAAATGCTTTCATATGGAGTTTCCATAAGATACGAACCTAGCAGAATAAACCAGAAGATCTTACTAGTTTTAGGACCAAACACTACCCTTAGAAATCTTTGTCATATCTTCAGAGATTTAGAAAAGCCAATTATTTAAAGAAGTGACCTCTGGGGATATCACAGATACATTCAACAAAAAAGAACAGAAGTTATGAACCCGATGTTTTTTCACTTAAGCAAGAAAACTGGCCAATGAAAGTACTGAGTCAATTCCAACTCATAATGATGCTACAGGACAGAGTAGAACTGCCTCATAAGGCTTCCAAGGAGTGGCTGGTGGATTTGAGTTGTTCACCTTTTGGTTAGCAGCTGAGCTCTTTAACCACCATGCCACCAGGGCTCCATTTTCTTCCTAGAGACAGTGCAATTCTACTTCTTTTTTGCCTCCCAAGCCCATGTTCCTCAGCCTTGCCATGTAAATTAGTCCTCGTTATTTTCACTTATTGATATACATCGTGAGGCTGCCATGTTCAAGGGACTACTGTAATTGTTGTGAGAGAGATGAAGGCATAGCAACATGTGTACAAATAACATATAGAGTGAAACATGGTATGTCTTAAGAGAAACCTAGGTGAAGGGCTGTGAAAATTGATGGGAGGAGAAACTTTCTGACTCGTAGATCAGGGAAAATGTTCCCCAAAAGGCAGTAGGTAAGCTCCTCTGTGCAGGGCACTGGGGAGGATTTTGACATCGGGAGATGAAGCAGAGAAGAGAGAACATGTAGGAAAACAAGAGGACGGGTATCAGGAATTGCTGATGCTACGTTGTAGTTGTGTGTCAAGTTTGCAGCAGACTCAGAAAGATTTGTCAAAGCCAAATCGGAGAGCAGCAGACTCAGAAAGATTTGTCGAAGCCAAATCAGAGAGAGTCTTACATTCCCTGCAAGCATCTTAGTTTGAACTGTGCCCTATAGGTCATCTGTGTAGAGGATCTGAATGCGGAACAGCGTTTTCAGTGCTGTCCTATAGTAAAAAAAAAAAAAAAGGACACATATAAATAAGGTTTGCACACCTTGTACATGAAATTACATGACATATTGCTTTGCAGAAAGATTGATCATGGGAATCCTTCAAATAACAAATTTCCACCAATGAAGCTGAAACGTAATTCACTTTACAAAAATTTATTTTGGACAGACTGTCTTTTCAGATTGCAGCTTTGATACAAACCTAAATGAACAAGTAAAACCATAGTTTATAAAATCAGTAAAGTTGTTTTAAAATGATGCAGAAGGAAGCATAAATGCTACCTTTCCTGCGCACCATAAAATATATAGGTGCAAAAAGAAAAGTGGTGAATTTTTATGGGAGCAAAAGATAGGATTTTCAAATTTCGCTCACCCAGTTGCTTGTAACCTGCTCTTTAAGGTTGAGTTTATGTTTTCTTTTGAAAGGAAATTCTGAATTGCTGTATGGCAGAAATTCTTTGCTAGCGTGTATCAAGCGTAAAGATTCTAACATAAAAATTACTACACCTGCACCTTGTTTATCAACTGTCTCATTATCCGACATTTCACGTTTACAATAGTAAAACTACTATCCGACTATTTTGCACATTAACAACGTATGTCTGACAGTAACAGGCGCCAAGGTGTGAGACGAGAGAACTCTGACTGTGATGGTTAAGGTTATGTGTTTACTTGGCTGGGCCATGATTCTCAGTGGTTTCACAGTTATATAATGATGTAATTTAGCAGTCATGTAATGGTATAGTTATCCTTCATTTTGTGATCTGATGTGGTCATCCTCTATTTTTGCATAATGCTGATTTTTATGTAATGACTTGTTCTTTGGAACCTAACCATGTCAATAAGTGAGGAGTGGGTATATTAGCTTTCAAGAAAAACCACCTAATTGAATAAATGAGATCACTAGTTGTTTGTGCTTTCCTCAAAAGTGAGAGAGTATAATTAAAAGCAAAAAGAGAAGTTTTGACCAAATATAAGGTAAAAGGGAAGGTAGGTACTGTCTCTGAACAGTATGAGAGTAAGACAGCTGCAGGCTTGTGAAAGGCAAAGACATGCCTTTTGGTTGTTTTTTTTTTTTTTTAACAGATTTGGGGAAAAGATCTCAAAATTGTCTCTCTTGAAAGCAAAAATACTTTAATTGATTTGTGTTTTTAGCAAACTTGAAACTGAATTTTTGTCTTGGAACTGAAATTGTGTTAATTATATGTTACTGAGTATAACGTAGTTGTCATTCAGAGGAGACAGGGCTCAGGGAGGGACAAGCTAGTCCTAAAAGGCACAGAGACGTGGGCTTCAGAGAGCCCACATGCGAATCAAGAACCTCATGAGAAAATACCGTAGTGATACCAGAACAGCGTTGATGTTCAGGCAAACCAGGCAAAGCAAATCCGTTCTGCTGAATTATTTGTAGGATAGTTACTGAGCTTCTTGTGAATGAAAGGAAAGAAAGATTTAATTTTCTTCCTGTATTCTTCAGATAGCATATAAATATCTGTGGGAGAAGGAAACAGCAACAGGTTAGGAAGAGCAGAGTCTGTATAGTTGTCAAACTTAATGGTTTCAGGACCCCTTTCCACTCTTAAAAATTATTGAAGACCCCAAAGAGCCTTTGTTTACACATGAATTTAATCTATCAAAATTAGCCTATTATAAATCAAAACTGAGGAGTTTAGAAAATATTAAGTTAAAACGACAACCATAAACTCATTGCATATTAACATAAATTAACATTTTTTGTTGAAAAGTAAATGCCAGGACCCCCAGGACCACACTTAGGTTTGGTAATTCACCAGGAAGGCTTACAGGACTCACATATAATTGTACTCATGGCTAAGATTTATCATAGTGAAAGGAGGATACAAAGCAGAACCAGCAAAGAGAAAAGGCACTTGGGGCAAAATCCAGAGAAAGCCAGGCTTAAGCTTCCAAGAGTTCTCTCACCGTGGAGTCACACAGGATTTACTTCATTCCACTGCAGTGAATTGACAACACGTGTAAAACATTGTCTGTCAAGGAAGCCTATTAAAGACTCAGTGCCCAGCATTTTTATTGGCAACTGGCCCCATAGGCACCCTTCATCTGACAAGCACCGATATTCCAAACTCACAGAAGGAAAGTAGGTGATCAGCATAAACTATTGTTTGGACAAACAGTTTGGGCACAGTGAGCCACTCGGATCAGGAAATGGTAGAAAGCCTCCTCAACAGTTCCCAGACACAAGCCAAGAGCCAGCCTTGCAAGCAAACCTTTCTAAGGACAGCAGTCTCCGGCCTGCTATGTTAATTCTTTTCCACACAGTACCTGTATTTTCTGAAACAAACAAAAAATTCAAAGAGTGACATTGTTTTTTGCAAATTTTTAAAAGTCTGGCTTAATAGAAGACATGGATTCTTAAACCTGCCTCTGCATTCAATCTGTTGGAATATGTTGTTTGATTAAAACATGATGAAAATGTAGTTTACCTGAGATACGTAGGTAGAAAAAAAAAGTAGTAGTTAAATAGTCTTTTCATATAATTGTGGATTTTTCTTTGATATTTCACCCAAGCTCAACAAACAGTAGTTTCTGAAAGATTAGTTACAAAGTAGAATCAAAACCATACCAGTGAACTTCTCCTGTTTATTACAGTAAAATCCATCGTTCAATCTTGCACTTTGAACGGAACTTTTATCTATGCTTGATTTTATCACAGAGCCCTGGTGGTGCAGTGCTTAAGAGCTACAGCTGCTAACCAAAAGGTTGGCAGTTTGAATCTACCAGCTGCTCATTGGAAACCCTGTGGGGCAGTTCTACTCTGTCCTGTAAGATTGCCATGAGTTGGAATTGACTCAGCGGCAGCAGCTTTGGTTTTTTTTTTTTTTTAAATGACATATAATTTTATAACATTGTTTTAGGCCATTTGGAAAATATTGGTTCACCCAGTTATGCAGATCTCTCAAATACTGAAGTATTTTAGTATACAATATCAAAAAATCACATTTGTTAATAACACTGCTGATCTTATCAGAAGGGAAGCTGTCAATCTCATGGTGGCTGAAACATTTTCCAAAAATCTAATTTTCTCTTGAAAGCTTGAATTTTATCATTGCAACAAATACCGTCAGTTGTTTTCCTTGATGTGACAGGCTACTTTATTTTCAAGAAAATGTCTGCCAAATAACCAAATGTGAATAACATAGTTTGTCGCTTAGTTGTTATTTTAAGTAAAATAAAGTGTGCCAGGAAAAAAGTGGCTCATTCAACTCAAGAATCACACAGTCACACAGTGGAAGTGCTTTATGTTTACTTCTCATTTCAGTCCACACAATGTTTTAAAAAAACAAACAAAACATGTATGCAGGCATTAAGATGTAATAGAATTAATAACTTTTTCTGTTTTATTAAGGACATTCTTAAGTGAAACTGGCTTTTTTTTTTTTAACTGTGAGTATTTGGTGGTAAAGAATACAATGACTTCTGGTGCAGTTTGGTGATACTGCCTTGACTTCTGCTGTCAGCAGATTTATTCACTTTTTTTTTTTTTTTGTACCATCAATTAATTTGTCAACTCAGTAAAAAGGGCATATAATATCTTAGTGTTGTTATGAAAATAGTTATGACTTCACACGCCCAGAAAGAGGCTAGTGATCCCTCTGGTTCTGCAGACCACACTTCAAGCACTGCTGAGTCTCTGTAGGTTTCCAGGCGCTGGTAATGTCAGGGGAAAGCTAAAAAAAGTGGCAGCAGTACTAGGATCCATATTCGCTAAGCAAAGCAAACAGAGCTACCAGCCAGCTCTCAAAGAACAAGTATAGATAAGACTGAAGGTCACAGAAAACTCTCAAATCCAGTTTAATAGGTAGTTTATCAATTTCCCCCCCTCAAGCCCCCACATTTCTTTTCATAATTGCTAACCTAGAAAAGGACAACTTTGTCTTTTCTCCATTGATTCTTTTCCCTGCCTAGAATCAAGCAGAAAGAAGTATTAGTGAGTAATGAAATAGCCTGAGGCAGACAACAGGGTGGGAAGTGGTGAATTGGATTAATCAGTCTGTCTTGAATAATCTAGAGGAGATAAATCTAAATGGTGGGTTTTTTTTTTTTTTTTTTGGAGTTTTTTGGTGATGCCATGTATTTTCACTAATGGAATGGATACTGAATCATTTGTTGATGGTTTTTTTAGTAATAATAATTGAAAAAATGTGGTTCCAATTTCAGGTTGACTTTATTAGTCCCATGTTCCATGAACATGAACCTCCCAAGGGTAGAAAATGTAGCAGGAACAAATATGTGCCAGAACTCTTGAAAGAGTTAAAACAAGACTTCATTTTATCTAAGCAAATATCTAAGCATTCTAGTTGACTACCACTTTCCAACTTCCTGTGTAATTACCTACCATTTGCCAAAACTTCCAACCAAGCTGAAATAGAAAATGAAACAATTGCTGTCTGAAAATCCTTTTCTCTCTCAGGGACAATGCGTTATCGTTAGTTTTTGTCTACCTCTCTGTTAACTTCTTTAGTCCTCTCTCCTACCTACCACCTTTGATCATAGGCTCCTGCTAGTCTCAGTGCCTTCTTACTTATGCTCACATGTGACTTAGTTCCATCTGTTGGTTTCACTTATCCCTTAATGCTGACTTCCCATCTAGGCCCTAGTCCTCATGCCTTGCCCCACTGAAGCCTGTCATTCTCCCTCTTTCCTTGAGCTCCCAGACTCCAAACCTTACAGTCTTCTCTGATATTTCCTTCTTGCTCACTGTGTTTTGTGATTCTGCTACTTCAGTGGTACCTCTCACATTCCTGTCTTCCACTTGATTTTCTTATAACCACTCCAGTCTGGGTCGTCACCATCTAACTATGATACATGACATTTCTCATCTTCCTCATCCAGCCTGGGCCACTCCATGTACCTCCTAACTGGTGTGCCTGCGTCCACTCTTTTCCCTGTTCATCGCACTGAAGCTGCAGAGATGTGTTCAAACCCACATCCAGCCCTGTGGTACCCTGCCTCAAAACCAAAGGAGGGAACCAAATCCAGCCTCCTTTTCTGGGCATATCTTCTTCCTCTTCAGCTTTCTGGCTTGCTGACTTTCACACTCTGCTCTGGACCATTGCAGTAGACTGACGGTCTTTTTGTTTTAATGCTCTCTCTGTGAACTCATTCTTTTTTTGGCTATTGATCAAATTTGTACTTCTTAGTCTAATATTAGAGAATGGATGTAATATTTTTTTACCTAACCATCTATTACTTATTGTATCAATACTTTAATAATGATGGTGTCTTACTATCCTAGCCCTTCTATTCATTCCCACCTCCTCCCCGTGTACACGTACATCTTTATACCCATCTTAATGTTACACACTTTCTCACTTCCAAATTGCCTTACTCATTCTGTCCTTCCACCTGAAGCACCCTTTCTGTTCATTTCAGCAAAGTCAAGATCCAGCTTGTTTTCTTTCTTCCTGAAGCTAGTTTAAGACCTACATTAAGTTTCTCTGTTTTTTAGATTCTTACTATACAAATGGAGTCCCTGGGTGGCACAAAGAGTTAAGTGATTACTAACTGACAGTTTGCCTTTCCAGCCCAGAGACTCCTCAGAAGGAAGGCCCAATGATCTCCTTCCGAAAGGTCACAGCTTTGAAAACTCTGTAGAGCAGTTCCACTCTGCACACATGGGTCACTTTGAGTCAGACTCTATGACAATGATTTTTTTTTTTTTTAACTATACAGATTATGTTTAGGTTAACTATTTTTTAATGTGCTCTAATTTTCCAGTTGATTCTAGTGTAATAGTCAATTCTGTAGATATTGTAAGGCCCTCCAGAGTTTGAACAGGCTCTTGTCCTTGTCCTTGGTAAACATTGTTTACTATAGAATTAGACAGCTAGCAACTGTTGATTGCTTGATTTGAAATATGGTGAATGTTACATATTTTTCAAACCTCCCTTTTTGTAATATTTAAACCTTATTTCTCTCTTATTTTCCCTCCTAGAAATTCGTTTCTTGAACAACATTCAACTTTGAGAACCTGAAGAATTTTGACCATTCCAAGTCTTAATACCACACCACTACTCCAGCAAATTCATACTACAACTGGTAACAATGACCAGGAGCCCGAAGATTAAAATCCCAACACCAAACCTTAACCTAACAGCTCCGGTCTATACTGTTCCCTCGCATTTTAATATATTATTTTGTTTTATAACCACTTTTTTAATATTCATTGGTTCTTTTTTTTTTTTTTAATTAGGGCGTTTTGTTTTTGTTTCCTGTTTACTTTGTGTACAACTACCTGCTTTGTGCGACTTACCTTGATCAAATGATAGTGAACAAAGCCAGCCCAAGCTGGTAAGGTGCTGTTCACTTGAACAGGTGCTGTTGTGCGGAAAGGAAACTCTACAACTAATTTAGATAGTGGCTTTCTTTTTTCCAGATTCTTTGCATTGAATCCTTACAGTAAATATTTGCAGAGTTTTCAGATTGCAGTAAATATACTGTATGAGAAAATATTAATATGGATTAAAAGCATTTTCTTACATCTTGAAAATTTTCTAATGTTCAAGAATTTCATTGGGGATATTTTTTATATTGAACACTCTTGACTTTCCAGTCCTGTGACTTTTTGCTTTCAGTGGAAAGTCAGAGAATCTCCAGACTGGAGAATTACGAAGAAGTTTGCTGACCATGCACTGTGTCTGGAAACCCTTTTGCACCACAGTGCCATTGCTTCTCAGAAAACACGCTCTTCGGCAGCATTCCAGAAACGGGAGGGAGGGAAAAGAGAAAACTATTTCTCCCCTTCTACTAAAAGACTCAGGCAGCTTAAAACCTTAGTGCTTTCTTTCTTAACATGTCCAAATTTCAGTACCTTCCATTATTTGAACACTTGTGTAGTATGCTTGCTTTGTATTAAACCTCCTTGTCTACATGTAAAACTTACCTTTTATTATTGAGGAGGTATATCTCTTTCAGATAGTTTGATGATTCGCACAGGTTTGAGGATGCTGGTGAGAGGAACAGGGGCTGTGGTCATCTTTGTTGGTTATGAGAAAGCTAAACTGTTTAAAGCTGACACCAGAGACCTGATAGGGACTTATTAACTGTATTGAACATTTTTTCCTTTGCTTTTGACCATATGTATAGTTATGATGCCAGATTAGATTTACAGCAGCTTCAAGTTGTATTAAATGATATTTTGCTTTCTGTAATAGTGTTATAAAATAAAGTTTGTTTATTCTCTAAACTTGTGGCTTCTGTTTTTATAGACATTTAAAGAAATGAACTCAAATGGTATTTTCAGTCAGAAGTCCTAATATTTTGTGGAATGTAACATTTAAAAAATCTTATTTAGATCTGTTTTATAATTGAATGATACAACCAGTATCACCAATTTGAAATCATTAAAACAATGTTGAAAGTTTTTAAATGTAATGTTCAGAGTGCCAGGATTCCTTCTATCTGGTAAAACAACCCAGCCCAGCTTTTACAAGTTCTCCAAGGGATATTTTGCTTGTTTTGTGTGTTTTTGTTTTGTTTTCAGGAAATCTTTTAGCTGTGCCACCTGAATCTGCCCCTCTGCTGCATGTCCTACTTTACCATCTACTATGCTTTCATGCATTAGGCAAACCAGGCTCTGCTGAGGGGCTGAGTCCATGTCTAACGGGGATGGTTTCTTGTGAAGCTTTCTCCAAGGCAGGTCAGATTATGTGCTTAATTTTCTTTTAAATATTAAAATGGTTATACAGCAAATGACTAACAGGGCACATTCCTTTTAAAATGTGAGGTAGAATTTCTTTCCCTAGTCATTTAGAGTGTGTTCAGTACAATTTGCGTAACTCTCTTCTTTGAGATCTGTTCCCACTAAATTATCTCTCACCTTGTGAATGGCCTTTGTCACTTTTTCAGTAACTGTTACAACAAAAAAAGAATCCTCTGGAGAGAGCCTATCTCAGCAAGCGTGGCCTTAGCAATATTATGCACCCAAATGTAACTCCGTTTATGTGTATTTCTCATCAGAAAGTGCATGGATAACTTGTATTTAAAGCATGGTTGATCCTGCCAGGGCTTTTTGAGAATCATATCCTTCCGTACTTTAATGATAATTGCAGTAATAGAAAAATAAGTTTTGTCCACGACATCTTTCTGTGCAGTAGGAAATTCAGAGTTCAGTCAGGGCTCAGTTTTATTCAGCTGAGATAGTGAGGACAGGGCTGGGGGTCCTGCAGGTACCTAGAGCCTCTACGAGGATTTAGTACTCAGAGAATAACTGGGAAACATGTTGCTAACTAATGCCATGTGTGCCCACAGCAGTGAAGCTGTCTTTTAAAATATTTTGTATTTCTTACAAAACCTTCCTCAGGATGTTAGTCTTCCCCTATAAACTGAGCTTTCAAAACTCTAAATGATAAATAGGCAAGTAGATCCACAGGGGTTACTTCATTGAGGCTTCCAGGTGCCAATTGTTTATCTTATGTCAAAAGCAATATAATTTGGGGGTGTTTGTGTTTAAGCAATAATCGTTGTTAGTTGCATAGGGCTTTTACATATATTATTCACATAACTCATTAGTCCCTTGTGGAACACAGGAATCAGAGCAATGCATTTTCCACAGGCCACACCAAGCTAAAAATATTTTCAAAGTGTATACAGTTGGTAGATCTTTGATATTTCACTATCATAAGTAGCTTCTGTTTTCTTTTATGATATAACAGCAATTTTCATTGCAAAGAGCATAGTTCGTGGACTCTGGCAGTGAAGCAAACTATAGCCATAGCTCCAGCCCAACATGGACTTCATTAAGTATTATTTTCCTTAGTGACAGAAAAGAATGGTATGTCTGAGAATTGCTTTAAAATAATATGGGGAGTGGGGGAGGCCTGTGGTGGTTTAGATGAAATGAGATTGACCGTGAGTTGGTAGTTGCTGAAGCCAGGTAATGGCATATGGGGGTTCATTATATCATTCTGCAAAAGTTTTCCATAAGAGGTTAAAAATACTGCAAAGGCTTCATAATTAAAGGGGAGAAAAGTGCTTCCTTCATAGTAGGTTGCTCTGGTAAGTTTACGCCGGAGCCTTTCTTGTGTTAGAGAACAGTGTGTACTCAGGGCATGTACATGTCAACACAGAAACACACTAGGGAACATACCTTTGATTCTTCTTACAGAAGCCTACCTGGACTTGTACTAATCCTTGCACACACCTGCTCATCACATTTGCTGGGATGAGGCCACAGTGGGGCGTCGGCTCTAGCAGAGAACACGGCCAGCTGGGCAATTCAGAGTGTCAAACTCCTGGCCCTTGACCACAGAGTTAAAAGCACTGGCTTCAGAATCTAACAAATGGGCATTTGAATTCCCTACTATGAGGAACTGGGGCATGTGACCTCAAGGAAGGCACTTAAACATCTATACAGTGAGGGTAGTAATACACCCCAACATGGGAATGTCCTGGTACTTAGGAGAAATCATAAAATGTATGAAGTGCCTAGTACAGCTCCTAGCACAATAATGTCCTTTAAGAAATAGTAATTATCATGAGTAACAACAGCACTGTGCCTTAGTTAATCCACACCAACGCCAAATTGGTGGGAGATCCTGCCAGCCTAGCATTCTTCTGAGGGCTTCCCATAATAGATTTCCGTTCTATTAAAAGGTTAATTAGCCTGTTGGGAAGGTTTGGCTTTGGAGGTCTGTGGACCTGACTTTTCTATGAGCTCTTTAAAGTCAGGAGAATATGACACCCTCCACTGGGTGGAGGGAAAATGGTTGGATGAAAAGGCAACACAATTTCTAGACTGGCTGGAGGGTCCCCAACCACAGGCTTCTGGATGGGTTTCAAAAGGCTGAAATTTCCCCTGAAATAGTATGCAAAATTAGGGATGTTTGCATTTTTCCTAAAGGTAAAGTGTTTTTGGCTTCCATCAAATTCTGAAAGGGTGTCTTATTACCTAAATAAAGGCCAAGGACCCCTGCTCCAATAATCTGGGTTTTGGAGCTTAGGTTTAATTTTTTTTTTTTTTCTTTTAAAACAAATATTTCATAAGTCTCAATCTGTTTGCAGGTAGTTATAATACAATACTTTTTAAAATACATGTTTCCTGTTACATTCTGTTTACTCCTCATTTGCCAAGGTAAATTCCATTGATTAAATTCTGATGATAAACTCAGAGCTCTCTTCTGACTAGAACATTGATTATGTCAGAGAGCAAGAATCTCCAGAGCAGATGTTAGAAAAACTCTAATATTTTTTAAAATAAAAGCTCAGGCATAAAATCAGTTTTCAAAATATGCTTAACAGTTACGAGCTCTGATTTCTGAGATTTAGTTTTTCCAAAGAATTTAAGATTTCAAGGAAAAGGTGTTCTTGGTGTATGTGAATATTATCTCTTCTTCATTTTCCTATTGCTGTAAATTATATCTAGAAAATATTGGAGGCCATAGCCACAAAATACTACTTCTAGTCACAAGTAGTATTTCAGAGAACATAATTTGTGCCCATTTTTGTTTTATCAACTGTAAAAGTTCCAGAACTAGAGACAGTGACCAGTGACCATGGACTTACAATTTCTGAGGACCCTTAGCAAGAAAGATGGGAAAGTTAATAATAACTGTTTTAGATTAGCCATGAAGCCTGGACTAGATTGGGCGTCTTTTTATTTAATTCCTTTACAAATTTTCATTGAATAAATGGCAACATAACAGAACTAAAGCACCCATCAAAGTATTTTATTGAGGATCTCGTTGAGGAAACAGATTATCTCTACCTGAGAATTCTTTCAGGTACTAGACATTAGACATAAGATTAGGAAATGTTGGGTGAGATCACACAGGCTTGTGAGAGAGCTGCTTTGGTCCCTAGTGAAAGGCTCTGGAGCGTAGGATGGAACTGAATACAGGCTAGAGGAGGGAGACGGCTGCCTGGTCCAGGTGAAGCCTAAGTTGGCTAACCAGCAGCAGCAATTAAGAGGAGCCAAAGCAGTCCAGGCCTGAGGTGGATCTTAAACTGGATTTGTAAGAGCTCGTGAAGAGCTAAGGGCATGACTGTGTAGCTGGTAGGTTGGTAAAGGGTTTGACAACTTTGTTGGCAGTGCCTTTAAGCAGAAGATAGTGAAACACTTTGGTCTTATTCTGTCCATGGGGAGAAATGTTTCTGTTCCTCTCTGTGTATAAAAAATATTCATGAATCTAGTCATGATTTTATTGGAGACTCATTCAACAGCAACAAAAGAAACAAACCTTGCTTTAAACCACTTAGCTATGCTGTTGTTGAAAACGCATGTTTAGAGCACGTCTGTTACCACAGTAGCTGAGATGTGTTTTCTCTGATAAGGCAGAGATGGTGGAGTGGCATCTGCCAGAGCCAAAAATCAGGCTTCTGCAGTACCCCTTTCTGGAGGAAGGAGAAGCAAACCCTGACGGTGGAGCCCCAGATTTGGCTGTCAGCTGTGGAGATGGGAATAGGATGCGTTCTTTCACGCCTTCTGTTAAAGAAAGCATTTTTACATAAGCTGATTTCCACCAGGGGCTAAAAAGAGATCCCTTCCAGACCTGAAAGAATATTGTTATTCCTTCCATATGGCATGAATACTGTTACTCTAAATTACCTCAGTCTGAAAGCCGCAGCAGACATTTTCATTGTAATCAAATGCAACAAAACACGGAAATGAGTCTTTTCAGTAAAACAGTGTTTCATGTTATGTAAGAACTGCAAATGGGTACTAATAGCTTCCTCAATATAAGGAATTTTAGGGTGGAGGGAAAAGAAGCAGAAAATATTCTTCGCCGGCAGTGCCTTCTTGCTTTTAGTCACTCACACAATGTCACTATAGAATTTGGTGCGTTTCTTACAGGTGGCCAAATTCATTATGTTTTATAAAGGTAATTATTCTAGTACCCTGTTAAATGCATGTGCAAAGATTGGAATATGAGCAGACTTACACTTAGGACACGTTAAACATCTTTTGTTCCCATTAACTAGGAAGATGTGGAGAACACGATAGTAATGATAATCTATTTTAACTACCACTTTGAATTAAGTGCTTTTCAATTATCTATGTTGGCTCTTTGGGGTTTCCATTGAAAGAAAAAATTTCTGCTAGTGAAATATTGGTTTCTTTCCATCTTTAGAAATAGCTCCCTGGTGTTTTGGTTTTAGAGGCAAAGGCTTGAATTATTTTCTTCATGGGTTTTGTGAACATTCTGTTCTCCTTTCCCCCTTCCAACACCAAACTGCCAATGTTTCCAGGTTGCATCATGCCAAAAGCTGCATTGATGGGTGATCCATACCCAGCATCAGGAGGCTCCAGTTATTTTGTGGGTTGTTTGTCACAATGACAGTGTGATTCATGAGGAGCAAGAAGGGAAGTGGGGAGAAGCAAGCTCAGGGCCAGAAATAATGCCTGAACAGGTATCATGTGAGAGCTGCAGGTTCCATTTGAGAGGAGGAAGTGGGAATAGTTTCCCAGAGGGAATCCAAGGAGCTCTCAGAGACATTCATCTTCTGTTACTCAATTGATCTCGACCAGAGTTTCTTTACCTCAGAGCTCAGAATAATATGAGATTCCTTGGGATTATGTAACAATGATGCTTAAGAATTTTATTTTTTAAAATACGCCCTTCAGCATAGCCATAGTCACTATAAAAGTAAAATGGTATGACCAGTCCATAGAGCATATCCAAGAAAGTCCTGTATCCTTGGTACCTCTCTCTGTAGAACTGCTATTTAAGCTGAGTCTCATGGAAGCCAAGCCCCCTTGGATAATAGCTGACACTTTTCAACATGGTCTAGACCAAGCAATCTGGCAGTCTTTCTATTTTTGCTGTGATTCCAGTTTGTTAACCTACTTTATTAGCTAAGTCATTGACCACTGTTCTTTGGCCGGTATTGTGTTTTAGCCATGGGTGAGTCTCCAACAGTCACCTTCGTTTCAACTTCTGATGCAGGGAAGAGCCATTCTTGCGGTTGTGTTGGTGATTAGGAACCTGGGACAGTTCTTCATCAACTGGAAGGAAAAATATTGGTTAATACTTTGGAGACAGCTGAGTGCAATTGTGAGTGGCTGTGAGTGGCTGTTATGAGTGTATCAGACACTAGTGGCCCTAGAAGGCTACAGGGTCTCTTTTTACCTCCTCAACCACTTCGAAAAAAAATGGAAATGTTTTATTTCTGAAGAACGGTCCTGGGTTAGAGTGGACAAATTACCACTGTAACAAAAATTGTTACATGCTACGTGTGTTTTAGATTTAGTAGACTAAATGTTGATTCAATTTATTAAGACCCCCACACTCAATAAGCATTTATTAAGCATGTCGATAGGCCAGGGGAGTCCCTGAGTGGTGCAAGCAGTTAATGTGCTTGGCTGTTAACTGAAAGATTGAAGGTTCCAGTCTGCCCACAGGTGCCTCGGAAGACATACCTGGTGCTCTACGTCTAAAAAATTAGCCATTGAACACCCTATGGAGCAGAGTTCTACTCTGACACACATGGGGTCACCATGAGTCGGGAATCAACTCCACAGCAACTGGTGTGTGTGTGTGTCTGTGTCTGTGTCTGTGTGTCTGTGTGTTTAATAGGCTGGGAGCTGGGGATATACAGATGAGTAAGACAAGGTTTCTTACCCACCTTCTCTCATTCCTACCCTCCCATCAAAAAAATGTTTGGGCATTTATAGTCTTTGGACAAGTCAAATTTACCTTTTCACGTCTTTTACAGACAACCCTGACAATTTCAACTTTTCACAACCTACAAACTCCTGACGCCCTTAAAATATAACTTCAGGTAAAACTACTCTGCTAAAATATTAAAATTCATCAGTAACTTTCTAATTTCTGTATCTAGTAACATTTTTCCATCCACAATTTCCTTGAACTCTGTAGCATTTTATACAAGACCCTTCCGTCTCTCCCATTCTCCTTCCTTTGGCCTTATTATCCTGTACCATCTTTCTGTGTACTCTTTCTGCTCCTATAGCACCAACTCTTATCTCTTTAGTGATAACCAAGTTTAATTTTTAGTGCTGAGATGCAGACAAGTATCTTTTGAGATCTTTCTGGTACATCAGAAAACAAGGTTTTCTTCCTGACCCCCACATTATAACCCCAACACACACAGCTGAACCTGCCTTTACTCTTACACATTTTTGTTTTCAGAATAATAATTCATCAGAAACCAGAAACCATGAGTTTATTAAAAAAACCCAGAAACCATGAGTTTATAATTGAGTGGGAGATAATACATGTTTATAGAATTGAACCTAAAAATACTCCCTTTGGCTCCCACATCAAGTCCAAGCAATTTATCCCTTGCCAGATGCTGCATATCCCATGCAGCCCAGGACATATGCACCCTCCTTGACCTGGATTCTTCTGGGCCTCCACAACTGCTTATCAGCTTAGTTGAGGAGGGTGGTTGCATGTGCACATGGGGTGGGGGTGGGTGGGGAGTGATAGGCTCCAGATATATGTGAGCCTCAATATATAATAGTTAATGTTTATTGAGCACTTCCTATATGCCAGACCTGTGTGAAGTGAATTGCATGCGTTATCACGTTTAATTCTTGCAACAACATTATGAGCTCGTCACCATTATTATTTTTAATTTACAGATTAGGAAACTGAAGCAGAGATAAATTGAGATGAAGCAACTTGTCCAAGATCACAAAAACTGATGGATTATAGATTTGACCCCAGGCAGGCTGGCTGTAGAGCACACACTTCACAACCATGTGGTTACGCTGCCTTCACATATAAATCATTTCTATTTCTTTGGAATCTCAAAGGTATTGCTTTGTGATGGACCATGAATTAGATTATAAACACTGGAATATGAGTAATACTTTCCCTTTTATTTTTAATTATCAAAGGCTGATTGCAGAACAGGCTTATTCAATGAGGGACCAGGATACAAATTGTAGGTCTGGAAGTGGATGACCTGAGTAATGAGGTTGGGAGAGGAGAACTACAAGAGTGGAAAACTAGAATAGAGGGGCTGAGAGGAAGCTCATGGATCTACAGTGAGTTACATATCCAGTAAATAAAGTGTCTGTCCTAGGCACCATGTAGAGAGCAAGAGAAATAAAACAACTTACCCTCCCCAAAAAGAGCTTGCAATTTGGCCATCGGTGAATTTCAATGGGTCTCTGAAGGAGGGTGTGTGAATAGAGAATTAGGCAGAGCAGTGGCCTTGAAAACACCTGAGTTTGTTGCGGAGCATACTGCAGGCAATGAAGTTTTCCTGTTAGGCCACAGGTGAAGAAATGTAACCTGCCTGACTGGGTTAGGTCTTTATGCTGAGTAATCACCATCTTCAGTAATTTCAGTTACTCATGCTGTGTAAGGAAAGTGATAGAATCCTCTCAGAGCTTTTGTAATATTCTTACCTTGTTTAAAATTCTCCCCCCGCCCCCACAGTTGGCTTTCATCTTGGTGGTAAGTTTATTTGCCTGGACCAAAAAGATTCATCCATTCAACAGATATGAACTGAACACCTACTCCATGTTCAATACTCCAGGGGTGGTGTGTTGGCTGAGAGGGCTAGGTCTAGAGCCAGACAGCCAGGGTTCACATCCTGTCACCACCACTTTCTAAGTGAGTGACCTTGGACAAGTTACTTAATTATTCCAAGACAATTTTAATAATAGCTGCTATTATTATGACAATTCCTGCTTTCTTGGAAGTTATAATCCAGCATGGGTAATAATGACTGCCAGAAGAGCAAACAAATCAGTCTTAGAAGAAATGCAACCAGAATGCTCATTAGAAGTGAGGATGGCAATTCACCAAAAGAGTACAAAGACAACCTACATACTGGGAATAAATTTTTGGCTACAACAAATCTGATCAACCTCTAAAATCTACAAGATACAGCAAAACCTCAACAACAAAAAGACAACCCAATTAAAAAATGGGCAAAGGATATGAACAGGCACTTCACCAAAAGAGACATTCAGGTGGTTAACAGATACATGAGGAAATACTCAGGATCATTAGCCATTAGAGAAATACAAATCAAAACTACAATGAGATTCCATCTCACTCCAACAAGGCTGGCATTAATCCAAAAACAAAATAATAAATGTTGGAGAGGTTGTAGAGAGACTGGAACACTTACACACTGCTGGTGGGAATATAAGATGTTACAACCACTTTGGAAATTGATTCAGCGCTTCCTTAAAAAGCTGGAAATAGAGCTACCATATGATCCAGCAATCCCACTCCCTGGAATATATCCTAGAGAAATAAGAGCCTTCACACGAATAGATATCTGTGCACCCATGTTCATTGCAGCACTATTTACAATAGCAAAAAGATGGAAACAACCAAGGTGCTCATCAACAGATGAATGGATAAATTATGGTATATTCACACAATGGAATACTACACAACGATAAAGAACGACAAAGAATCCATGAAACATAATATGGAGAATCTGGAAGGCATTATGCTGAGTGGAATTAGTCAGCTGAAAAAGGACAAATACTGTATGAGACCACTATTATAAGAACTCAAGAAAAGGTTTAAACACAGAAGAAAACATTCTTTGATGGTTACGAGAGTGGGGAGAGAGGGAAAGGGGTTTTCACTAATTAGATAGTAGACAAGAATTATTATAGGGAAGGGAAGGACAAACTACAGGGGAAGTCAGCACAACTGCACTGATCCAAAAGCTAAGAGGTTTCCTGAATACAACCAAACACTTTGAGGGACAGAGTGGCAGGGGCAGGTTTCAGGGGACATCTAGGTCAATTGGCATAACAAAGTGTATATGCATCCCACTTTGGTGAGTGGCATCTGTGGTCTTAAAATCTCGCAAGCAGCCATCTAAGATGCATCAATTAGTCTCAACCCATCTGGCCAAAAGCCAAAAAAAAATCTAGTTAAAAGCTAGCAAGCAGCCATCTAAGATACATCGATTGGTCTCAGACCATCTGGCCAAAAACCAAAAAAAAAAAAAAAAAACCCATCTAGTTGCCATCTAGTTGATTCCGATTCATAGTCAACCCTATAGGACACAGTAGAACTGCCCCATAGGGTTTCCAAGGAGCACTTAGTAGATTCGAACTGCCAACCTTCTGGTTAGCAGCCAGACTCTTAACCACTATGCCACCAGGGTTTGAAGGCCAGAATCTGACAATTACCTGATCTTGTTTAGTTTTTTTTTTTTAATTGAACTTTAGGTGAAGATTTACAGAACAAACTAGGTTTTCATCAAACAGTACACACATTGTTGTATGACATTGGTTAACAACCCCATGACATGTCAACACTCTCCCTTCTCAACCCTGGGTTCACTATTACCAGCTGTCCTGTTCCCCGCTACCTTCCAATCCCTGCCCCAGGGCCGGTGCGCCCCTTTAGTCTTGTTTTCAATGGAACTGTTCAATCTCTGGCTGAAGGGTGAACCTCGGGAGTTGGCCTCAATACTGAGCAGAAAGGGTGTCTGGGGGCCATACTCTCAGGGCTTTTCCAGTCTGTGTCAGGACAGCAAGTCTGGTCTTTCTTTTTGAGTTAGAATTTTGTTCCATATTTTTCTCCAGCTCTGTCTGGGACCCTCTATTGTGATCCCCATCAAAGCAGTACCTGACCTTATTTTTGGATCTAATTCCAAACAAAAACTCTTAGCCAACAGATAGACACTTTATAAATACATATATATATATACATATATATACATATATATATATATACATATATATATATATACATATATACTATACATACATATATAGGCCAGTTTCGGTAATGTTGGTTATTTTAGAAAATCATTTTGTTTTGATGGTGTTTTGGGTGGCCCTTAAAATAGAGAGGTTCAGGATTCTAGGGACTTGGGGAGACTAGATAGTCAGAACTTCCACCCTCAGTGATTAAAATGTCCATGGCTTTGGTTGATTGAGGGTTTGGCAATGGAAAGTTCGAGACTCAGACCTTCACCCAAAGAGCTGCTCCTCAAAGCAATTAACACGGATTTAACAGTGCAGGATGTTAGAGAATTTTCTTTCTTCCTTTGCGTGAGAAAATTGATACTCTCTCTATACTAATTATATTTCCATGCACCATTACCTCCGAAGGCTTGAAGAGCTGGGATTAATGTTGAATAATCGCAATACCTCCACATGCTTGCCATCACACCTTTAAAATGCTTCTCTTGTCTGACGGACCAGGATGGATGAGACAAGCAAGCTGATTCCCTGTTTTAGAATGCAGGACTCTGGGGTTCTGTGAACGCGGCAGTTAATCTGTTAATGTCCCTCTCTTTACAGGAACAGAACAGGAATGGTTACACTTGCCATAACCCTGATCAGAAGATTAACGACATGACATTTGACCATCTGTTTACAGTTTTTAAGTGGGAGCTGCTAAATGGAGATACAAACTGGTGATATTTTATTTGGGGGCAAGTGATCTCATTTGCCTTCAGACTAAAGAGAGGATATTGCTACTTACCCTTAGGAAAATGGCCACAGAAAGAATGATAGTTTTTAAAAGCTACATGTTCTGAGTCCACCCCCCCCCCACCGCCACTCCCCAGAAGAAAAGAGAATTTGGAATTAAAAGGACCAAGTCCAAAGAAATAAAAACATGCATAGTCTATGGTTGTCTGCTAACACTGGAAAATATAATCAGGAATTACTCCAAAAAAGGATGCACAGATCTATTTTGGGGAGGGTAGAAATATAAGCAAAGGATGGTTTGAATAGAGGATTCTTAAGAGATAATATAGTACAGGCTCCCCCCTGGATGCCATCCTGGCCAGGAACCAGTAAGGGATAGCACCCAGGGCTACCACTTCCCTCACCCAATGAAAACTCACAACAGCGAAGACTATTTGATCAAGTCAGCTCTTTGGTCCTCTCTTGTCAGCCTCCTGATGAGTCACTGTCAAACCACTAGTAATAGAGTGCTAGTAGTCATTAGTATCCTTTCCGATAATAAACTTCACAAGGGATCCCTACTGAATTAAGCGACTAATGCATAGATTTCGTTACACCATAATACATAGATAGCTCTTTCCACTTCCTCATTCACCACTCCTGTACTCCTTACCAGAAGCTCCAGGCATACTTTAGTCAGAGCCAGCAGAAGTAGGAGGAGGCCATGGAGAAGAGTGACAGAAAAGGGAAGCTCATTACATGGCTGCGGGACCCCTTAGCTGTTTAGAGGGTCCTGCCTCTTGGTGGCTATGCTCAGTTCTGACTTTGGGGCAAAACTTAAGGAGAAAGAGTAGGCCATTCTTGAAACCCTTTCCTGTTACTGTTGCTAGTTGCCATCAGTCCACTCCGACTCATGGCAACCTTACATAATAAAAGAACCAAATATTGCCTGGTTCTGCACCATCTTAATGTTCATTGGTACGTTTGAGTCCATTGTTGTGGCTACTGTGTCAATTGAGGGTTTCTGTCATTTTCGTTGATCCTCTACTTTACCAACCATGATGTCCTTTTCTAGCAATTGATCTTTCCTGATGACATTTTCCAAGTAAGTGAGCTGAGTCTAGCCATCCTTACTTCTAAGGAGCATTCTGGTACCAGGCATTGAATGAGGACAGGACCAGAAATATACAGATTTTTACTATCTCTTCTCCAACTTCTAATGACTTTTCCAGATGCATTTGTGGGTTTTCAGGACTGAGTTGTTTTTTTTTTTTCTATTAGTCCTGAGAGTCCATAGTAAAAAAAAGCCTGTTTCAATACCTAGAATAACCCCTGGTACATGGTAGATCCTCAAATATGAATGAATGAGAACTATTCCTATCCAGAAGTATGGTGCAAGTTTGGAGCAAGCCTCAAAGTTACCAGAAGCACTCCTCTGGTCAGACAGCACTGACCCTCGTTATGTGAGACTGAACGTCTTGTTGTCCCTTGGATTAGGTCCTATGCTACAAAAAAGTGAAGGCTTTGAGTGTGTCATTTTTCTGTAAATTTTACATATTATAGAAGTTCATCATCCGGGATAAGTAAAGCTATGAAACCAAGATTTATCGTCTTTTGCCAAGTCTACCCCAAACACCAAGTGTCCTGCGGAATTATCTCACCTATCTGCTAAGCAGAGGCCAGTAAAAGACCTTGAAATCCATGAGGCTATCTTGGCCTGCTCTTTGGGTTATTTAATGTTTGATACAATTCGAAATACTGAAAATCTTGTCTCTCCAAAAAGGCAGTCAGAGATAAAACTTTGGTGCCCAGCAATGTCTTTAGCTTCTTGTTCCACAGGGTGCTCAGTGTCAGTGGGATGCATGTGACTGACAGTGGCAATTGCAATAGCTTTGAAAGATCTAAATGGAAATGTTTGCGGGATTGGGCGTTAAACTGGTTTGGAAGACTCTGAAGGGGAGATGTAGTTAGGATATTGA
This sequence comes from Elephas maximus indicus, assembly GCF_024166365.1. Taxonomy (NCBI): domain Eukaryota; kingdom Metazoa; phylum Chordata; class Mammalia; order Proboscidea; family Elephantidae; genus Elephas; species Elephas maximus. The sequence continues at coordinate 199,581,702 of NC_064819.1, read as the reverse complement.
GGATTTCTAATTTTCTCCTTTTTCAGAGGCTCTTCTCCAAGGCTCAGTGGTAATGAATGAGTGGCAGCAGAACGTCCAGCGGACTGGTCTTGGAGCAATGGAGGAGAAACTCACTTAATAAAGATGAGGATTTATCATGTGAGCCCTATAGAGTGAGACAGAAAATAGCTGGGCCAGGCAACAAGAGAGTTATTAAAAAAAAAAAAAAAAAGGGACGTGGAAAATAGAAGGCTGGGGGAATGTCTGAGTATGTTATGATGTAAAACTTATGATTCTCTATGTTCTTTATGTCCTCTAGGGTTTCTTTATGTCTAAATTTTATTTCAAAATAAGTACTCCTGATTGTACTTCCATTAGATTTTAACTTGTATGTTATAACATTAGTAATTTAAGATTCTGAACATATGTTTATATAGTAACATACATGAAGGCATAGCTTGGACTTGGCAAATTTTTGTTTGTTTTTTTTTTTTTGGTATTCCTCTCTATGATGTTACTCTACTGTTTGCTGGGTGCAGTATTAACACATAGTCTATCAAGTCACAGCCCAGTTTCAGCAATTTTACTTATAACAGAATAAACATCTAGGGCCCAAATAAAAAAAAAAAAAAATCACCTTAAGCTTCCTAAAGTTTTCTTGTACATCCAAAGACTACACTGTCCTAGAAAGTTTACACCAAGTCATCCAACATCTATTAGGGGTTAACATTGGCCAAACACCATGATAGCATGGCATTTGTAACACTTCCTTCAGAGAAGTTCGATGGATAAGAAAGAAATTAATGGGCCCCATTTTTTTTTTTTTTTTCAATAGCAGGACTTCACATTCCAGGCCACAATCCATGCTGCTGAAAAGATCAAATTCTGCCACGGTCACCAATAAAGGTATCTTGAGAGAGGGCTTACTGAAAAGTACCATCAAATAAAGGAGATATGTTTCTCCAGGCCTTCCAGAAAAACTGACAGTTTTATTGGCTTGTCTCAAAGGTGTGCCATGGAAAAGGACTTTTAACCCTTTTCTTGTGTGGTTGCACACTTACCTTCAATCAGCTTGATCCTGAAGTAAGCAATGAGGAGGAGCAGCAGCAAAGTCACAGGCAGGAAGACCCCAGAGAACAGGAGCCAGCCGGGGAACTCACTCATGAATGCTGACAGGACGGGGCTCATTGCCAACCACACAGACCCTGCCAGCAGGATAGGTTTCACACTCCAGACAGGTCAGCTTTGCTCTGAGTCTGCACTTGTTTTCTTCTGGGGCTCTGGCCTTTGGTCGGCACATCTTGGTGTAATTTTTTGTGGACTTTGCTCTATTTGAACAGCCCAGTGAATTCTGAGCTCTATTTGAACAGCCCAGTGAATTCTGAGAGGTTTGGTGGCAGGTTACTCTGTAACTCAGCTACAAAGTGCGGAGACTCAAATCTCCTAAGCCATTCCAGAGACGAGTATTTATCTGGCAGGGGTGGGGATGAAACCTGGAGGCCTAGATTTCTCTGTATTCAGTGTATCTGTAGTGAAAACTACCTGACTTCAAGGAAAACCCATTGTTACATATATTCTTCCTACATACACTCAAACATATGAAGAATTTTCCTACATTTTTTAAATTTCAGAATTAAAATTTAATAGGCATATTTATATACCTGTGTTTTTTACCTGTATGCAGAAAAAAATGAAATTTTCCCTCATACATGGTTGATTACCTGTTTGCAGAAAAAAATGAAATTTTCCCTCATATATGGTTGATACAACTAATATCAAGGAAAGAGAAACAAAATTCTTTCCACATGTAAAATTTTTTCTGGTATGTTCTGCTCTGAATACCTCTTTGAGAGGTGCCTGGTTTATTCATTTATTCAACAAACATTTAATTCTAGTAGAAATCAACCTCTTTTTTTCCTTCTTTGCTTTTATTTATTTACTGTTTTATTGTGGTAAAATATATATAACAAAACATTTGTGAAATCAACATTTTTTACATGTACAGTTCAGTGACCTTGGTTACGTTCATCACGTTGTACAACCATCACCACTGTTTCCGAATAATTCCACCACCACTAACAGAAACTAGAAACTCAGTGCCCCCTAAACTAAGACTCCTGCTTTCCCCCTCTCTCCCACCCTTGGCAACTACTAATAAACTTTGGGCTGTACACATTTGCCTATTTCATATAAGTGGAGTCATATCTATCCTTTTGTGATTGACTTATTTCATTCAGCATAATATTTTCAAGATTCATCCATGTTGTAGCACGTATCGAGACTTCATTTCTCTTTATGGCTGTAGAACTCAACCTCTTGACTAGGTAATAGAATATACAGAGAAGTGTAGGCCATAGTCCCTGCCCTCTAAGAGTGAACAGAGAAACAAATAATGGGCACAGGTGACACTGGGGGAGTGGAGGTAACACATCCCTTTAACTTCTTCTCTTGATGCACCAGTGAGTTGCCGGATTAGTAACATGCACTGTCTGCTGTACTCTGATTACACTTTCATCTGGCCCACCATTAGCAGTAGAAGGTGCCTGCCGAATGGTAGTGATTTGGGTTGTGTGGACTCTAAAGTTTCTGGGAAAAGCTTCGAAGGGCAATAAACACCATGTTCACAATGATCCCAGCCTGCCATTGTTGGTTTTCATGAAAGCTTTCCAAAGATATTGGTCTCCTAAACTGAAGTTGACCAAAAGAGACAACTTTCCATGTTGAAAGGATTCCCTGGAGAATTTGGAAATATTGCTGGCAATTGGCAGCCACCTTCCCGGTTCATATTTTTCGTGTTTTAACCCTGTCTCCCCACTCTATTGGGCAGCCGTCATGGTGAGTGAGCTGGTGGAGTCCATCAAGGACAAGTTGCTGTCAGTGTGTCTGAGTTTTTCTACCAGGGATTATGTGTGGCCAAGCAAAGTCTCGGTCCCAGCTGTGAAGTCTTTATAACATAATAATACTGGAGAGCGAATCTGGGATGCTTGACTGGCATTCGTGAGCAACGAACAGTAAACAGTTTACCTCGCAGAAGAAAGACATCTTAATTTCAGAAAGAACCATGTAGATCGCCCAAGATGAAGTCCGTATTGGTTGTACTTCCTTTGCTACTCTTCTCCCATGCCACAAATCCCTGAGTGATACTGCTGCTAAGCTCTCCTATGCCTTCCATTGAGATGGCTCTCTGGTGCTCTTTCAGCTTGAACAGGCTGCTAATTTGTAAAGTGTCAATCTCCAAAGAAACTCCATGATCAGGTGACATTACCAGGGAGACGTTAGTCAGCTGTTGGCAGACTGTCATGTTTTTTCTTCCCATTTCATTCCATTCACCAAACCTTCACTGAATGCCTAGACAAAGGTAAGACATAGCCCCTGCAGGAGAAGCAGGCAAATATATAAATGACAATATTGTAAGCACCCAAATTGAAATATAAACAAGGTGCAATAGAAGCACTGAAGGGAGACTAATTAATACCAATTAGGGAGTTGAGTTGAATTCATTAAAAGATAGCACTTGAGCTGAGCCTGGGGGAGGGGTAACTGAGGAATGCCCTCCTTAAATACAGGAAAGTAGGAAGTGTAGGATTTTTGGTGGATTGTAGCTGGGACCCTGGTGGTTCAGTGGTTAAGAGCTTGGCTACTAACTAAAAGGTGGGTGGTTTGAATCCACCAGCTGCTCCTCAGAAATGCTATGAGGTAGTTCTACGCTGTGAGTCAGAATTGGTGGGTTTGTTTTTTTTTTGGTAGCTGACAGTAGCTGAATGATACGAGCCTCAGGCCAGGGATTGTCTTAAGGGTTGAAGCTGAAAGCACAGGGTGGTGTCAAAGGTTACAAACTTTCTATTGCCCTGCTAAGGACTATGCTATGGGCCAATCAAAGGATTTTGATCATGTTGTTGTTGTTAGGTGCTGTCGAGTTGTTTCTGACTCATCGTGACTCTATGCACAACAGAAGGAAACACTGCCCAGTCCTGTGCCATCCTCACTATTGTTGCTATGCTTGAGCCCATTTTTGCAGCCACTGTGTCAATCCTTCTTACTGAGCGTCGATCTCTTTTTCCCTGACCCTCTATTTTACCAAGCATGATGTCCTTCCCCAGGGACTGATCCCTCCAGACAACACGTCCAAAGTATGTGAGACACAGTCTCGCCATCTTTGCTTCCGAAGAGCATTCTGGTTGTACGTCTTCCAAAACAGATTTGTTTGTTTTTTGGCAGTCCATGGCATATTCAACATTCAACATTCTTCCCCAACACCACAGTTCAAAGGGGCCAATTCTTCTTCAGCCTTCCTTATTCATTGTTCAGCTTTCACATGCATATGAGGCAGTTGAAAACACCATGGCTTGGGACAGGCGCACCTTAGCCCTCAAAGTGACATCTTTGCTTTTTAACACTTTGAAGAGATCTCTTACAGCTGATTTGCCCAATGCAATGTGTGTTTTGATTTCTTGACTGATGCTTCTGCGGGTGTTGATTGTAGATCCAAGTGAAATGAAATCCTTGACAGCCTCAATCTTTTCTCTGTTTATCATGATGTTGCTTATTGGTCCAGTTGTGAGAATTTTTGTTTTCTTTATGTTGAGGTGTAATCCATACTGAAGGTTGTGGTCTTTGATCTTCATCAGTAAGTGCTTCAAGTCCTCTTTACTTTCAGGAAGCGAGATTGTGTCATCTGCATAATGTGGCTGTTAATGAATCTTCCTCCAATCCTGATTCTCCATTCTTCTTCATATAGTCCAGTTTCTCAGATTATTTGCTCAGCATACAGATTGAATAGGTTTGGTGAAAGGACACAAACCTGATGCACACCTTTCCTGACTTTAAACCACGCAGTATCTCCTTATTCTGTCCAAACAACTGCCTATGTACAGGTTCCTCATGAGCAAAATTAAGTGTTCTGGAATTCCCATTTACCACAATGTAATCCATAATTTGTTACGGTCCACACAGTTGAATGCCTTAGGTCAATAAAACACAGGTAAACATCTTTCTGGTATTCTCTGCTTTCAGCCAGGATCCATCTGACATCAGCAATGATATCCCTGGTTCCACATCCTCTTCTAAATCTGACTTGAATTTCTGGCAGTTCCCTGCCAATATGCTGCTGCAGCCTCTTTTGAATGATCTTCAGCAAAATTTTACTTGCATCTGATATTAATGATATTGTTCAATAATTTCCACATTCAGTTGGATCACCTTTCTTAAGAATAGGCATAAATATGGATCTTTTCCAGGCAGTTGGTCAGGTAGCTGTCTTCCAAATTTCTTGGCATAGACTAGTGAGCACTTCTAGTGCTGCATTTGCTTGTTGAAACATCTCAATTGGTGTTCTGTCAATTCTCGGAGCCTTCTTTTTTTGCCAGTGCCTTCAGTGCAGCTTGGATTTCTTCCTTCAGTACCATGGGTTCCTGATCATATGTTATCTCCTGAAATGGTTGAACTTCAACCAATTCTTTTTGGTATAGTGACTTTGTGCATCCCTTCCATCTTCTTTTGATGCTTCCTGTGTCATTTAATATTTTCCCCATAGAATCCTCCAGTATTGTAACTCAAGTCTTGAAATTTTTTATCAGTTTTCTCAGCTCGAGAAATGCTGAGCATCTTCTTTCCTTTTGGTTTTCTATCTCCAGGTCTCTGCACATGTCATCATAATACTGTACTTTTTCTTCTGAAGCCACCCTCTGAAGTCTTCTGTTCAGCTCTTTTACTTCATTATTTTTTCCTTTTGTCTTAACTACTCAACATTCAAAAGCAAGTTTCAGAGTCTCTTCTGACATCTAGTTAGGTCTTTTCTTTCTTTACTGCGTTTTTAATGACCTCTTGCATTCTTTGTGTATGATGTCCTTGATGTCATTCCACAACTCCCCTGGTCTTCGGTCACTAGTATTCAATGCATCAAATCTATCCTTGAGATGGTCTCAAAATTCAGATGGGATATACTCAAGGTCATACTTTGGCTCTCGTAGACTTATTCTAATTTTCTTCCATTTCAACTTGAACTTGCATATGAGTAATTGATGGTCTGCTCCCCATTCGGCCCCTGGCCTTGTTATGACTGATGATATTGAGCTTTTCCAGTCTGTTTCCACAGATGTAGTCGACTTGATTCCTGTGTATTCCATCTGGTAAGGTCCAGGTGTATAGTTGCTGTTTATATTGGTGAAAAAGGTATTTGCAATGAAAAAGTCATTGGACTTGCAAAATTCAATCGTGCGATCTCCCCATTATTTCCATCACCAAGGCTATATTTTCAAACTACCAATCCTTCTTCTTGGTTTCCAACTTTTGCACTCCAATCACCAGTAATTATCAGTGCATCCTGATTTCATGTTCAATCAATTTCAGACTGCAGAAGCTGGTGAAAATCTTCAGTTTCTTCATTTTTGGCCTTAGTGGCTGATTCGTGATTTTGAATAATAGTTGTATTAACTGGTCTTCTCTGCAGGTGTATGGATATTATCCTATCACTGACAGCATTGTACTTCAGGATAGATGATCTTGAAATGTTCTTTTTGACAATGAATGCAATGCCATTCCTCTTCAAGTTGTCATTCCCGGCATAGTAGACCATATGATTGTTGGGTTCAAAATGACCAGTACCAGTCCATTTCAGCTCACTAATTCCTAGGATATCTATCTTTATGCGTTCCGTTTCATTTGTTATGATTTCCAATTTTCCTAGATTCATACTTCATACTTTCCAGGTTCCAATGGATGTTCGCAGCTGTTTCTTCTCATTTTGCGTCATGCCACATCAGCAAATGAAGGTCCCAAAAGATTGAGTCCATTCACTTCATTAAGGTCGACCCTGCCTTGAGGAGGCAGCTCTTCCCCAGTCGTCATTTGAGTGCCTTCCACCCTGAGGGGCTCATCTTCCAGCACTATATTAGAAAATGTGCATGTGCTATTCATCAGGTTTTCACTGGCTAATTCTCTTTAGATGTAGAACGCTGAGTCCTTCTTCCTAGTCTGCATTAGTCTGGAAGCTTAGCTGAAACCTGTCTGCCATGGGTGACCCTGCTTATTTCCCCCACGTGTCTGTCAGGTTGTTATACTGTGGGGGCTTGTATGCTACTGTGATGCTGGAAGCTCTGCCACCGGTATTCAAATACCAGCAGGGTCACCTATTTTCATCATGTAAGTATATAAATCTGACCTGGGTTTTGGGAAGCTCTTAGGTAGCATTTTAAAGAATAGACTGAAGAGAAAAGAAGGCAGAGAATAGGCTAAACATGCTTTCAAGTTATAATGAGTCTGAGCTAGAGGATGGCAAAGGGAAGGGATAGAAGGGACAGGGATGTTGCAGAGAGGAAATAAACTGTCCTTGGTATATAACTAGACAGAGAGAGGTAGACATCCCCAATGATACTAATGATCATTGAGCACTCACTGTGCTATGTAAACACTTTGTGTTTAGCATCTTACTTAATCCTCACAGCAACCTCATGAGGAAGAAACTCATAATACAGATGAAGAAACAAGGCACAGAGAGGTTAAATAACTTACACAAGACATATAGCTTGTAAGTAACAAATCCAGAGCTTGTGCTCTCATCAGCTATGCTATGTTCAGCCCGGATGATTGAGGGGATGGTAGAGCTACAAACTAACACCTGGGCAGCATGTTTAGATGGGGTAAGATGTAGAGATGTTCAGTGAGAACGTGGTGAAATACGGAGTTCAGGAGAGAGGCCAGTGCTTATCATGTAGATTTGGGAGTTATTGAGGTAAAGATGGTGGTTATAGTCGACCAAGGCGGTAGAGAGATTGCTCAGGAAAGAGTGTGTGAGAATAAAAGAGAGACCAGCTGCAGACCCTAAAGAATGCTCTCATGTAAGATATGGGAAGAAGGATAAGAACTAGGGAAGAAATCTGAGAATGGAGGTTCTGAGGGGCTGGAGAGAAAACCAGAGACAATAATGTTAGTTAAATGGTGGCAAAAGACATTTTCAAGAAGGAGAGGGTGGTAAGTGGTTTCATTTACTGCATCTGAGGTAATTCTGATTCATGTGAAGAGTTTTAAGAGAGCATAATCTTTGGGATGACTTAAAGTTTTTCTTTTATTATTTTTAAGTAGCTCTTTTGGGTTATTATTAACATATAATTAACTACCCCGACTTAAAATGTACAATATGGTAAGTTTTTACATATGAGTATGTGCGTGAAACTATCTCCACAACGAAATGATGAACTTATCTATTACCCCAAAAGTGTTCTCGTGCCCCCTTCCAATCCCTCTCTTCATTCCTCCCACTCCCCAAATCCTCAGGCAACCACTGACCTATTATCTGTAACTCTACATTAGTTTGGAACCCCTGGGTGGTAAAATGGTTAATGTGCTTGGCTGCTGACTGAAAGGTTGAAAGTTTGAGTCCACACAGAGGTGCCTTAGAAGAAAGACCTGGCAACCTGATTCCAAAAAATCAGCCATAGAAAATACTATGCCCATGTTCCATTCATGTTCAGTTCTATTCTGACACACATGGGGTCTCCATGAGTCGGTGCGGACTCGATGGGGTTTGTTACTGGTTACACATTAGTTTACATTTTCTAGAATTTTATTTAAATGGAATCATACATTCTCTTTTTGTTTTCACTTCTTTCACTAGATACACCTATTTTGAAATTCATCCATATTGTTTCATGTATTAATAGTTCATTTCTCTGTATTGCTGAGTAGCATTTCATTATATGGATGGATATATCACAATTTGTTTATCCATTCACCTCTTGATGGACACTTAAGTTCTTTCCCATTTTAGGCTATTAAATAAAGCTACTACGAACATTCCTATACATGCCTTTGTATGGACGTGTGCTTGCTTTCATTTCTCTAGGGTTACTACCTAGGAATAAACTGATCAGATCCCATGGTAGATGTATATTTAACTTTTTAAGAAAATTACCATTTTAAATGCCCACCAGCCATGTATGAGAGTTCCAATTCATTCCCATGCTCATTGATGCTTGATATGGACAGTCTTTTTAATTTCAGCCATTCCAATTGTTGTGTAGTGGTATATCTCATTGTGGTTTTAATATGCATTTACCTAGTGATGTTGACCATATTTTCATGTGCTTATTGGTCATTTGGTGAAGTGTCTGTTCAACTCTTTTGCCCATTTAAAAAAATTGGGTTGTTGTTCTCTTACTGAGATTTGAGAGTTCTTTATATATTCTGGATAGATGTCCTTTATAAGATACATGATTCGTAATGATTTCTCTCCCAGTGTATTTTTTTTCATCCACTTAACACTGTTTTTTGAAGCACAGGAGTTTTTTAACTTTATGATGTTTAATTTATCAATTTGTTCTGTTATGTATTGTGTGTTCGATGTCGTATCTAAAAAATCTTTACCCAACCCAAGGTCACAGAGATCTTCTCCAATTTTTTCTTCTAGAATTTTTATAGTTTTAGGCTCTCCATTTAGGTCTATGATCTATTTTGAGTTAATTTTTGTGTATGGTGAGAGGTATGGGTCCGATTGTTCCAGAACTATTTGATAAAAAGACTGTTCTTGCTCCACTGAATTGCCTTTGTACCCTTGTCAAAAATCAGAGGTCCCGTAATGTGTGGGTCTATTTTTGCTCTCTATTCTGCTCCATTGATCTATTTGTTAAGCTTCACACCAATACCACTCTGACTTGATTACTGTAGCTTTAGAAAAAGTTTCAAAAGAAGCCCTGGTGACCCTGTAGTTAAAATAAGTTTTGAAATCACATAGTGTTAGTCCTACAACTTTGTTCTTTTCTTTCAAAGTTGTTTTAGCTGTTATAGGTAATTTTCTACTTTATATGAGTTTTAGAATCAGCTTTTCAATTTTTATAAAAAGGCCTGCTGTGATTTTGATTGGGATTACATTGAATCTGTAGATCAATGTGTGGAGAATTGACATTTTAACAATATTGAGTCTTCTGACCCAAAAACACAGTAAATCTTTTTATTGAAGTATCCTTTAATCTCTCTTAGCAATTAAAGAACACTCAGTTTTCAGTGAACTGTTCTTGAACATCTTTTGTCAGATTTATCCCTAAGTATTTCATATTTTTATGCTATTGCAAAGGGTATTTCATTTTTAAACTTCAATTTCTGATTGTTTATTGGTAGTATGAAAGCTTTTCTTAATTTAAGAACAGTATCTTATTGTGGGCCCTTTTAAATATTTAAATATTAGCATTTATTAAAACATTCTTCAGAGCTTCGAACTTTTATCTATAAAGGCTTTTATCGCAGTTCAGACTGGTTGTTTGGGATGATGCTTAGTAGGCATAATGGCTATGGAAGGATTAAGATGTTTGAAATACTGGTAATCTGCCCAGTTTACATGCTAAAATTTTGGGTAGAATTCCATAGAGAATGTGCAATTTGCACCACAGAGATAGTTTCTTTACCTATCTCTTTACCATGTGGTGGGAAAAATATACATCTGTGAAAATAGAGGGACATATTAATTTCGGGATGAAATCCTCCTGTTGCTTTCCTTAACGGAAGGTGTTCCTACTATTGATTTACGTGGCAATTTAAGGCACAAAGGGATTGCATGCTTTGAAATTTGGGAGTAAAATTCCTAGGAAACTACTGTTAACACTACCTATTAGACTGGACTCTTAATGACAGCTGGCTAAAATCCTGGTTTATATCACTGTTACCTATTGAAGGGGATAACAAACTTGCCTGGCCTCTGATTTGGAGTCTGCATATTACTAACTGAGCCATAAAGAATGACTCAGTCCAATGATGTGCCATTTAGCAATGAAAGTTCTGAAGTCCATCAGCAGAAAATGCCAGTCACTGACAGATATCTGGAATACCAAGTTATATACAGCTACAAAAAAAAAAAAAAATTTTTTTTTTTACAAATCAATATAAACTAACAAATTTCAAATTAAGTGCTTTGATTTAATTACATGGATGAGGTTTTGCTGGCAGGAAGCATTGCTCACAATGTAAACATAGTACTACTTGCTCCTGTGTTAATTCTTTTGAGTATGAAAACCTGTATTCCTCTGCCCCGTGTTAACTGCTCCTTTGAACTTTGCTCATTAGCCCAGGTCCATTAAATCAGTGTCACTTGGCACCAGTACTGCTGTAAACACAGAAAGAAGGGCTCTGAAATTATGTGGCAGCATTGGTCTATAAGGTTCTCACTCTTCCAGTAACAAAGATGATAACTGAAATCTAATAAAGAATCTGAAATTCTTTGTGCACTTTGAGGGAAGGCCCACAGGCCTTCATTTATTATATTTACAGGTGACAAGTATTTATTGAGAGCTTAAGATATGCTCCAAATGCACTGTGAACACATCCATGGATACGACAAAGTCCCTGTCCTCACGGCACTTGCATTCCAGTGGGGTAGACGAGAACAATAGTAGGTAACGTGTACTGAATGTTTGTATTGCTTCAGGTACTAGTCTAAGCACGTGTTATAACTCATTACATTCTTATTACAACATCTTTGACAGAGAAGCACGCAGAGCTTTTGTAACTTATCAAGGATCACGCTGCTAGAAAATGGCAGAGCCAGAATTTGAACCCAGGGGTTCTCTCCCTAGAGTCTAAGCATTAACTACTATACTTTGCTGCCTCTCAGCCTACTAGAGTTATGCATATATAATGCTGGGTAGGAATAAGTGTTCTGCAGAAAAATAAAGCAGAACAAGAAAAATAAACTAAAACACCAAACCCATTGCCGCTGAGTAGATTCCAATTCATAGTGACTCTACAAGACAGAGTAGAACTGCCCCATAGGATTTCAAGTCTATAATCTTAATGATGCAGACTGCCAGATCTTTCTTTCATGGAGTGTCTGGTAGCTTTGAAGCACCGATCTTTTGGTTAGCAGCCAAATGCTTAACCACTGCACCACCCGAGCTCCTTAAGAGAAAAATAGGAAGTGATAATTTTAGGTGGGGTGCTCAAGGAGGGTTTCTTCAAAAAACTGACATTTGAGCAGGGACTTGAATGAATGACCTTGAATGAAATAACAATATCTTAGTTATCTAGTGCTGCTATAACAGAAATACCACAAGTGGATGGCTTTAACAAACAAATTTATTTTCTCACATTTTAGGAGACTAGAAGTCTGAATTCAGGGTGCTGGCTCTAGAGGAAGGCTTTCTCTTTCTCTCAGCTCTAGAGGAAGATCCTTGCCTCTTTGGGCTTCTGCTCCTGGGTGATCCTCACGTGGCTTGACATCTCTCTTCCCCCACCTCTGCTAGCTCCATTACTTATTTAATCTCTTTTATTTCTCAAAAGAAATTGACTCAAGACATACCGTACATTAATCCTGCCTCGCTAACATAACAAAGAAAACCTGTCCCCAAATGGTACTATTACTACAGGCACGTTGTTGTTGTTAGGTGCCATTGAGTCAGTTCCAACTCATAGCCACCATGAAAGACAAAGTAGAACTGCCCCATAGGGTGTCCAAGGAGTGGCTGGTGGATATGAACTGCTGACCTTTTGGTTAGCAGCCTAGCTCTTAACCACTACAGCACCAGGGCTCCAACCACAGGCATAAACCAAAACCTGTTACCTTTGAGTCAATTCCAAAGACCCTATAGGGCAGAGTAGAACTGCCCCATAGAGTTTCCAAGAACGCCTAGTGGATTTGAAGTGCCGACATTTTGGTTGGCAGCCATAGCACTTAACCACTACGCCACCAGGATTTCCAACCACAGGTATAGAGGTTAGGAATTACAACATATATTTTGGGGGGACACAATTCAATCTATGATGAACAGCCATGTGTATACTTGGGGGAACAGTTCTAGGCAGAGGGAATAAAAAAAAAAAACAAGTACTAAATCCCTGAGATACAAATTTTTTTTTTTTTTTTTTTGGCATGATAGAAAATGAGAAAAGAGGCCTGTGCACATTGAGGAAGGGAAAAGTAGTAGAAAATACGTTCATGCAAAAAAACACTGATCTAGAAATTCAACAATACTGATAATAGGCCAAGAAAATGTGTTCAAAGTGTCATCTGTGAAACACAAATTCCACTGGATTTTTTTAGACATTGTTCGGAAAATGATTAAATAAATGTAGAGAATGCTGGAGTAAATAGATTTCATTATTGCTAGATTTTTTAGTACCTTTAATTTAGGAGGGTGCGTTGTGAATTTCCAAAAGGAATACAGCGTGCCCCCTTCCCCAAACCGGATGATTGAGTCCCTTTTATCCGGGGAATCTTAGAAGATGAGAGTTTGCAGACAATACTATTGGGTATGTGGCACCACGTAAGGAGATTGGTCCAGGTGCCCTAAACAGAAAGCCTATTCCTAAGTAGCAACATACAAGTTAGGGATCCTTAGGCAGGGAATGAGTGAATATGGAAAAATTATTCTGAGAAATTACAGGGTTTTTTTTTTTTTTGGCTTCTGTTTTTATAAATTTTATTAGCCCGATCTGGCCCCAACAATCCAAGAAGCATTAACTTTGCCTCATTGTTCACAAAAATCTCCCAGTATTATATTATCCCACTTGTGAAGTTATTTTGTTTAGAAGAAAATGGTAATTGGAATACAGATTTCTTGTAATCTCATCCTACCTGTGGTGGCAGTACAAATTAGGTATCACTGGTCATTAGCAATAGGCTGTGACAACAATGGGTAGTTCCCTGGGAACAATGTAAGTATCCCTAGGGAGGTGAGGGCACTCTGAGACACCAAAAAGTTATTTGCTGTTAGAACTGATTTGGAGTATCAGAGATGGAAGTTCTACCTGATTCAGGTTTCCTTCCCTTTGGTCCATCAATCTTTTTATGAAATAAGAGATAAAAACAGAGGTCAATTTATCATGAAGCTAAAGAAGCTGAAACTTCAGAACGCTTCATTTGTGTGGAACCTTCCAAGGCCCAGGAAGGGATGCTGGAAATACATATACTTGGTCATAGTTTTCCTAAAGTTTGCAAAAGTAAGCTATATTAACTGCAATTGATTTCTTTCCATTTCAACTTCCCCTCTGTCATACTCCTTGTGCTGGGGAGTGTTGGAGTGACCATGGGCATTTCTGGGACAGGTCAAGGGGGAAGATAAGTTGTGGATACATTTAGTGTGGATTAGTGGAATGTTTATGTAGTTTTCAGTCCTTTCTGCATATAGTTAAGTTGTAAGTTAGCTATCATGGTGTAAGAATGGCTTCCAGAAATTTTTCTACCATGAACTCGTACTGACTCACTTGGTGCTGTGACTCAAAGGTGCAGGAGCAAAAGGGCAATACACAACATGAACATGACCTCTGCTCTCAGCTTCAGGAGCATATGCGAAGTAGAAAAGAAATAAGGCTTGAAATGTATTCAGCCAGAAGTGCTTCTAAAAATTCTTCCAGGCATCAGGCATGTAAAATTATTAGTGAAAAATTTGCTATTCATCAAAGCTAAATTAAAGTAGAAGTTCTCTTTTGCGGTGTATAAAATTATAAACATTGTTATGGATTGAATTGTGTCCCCTAAAAATATGTGTTGTAAATCCTAGTCTGTGTACCTGTGGCTCTCCAATGCATCTGTCTGTTTGTCTTACTGTGGGGCTTGCATGTTGCTGTGATGCTGAAAGCTATGCTACTGGTATTCACCTGTCACCAGGATCACCCATGGTGGACAAGTTTCAGCTGAGCTTCCAGAATAAGATGCTAGGAAGAAGGACCTGGCGTTTTACTTCTGAAAAAAATTAGCGAGTGAAAACTTTATGAACATTGCCTGATACGGTGCTGAAAGATGAACCTCTCAGGTTGGAAGGCACTCAGAGGATGACTGGGGAAGAGCTGCCTCCACAAATTAGAGTCGATCTTAATGACCTGGATGAAGTCAAGCTTTTGGGACTTTCATTTGCTCATGTGGCATGACTAAAGTAAAATTTTGCTGAAGATCATTAAAAAGCGGCTGCAGCAGTACATCAACAGGGAACTGCCAGAAATTCAAGCCGGATTCAGAACAGAATGTGGGACAAGGGATATCATTGCTGATGTCAAATGAATCCTGGCTGAAAGCAGAGAATACCAAAACGATGTTTACCTGTATTTTATTGACTATGCAAAGGCATTTGTCTGTGTAAATCATAACAAATTATGGATAACATTGTGAAGAATGGGAATTCCAGGACACTTAATTGTGCTCCTGAGGAACTTGTACATAGGTCAAGAGGCAGTTGTTCGAGCAGAACAAGGGGATACTCTCTGGTTTAAAGTCAGGAAAGGTGTGCATCAGGGTTGTATCCTTTTTCCATACTTAATTAGTATGCTGAGCGAATAACCCGAAAAGCTGGAGTATATGAAGAAGAATGGGACATCAGGATCAGAGGAAGACTCATTAACAACTTGAGATATGCAGATGACACAACCTTCCTTGCTGAAAGTGAAGAGAGGACTTGAAGCATTTAATGATGATCAAAGACTACAGCCTTCGGAATGAATTACACCTCAACGTAAAGAAAACAAAAATCTTCATGACTGGACTGGACCAATAAGCAACATCATGATAAGTGGAGAAAAGATTGAAGTTGTCAAGGATTTCATTTTACTTGGATCCACAATCAACGCCCATGGAAGCAGCAGTCAAGAAATCAAAAGATGCATTGCACTGGGTGAATCTGCTGCAAAAGACCTCTTTAAAGTGTTGAAAAGCAAAGATGTCACCTTGAAGACTAAGGTGCAGTTGACCCAAGCCATGGTATTTTTCGTCGCCTAATATGCATGTGAAAGCTGGACAATGAATAAGGAAGACTGAAGAAGAATTGATGGCTTTGAATTATGGTGTTGGCAAAAAATATTGAATATAACGTGAACTGCCAAAAGAACAAACAAGTCTGTCTTAGAAGAAGTACAACCAGAATGCTCCTTAGAAGCAAGGATGGCGAGACTTCGTCTCACATACTTTAGACATGTTATCAGGAGGGATCAGTCCCTGGAAAAGGACATTATGCTCGGTAAAGTAGAGGGTCAACAAAAAACATGAAGACCCTCAAAGAGATGGATTGACGCGGTGGCTGCAACAATGGGCTCAAGCATAACAATGATCATGAGGATTGTGCAGGACTGGACTGTGTTTCTTTCTGTTGTACACAGGGTGGCTGTGAGTCAGAACTAACTGGACTACACCTGACAACCACAAAACATACCTGTGGTTATAATCCCATTTGGAAATGGGTTGTCTTTCTTATGTTAATGAATCAGTATTAGTCTAGGTTGTGGCTTGAGTCAATCTTTTTTTTAAGCAAGTAGGTGAGGAAGCACAGATGGGGGAAGATAGATGCCAAGCTTCACGAAAATCACCAAGGAACCAAGGAACAAGGACTTTCCCCAGAGCCGACACAGACAGAAAGAGTTCCTCTAGAGCCAGCAGCCTGAATTCAGACTTTGAGCCTCCTAACCTTCAAGAAAATAAGTTTCTGACTGTTAAAGCCATCCACTTGTGGTATTTCTGTTATAGCAGCACCAGATAACTAAGAAAAAAAAAAAGTGTACATTTTTGTGTAAATTGTATGAGAATTTGTCAGAACTCCTGTGCTTAAAGGACAAAAACTGGTAGCAGTCATATTACAGTGGCTATATCTTTGTGTGATAGTGCATGTTTTATGAATTTCAATATACTGGATTCCATTTTAGCATGTATGATGTTTCTTGTCCTGACAAAAGTTGGCGGTTCTAGACGAAACAGCCTGGAAAGCTAACATTTGGCAGAGCAGGGGTCTGAAGAAACAAGGGTCCCAGTGACAAAGCTATACATATCTATGAGAATTCAATGCATGTGATATGAATTTGACAATACAATTGAAGAGTTCCATACAACACAACAACTTAAAATATGTTTGAACTGCTCTTGTGAATACCTAATTTCAGGTTAATTTTGTGTGGTTTTCAAAATTACTAATAATATCAAAACTCAAATATGATGTGAAGGAAATTTCCAAGTGGAGGCCACAAACAGAAACTGAGAGATGGACGAAAGCTTCAGGATGTAAAAATTCTTATGTTTGTTTATTTATTAGCTTTCTAAAATTTGTAATTTGTTATTTCTTTTCTCATCCTAAGAAAATATTCACTTTCATACAGAATTTCGTCTTAGGCACTTTTCATTCTCTTAAGTCCCACCACTGACCCACTGCCATTGAGTCGATTCTGACTCATAGCGACCCTATAGGACAGAGTAGAACTGCCCCATAGAGTTTCCGAGGAGCACCTGGTGGATTCAAACTGCCAACCCTCTGGTTAGCAGCCGTCACACTTAACCACTATGCCACCAGGGTTTCCTTCTCTTAAGTAGGGCCCCCCAAAATGTAGATGCTTCAGACCCCCACAAGGTGGATCTGGTGTGGGTAAATTCAGAAACTTTCCAGAAGAATAAAGCTTGAGAGAAGTACCGGAAAGGTTTGCATCCTATTTTGTGATTTCTAAATTTCCTAAATTGTGCTTCCTGCCAGAATTTTGTGAGGATGCTAACCCCTTCTTACTGGTCTCTGACAATTTGGAGCCCCCGGAAGGCATTTCTCATTTAGTGGGCCCCTACCAGAGAGGCATCCACCAAAAATAGCCATATTTGATATTAAAAGAGGTATTGAAAGTGATTCCAAAGACTCCAGGCAAAATGTCAGAGAGGAGCTTCAACTGAAAAAAAAAAAAAAAAGAGTTAAATTTAATGTAAATACCATTAATTGTTTTGATTTTTTAAAATTTAGAGTCAACCTTTTTCTACAATATAGTATTATTCATAAATACATGTTCCAGAGAAGGTAATCCAGCATAATGCCATTACACAGACTTATAGCTGATCTTTGAAATATAAATTGGAATGCTTTTTAAAAATACCCATATTTTTATTTCCATTTCCTTTAAGGAAAAAAAAAAAAAAAATCCTTGCTGACTTCTGCAATATCCAAGCAGTAAATCCAGACTGCTCATTTAAGCCTGAGTGTTTCCAGACGATAGACAAATCTGACTGCATGTTTGCATGAGCCCTGCTTTCTGTTAGGGAGCTGTAGTTTACAGATTCATTGCTACAATACAGGCTAAGTCCTTTCATTAGCAGAGTAAGTATAATGCACGAGTCGGTATTAATCACCAGGGCTAACCTCCCAGGCCATCACTAGAATTTTTTGCCAGGGTATTAACAGGAAAATAACAGCTGTTTGTATAAAGAAACTAGGAACTCATTTGCACCTTGACTGGAGGCAATAGGGAGATTAATGTGTGCTGTCAGCTCTACAGGTTTAATCTGACTTGAGCTAAAATAGCATCAGTGCGCATCTCCTCTTGCCATTCACTCCCCCTGAATGCTGATTAATTTACTCTCATTTCGCCCTGAATGCTGCCAGGCAGTAATGAGTTGTAGCCATCTGGCAGTACTATTTTATCTTCCCTACTAAAAAGCAGCAGAGCCGGGGACATTCCTTTCATGGGTGTCCTGCCAGCTGCTCCAAGTTCACGGCCCTTCTCTCAGAGAAGGCAGGGAAGATGTTGGTCCGGACAGTGGATTCCTAAACTGGCTTACAGTTTTTGTGTCGGAGCTAGTGAGCAAACCAAAACCACCAAACCCATTGCGTTGAGTCAATTCCTACTCACAACGACCTTATAGGACAAAGTAGAACTGACCCATATGGTTTCCAAGGAGCAGCTGGTGAATTTGAACTGCCCAACTTTTGGTAAACAGAGAGCTCTTAACCACGGCGCTACCAGGGCTCTCAATTTCAGAATCGAGAGAGATGGAAAACAGGGCCTGTATGTCAGAGTTAACAGTTAAGTCACATAAAAAGAGATTTGCAAACTATAACTACTGCTATAAAATGGTATTTTATAGACACATAATGATACAAGGCACAGAGAGATGAAGTTCTTTCTAGACATATAAAACAATATTCTTAATATTGTCTTACTCTAAGAAGAACAGAAAACCATCTGGTCTCAGTAATTGCTTCCACATATAATTTTTTTGCATATGATTTGCAGTGTAATCAGACATATTAGCTCGTTAAGGGTAAGAAAATAATAAAACTGACAAAATTTAATTCTATGTCAAGTATGCTGTGTTTTAAAAACAACTTTATTGAGTATAGCTTACCTACAATAAAATGCACCCATTTAAGTGTATATTTCAGTGAATTTTGGCACATTTATATGCCCATGTAATCAACACCACAACCAAGATATATTCCCATGGTTACAAAAAAGTGTGCCTTGTGCCATTTCCCAGTCAATCTCCTCCACTCCCAGCCCCTGGCAACCTCTGATATTATTTCTGTCCATGTAGATTAAGTTGATCTTTACTTACTGTTGTTGTTAGGTTTCTTCAAGTCGGTACTAACTCATAGTGACCCTATGTACAACAAAAAAACACTGCTCGGTCCTGCGCCATCCTCACAATCATTGCTGTGTTTGAGCCCATTGTTGCAGCCACTGTGGCAATCCATCTCTTGAGGGTCTTCCTATTTTTTGTTGACCCTCTACTTTACCAAGCATGATGTTCTTCTCCGGGGACTGGTCCCTCTTGATAACGTGTCCAAAATATGTGAGATGAAGTCTCGCCATCCTCGCTTATAAGGAGCATTCTGGCTGTACTTCTTCCAAGACAGATTTGTTCATTCTTCTGGCAGTTCATGCTATACTCAGTATTTTTCACTGATACCATAATTCAAGGGCATCATTTCCTCTTCAATCTTCCTTATTCATTGCCCAGCTTTTGCATGCATATGAGGCCACTGAAAATACTATAGCTCGGGTTAGGCACACCTTAGTCCTTAAAGTGACATCTTTGCTTTTTAACATTTTAAAGAGGTCTTTTGCAGCAGATTTGCCCAGTGCAATAATACATTGATTAATTCCTTGACTGCTGCTTCCATGGGCATGGGTTGTGGATCCAAGTAAAATGAAATTCTTGACAACTTCAATGTTTTCTCTTTTTATCATGATGTTGCTTATTGGTCCAGTCGTGAGGATTTTTGTTTTCTTTATGTTGAGGTGTAATTCATAGTGAAGGTTGTAAACTTTGATCTTCATCAGTAAGTACGTCAAGTCTTCTTCACTTTTAGCAAGCAAGGTTATCTGTAGATCTTACGTTGTTAATGAGTCTTCCTTCAGTCCTGATGCTGGTTCTTCTTCACTGTCATGGATTGAATTGTTCCCCCCAAAATATGTATATCAATATGGCCAGGCCATGATTCTCAGTGTTATGTGATTGTCCACCATTTTTTCATCTGATGTGATTTTCCTATGTGTTGTAAATCCTGCCTCTATGTTAACGAGGCGGGATTGGTGGTGGTAATGTTAATGAGGCCGAACTCAATCTACAAGATTGGATCGTATCTTGAGCCAATTTCTTTTGGGATATAAAGGAAAGAAGCAAGCAGAGAGACAGGGGAACCTCATACCACCAAGAAAGCAGCACCAGGAGCAGAGAGCATCTCTTGGCCCCGGGGTTCCTGTACAGAGAAGCTTCTAGTCCAGGGGAAGATGGACGACAAAGACCTTCCTCCAGAGCCAACAGAGAAAGCCTTCCCCTGGGGCTGACGCCCTGAATTTGGACTTGTAGCCTACGAGACCGTGAGAGAATAAATTTCTCTTTGTTAAAGCCATCCACTTGTGGTATTTCTGTTAAAGCCACACTAGATGACTGAAACATTCATATAGTCCACTTTCTTGGATTATTTACTCAGCATACAGTTTGAATAAGCATGATGAAGAGATACAACCCTGATGCACACCTTTCCTGACTTTAAACCACACAGTATCCTCTTGTTCGGCTCCCCCTTGGTCTATGTACAGGTTCCTCAAGAGCACAATTAAGTGTTCTGGAATTACTATTCTTCACAATGTTATCCATAATTTGTTATGATCCACTCAGCCAAACACCTTTGCATAGTCAATAAAACACACGTAAACATCTTTATGGTATTCTCTGCTTTCAGGCAAGATGCATCTGACATCAGCAATGGTATCCCCGGTTCCATGTCCTCTTCTGAATTTGGTTTGAATTTCTGGCAGTTCCCTGTCAATGTATTGCTGCAACTGTTTGTGAATTATCTTCAGCATAATTTTACTTGAATGTGATACTAATGATATTATTTGATAATTTCTGCATTCTCTTGGGTCACCTTTCTTTGGAATGGGCACAAATAGCTGTCTTCCAAATTTCTTGGTACAGACGAGCGAGTGCTTCCATCGTTACATCCATTTGTTGAAATATCTCAATTGGTATTCCATCAGTTCATGGATCCTTATTTTTCGCCAACGTGTTCAGTGCAGCTTTGACTTCTTTCTTCAGGATCGTTGGTTCTGATCAGATGGTACCTTCTGAAATGATTGAACTTTTACCAATTCTTTTTTGTACAGTGACTCTGTGATCTTCACTGGAGTTTCATATTAATTGAATCTTACTCCGTGTATGGTTTTGTTTGGCTTCTTTTGCTTAGCATATTTCATCCATACTGTTGCATTTTTTGATAACTAATTCCTCTTTATTGCTGAATAGTATTCCACTGATGGATATGCCATAATTTATCCATTTACCTGTTGATGGACATTTGATTTCCTGTTTTTAACTATTATGAAAAAATTTCTATGAACATTTGTCCATAGGTCTTTGCGAGAATGTATAATTTCATCCCTCTTGACTAAATTGCTTAGGAATGGAATTGCTAATTCTGAAAGGTCACAGCCTTCAAACCCTCTGGGGTAGGTCTACTCTGCACACATGGGCTCGCTGTGAGTTGGAATTGACTCAATGGAAACTAGCAACAACATGGTAAGTGGAGATCCCTGGGTGGCACCAACGGTTAGTGTACAACTACTAACCGAAAGGTTGGTGGTTTGAACCCATACAGTGGTGCCGTGGAAGAAAGTCCTGGCAAACTGCTTACATAAAGATTACAGACAAGAAAACTCTATGGAGCAGTTCTACTGTGACACACATGGGGTCGCTATGAGTCAGAGTTGACCTGATGGCAACTTTTTTTTTAGTAGTAAGTGGATGTTTAAAGAAACTGCCAAACAGCTTTGCAAAAATGATTATTCCATTTTATAATCCCACCAGCAATATATGAGGGTTCCAGCTGATCCACATTTTAGCCCACAATTGGTATTGCAATCTTTTAAAAATGTTATTTCTTTTAGTCAGTATGTAGTAATATTTCATTGGGCATTAATTTGAATTTCTCTGATGACTAATAATGTTGAGTATCTTTTCATGTGCTTCTTAGCCATTCTCAACTTCTTTTGTAAAGTTTCTGTTCAAATCTTTTGCTTGCTTTTTATTATGTTGTCTTTCTATTGCATTCTAACTCAGTTCTTCATACATTCTGGATAGAAGACCTTTGTTTGATATTTATATTGGCAATATTTTCTCCCAGTCTGTAGTGTGTCTTTTCATTTTCTTAATAACGTCTTTTTAATAACTTAAGTTTTTAATTGATGAAGTCGTGCTTATCAAATTTTTTCTTTTATGGTTTATACATTTTGTGTTTTATTTAAGAAATCTTTGCCTACCCTAAGATCATGAGGATTTTCTCCTATGTTTTCTTAAAGACGTTTAATGGGTTTAAATATTGCATTTAGGTTTGACTTAAA
This sequence comes from Elephas maximus indicus, assembly GCF_024166365.1. NCBI lineage: Eukaryota > Metazoa > Chordata > Mammalia > Proboscidea > Elephantidae > Elephas > Elephas maximus. The sequence continues at coordinate 199,559,169 of NC_064819.1, read as the reverse complement.
TTTTTGTATGGCCTGAGGTAATGGTTAAGTTTCATTTCTTCCCCAGCAACATTTGTTAAAATGACTTTCCTTCCTTACTGAATTAAATCTACATTTTTGTTGCAAATTAATTGACCATGTATATGCAGGTCTATTTCTGAGTTTTGTCTTCTGTTCAATTGATCTGTAGGTCTATCCTTCTGGCAACACCATACTTTCTTGATTACTATAGCTTTGTAGTTAAGTTTTGAAATAGTGTTAAGTCATCCAACTTTGAATTGCTTGACTTATTTTAAGTTCTTTTTTTTTTTCCAAATAATTTCAGAATCAGATTCAGAAAAAATGCCTGCTAGGATTTTGGTTGGGATGGTGTTGAATCTATAGAAAAATTTGGAGTGAAAGAAAATCTTAACAATATTGAGTCTTCCAATTTAAGAACATAGCTGCATCTTCATTTATTTAAGGCCTTTTTTCCTTTCTGTCAGCAATATTTTGTCATTTTCATATACAAGTTTGAATATATTTCATTAATTTATTCCTAAGTATTTCATATTTTGGATGCTATTATAAATGGACACTTTTAAAAATTTCAATTTTTTTTATTGTGCTTTAGGTGAAAAGCAAATTAGTTTCTCATTAAACAATACACATATTGTTTTGTGACACTGGTTGCCAACCCTGCGATGTATCAACACTCTCCCCTTCTTGACAATGGGTTACCCATTTCCATTCATCCAGCTTTCCTGTCCCCTCCTGCCTTCTAGTCCTTGCCCCTGGCCTGGTATGCCCAATTAGTCTTGTATACATGGTTGAACTATGTGTATTATTGTTTGCTTTATGGGCCTGTCTAACCTTTGGCTGAAGGGTGAACCTCAGGAGTGCATTCAGTACTGAGTTATAGGGTGTCCAGGGACAATACTCTCAGGGTTTCTCCCGTCTCCGTCAGGCTGACAAATCTGGTCTTTTTTTTTTTGAGTTAGAATTTTGTTCTACATTTTTCTCCAGTTGTGTCCATGACCCTCTATTGGGATCCCTGTCAGAGTAGTCAGTGATGGTAGCTGGGCACCATCTAGTTGTGCCGGACTCAGTCTGGTGGAGGCTATGGGTAGTTGTGGCCCATTAGTTCTTTGGACTAGTCTTTCCCTTATGTCTTTGGTTTTCTTCATTCTACCTTGCTCCAGGTGGGGTAGGACCAGTGGAGTATCTTAGGTAGCCACTCACAAGCTTAAAAAATTTCAATTTCTAATTGCTTGTTGCTGGTATATAGAAATACAATTTACTTATTTATTTTGCCAATCATTTTGAATTTATTTTAAACAGATATGTATGTTCATGTATGTGTGAATAACTTTATTATTATTGTACTTTAGGTGAAGGTTTACAAAACAAACTAACTTCTCATTTAACAATTAGTATACATTGTTTTGTGACATTGGTTACCAACTCCACTACATGTCAACACTCTCTCTTCTTGAACTCGGGTTCCCTATTGCCAACTTTCCTGTCCCCTCCTGCCTTCTAGTCCTTGCCCCTGGGCTGGCTGGTGTGCCCCTTTAGTCTCGTTTTGTTTTATGGACCTGTCTAATCTTTGGCTGAAGGGTGAACCTCAGGAGTAACTTCTTTACTAAAAGGGTATCCAGGGGCCGTACTCTCAGGGTTTCTCCAGTCTCTGTCAGACAAGTAAGCCTGGTCTTTTTTTGTAAGTTAGAACTTTGTTCTACATTTTTCTCCAGCTCAGTCTGGAACCGTCTATTGTGATCCCTGTCAGAGAAGTTGGTGGTGGTAGCCGGGCACCATCTAATTGTGCTGGACTCAGTCTGGTGGAGGCTGTGGTAGTTGTGGCCCATTCAGACTAATCTTTCCCTTATGTCTTTGTTTTCCTTCATTCTCCCTTGCTCCAGATGGGGTGAGACCAGTGGAGTACCTTAGATGGCTGATCACAAACTTTTAAGACCCCACGCACTGCTCACCAAAGTAGAATGTAGAACAATTTCTTTATAAAGTATGTTATGCCAAGTGAACTAGATGTTCCCTGAGACCATGGTCCCCACAGCCCTCAGCACAGTAATTCAGTCCTCCAGGGGGCTTGGGTGTGTCTGTGGAGCTCTATGGAGCTTCTGGAAACCCCGGTAGTGTAGTGGTTAAGAGCTATGGCTGTTAATCAAAAGGTTGGCAGTTTGAACCCACCAGGCGCTCTTTGGAAACCCTATGGGGCAGTTCTACTCTGTCCTATAGGGTTGCTATGAGTCAGAATCGACTCAAAGGGAACAGGTATGGAATTCCATGACCTTGCCTTGGACAAGTTGTGCTGGCTTCCCCAGTATTGTGTACCATCTTACCCTTCACAAAATTTACCACTTATCTATTGTCTATTTAGTGTTTTCCCACCTCCATCTTTCCACTCCCTCATACCTATCAAAGATTGTTTCTTTTTGTGTGTAAACCTTTTCAAGAGTTTTTATAGTAGTGATCTTATCCAATATTTTTGTCCTTTTGTGATTGACTTATTTCACTCAGCATAATGCCCTCCAGATTGAACCATCTGCTTTGCAGATTCTTCATTGTTCTTTATCCTTGGATAATATTCCATCGTGTATATGTACCATAGTTTGTTTATCCATTCATCTGTTGATGGGCATCTAGGTTGTTTCCATCTTTTTGCTATTGTGAACCATGTTGTAATGAACATGGATGTGCATATGTCTATTCATGTGATGGCTCTTATTTCTCTATGATATATTCCTTGGAGTGGGATTGCTGGATCATATGGTATTTCAATTTGTAGCTTTCTAAGGAAGCGCCATATTGTTTTCCAAAATGATTGTACCATTTTGCATTCCTGCCAGCAGTGCATAAGAATTCAAGTCTCCCTGCAGCCTCTCCAACATTTGTTATTTCCTGTGTTTCTGATTCATACCAGTAATGCTGGGGTGAGATGGTGTCTCATTATGGCTTTGATTTGCATTTCTCTAATGGCTGGTGATCCTGAGCCTTTCCTCCTGTGTCTGTTAGCCATTTGAGTGTCATCTTAGGTGAAGTGTCGGTTCATTTCCTTTGCCCATTTTTTAATTGGATTATTTGTCTTTTTGTTGCAGAGGTGTTGAATTTTTGCATAGATTTTAGAAATTTGATCTTTGTTGGATTTGTCATAACCAAATTTTTTTTTCACAGTCTTTTTACTCTTGGTGAAATCTTTTGATGAGTGTAAGTGTTTAATTTTTAGAAGATCCCAGTTATCTAGCTAATCTTCTGGAGTTTGTGTGTTGCTAGTTGTGGTTTGTATCCTGTTAATGCTGTATATTAGGGCCTCTAGTGTTCATCCTATTTTTGTTCCATGATCTTTATACTTTTTGGTTTTATATTTAGGTCTTTGATCCATTTGGAATTAGTTTTTGTATATGGTGTGAAGTATGGGTCCTGTTTCCTTTTTTTGCAGTTTGACGTCCAGTTTTGCCAGCACCGTTTGTTAAAAAGACTGTCTTTTCCCCATTTGATGGACTTTGGGCCCTTGTTGAAGATCAGGTGGCCATAGGTGGATGGATTTACATCTGGGTTCTCAATTCTGTTCCACTGGTCAATGTGTCTGCCATTGTACCAGTACCAGGCTGTTTTGACTACCATAGCTGTATAGCAGGTTCTGAGGTCAGGTAGTGTGAGTCTTCCTACTTTATTCTTCTTCTTCAGTAGTGCCTTACTTATCTGGGGGCTCTTCCCTTTCCATATAAAGTTAATGATTAGTTTTTCCATCTCTTTAAAGAATGCTGTTGGTATTTGGATAGAGATTGCCTTGTATTTGTAAGTGACATTTTTACAATGTTGAGTCTGCCTATCCATGAACATGATACATTTTTCCATTTACATAGATCTCTTTTGTTTTCTTGCAGTAGTGTTTTGTAATTTCTTTGTAGAGATCTTTTAATCCCTGGTTAACTTTATTCCTAAGTATTTTATTTTTTAGGAGCTATTATATATTATAAATGGTATTGTTTTCCTGATTTCCTTTATGTCGTTCTCTTTATTGGTGTATAGAAATCCAACTGATTTCTGTTTATCTTGTATCCTGCTATTCTGCTGAATTTTTCTATTAGTTCCGGTAGTTTTCTTGTGGAGTCTTTTGGGTTTTCTATGATTAGTATCATATCCACAAATAGGTACAGTTTTACTTTTTCATTTCCAGTTTGGATGTGCTTTATTTCATTTTCTTGCCTTATTGCTTTAGTGAGGACTTCCAGCACAATGTTAAATAGGAGTGATGATAAAAGGCATCTTTTTTTTTTTGTCTTGTTCCTGTTCTCAAGAGGAATGTTTTCGACCTCTCTCCATAAAAAATGATGTTGGCTGTTGGTTTTGTACAGATGTCCTTTATCCTGTTGAGTAATTCCCCTTTCGTACCTATTTTATTGAGAGTTTTTATCAGGAATGGGTGTTGGATTTTGTTGAATGCCTTTTCTGCTTTGATTGAGTTGATCACGTGATTCTTTTATTTGTGTGGTGAGTTGTGTTGATTGATTTTCTAGTGTTGAACCATCCTTGCATACCTAGTATGAATCCCACTTGTTTGTGGTGTATATTTTTGATATGATGCTGAATTCTAATGGCTATAATTTTGTTGAGAATTTTTGCATCTATATTCATGAGAGATATTGGCCTGTAATTTTCTTTTTTGTGGTCTCTTTGCCTGGTTTTGGTATCTGGGTTATGTTGGTTTCCTTGAATGATTTTGGAAGTATCCCTTCATTTTCTATGTTCTGAAATAGTTTGAGTAGTACTGGTGTAAGCTCTTCTCTGAATGTTTGGTAGAATTCTCCAGTGAAGTCATCTGGCCCAGGTCTTTTTTTGGTTGGGATTTTTTTTTTTTTTAACCTTTTCATTCTCTTCTCTTGTTATGGGTCTGTTCAGCTTTTCAACATCATTTTGTGTTAGCTTGCATAAGTAGTGTGTTTCTAGAAACTTGTCCATCTAGGTTTTCAAATTTGTTGGAGTATAGTTTTTCGTAATACTCTGTTATGACCCTTTTTATTTCAGTTGGCTGTGTTGTAATGCCCTCCATTTCATTTCTTACTTGGGTTTTTTGTGTCCTCTCCCATTTTTCTTTTGTCAATTTGGCTAGTGATTTGTTGATTTTGTTGATGCTTTCAAAGATCCAGCTTTTGGTTTTGTTGATTCTTTCTATTGTTTTTCTATTCTCTATTTCATTTATTTCTGCTCTGATCTTTATAGAAATACAATTAATTTTTGTATATTGACCTACTATCTTGAGACCCTTCTAAACTTGCTTATGTCATTATTAATTTTAGGAACTCTTTTCATAGATTCGTTTGGACTTTATGTGTCATCTGTACAAAAAGAGAGTTTTACTTCGTTCTTTCTAATCTGTATGCCCGTTATTCTTTTCTTTTTTGTCTAGTTATACTCTGCTTCGCAAATTCTAACTGCCTTAGCTTCCGCAATCTTAATCTCTGAATCCTCAACTCAGCAAGGTAGCCAGGCTCCGTTTGGGTTTGTTCTCCCTGTCCTACAGTCTTGAGATTGCCTCTTAACAGAAATCCTCGGCAATGGTAGGGCTTATTATAATTTTACCTTTCTCTTAAGGATTATAGTTGTCCACTGTCCAATATCTGAAAATAATTTTTCCCCCATTTTCAGTTTTCTAGGGTCACTATTAGTCGGAATTGACATGATGGCAGTGGGTTTTGTTCTTTGGTTTAGCTGTTTATTGCAGAAGGGTAATTCTGGACTCTGTTACTTCTTCATGGCTAGAAATAGAAGTGGATACTATGTGTTATTTAATTGTCCATAGGTTTACTATTATTATTATTACTTTAACTTTGAAACTTGCCATGTGACTGAGCCAGTTTTGTTCTGGTAGGGGAGGGGAGTTTTGATTAGTGTTTCTCAACCCAGCCTGTATCAGACTTATTTGGGAGCTTCTGAAAAATATCAGTGTTCAAGCTGCTTACTTGGAGATTCTGATTTAAATGGCATCTGTAGTTTTCAAAAGCTCCCAGTTGATTATAATATGTAGTTAGGGTTGAGATCTACTCAACCAAGGCTACACATTACTTTCAAAACTCTACATCACTTGCCAAATACCATATTTTCCTGCAAATAATGTATGTCTTCTGCATTTACTTGCCAGCCATGCCCTCCCCCTGTAAGGCACCCTCACAAGCACCGCTATGCCAGTCCTCTTCCACATATTCCTGTAAAAAAAAAAATGTAGCATAGCACTTATGAAAATACCTTGTGAATGGAGGGTGTGGCCAGCAAACAAAGACAGAAAACGTGCGTTATTTGTGTAAAAATACGATATGTGTTCCATGGCATCCTAGTGTGACAAAAATGGCTTACATGTGTACTGAATTGTATATCTCTTCATCCCTGGGAATGTCCAGTCTTGTCTGGAGCCCTTGCCAGTTTCTCCAGCAGGAATTAGCCTCTTCAGTTTATTCCAGTATGTCACACAAATGTCATCATTTCCCAGACATGTTGTTGGAAAACATTGGAGCTTTAGTGGCTAAAACCCAAGCCCTTTGCTTTTGAGTTGATTCTGACTCATGGAACCTGTGTGTTACAGAGTAGAACTTCCCCTTAGGATTTTCTTGCCTGTAGTTTTTACAGAAAGAGATCACCAGGCCTTCCTTCTGCAGCACAACTGGGTAGCTTCCAACCATCAACCTTTAGGTTAGCACTTGAGTACAAACTGTGCAACTCAAGGAGACCAGTCCTTCTATAACCTCTCTTGTCTTTAGAGCCAGCTCAAATGCTACAAAACCTTTTTCTGAACCCCAGGTGAGGAACAATCCCTTTGTCTTCCCACCCATACCCGTTGCACCATATGTGCACCTCTATGACCACATTTCTTGTAGTGGATCCAATATTAGAGTTTTTTTAATATCTCCTTTTCCTTCCTATTACCTAAAAAAAAAACCTAGTGGAGTGTTTTGTGCTTAATGTTTATTATATTTGGTAGACCATTTTGGAGCTTAAAGTCTGAAAGTATTCTGTGGGCAAAAATATTTCCTGTCCTATTGAAAATATTTCTTTCTGTTGTACATAGGGTTGCTATGAGTTGAAACTGACTCAATAGCACCTAATAACAACGACATTGAAAATATATTCTATCCAAATATGTTTTCAGATTCTTCATAAGTCAATTAAGTTGGAGAGGAATACAAACCCAAGATTTTATATTTTTTGTAGTGACACTTAAACTCATTTCATGTCTCTAATCTTCTTTCGCACTTAATTAATTTTGTCCTTTAGGGAGAAGAATTTGGTACTGCCTTTCCACCTTTAGGCATTTACACTTCAGAACTAAAATTGCTTGATTTTGATGAATTTTGCTATTTATATCATGTTAGCTTTTAAGTCCAAAAACATGTAATAGGTTAGATTATTTTTTTCAAATTAGTAAATGAATAAAATTAATTTCCATGAGGATAATGTGGAAGAATATGCAAAAATTAGTTGGTATTATTATTGGCATTATCTATTCAGCCACATAACACCTAGCTTCTTATGTTCTCTTGATCCTTTTTAACATTAATATTGACATGACCAGGGCCATTCTGCCTAATATGGTGACTTTGCATAAATTAGGACAAGGCACGTCCTCTGGGCGTCGCTTGACAGAGGGCTGGATTATAGCCTCATTTATCCCTGAGTCAGGCATCCTTGTACAGTGTACAACCTGTGCAACCATGCATGGTGGCTCTAGAATGACCTCTATGATAACCTCTATAATTTTAGTGCAATTGTTTATTTCTGTGCAATTGGACGTACTTCCAAGAGGTAAAAAACAGATTGAATTTACCTCAGCTGAGCATAAGACACATGAACACTAACAAGAAATTACATTGGAAGGAGAAATTAAGAAATATTTTACTAGAGTTAAGGTCCCTGGATGGCACAAATGATTTGCGCTCCCTTCAAACCCACCCATCAGTGCCACTGACGAAAGGCCTGGTGATCTGCTTCTGTAAAGATTACAGTCATGAGAAACCTATGGAGTTGTTCTACTCTGTAAAACATGAATGCATACATTGTCCACTTAATGGAATCCTTAAATGGTTGCATTTGACCTTAAGTGGTCGATGTTGTAACTGGCAAAATAAATGAGTTGTATGCTTCGCTAAAGATTTGGCAGGATGGAAGTAATGAATTTCATGTGGGCTTGCTTGTGTTTTTTCTTGTTGTAAATCACTGTGATTAGTGAACGTCGGTCTTAAGTGAATGGCCTCACTCATTAGTCAGTGTGGTCCTTTATCTACCTACTAGTCACCATGAGTCAGAATCGACTTGATGGCAATGGATTTCCTTTATTTTTATTTTTTTACTAGAGCCATCTAAATCTCAGCTGCATGGTTACTCCTTGTGGAAAAAAAAAAAAAAAAGCTCAACTAAAATCAAAGGTGGAAAATGAGGTAAATGTTTTGCTTTTATGACACAAATATTAAGGCAGGGATAAGAAGAAATGTGGGATAGGGGCCAAGACACTGAAAAGGCTTTGGCTGATGACCGCCATTAATGGCGTGTTTTGGTTGGCTAAGACCCAAGGGAAACACCACATTAAGCCAAATGGCTGAATGTACCTGCTCAGCCTCTGGCTACAAAGAGAAAAGCAGTGGCTGTTGGTTGTCAGTAAGGAAGAATCAAGGACAATGCTGAACAAGTGCCAGAGTACTGATAGGAAAGGACCACACATGAAGTCCTTTGTGAACTAATTACTCTGAAATCTTAGATTTCTCACCAACCATGAAATTTAACTTGGGTGGAATAAGCGCATTGCTTATCCATTGGTTACTTTCTTGATGACTTTGGAGCTACTTCTCAAAATGCGTGGAGGGGAGGAAATGGAACACCAGCATTTTTTCAACAGTCTCATTTACTATTGGGTGTCAAGTGCTTTCACATACATTGTCTCATTTAAAGGAATCTTTAAATGGTTGCATTTGACCTTAAGTGGTCGATGTTGTAACTGGCAAAAGAATGAGTCGTATGCTTCTCTTACAGATTTGGCAGGATGGGATTAATGAATTTCACGTCAGCTTGCCTGTGTTTTTTCTTGTTATAAATCACCGTGATTAGTGAACGTAGGTCTTAAATGAATGCTCTCATTCATTAGTCAGTGTGGTCCTTTCTTATTCTACCTACTTGTTCTTGTTCTTTTTCTTTCCCGTTGCTGATTTTCTTGATCTGCTTTGCCCCTGCCTTCTTTATTTTTGGTCAACATCCTGTGTCAGTAACCTGCTGATTTCCCAAAGCCCTCAGACCTCATTTGTTGTACAGCACTCTCCTCCAATCAGGGCCTCATCAGAGGTACATGCTGCCCTCTGGGGTTCTTAGATAATGGACTACAATCAACGACATTAAGAGGCTATAAGAGGCTATAGTCTGCAATTATTTTTGCATTGTTTTTTCTATTGTTTCTTAAAGGGGAAATATCTTCACAGGCAAATAGGAGGCTTTGTCTCCACCATTGCCTAGTTTATTATCCTTGTTAAAACTGAGTGTGGCTAAAGGATATTCATTTGGGGGGCTGAGTGAAGAATGTAAAGGAAGAAGGATCTAAAAAATATTCTTAATTGTTTACTATTGTGATTTAATCTGCACTGAAGAAATAGAATAAACACAAGCTCTGCTCAGCTCACACTCATGTGGGGGCCCAGCCTATAGGCCTATAGGAGCTTGTGTCTCGAGAAGTAGTTTATTTGGGTTTTGTGACTTGGCAAGTACTGCACAGACTTGCATTGACCTACAATGGCTGACCATGTAGACCTTATAGACAAATATCCCCAAATGCAAAGTCATCATTTGAAACTTTGTGATCTTGGAAACACTGAGAAGTTCAATGCTAGATTATTTATACTCATCTCAGGTCTTTATTCAGGACAATTTGCCTTCATTTACTCACCTGCTTACTTTTAGATCTTTAAGTATCCAAGTTCCAAAGGGAAGATCTCTGTTCTTGAGGAGCAGACAGAAACAAACCATTTTACATACAATGTGTTATAAAATGCATCAAGGAGGGGCTACCTGGCCTGGGAGCTTGGTGAAGGTGTCTCCGAGGAAATCCAGGGTTTGAAAGTACCTTTAGTGTCCTGTGAGTGACAGGTTATCAGACAGATATGTGGGAGAGGGGAAAAAGGGGGTATTCCAGGCAGTGGGAACAGCATCTATAAAAGTGAAGGTGTGATGTGTTCAGGGAACAGTGAGTACTTGGGGTGGGTGTGAGGGTAAGGAGAGGGGAGAGGGAGGAGATGAAGATGGAAAGATGGGTGTCTTTGTTACCTAGTGCTGCTACAACAGAAATACCACAACAGGGTAGCTTTAAAGAACAGAAATTTATTTTCTCACAGTTCAAGAGGCTAGAAGTCTGTATTCAGGGCATGGCTTTAAAGCCATCTTTCCTGATGTATTTCATCCTGGAGTATCTGCCAGCAATCCTTGGCCTTCCTGGGTTATAGATGTATCTGTTTCCCTCGTCTGTCTTCATTTTCGCCTTGTGCCTGTCTTTGTCTATTCTGCTGTTTCTATAACTCAGAAGTAGATAGATTTAGGACCCACCCTACTTTAGTATAACCTCATTAACATAACAAAGGAACACCCCTATTTCCAAACAGGGTCATAATTATGAGAACAACAGTTAGGATTTCAACACATTTTTGGTAGAGACAATTCTATCCATAACAAGGGGTTGGGTTAGATTGCCAAGGGCCTTGTCTGGACTTTTAAGGAAGTGGATTTTGCCCTATTTGTTTTGAGAGGGCAGCAGATGTTTTAATTATGGTAGCAGCATGAGTAGTTTTGTGTTATAGAAAGATAACTCTGGCTGCTACATGGAGGATGGCTACGAGCAGGGATAGTCGGGAGCCTGGGAGGCTAGTTGAAGGCTGTCACAAAGCTCAATTATAAATGTGAAAATAAGGATCAAGAAAAGTCAGACAGTCCATTAGGAATACAATCGGAAATAACCTTTAAATTTCTGTACTTTCCACTACTCTGTCTGCTACCATATTATACTTTCTGCCTTCAGAAAAGTCTTCCCAGATGGAGTACATGGGGGAAAGTACTCTTAAGGTTATCACACATTACTCGAGTGCCTTCTGATTTTTCTTTCAATTGCAGTTAGAAAATTCATGACAACTATTTGCATGAATAAAGTAAATTAGAAAGGCTGATATATTAGAATTCAAAAGGAAAAAAAAAGTCTTACATCTTGTATCACCTCAGCTCCTATGTGACATTATTTTTTCCTTTCTTCCCGCACCCCCGCCCCCAATTTCTCTTTTTCCCCTCCCTGCTGGAGGTATTTATTATATTCCCATATTCATTTACTTTAAAGAAAAAATTATATTTCTTTTGAGGTAAAAACCATATTAGCTGCATATATTTGATGAGGTCATTAATGCCTTCCTCAAAGCCAAAAATATTTCACAGGTGATAAGAAATGGTTTTGAATGTCTTGACTACAAATATTTAGAACAGTCTGTTTTTGCAAGTATAGCATCAGGGGCCGTGTCAAGAAAAAGGGAAAAATCGATGAATAATAATCTTGGTTTGCTAATAAGAGGGGAAAGCAAACAACAGAATAATTTAATTCCTCTCAGTATCAGCTTGTCTTATTCAAAGTTCTCTTAGCTGAATAAGGGTTTATTAGGTGTTGTGTTATAGTGAAGATAAAATGATATGCTGGATTATTCATACCACTGCTGAAAATTTATTTTATTTGTCCTGCTTGCTGAATCACACACTAATGAGATTTGGCTGTTATACAACTGTAACTGTTGTCATATAGCTTTACAATTACCAAAGCTAGACTCCTTTATGAAAATACAGCTAGTATATTGTTCTTTAATATTTGACACATTTTTCTTTCTCTGCTTTCTTTTCCTTTTCCTTCCCCAACTTGTTCTCCTTCATCAGTAGTATTCCCAATAAGTAATAAAGAATTTTCCCCATAAGAAGAAAAAAAGCGAGGCAGTAAATATTGATATAAATTTAATAGTATAAGTGTTTTCCTTTTAAAAGATTAGAAAAGATTAGCTTCTTCCTGTTCTAGATTGGATTAAGTCAATATAACAAAAGCTCTGCTACAGTATGTTATGGTACCTCTGGAAGCCTGACAATCTACTTCCATAAGATTATAACCATTGAAGCCCTATGGAGTGCAGTTCTACTCCGACACACATGGAGTCACCATGAGTCAGAATCTACTAAATGGCAATGGGTTATGGACATACCTGTTTAAGTGCAGAAATTCATAACTCTTAAAACAGTGACATAGGCATTTGGGATAACCTAAGGAAAACTTTCTGCAAGACACCTTGACCCTTTATAAACTGAAGAATCATCAGATATCTAGATTGCCTGCCAGCTTCTCTCCTTGGAGGAAGAGAAGGATTTAACATCAAATAATTCCTTCCTTGTCTGATTCCATCTTGTTCTTGATTACAGTTGTGTATTTTCTCTTTGCAGACCACAGCTATGCAGATACTTCAGTTTTGTCATGTCATATGGTTCACTAATCTTCAGCAGAGCTGCAGTTTGACTAAATAAGGATTTCTTCACAATGTTATAAAGTCCTTGAAGACCAGAATTGTGTTTTCGGATTCTTTTTGGCTAATACAGTCTAGCCTAGTGCCTTGCTAGTACACAGTCTGCATAATGTGCAGCAAAGATGGCTGTCACAGTTGGTAACCATGGTGAATTAGGGGACAATGCAGAAGGAAAAGCCTGTGGCCCTGCTTCTGTGACTTGAGTGTTAATCTCTGTGTGTTGTTGAGCCTCATACCTTATGAGGCTTCTCCAAGGAAACTGTACATTTGACAAAGAGCATGTTAAAGATTAGTTTCCCATACTGTTTACTGACAAGTAGGAAATTAATTTATACTTATAATTTGCATACACAACGCAAGAACAGATATAGGCTATTGATTAAGGGTACAGTACCTGGCACCATGCCTGGCACACAGTCAGTCTTAAACAAATGTTCGTTGAATGGAAATAGATTTGAAGTATAATAGAAATAGAAATGGAAATAGGAAAGGATCAGTTTTTTGAGTCAGTAAATGCCGTCTCCTTTGGCTGAAGTTTCCACAAATCTGTTGGACAAGATTAAATCCCTGGAGGAAATCTATCAACAGTGACATGTAAATTTATTGATGAGACAATGGCCACTCTCTAGATGCTATAAGGAAAACAGCCAACCTTAAATGTTATCAATGAAAAATTTTCTGTAAACATAGGCATTTTAACATTTTCTGAAAGCCTGTTGAGAAGAAAGGGCCATCACAATCAGAAATATAAATAAAGAGTAGAGGGTTAATATGGAAGTAAGGTTAGAGAAGTCTAGGGTGATAAAACTGAAGAGAACTTTCAAGATTATTAGTTCATATCCTTGGCAATACCAGGAACCCATGCAAATAAGCATGTTTGTTTCTAAGTTCTGCCAGCCTTGTAATTTGGGGGAGATTTGACTTGCAGATCCTGTAGGCAGGGTGCTGTTAGTCAAATGTGGATGCCTGGGGCAGTCCTAGCTGGAGGGCTCCTGGGCAGGGGACAGCAGCCAAGAGGTCTGAGTTGGTTTCGACAACTTGGCCATTCCCACCTTGAGAGATGGTTGGCCTCCAGGAGCCAAAACCTTGTTCCCATAAAAATGTGCCTTGCCTTTTTTTTTTTTTTTTAACAAACATCCCAGAATGTCTACTTCCAAATAAGTGTTCTTATCTAAGTTGTTCTCCTTGGGAGGTTATGTGACCATTGTTTTAAATGTCTTGGGAATTCCTCTTTCGAGAGTGCCTTTGTCTAAGCTACATTTTTTCTGAGGATTTTCAATCAGTGAAGTTATTCTTCATCCTTTAACAAAGAGGAGCTTGATTTTAGAAAACAGCCAAAAATATCTTTCAGAACCAAACTTGGTAACTAATTAAGGTGGGATTCAAACTTAAGTAAAACATGTTATTCTTCAAATAAAGAGGTCACTTGTAAAACAAAACAAAACAAAAAGATTATTAGTTCAACACCACGTGGTAAAGATGAGGTAACCAAGGTGGTTTTTGCTTTCTTAGTGTTACTCAGGTAGGTAATTCAATCTTTATTTCTCTTTCACTAATTTACTCGTTTGATAAATATTTTAAAAATGCCTGCTCTATACTAGTCACTGTCTAATGTGCTAAAAAAATAAAGAAGATGGATAGTTTTTCTACCATACCATGAATCTAAAATTGGACAGGAAGAATTTAGTTATGATGATACCATATTTTACAGTTTACAAGTACTTTTACATAGCTCATTCTATTTAACCAAGACAAACAACTTTTTGTTATGAGCACCAGATTCTCAATATTTCTTTAGCTCTGGATGGAGGAAAACCTTCTCTGAAAGATAGACCATGTTAGTGGGTATCCTCCTGTAATAAAGAAGGATCATTCACCCAGCTAACCAACAATTCAAGACCAGTGCAATTTAATACATTTTTCTTTTCTGATATTAATCCAACTTGCGCAAATTGTGAGAGTATGAACTAATCCTTCCTGAATTGATTGACCATGGATGATTGAATTACTTTAACTGTCAGGGATTTATCTCTAATCATGGTCTTTCAATCTCCAAAACAGTTACAACAATGCAAATCACCCAGATAGGCAATCAGTGGCCTACCATATCTATAAGTAAAGCCAATATTCCATACCAAACTAAACCAAACCCATTGCTTTCAAGTTGATTCTGACTAATAGCAGCCCTATAGGACAGGGTAGAACTGCCCCATAGGGTTTCCAAGACTTTAATCTTTATGGAAGCAGATTGCCACATCTTTCTCCCAAGGAGTGGCTGATGGATTTGAACCACCAACCTTTCAGGTAACAGCTGAATGCTTAACCACTGCACCAACAGGGCTCCTTAAGACCAATTTTACTCCTGACGAATATTTAACCTAATTACTGTCCCAAGTGGACTATCTGACTGGCTGTAGCATCTCAGGGCTAACGCTTTAAAGTGCTTGGAAGTGAGTTATGATATGCAACTCATTGCTGCACAAACAACAGGCTACCAGGGCGATTGTGAACAAAAGCTTACTGCCCTGGGACCCAGTGGTGGGGGAAGGAACTCTTTATGACTATAGCTTCTGGTGAACAGAAGAAAAGTACTGGCTGCTATAATGATATCTAGTATCAAACTTTATTACTTTTGTCTACCCAGGTATGGCTAGTTGTCAGGCATGCTGATGTAGTTGAAAGAGCACAAGATTTGGAAGCAAAACAAAGCCTTGAGTTCTGGCCCTTAAAGCACTTACGATCTTAATGATCCAACAAAAACAAAACAAAAAATAAACCTGTAATCATACGTCTCAAAATTAAGAACTTTAAAACTACAAGAAAAATATAAAGACTGAAGTAACAAATACCTAAAATAATTCACTGTAAGCATGTTGGTATATAATCGCTGCCTTGGCTACCTTATCTGTAAAATGGGGATACCATTAATAATAGTACCTACCCCTGCCTAGTTTAGGACCATATGAGTTAATATATGTAAAGCTTAAAGAACAGTGTATCATACACAGTAGGCACCATATAAGATTTTGCTATTAGTATTATTACTGACATATTGTATAGTTGAGGGCTTACTATACGTAATGTGACTTATAGAGAAATTTCCTGCTGGTCTGTTCAGTTCTTCCCTGGTCATTGGAGAGCTTTCCCTTTATGCTCTCCTCCCTACACATGGCTTCTAGTTCTCCTACTTATAAGAATTCTACAAATGTCCAGGAGTGTGAGATTGTAGGTTGTCTGCAAGTGATAGGTGATAAGTGCACACCTAAGGACAGCTCAGTGCTGAGTCCCTTCCACTCAGCTTCCATGTCCCTGTGAGGAAAAGGCTCTTTCTCTTCCTGCTTGGAGAACCTCCAGTCGGAATCACCTATCTCTTACCTCTTCCATCTCCTTCTGAGAAATCTCATATGTTAAATCAAGGCCTAATGTGTCCTGATGTGGCGAGAGAGAACTTGGTTTGCTATGCTGGCGTACCCAGACATCTCCTTGCTTAGCCTGCTTCTTGCGATTACTTATATTCTCGAAATCATTAGTAAAGATTGACACTAGGTAACCCGTTGCTATCGAGTCAATTCTGACTCATAGCGACCCTATAGGACAGAGTAGAATTGCCCTATAGAGTTCCAAGGACGGTCCCGGTGGATTCAAATTGCCAACCTTTTGGTTAGCAGCTGTAGCACTTAACCACTATGCCACCAGGGTTTCCGACTGTCTTAGTTGTCTAGTGCTGCTATAATAGAAACACCACAAGTGGATGGCTTTAACAAAGAGAAATTTATTCCCTCACAGCCTGTAGGTTACAAGTACAAATTGAGGGCGTCAGCTCCAGGGGAAGGCTTTCTCTCTCTGTCAGCTCTGGAGGAAGATTCCTTGTCATCAATTTTCTCCTGGTCCAGGAGCTCCTCAGGCACAAGGACCCCAGGTGCAAAGGACACGCTCTGTCCTCTGCTGCTTTCTTGGTGGTATGAGGTCCCCAACACTCCACTTGCTTCCCTTTCCTTTTATTGCTTGAAAGATAAAAGGTGGTGCAGGCCACACCCCAGGGAAACTCCCTTTACCTTGGATCAGGGAGGTGACCTGAGTAAGGGTGGTGTTACAATCCCACCCTAATCCTTTCAACAGAAAATTACAATCACAAAATGGAGGACAACCACGCAATACTGGGAATCATGGCCTAACCAAGTTGATACACACCTTTTTTGGAGGGCATAATTCAATCCGTGACACCAACAGTGGGTAAGATCCCTGATTCTTTTGACAATCTGATCCTTTGTATTACCTCACTTATTAATGAGAATTCAGGCATTTCCAGTTTCTCCTTGAGATAAATTCACAGGCATAGAAGACTTTAAAAGTTTTAAATATTAAAAATGATCAAATGGCTTCCCAAAAAGTGGTACCAATTTGTATTTCCACTTCTAACTCATCTCATTGTAACCTCATCTAACCAAGTGATCTTGAACTAGTCACTAAATCTTTCTGAGCCTAATATCCTACCTTATGAAGTTGTGGGAAAAATCAATAACATAATATGTGTGAAGGATGGTAAAGACACAAATATTATTGAGTATTTTTCTGGCTAGTATTATACTATTATTATTATCAACATCAACATCAATAACATAATGACTACAACAATGACATAAATTCTAGGCAGCAAAATTTGAGGTGAAATTACCAGATATTGTATTTATAACTTAACTCAGAGATGTTCCTGAGTAGTGACTACAGCCAACGGTGGATGTTATCTGAGGACAAACTCCCCAATTTCTTGGGGAATGCAACTTGACCAGGAGCAGGATCTGAAGGTGTGATGTGTTTGCTGATCTCCTGGAGTCCTATTTCTATAGTTTGGAAAAGTTTCCAATTTGGTGGGATGAGACAGATAATTTAACACATGGAGTGTTTTTCTTAGAGGAGGGCCACTTCCCATAGCCAAAACCTGCTTTGGAAGTGTGGCTATGGCTATGTGGCCCAGAAGTGAATGTCACAGAAAAGGTACCTGGGTTGGCTGTTCGAAGTATACAATGCTGACTCTCCTGAGGCTGACTGTTGGAGGTCCTCTTCTGACCCAGGAGTTTCCTGGCTTGCAATTGTGTCATCTTAGAAACTACAGCTCTTCATTTTATCTAAAGGAGAAAATTCCATGAAGGGTTCCTGGTTCAAGGTGAATATTTTGCACAAGAAGTTTCACTTGCTCAAGTGCACGCTTTCTTTTCTCACTGTCATGAATTTAATAACTCTCAGAATGACCTTCTGAAGAGCATCCCCTCAAAGGCTGGTTGTCTTCTAGGTCACTTTATTTCTTTGACAAGCCATGCTTTTTTCAAAACAAATTTTCTTTTTTCCCTGATGTTTTAGTTTGATTTTTCTCATTTGTCCTGTCAAAGTGAAAAATGTTTCTCTTGGCCCATTTTACCTTATACTGTTGACAGGATGAAAAACGCTCAGGCATTTGAGTTGGTGCTCAGATGGTCCCCCCTCTACCATGTCAATCGGAAAGCTATTCATCTTTGCTTCCACACCTTCTCATAGTGACGGTGGGCTAGGTGACTGTTTAAAATTAGCTCATCTTGATTTATGAATGGACTTTGAATAAAGAATTTCACTGTTACTAAATGCATTAATATCATTTTTCTGTCATGGTTTTGGCAAGCACTTCTATATATTGATACGCAATTTTTGTAGATTGTATGGGTATAGACATGAAGGAAGGGAGGAGGAGATCCTTGAAACTTACTGAAGGTTTGGACTCAGTCACAAAAAATATCTGGAATATATGTGATTGTGCGTGGAAATAATTACAAACTTGCTATAAACAGTAGCAAATATCTGTGGTGGTAATCATGTAATGAATCATATGAAAGTTGAGCCATGAATTAACTGAGACTACATGAAGACAAGGAAAGAACACTTCTCATTATGGTGATTCAAAATAATATGATTGGTCAATTTTTTATCTTTGAAACTTATATACTAGAGCACACACAGTAGCTAGAGCGTTCATTTTAAAACATAAGTCAGATCCTGCCTGAAGCCCAGCAATGGCTCCCAGTTTCACTAAGAATAAAAACAGTTTCACCATGGCCTATGTCATGGATTAATTGTGTCCCCAAAAAATATGTGTCAACTTGGCTAGGCCATGATTCCCAGTATTGTGTGATTGTCCACTGTTTTCTCATCTGTTGTGATTTTCCTAAGTGTTATAAATCCTATCTCTATGATGTTAATGAGACAGGACTCAATTTACATGATTAGGTTGTATCTTAAGTCAATCTCTTTTGAGATATAAAAGAGAGAAGCAAGCAGAGAGACAGGGGGACTTCATACCACTAAGAAAGCAGTGCTGGGAGCAGAGCACATCCTTTGGACCTAGGGTTCCTGCGTGGAGAAACTCCTAGACTAAGGAAAGATTGATGACAAGGATCTTCCTCAAAAGCCAAAAGAGAGAGAAAGCCTTCCCCTGGAGCTGAAGCCCTGAATCTGGATTTCTAGCCTACTAGGCTGTTTGTTAAAGCCATCCATTATGGTGGTTCTGTTATAGCAGCACTAGATAACTAAGACAGCCTATGAGGCCCTAAACGATATGGTCTACTGTCATGTTTTTGAACTAGTCTCCTACTCTTCTTTCTCTCCCTCATTCCCTGCATGTCAGCCACACTGGCCCCCTTGTTATTCTTTGAATATGCCAGATACACTCTGCCTTAGGGACTTTGCACTGGCTGTTCTTACTGCTGGAATTTTCTTTGCCCGTGTACCAATGTGGCTTCTCATTGTCTCTCAAGTCTTTGCTCAAATGTCACCTTCTCAGTAGACTATCCCTAACCACCCTTTATAAGCAGTAAGCCTCCCTCTTACCTCTCACTCTCAACACCACTTACTGTCCTCTACTTTTTATTTTTCCCATACCCATATACCCAGAGCCATAGAGTAGGTCTGACTCATGGCGACTCTGTGTGTTATAGAGTAGAACTGAACTCCATTGGGTTTTCTTGGCTGTAATCTTTATGAAAACAGACTGACAGACCTTTCTTCTGCAGCACAGCCAACCTTTTTGTTGGTAGCTGAGCACAAACCTTTTGTGCCACTCAGGGATTTTCCTTTTTCCCATAGTACTTACCTATTCTAAAATATTAAATAATTTGCTTATTCCGTCTGTTATGGTCTGTCTCCCTGATAGTGTGTAAACCTCACAAAAGCAGGGATCTGGGCCTGTTTTGTTCGCTGGTGTTTCCCAGGTGACTAAAATACTGCCTGGCATGTAGTGTACCCTCAGTAAGTACTTACTGAAAAAAAGAAATATATGAGCCAGGGAGGTTTTTCTTGTTAGCATTCCTGCTCAACACTACCTCTGGCCATTATCCTGTATATCTCCTTTTTAAAGACACTTTTTAAATTTGAAATTACTTTTTTATGTCAGTCTTTCCCCATAAACTGCAACCTCCAAGCTTTCTGTTAGCAGCTGAGAGTATTATTAACCATTTGTACCACCCAGGGACTCGATTCCTTCGGGTCATTAAGTATGTATTAATGATGCCTTAGAGAAGATACCTGGAAATGCTAACACCTCACTTATACCTTGAAATAACCTGAAGAAAATAATCTTTAATATGCAAATTAAAAAATTGCTCCACAATTTAATGAATTGGGATATAATAATATTTTTTTCTAGGAAATTCTGGAAGAGAATAAATGAAAATCTTCTGGCCATCTAATCTAAATTAGCTCTTGGAGACACTCTTACATTGTGCTGCTTATTTTCTTAATGCACCATCACAATCTGATATTTTCTTTTTAGTTTAATTTGTCTCTTTACTGTAATGTAAGTTCCATGATGAACCTTGGCTATTGTAATCACTGCTGTATTCCCAGTACTTAGAATAATACCTAGAAGACATAGTAGGTACTCCATAAATATTTGTTGAGTGATATGAGAAAAAAAAAAAAAAAGGCATAAAATGCAGTGGATCCCTAGACTTTCTGGCAAATACCAAATAAAATGGTAGTGTGACTATTAGAATCCTGTAAGATTTATCACAGCATCCTTCCAAGAGTGTCAAAGGGTAAAGTCTTTAAAATTGACTCAGTCTTTGAAACCCCTCAACTCACCTGTCCCCTTTCCATGTTTCTTTGGTTCTCAGGGAGGAGAACCACCAAGGACATCAAAAGATGGTCAGTTGCCAGTGATAGATTGTTACCGGGAAAAGTGTTAATAATTGCATGTATTAAATGTGTCTTCGGCTGGGTTCTCTAGAGAAGCAAAACCAGTGAAATGTGAGTGTGCGTATATATATATATATATATATATATATATATATATATATCTCCAAACTCATTGCCATTGAGTCAATTTTGACTCATACAGATCCTATAGGACAGAGTAGAACTGCCCACACGGTTTCCAAGGAGTTGGTGGTGGATTTAAACTGCCAACCTTTTTATTAGCAGCCAAAACTTAACCACTGTACTACCAGAGAGTGAAAGAAAGAGAGAAATTTATCTCAAGGAAATGACTCATGTGGTTGTAGAGGCTGGCAAGTCCCAAGTCCATGGGTCAGGCATCACGATGGAGGCTTCTCCTGACTCACGTAGCTGCAGGGGCTGATGAACCCAAGATTGGCAGGTCAGATGGCAGCCAACTGCCTCATGGACTGTGGAGGCCGGTGAACCCAAGATCAGCAGGTAAGACATCAGGCTGCTGGCTCACAGGCTGTGGAAGTTGATGAATCCCAAGATTGATAGGCAATATGGCAGGCTGCTGGCTAAAGTCCCAAGAACTGGAGGTCAGATCATGATGAGACAGATGAAGGATCCAGAGTGAGAAAAGCCAGCAAGATTTGCTGGAATGTCTATATACATTAAATGCAGGCCATACCCCTGGGAAACTGCCCATACAACTGATTGGCTGATCACATCAAATCACATCACGAGGGGATTACAGTATATCGCAAAATGGAGGATAACTACATCATTATATAACTGCCAAACAACTGAGGATCATGGCCCAGTCAAGTTGACACCCAACCTTAACCATCACAGTCCACCCCTTATCAGTCTGGCACCTGAACACATCTCCTTAAATTATATACAATCTCTAAATAAAGGCAATTATAAGTCATACTTGTGCCTAACATGGTACAACAAATATGCATACAACCAAAACCACTAGCCCTGTTTACATCTTTTGTTTTATAAGTGAAGAAAACAAAAATATTTGATGCACACATACAAGGGAGAGATAATCGTAACAATTACAGTCCTTGTTTCTGAAACTGGTCACGTGGTCATAAAAGGAATTTAGAACTACCTTCTTCTACCACCCATTCTGTATTCTCTTTGCCCTCAGCAAGCACCTCAGCTTGTCATGGTTCTTTGCCTGGTGGGGTGACCCAAACCTTCTTTCCTGAAGGGTTCTGGGCCATTAGCAGTCCTGTTGGAATGGGGTTGCTCTAGTTTCCCACTGATTTTAATCACAGGGCATGGTAGTACTAATAGACGTCCTTGGGGATCTCCCATATTTGAGACATACTTTCCTTTACCTCCATTATGTAATATCAATCTGATTTCCTCTTAATAATCTGAATCAATTACACCAGCCAATACAGTAAGTTCCTTCTTTGCCTGTTGACCCAGAGGCACAATGAACCCAAAGTGGCTGGGTGGCATTCTTAACTTCCAGTTCAATGGAATCAGTTTTGTGTCTCCTGATGGGAGCATTCTTCCATTTGGAAATAAGACCTCTAGACACACAGAGCATAAGGTCATGGGGACAGGAAGCAAAAATTTTGCAAATGGGTCCCTAGGAGAATAGTGAGTGATACCACTCGCATTTCCACCCCTTGATTCCTGGACCCATAAATCTTGGCTATGGAAGAAAGAACACATGTATTGGAACCTTGTTTAGAGTATATGCAGCCTCCTGGGGAACACTGCTCTGACCCTGCAAGGTACTGCCACATAGCTGTTGATGTAATTATGTCTTTAGAAGGCCATTCTATCTTTTTATCAAGTCAGCTGCTTCAGGATGATTGGGAACATGATAAAATCAATGAATTCAATGAGCATGGGCCCATTGCCATACTTCATTTGCTATGAAGTGAGTCCCTTGATCTGAGGCAATATCATGTGGGATACCATGATGGTGGGTAAGGCATTCTATATGTCCACCGATGGTAGTTTTGACAGAAACGTTGCATGCAGGGAAGGCAAATTTATATCCCAAGTAAGTGTCTATTCCAGTAAGAACAAAATGCTGTCCTTTCCATGGTGGTCCAATGTAATCAACCTATCACCAGGTTGCTGGCTGATCACCTCAAGAAATGGTGACATATCAGGGACTCAGTGTTGGTCTCTGCTGCTGGCAGATTTGGGCAGTCAGCAGTGGCTGTAGCCAAGTCGGCCTTGGTGAGTGGAGGTCTACGTTACTGAGTCCATGCATAACCTACATCCCTGCCACCATTGCCACTTTTTTCATGAGCCCATTGAGCAATGATAGGAGTGGCAGGAGAAAGATGATGACTGATTTCCAAAGAACATTCCATCTTATCCACTTGATTGTTAAAACCCTTCTCTGGTGAGGTCACCCTTTGGTGAGCTTTCACATGGGACACAAATATCCTTGGCCCATTCAGAGAAGTCTGTCCACATAGCTCTTCCCCATACTTCCTTGTCTCCAATTTTCCAATCATGCTCCTTCCGTATCCCTGACCATCCAGCCAAACCATTGGCCACAGCCATGAATCAATATTCAGTCACACAACTGGCCATTTCTCCTTTCCAGTAAGGTGAAAAACCAGTTGCATTCCTCAAAGTTCTGGCCATTAGGAGGATTTGCCTTCACTTCTGTCCTTGAGGGAGGTCCCAGAAAGGGGCTGTAGTGCTGCAGCTGTCCTTTTGAGTGGTGCCTACATATTGCACAGAGCCATCTGTAAACCAAGCAAGAGTTTTCTCTTTCTCACTCAACTGATCATGAGGAACACCCCATGAGTACACAGGTGCAGACTGGAAGAGGGCAGGTAATGTCACAGGAGTGAAGATCATGAGCATTAAGGCCAATTCCTCATGTAACTTACGTATGCCTTCAGGCCCAATCTTGTATATAACTTCCATTTAATGATGGAGTACTGCTGTGCACATCTGACTTTATGGCTATGTGGGTCAGACAACACCTAGTTCATGATGGGCAACTCAGGCCACATGGTGACTTGGCGGCCCTTGGTTAAGCATTCAGCCTATAGGGCCAGTAACAAGCCAAAACCTCTTAAAAGGAGAGTAGTTATCCGCAGAAGATGGCAGGGCTTTACTCCAAAATCCTAAGGGTCTGCGCTGTGATTCAACAGTAACAGCCTGCCAAAGACTCTAAACGGCATCTCTATCTGCCACTGACACTCAAGCACCATTAGTTCAGCCAAATAATATGGCCCAAGGGACAGAGTGGCTTGAATGGCAGCCTGAACCTGTTGCATAGCCTTTACTTGTTCTGGGCCCCACACAAAACCCGCAGCTTTTTGAGTCACTTGGTAAATAGGCCAGAGTAGCACACCCAAATAAGGGATATGTTGGCTCCAAAATCCAAAGAGGCCCACCAGATGTTGTGCCTCCTTTTTAGTTGTGGGAGAGACCAGATACAATAACTTATCTTTCACTTTAGAAGGAATATCTCAACATGTCCCGCACCACTGGACCCCTAGAAATTTTAGTGAGGTGGAAGACACCTGAATTTTTGTCAGATTAATTTCCTGCTCTCTAGCATGCAAATATTTTACCATTAAGTCCAGAGTCACTGGCATTTCTTCCTTACTAGGTCAAATCACCCCCATGTGTCTGTCAGTTTGTTGTACTGTGGGGGCTTGTGTGTTGCTGTGATGCTGGAAGGGTCACCCATGGAGGACAGGTTTCAGCTGAGCTTCCAGACTAAGAAAGACTAGGAAGAAGGACCTGGCAGTCTACTTCTGAAAAGCATTACCCAGTGAAAACCTTATGAATAGCAGCAGAACATTGTCTGATATAGTGCTGGAAGATGAGCCCCCCAGGTTGGAAGGCACTCAAAAGATGACTGGGGAACAGCTGCCTCCTCAAAGTAGAGTCAACCTTAATAACGTGGGTGGAGTAAAGCTTTCGGGACCTTCATCTGCTGATGTGTCATGACTCAAAATGAGAAGAAACTGCTGCAAACATCCATTAATAATCGGAACCTGGAATGTACAAAGTATGAATCTAGGAAAATTGGAAATTGTCAAAAATGAAATGGAATGCATAAACATTGATACCCTAGGCATTAGTGAGCTGAAATGGACTGGTATTGGCCATTTTGAATTGGACAATCATATAGTCTACTATGCTGGGAATGACAACTTGAAGAGGAGTGGTGTTGTATTCATCGTCAAAAAGAATATTTCAAGATCTATCCTGAAGTACAACACTGTCAGTGATAGGATAATATCCATACGCCTACAGGGAAGACCAGCTAATATGACTATTAGTCAAATTTATGCACCAACCACTAGAGACAAAGATGAAGAGATAGAAGATTTTTATCAGCTGCTGCAGTCTGAAATTGATTGAACTTGCAATCAAGATGCATTGATAATTACTGGTGATTAGAATGCGAAAGTTGGAAACAAAGAAGAAGGATCAGTAATTGGAAAATATGGCCTTGGTGATAGAAACAATGCCGGAGATCGAATGATAGAATTTTGCAACACCAACGACTTCTTCATTGCAAATACCTTCTTTCACCACATAAACAGCGACTATACACATGGACCTCACCAGATGGAACACGCAGAAATCAAATCGACTACATCTGTGGAAAGAGATGATGGAAAAGCTCAATATCATCACTCAGAACAAGGCCAGGGGCCAACTGTAGAATGGACCGTCAATTGCTCATATGCAAGTTCAAGATGAAACTGAAGAAAATCAGAGCAAGTCCTCGAGAGCCAAAATATGACCTTGAGTATATCCCTCTTGAATTTAGAGACCATCTCAAGAATAGATTTGACGCATTGAACTCTAGTGACCCGAAGACCAGACGAGTTGTGGAATGACATCAAGGACATCATCCATGAAGAAAGCAAGAGGTCATTGAAAAGACAGGAAAGAAAGAAAAGACCAAGAGGGATGTCAGAGGAGACTCGGAAACTTGCTCTTGAGCGTCGAGCAGCTAAAGCAAAAGGAAGAATTGATGAAGTAAAAGAGCCAAACAGAAGATTTCAAAGGGCCTCTCGAGAAGACAAAGTAAAGTATCATAATGACATGTGCAAAGAGCTGGAGATGGAAAACCAAAAGGGAAGAACACGCTCGGTGTTTCTCAAGCTGAAAGAACTGAAGAAAAAATTCAAGCCTCAAGTTGCAATAGTGAAGGATTCCATGGGGAAAATACTAAATGACGCAGGAAGCATCAAAAGATGGAAGGAATACACAGAGTCATTATAGCAAAAAGAATTAGTCGATATTCAACAATTTCAAGAGGTGACATATGATCAGGAATCGGTGGTACTGAAGGAAGAAGTCCAAGCTGCCTTGAAAGCACTGGCAAAAACAAGGCTCCAGGAATTGATGGAATATCAATTGAGATGTTTCAACAAACAGATGCAGCGCTAGAGGTGCTCACTCGTCTATGCCAAAAAATATGGAAGACAGCTTCTTGGCCAACTGACTGGAAGAGATCCATATTTATGCCTATTCCCAAGAAAGATCATCCAATCAAATGTGGAAATTATACAACAATATCATTAAATATCACACGCAAGCAAAATTTTGCTGAAGAGCATTCAAAAATGGCTGCAGCAGTATATCGACAGGGAACTGCCAGAAATTCAGGCTGGTTTCAGAAGAGGACGTGGAACCAGGGATATCATTGCTGATGTCAGATGGATCCTGGCTGAAAGCAGAGAATACCAGAAGGATGTTTACCTGTGTTTTATTGATTATGCAAAGGCATTTGACTCTGTGGATCATAAGAAACTATGGATAACACCGAGAAGAATGGGAATTCCAGAACACTTAATTGTGCTCTTGAGAAACCTTTACATAGATCAAGATGGAGTTGTTCGGACAGAACCAGGGGATACTGATTGGTTTAAAGTCAGGAAAGGTGTGTGTCAGGGTTGTATTCTTTCACCATACCTATTTATTCTGTATGCTGAGCAAATAATAAGAGAAGCTGGACTATATGAAGAAGAACGGGGCATCAGACTCATTAACAACCTGTGTTATGCAGATGACACAACCTTGCTTGCTGAAAGTGAAGAGGGTTTGAAGCACTTACTAATGAAGATCAAAGACCACAGCCTTCAGTATGGATTACACCTCAACATAGAACAAAAATCCTCACAACCGGACCAATGAGCAACATCATGATAAACAGAGAAAAGATTGAAGTTGTCAAGGATTTCATTTTACTTGGATCCACAATCAACAGCCATGGAAGAAGCAGCCAAGAAATCAAAAGATGCATTGCATTGGGCAAATCTGCTGCAAAGGACCTCTTCAAAGTGTTGAAGAGCAAAGATGTCACCCTGAAGACTAAGGTGTACCTGACCCAAGCCATGGTATTTTCAATCACATCATATGCATGTGAAAGCTGGACAATGAATAAGGAAGACCCAAGAAGAGTTGATGCCTTTGAATTGTGGTGTTGGCAAAGAATATCGAATATACCATGGACTGCCAAAAGAACAAACAAATCTGTCTTGGAAGAAGTGTGACCAGAATGCTCCTTAGAGGCAAGGATGGCGAGACTGCGTGTTACATACTTGGGACATGTTGTCAGGAGGGGTCAGTCCCTGGAGAAGGACATCATGCTTGGGAGAGTACAGCATCAGTGGAAAAGAGGAAGACCCTCAACAAGATGGATTGACACAGTGGCTGCAACAATGAGCTCAAGCATAACAACGATTATAAGGATGGCACAGGACTGGGCAGTGTTTCGTTCTGTTATGCACAGGATCGCTATGAGTCGGAACAGACTTGACAGCACCTAACAACAAGAACAGGTCAAATCAACGTTGTGTCATCAATGTAATGGACCAGTGTGACGTCTTGTGGAAGGGAAGGTGATCAAGCTCCCTGCGAACTAAATTATTACATAGGACTGGAGAGTTGATATACCACTGAGGTAGGACAATGAAGGTGTATTGCTGGCTTTCTAGCTGAAGGCAGACTGCTTCTGGTGTTCTTTTGAAAGTGGAATTGAGAAAAAGGCATTGGCTAGCTCAATAGCTGGGTACCAGATACCAGGAGATGTATTAATTTGCTCAAGCATTGAAACCACATCAGGAACGCAGATGCCTTTGGACTTACCACCTGGTTAAGTTTATGAAAATCCATGGTCATTTTCCAAGGTCCATCTGTTTTTTTGCACAGGCCATATAGGTGGGTTAAATGGGGATATGATGGGAATCACCACACCTGCATCCTTTAAGTCCTTAATGGTGGCAGAAATCTCTGCAATCCCTCCATTAATGTGGTATTGCTTTAGGTTTACTGTTTTTCTAGGTAAGAGCAGTTCTAATGGTTTGCCCTTGGTTTTAACTGTCATAATCCCTCATTCCACTTGTCAGGAATACAATGTGGGGGTTCTGCCAGTTGCTGAGTATATCTATTCTAATTATGCATTCTGGGTGTGTTCAGGAACCCACTGACCTACTGTGAAATGTACCAGACAGTGCACTAATAAACTGACCTCCATACACTCCCACTCTGACTCCCACAATGATGTTTTGAGCTTCCTGAAATTAGTATCAGTTCAGATCTAGTATCCAGTAATCCCGGAAAAGTCTGATTATTTCCTTTTCCCCAGTGAACAGTCTTAATCTATTGGTGGTGATATTTTGTGTATTTCTATTGCAACCTTGGAAACGCTGGTGGCATAGTGGTTAAGAGCTACAGCTGCTAACCAAAAGGTCAGCAGTTCAAATCCACCAGAGGATCCTTGGAAACTCTATGGGAGCCATTCTACTCTGTCCTATAGTGTTGCTATGAGTTGGAATCAACTCGATGGCAACGGGTTTTTTTTGCTACCTCTCGTCATGAATTAGCAGTGCCCTCTTTACAATTGGAAGCAGAGTCATCAAAATCTTTACCCTACCAGAATTGAGAACCAATTTAGAAAACTCATCCTTACAATTTCATTTCTCTAGAACCACTCTTGGAAACAAGTGCCTTGGGTGGGTTCTCTAGAGAAGTAAAGCCAGTGAAGCGTGTGTATCTCTCTCTATATACATGTACAAACACACACATAGACACACACATATATATGAGTCATTCCTTGAGATAAATCTCTCTCTCTCTCTCTAAAGCTTATATATATATGTATGTAAAGCTTTGCTTTTTAACACTTTAAAGAGACCTTTTTGGGCAGATTTGTCCAACTGCAAGGCATCGTTTGATTTCTTGACTGCTGCTTCCTTGGGCACTGATTGTGGATTCAAGTAAAATAAAATCCTTGACAACTTCAATATTTACTCCACTTATCATGCTGTTGCTTATTGGTCCAATTGTGAAGATTTTGTTTTCTTTATGTTGAGGTATAATCCGTACCTAAGGCTGTGGTCTTTGATTTTCGTTAGTAAGTGCTTCAAGTCCTCTTAGCATTCAGCAAGCAAGTTTGTGTCATCTGCATATCACAAGTTATTAATAAGTCTTCCTCCAATTCTGATGCCCTGTTCTTCTTCATATAGTTCAGCTTCTCGGATTATTTGCTTAGGATACAGACTGTGTAGTGAAAGCATACAACCCTGACGCACACCTTTCCTGACTTTAAACCACGGAGTATCCCCTTGTTCTGTTCGAACAACTGCCTCTTGATCTATCTCTTGATTGCAATTATATGTTCTGGAATTCCCATTCTTTGCAATGTTATCCATAATTTGTTATGATCCATACAGTCAAATACCTTTGCATAGTCAATAAAACACAGGTAAGCATCTTTCTGGTATTCTCTGTTTTCAGCAATGATATCCCTGGTTCCACAACCTCTTCTGAATCCTGCCTGAATTTCTGGCAGTTCCCTGTTGATATACTGCTGCAGCCACTTTTGAATGATCTTCAGCTAAATTTTACTTGCATGTGCTATTAATGATATTGTTCGATAATTTTCTACATTCAGTTGGATGACCTTTCTTGGGTATAGGCATAAATATGGATCTCTACCAATCAGTTGGCCAGGTATTTGTCTTCCAAATTTCTTGGCATAGAAGAGTGAACACTTCCAGCGCTGCATCTCCTTGTTGAAACATCTCAATTGATATTTCGTGAATTCTTGAAGCCTTGTTTTTTGTCAATGCCTTCAGAGCAGCTTGGACTTCTTCCTTCGGTACCATACCCCTTGAAATGGTTGAACGTCGACCAATTATTTTCGGTGTAATGACTCTGTGTATTTCTTCCATCTTCTTTTGTTGCTTCCTGCATCCTTTAATATTTTCCCCATACAGTCCTTCACTTTTGCTACTTGAGACTTGAATTTTTTCTTCAGTTCTTTCAGCTTGAGAAATGCCAAGCATGTTCTTCCCTTTTGGTTTTCCATCTCCGGCTCTTTGCACATGACATTATAATACTTTACTTTGTCTTCTCTAGCTGACCTTCGAAATCTTCTGTTCAGTTCTTTGACTTCGTTATTTCTTCCTTTTTCTATAGCTACTTGACATTCAAAAGCAAGTTTCAGAGTTTTTTCCGACATCCATTTTAGCCTTTTCTTTCTTTCCTCTCTTTTTAAAGACTTCTTGCTTTCATGTATGATGTCCATTATGTTATTCCACAACTCATCTGGTCTTTGGGCATTAGTGTTCAAGGTGTCAAATCTATTCTTGAGATGGTCTCTAAATTCAGGTGGGATATACTCAAGGTCATACTTTGGCTCTTGTGGACTTGTTCTAATTTTCTTCAGTTTTAACTAGAACTTGCGTATAAGCAATTGATGGTCTGTTCCACAATTGGCCCCTGGCCTTATTCTGACTTATGATATTGAGCTTTTCTTTCATCTGTTTTTACAGATGTAGTCAGTTTGATTCCTATGTATTCCATCTAGTGAGGTCCACGTGTATAGTCTCCGTTTAGGTAGGTGAAAAAAGGTATTTGTGATGAAGAAGTCCTCGGTCTTGCAAAATTCTATCATGCGATCTCCAGCATCGTTCCTATAATCACCAAGGCCATATTTCCCAACTACCAGTCCTTCTTTGTCTCTAGCTTTCACATTCCAAGTATCTATAATTATCGATGCATCCTGATTGCATGTTCGATCAAGTTCAGATTGCAGAAGTTGGTAAAAATCATCAATTTCTGCCTCTGTGGCCTTAGTGGTTGGTGTGTAAATTTGAATAACAGTCATATTAACTGGTCTTCCTTGTAGCCATATGGATATTACCCTATGAAAGACATCATTTTACTTCAGAATAGGTATTGAAATGTTCTTTTTGACAATAAATGCAACTCCTTTCTTTTTATTTCCGACATAGCACAGCATATGATTGTCCAATTCAAAATGGCCAATACCAGTCCATTTGAGCTCACTAATGACTAGGATATCAATGTTTATGGGTTCCATTTCATTTTTGATGACTTCCAATTTCACTAGATTCATACTTTGTACATTGTAAGTTCAGATTATTAATGGATGTTTGCAGCTATTTATTCTCATTTTGAGTCGTGCCATATCAGCAAATGAAGGTGCTGAAAGCTTGACTCCACCCACAACATTAAGGTCAGCTCTACTTCGAGGAGGCAGCTCTTCCCAAGTTGTCTTTTGAGTACCTTCCAACCTAAGGGGCTCATCTTATGGCACAATATCAAACAGTGTTCTGCTGCTGCTATTCATAAGGTTTTCACTGGCTAATTTTTTTCAGAAGTAGACTGCCAGGTCCTTCTTCCTAGTCTGTCTTCGTCTGGAAGCTCAGCTGAAACTTGTCCACCATGGATGACCCTGCTTGTATTTGAAATAATGGTAGCACAGCTTCCAGCATTACAGCAACACTCAAGCCACCACAGTATGGCAAACTGACAGATGTGTGGGGTCTATATTAGTAATCAAGCATAAATGTTTTGTCCCCCCAAGGGATTTTGCTTTCTTTATAGCTGCCACTATTGGTGCTCAGTCCTGCATCAAGAACAGTTAGGTTATCAGAGGCAAGAAATGTAGTTTCTGTCCCCAGGTAACTTCCTCTCTAGTTACAGCACCAACATATGTAAAATACCCTCAAACTACTTTTTGTTCATAATTAAATGCTGTGGTATGCATCAGAGTCCAAGTTCAAGAGTAGTTAAGGTAAAGATTATAATAACAGCAGCAACCATCAGGAAACTTAAGAGTTTAGGTGGTCCTGGAAGGATATGAAGACCTCCTGAGGAGAAGGTGATGAGGAAAGACACAAAGGAGGGATGTGCAAGTCATGTTTGGAATCTGTGAGGAAACAGATCTATCTCAAGGGGACCAGAAAAAAAAAAAAAACCCAGTGCCGTTGAGTTGGTTCCAACTCATAGTGACCCTGTAGGACAGAGTAGAACTGCCTCATAGAGTTTCCAAGGAGTGCCTGGTGGATTCAAACTGCCGACCTTTCGGTTAGCAGCCATAGCTCTCAAGGGGACAGAGAGCTGGAATGTAATATAAAGTTAGGTTACATACGTGAGATGAGGAAAGTGGACAAGGGTTTCATTTTTAAAAATTGGCTTTCTTTCTAATCCAAGATGGTCAAAACTCATTTTTTGCCTCAGTTTATTTCTGCACTTCTTAATATGCTCTCTGACAGTCAGCAACTGAGAAAAAAAAGCAATGTCTTCACTGGCACTAACCAGATGGACCCTATTATTTTGCCTTTTTACAAAACAAATAAACAAAAAAATCCAGTAATCTTCACCTGTTTAGTTTTCAGCTTTTTGCCCTCTAAATAACATCCTGGGTCACATTCTGCTTTTTATCTTATGAGTTTTTCCATTTCTCTAGTGACTATTTTCCTCTCTCAAATGTGTATTTTATTAAATGCATTCATGTAGCATTTCCTGTTTCTCATCATATTAGATTTAGTTCCTTAAAAGTGTTTGGCCAAAATTCAATTCCAGTTCTGGAAATTTTTACTAGGATTTAACGTTCCTTAAAATATATTTCATTATACTTTGTTGCCTACTCAGTAGCATCATACCTGAAATGAATAAAAGTTCTTTATTGTATTCCTAGATCTTAAGACATCACTGGCATTAGTTTAATGGTATATTCTCTTCATATAGTGCTAAGTTTTTCAACTATCTATTATTTAAGCACCAGAGCTGAAAAACAATTTAAAGGATCACTCTGAAGAAGCACTCGATCTTTGGATTTATTTGTTATTTCAACCTCCTTAAACTTTCAAGGGAACCTGAGGTGCAAATGCTATAAAATCATTAAAATAAGGGAAAAAGTAAATGAGTCAATTAAATAAATGCTTGGGAGATGATTGTATCTGGAATTTAGACTAACAATCATGGTAAATTTGTGTGCAAAATGTTAAAACAAACTAAAATATGACAACATGAAAAATATAACTCTTATCTGATAAAAGGAAAAACAAAAAATCCCTCTAATTGGGAGAGATGGATTTTTGGTATGACATTAATTTCTTGCCTGAAACTTGGAAAGTTCAATGTTTTGGAAGATACACTAATAATTTCTTAAAGATGCAGAAATATTCTTCATTTGGCCACTTATGTCACTGATGAATAAAAACCAAGGATATGATATTAAATGCCATGTTAAATATTTTATATTGAGAGAGAAGTGAATTAACATTTTAAAAAGTTGTAACATAGAGTGTTAATTACTTCTTGTTGTTGTTATGTGCTGTCGAGTCAGTTCCAACTCATAGCGACCGTATGTACCACAGAACGAAATGCTTCCATGTCCTGTGCCATCATTGCAATCCTTGTTATACTTGAGCCCATTTTTGCAGCCACTGTGTTACTCCATCTAGTTGAGGGTCTTCCTCTTTTCCACTGACCCTGTACTTTACCAAGAATGATGTCCTTCTCCAGGGACTGATCCGTTCTGACAACATGTCCAAAGTATGTAAGATGCAGTCTCACCATCCTTGCTTCTAAGGAGCATTCTGGTTGCACTCCTTTTAAGACAGATTTGTATGTTCTTTTGGCAGTCCATGGTATATTCTTCACCAACACGACAATTCGAAGGCCTCAATTCTTCTTCAGTCTTCCTTATTCATTGTTCATCTTTCACATGCATGTGATGTGATTGAAAATACCATGTCTTGGGTCAGGGGCACCTTAGTCTTCAGGGTGATATCTTTGCTTTTCAACATTTTAAAGAGGTCTTTTTTTTTTTTTTTTTTTTTGCAGTAGATTTGCCCAATGCAACGTGTTTTTTGATTTCTTGGCTACTGCTTCCATGTCTGGTGATTGTGGATCCAAGTAAAATGAAAGCCTTGACAACTTCAATCTTTTCTCCAGTTATCATGATGTTGCTTATTGGTCCTGTTGTGAGGACTTTTGTTTTCTTTATGTTGAGGTGTAATACATACTGAAGGCTATAGTCTTTGATCTTCATCACTAAGTGCTTCAAGTCCTTTTCACTTTCAGCAAGCAAGGTTGTGTCATCTGCATAACACAGGTTGTTAATGAGTCTTTCTTTAATCCTGATGTCCCATTCTTCTTCATATAGTCCAGCTTCCTGGATTATTTGCTCAGCATACAGATTGAATAGGTATGGTGAAAGAATACGACCCTGATGCACACATTTCCTGACTTTAAATCAGTATCCCCTTGTTCTGTCTGAACAACTGCATCTTGATCTATGTACAGGTTTCTCATGAGCACAATTAAGTGTTCTAGAATTCCCATTCTTCACAATGTTATCCATAAGTAATTATGATACACACAGTTGAATACCTTTGCCTAGTCAATAAAACACAGGCATACACCTTTCTGGTATTCTCTGCTTTCAGCCAGGATCCATCTGACATCAGCAATGATATCCCTGGTTTAACGTCCTCTTCTGAATTGGGCCTGAATTTATGGCAGTTCTCTGTCAATATAAAGCTGCAGCTGCTTTTTCAACCTTAGTGACATGGATGGAGTAAAGCTTTTGGGACCTTCATTTGCAAATGTGGGAGGACTCAAAATGAGAAGAAACAGCTGCAAACATCCATTAATAATTGGAACCTGGAATGTACAAAGTATGAATCTAGGAAAATCATCAAAAATGAAACAGAATGCATACACATCAATATCCTAGCCATTAGTGAGCTCAAATGGACTAGAATTGGCCGTTTTGAATCAGACAATCATATAGTATACTACGCCAGAAATGATAACTTGAACAGAAATGGTGTTGCGTTCATGGTCAAAAAGAACATTTCAAGATCTACCCTGAAGTACAGTGCTGTCAGTGATAGAATAATGTCCATACGCCTTCAAGGAAGACCAGTGAATACAACTATTATTCACATTTAAGCACCAATCACTAAGGTCAAAGATGAAGAAATTGAAGATTTTTATCAGCTCCTGCAGTCTGAAATTGATTGAAAATGCAATCAAGAGGCATTGATAATTACTGGTGATTGGAAAGAGAAAGTTGGAGACAAAGAAGAAGGAAAATACGGCCTTGGATGCCGGAAATGGAATGATAGAATTTTGCAAGACCAATGGCTTTTTCATTACAAATACCTTTTTTCACCAACATAAATGATGGCTATGCACATGGACCTTGCCAGATGGAATACACAGGAATCAAATCGACTACATCCGTAGAAAGAGACGATGGAAAAGCTCAATATTATCACTCAGAACAAGACCAGGGGCTGACTGTGGAACAGACCATCAATTGTTCATATGCAAGTTCAAGTTGAAACTGAAGAAAATCAGAACAGTCCACAAGAGCCAAAGTATAACCTTAAGTATATTCCACCTGAATTTAGAGACCATCGCAAGAATAGATTTGATACATTGGACACTAATGACTGAAGACCAGGCAAGTTGTGGAATGACATCAAGGACATCATACATGAAGAAAGCAAGAGGTCATTAAAAAGACAGGAAAGAAAGAAAAGACCAAGATGGATGTCAGAGGAGACTCTGAAACTTGCTCTCGAACATTGAGCAGCTCAAGAAAAAGGAACAAAAGATGAAGTAAAAGAACTGAACAGAAAATTTCAAAGGGCAGCTCAAGAAGACAAAGTAACGTATTATAATGACATGTGCAAAGAGCTGGAGATGGAAAACCGAAAGGGAAGAACACACTCAGCGTTTCTCGAGCTGAAAGAACTGAAGAAAAAATTCAAGCCTAGAGCTTCAATACTGAAGGAGTCTATAGGGAAAACACTAAAGGATTCAGGAAACATCAAAAAAAGATGGAAGGAATACAGAGTCATTATA
Source organism: Elephas maximus indicus (assembly GCF_024166365.1). Lineage (NCBI taxonomy): Eukaryota > Metazoa > Chordata > Mammalia > Proboscidea > Elephantidae > Elephas > Elephas maximus. The sequence goes on along the minus strand of NC_064819.1, from coordinate 199,523,278 downwards.
CCAAAAATAATTAGTTGACGGGCAACCATTTCAAGAGGTATCTTATGATCAGGAACCGATGGTACTGGAGGAAGAAGTCCAAGCTACACTGAAGGCATCGGTGAAAAGCAAGGCTTCAGGAATTGATGGAATATCAATCGAGATGTTTCAGCAAACAGATGCAGTGCTGGAGGTGCTCACTTGTCCATGCCAAGAAATTTGGAAGACAGCTGCCTGGCCAACCAACTGGAAGAGATCCATATTTATGCCTATTACCAAGAAAGGCGATCCAACTGAATGCAGAAATTATTGAACAATATCATTAATATCATTCATTATAATACTTTGTCTTCTCGAGAGGCCCTTTGAAATCTTCTGTTCAGTTCTTTTACTTCATCAATTCTTCCTTTTGCTTTAGCTGCTCAACGCTCAAGAGCAAGTTTCAGAGTCTCCTCTGACATCCCTCTTGGATTTTTCTTTCTTTCCTGTCTTTTCGGTGACCTCTTGCTTTCTTCATGGATGATGTCCTTGATGTCATTCCACAACTTGTCTGGTCTTCTGTCACTGGTGTTCAATGTGTCAAATCTATTCTTGCAATGGTCTCTAAATTCAAGAGGGATATACTCAAGGTCATATTTTGGCTCTTGTGGACTGTTCTGATTTTCTTCAGTTTCACCTTGAACTTGCATATGAGCAATTGATGGTCTATTCCACAGAGGGCCCCTGGCCTTGTTCTGAGTGATGATATTGAGCTTTTCCATCATCTCTTTCCACAGATGTAGTCAATTTGATTTCTGCGTGTTCCATCTGGTGAGGTCCATGTGCATAGTTGCCATTTATGTTGGTGAAAGAAGGTATTTGCAATGAAGAAGTCGTTGGTCTTGCAAAATTCTATTATTCGATCTCCGGCATTGTTTCTCTCACCAAGGCCGTATTTCCCAACTATTGATCCTTCTTCTTTGTTTCCAACTTTTGCATTCCAATCACCAGTTATTATCAATCACAGCCTTCAGTATGGATTACACCTCTACATAAAGAAAACAAAAATCCTCACAACCGGACCAATGAGCAACATCATGATAAATGGAGAAAAGACTGAAGTTGTCAAGGATTTCATTTTACTTGGATCCACAATCAACAGCCATGGAAGAAGCAGCCAAGAAATCAAAAGATGCATTGCATTGGGCAAATCTGCTGCTAAGGACCTCTTCAAAGTGTTGAAGAGCAAAGATGTTACCCTGAAGACTAAGGTGTACCTGACCCAAGCCATGGTATTTTCAATCACATCATATGTGTGTGAAAGCTGGACAATGAATAAGGAAGATCAAAGAAGAGTTGATGCCTTTGAATTGTGGTGTTGGCGAAGAATATTGAATATACCATGGACTGCCAAAAGAACGAACAAATCTGTCTTGGAAGAAGTGTGGCCAGAATGCTCCTTAGAAGCAAGGATGGCGAGACTGTGTCTTACATACTTTGGACCTGTTGTCAGGAGGGATCAGTCCCTGGAGAAGGACATCATGCTTGGCAGAGTACAGGGTCAGCGGAAAAGAGGAAGACCCTCAACAAGGTGGATTGACACAGTGGCTGCAACAATGAACTCAAACATAACAAGGAGTTTAAGGATGGTGCAGGACCGGGTAGTGTTTCGTTCTGTTGTGCATAGGGTCGCTATGAGTCGGAACTGACTCGAAGGCATCTAACAACAACAACAACATCATTAATATCAAAAACATATGTTCATTACTTAGCAAATATTAAATCTCCACTTTTTGTAAATGAACCCAAGGCAGTATGTCCTGTTGAAAAACTAGATTTTTCTATCCTACCTTGCAGTTAGGTATGACCCTGTGACTAAGTTTTGGTCAATGAGATTTAAGTGAAAATTACTTCTGAGATGAATTCTCCTTCTTCCCTTCCTCCATCTTGCCCCAGCAGCCATCTTAGCCATGAGGTGTTTTTGAGGACTGAAGACAGGAGATTTCTGGGCCCTTGATGACTGTGGAGCTATTATAGTAGCCCTGGATTGCTGTCTTAATTATCTAGTGCTGCTGTAACAGAAATACCACAAGTGGAAGGCCTTAACAAAGAGAAGTTTATTTTCTCACAGTAAAATAGGCTAAAAGTCCAAAATCAGGGTGTCAGCTCTAGGGAAAGTCTTTCTCTCTCTGTCAGCCTTCTCATCAATTTTCCCCCAGACTAGGAGCTTCTCTGCTTAGGGACCCCAGGTCCAAAGGACATGCTCTGCTCCCCACACTGGTTTCTTGGTGGTATAAGATCCCCCTGTCTCTCTGCTCGCTTTTCTCTTTTATATTGCAAGAGATCGCCTCAAGACACAATCCAATCTCATAGATCGAGTCCTGCCTCACCAACATAACTGCCACTCTTCATTACCATCATAGAGGCATAATTTACAACATATAGGAAAATCACACAATACCAGCAATCATGGCCCAGCCAAATTGATCACACATTTTTGGGGGGACATAATTCGACCCATGACAGTTACCTACCTCTGGACTTCTTTTTCTGTAGAAGAATAAACCCTTGTATGTTTAATCCCCTGGAGTTAGGTCTTTTGCTAGCAGCTGAATTAAATTACTAGCTGGTAAACATGCCCATGGAGTGCCAGTTGCTTTTCAAATATTATCTCTAAGTTGTCTCAACTCCAATATGGGTAACATATTACTGATTTAGTGTATTTGAGGACCTTGATAAGGTCATGAGAATAACAAAGGGAGACAGGATTTATTCTAACTCAGGTCTGTATGAGTTCAAATGCTGAAGTTTTCCACCACACTTCTGATGTTACCTGAAGACTTGATACAGGAGCTTAGAGGATCTGGTGTATCTCTCTCAAGTTTTTCTTTTTGGAATCTCAATTGCAATAGCATTTCTTGGCTGTGCTAAGAGGAGGCATGGAAAAGAGCTTGTCTGGACATAATCAAAAGCTTAAAGGCAGACTAACCATCCTTTGGTTAAGAGTTTGGCTGCTAATCAAAGGATGGCAGTTTGAATCCACTAGCCACTCCTTGGAAACCCTATGGGGCAGTTCTACTCTGTCCTATAAGTTGGCCGTAAGTCAGAATTGACTCAACAGCAATGGGTTACTTTTTTTTTTTTTTAATGCATTCTCTGGGGTTTGTGTGTTGAGAGCATGACAGTCAATAGGAACACTGTCAAAAGATAGAGGAGACTGAGGGCAACAGTACCAGGGGCCCATTTATTAGCACTTCTTCTGAAGTTCTACAATAAGCCTTGGAGATTCAATATTTTATTTTGCTAAGGGTGATATTGCTTATATTTGTCCTTCTTCCTTACCTCTATCAGAGTTGTATTGCCTGACAGATTGATTTATAAAAAGGTACAGGGGATAAAGAGGGCTAAAGATTTGACAGTATGAAATCTACATTTTAAATTTCATGCCTCAACTAAATGACTAATGTTAAATATTCTTTCCCCCACCTCCCTTCTACTCCCTCCCTTATTGTTTTCTTAGCTTAGGCCCTCGTCAGCCCTTGTCTAACTTACTTCCTTCATGTTGGTCTTTGCCCCACTTCAGGCAATTGAGTTCATCTGCACTGGAGTCCCCTTTTCCAATATAAGTTGGATTCTGTTGTTCCTCTTGCTTATAAATTTCTGATGAATTCTATTACCTATTAACTCTTTGGCCTGTCACCTAGTCCTTTCTTAATTCTTTTTTCATCTTCTATAGCTTCTTCCTTACATTTGAATGTTGATCTTCCTGTAGGTCATGTTGAACTTCTCCTTCTAGTATATATACATACATATATACATATTATTTATTTATTTACACTCAGTCAATTGCAAGTCAACCAGTTCTGACAACATACCTTTAGCACCAAGCTATTTTTGAATTTAACTTGCACTGCTCATTTATAAGTGTCTAAGTTCCACATCCCAAAGGTCTTAACTTTGCTATAAAAGTACCAGTGTTACCTCTATTTTTTTTCCTTTTCTCCTATTCTTTCTAGTGATTTTATCAAAAGGCTATGGCTTCGCATTGTGTGAGTGTATTTCTCTTGACGTTGGGTAATATCTGTCATATAAAGGTGTCACTGAACAACCTTGAGGCATGCATCCTATTCATTTTTCCCAGCTGAGTTGGCAGTATTGCTTTCTTATTCCCTAAGCTGTTTCTTCAGTTTATAGAGAGCAGATATTTTCTTCTTTTTTTCATCTCTAGGCTTTATTATTTTTTACTCCCTTGCAAAAAAAAAGTATAAAATGAAATTATTTATTAATTTTCTAATCTTAATAATGAAACAACTGAAGACTAGTCTCTAAGTATGTCAGACTGAGAGGAAGTGTCAAATTTGAGGGCTATCAAGTGTCCTGTTGTCTTCCTATGCTCTCTAATTCAGTTGTAATCTTTCTCTTCCTGCTGGTCACAGCTCTCTGGGATTATTTTAAACATTTGTTGAAGGAGACGGTACTGAGATTGCTTATCTACTCTCATTGCTTCACTAATGCTCCTCTATGTGAGTAACTCCAAATCTCTCTTTGACTTCTATATCAAACTGCACATTCCCATCTCCCAATCTATTGGGCATTCCCACCAGTGTACCCTTCTGGGGTCTAAAATTGAAAGTCTGAAGACAAACTCTCAACATCCAATATATATATAAATGGACTCCCTTTCAGAGTAATATAGATTTATTGATGGTGCCATCTTGGTCAGAATTATCCAGGCGATTACATCTGCCTTTTCAAAATATCTGCCTTTTCAAAAATTATCAGTCGCTTCTATTACTTACAGTGTGGGAATGAAACTAATTAACTTGAAGTTCAAAACACTCTACAGACTGACTAACCTCTTTCCAACTTCATGCTCTATCATTTCCCAACATCAGTTCTTCACTGTGGTCAGCCATGTATTCACTACTAGAGTGAATATTTATTCATCATATTTGTTTAAGCAATATTCCTGTAGAAATTCTCTCCTTTTTCCAATCTAAATGTTATAATAAAGTTACTGAAGGCTTGGCAACTCCCGTGAATCACTCCGTCATACTTTGAGCATGTACCACTCTCTTAGTACATATTATTTATATTACAGTCTCTGCTTCTAAGAGAATTTAATGCGCTTATAAAAGTTAACACAATGTAAAACTAATGATGAAAATTAAAAAAGAAAACTAAGTATAAAAAGCAGGAGGAGATGTTAACAGGTAATCTGAGGTGAAATGTTTGTTGACTTTCCAAGCAACTGAGCCAGACCACAAGGCTTCTTGGGTTACATCATCTTCATTTTATGGTTTAATTTTCAGAAAAAGGAAGCATATGAAAAAGCTCTTCAGAGAGCAACTCTTTTCTGGAATTAAACCTCATGATACATTTACAGCGTGAATCTTTTCTCATAGGTAAATCTAAGTCTCAGTGAAAAGTGGACAAAGATCCTTCTGGTATGAAATCTTCTAGTATTGGCCATTTATAAAGAACGTATAGTGTGAAACTGAAGTGCTGAGATATGATTCTGTATCATTCATATGTTGCTGTGATATGATTCTGGAACTGCACTTTCTGATGATCAAACAACACCAAAATAGAGCTTGGGAAACCTAAAAGACTAGGTACTTTGCTTGTCCATTTCACTGTCATATTGGGTAACAGGGAACTTTTGAGTTGCAGTTGATTTCCCTGACAAATGCTTGTTCTGTGTGAAGTCTACGTTGCTGATAAAAGTGAGAACCATGTGCTTAGATACCAGATGCACAGAAGGCACAGAAGACAGAGTTGTCATTCTGTTGTGAAAATTTAAAAGCCAGAGTTATATTCCATCCAGAGAGTCCAGCTCACTTTTTCTTGGAATGACCAGAAATGGAACCAATTTTCTCCTCTCCTTCAAAAAACGTCATTGAAAGAACATAAGTTTATTACAACAATTTTAATATAAGTGGGTCTATGTTAAAAAAAGACTAGAGATTAAGATAGACAAAATTCAAATGTTTATTAAATTAAATTTTATTAAATTGGTGAAATTATGGGTCAGTTACTTTTTACTTCTAGTCTTAAAATTTGCTTGGATGTTAAGATAACACTTAACAATAAAAATGTGAAAAGAGCTTTCCATCTTCTCCGGCCAAGTTATCTGGGTAAGATCCAGAGTCAGCCTTAAAAAAAAAAAAAAAAAAGGTCTAACAAAAATACTTCCCACAATACTTTCATGTCTTACAGTGGAAAGACTGACTCAAGGCAAAGAGAAAGTGCACTAAGGTCCTTTTCCTCTCTTGCCCTCTAAAGTCCATTTTTTCCCCTAGTTAAGGGCCTAATATTCTCATTTCTTCTCCTTATTGATGCATAAGCAGGAGCTGATGCTGGTCCCCTGAAAGACATTTTCTCTACTATCTCTAACTTCTCTCTCTACCCCAGGGCTCACAGATGCATATACTGTGTTTTCTCACTCTTTTGATAGTCTTTAATTAGCAATAACAACATTTAAGTACCTAATTCTCATTATCTACTGCCTAGAATTAATCTCTTAACCTTTGTTATTTCTACCTCTGAGATATTGCTCTGTTGGACATGACTCGAAAAGGTTGAGAAACAGTGAAGTAGCATCGTAAAGTTAGTGAATACCCATCACTGAGCAGCTGAGGTAAAGTGATTCCGGGACTATGGTTTCAGTTGATCTAATGATTATAAGATAGAGCTTGAAGAAAGTAAAATATTGGATAGTTAATTGCTTTGTTCAAAGGACTCTCACTATTGGTCTCTCTCAGGTCTTAACTCCACATCATTGGGAGAAGATCTTATAGACTTCTCAGCGCTCTCCATTCTCTCCTCTTCTTTTGGCCACTCTGGCTGTCTCTGTCTTTCAGACTGACCAGTTTTATTCCTTTGCTTGTGTGGTTTCCTCTGCCTGAAGCATTCTTCCCTGGGTGCCCACGTTCTGGTTTTCATTCACCTTCTAAGTCTTGGTTCAAATGTCACCTCCATCAGAGAGACCTTTCATAGTAACCTAATGTAAAATATCCCATACTTTTGTATTCCCTATCCATTTTCTCCATACCTGAGAACATGTATTTATTGCTTGTTTCTTGACTGTCTACCTCCAACTCGCCACTAAAATGGGACTATTTTCTGTCTTAGTCACTGATGATTTCCATCTCCTATAATAGTGTGTAGGAACCCTGGTGGTACCGTGGTTAAGCATTCGGCTGCTAATCAAAAGTCAATGGTTCAAACCCATCAGCCATTCTGTGGGAGAAAGACATGGTAGTTAGCTTCTGTAAAGATCACAGCCCTTGAAAGCCCCATGGGGGAATTCTACTATGTCCTGTAGGGTACTATAAGTTGGAATTGACTCATCAGCAACGGGTATAACAGTGCATGGCAGGTAGAAGGTGCTCAATAAATCTTCGTTGACTGACTGAGTGACTGTATAGGAGGGTCACCAAAATAGGAGCAGCTCTCAGATAAGGGGAAGGCTTGAAATGGGCAGACAACCTCAGGTTTAGATTTTTCATCTTCCTGGAGGTTTGCAAATGTTATGACACTAGTGTTGAAGACAAGGAGATGCAGAATAAAGAAAGATGTAACTTTGTAAACTTTCACTTAAAGCACAATAAAAATTATTAAAAAAAAAAAAAAAAGAAAGAGGTAACTGGGGAAGAATGAAGTGGATCCTGAAAAGGTGCTTTGTGAGCACATGAATAGATGTAGAACAAGGAGAAAGATGACTTTATTTAGAATGTTAAATAACTTAAAGAACAAAAGCTAGCATCCCAACCAGCCTGACCCTGTGTATGCCTTTTAAGTTTTGTCTTAAATCTTGCCCTGGCCTTTCAATAAATATTCACTGAATGAATAAATTAACAAAAGATATGTAAGGGGCACAAAATATAGACTTTGCCATTCTTCCTGAAAGAGGTAGGGAGGCCCGTTTCCAAACACAGTTTGGAGTTTGTCTTTACCATTTGAGTCTTTTCAGAATTTCCATGGCAGAGCCCAATTTTGGCCAGCCTTTCTAGACACTGCCCTTATTCTTTTCTGATCCTTCTTCTTTTGATACTTTCCTCCCTGTAACAGCTTAAGAACTGGTTGAGCCAATTAGAGGATCAATTGATTAGGGAGGGGAGCAGAAGTGCAATTGCTAATGCCTCTTAAACTGTACTGTCAAGAACTACGAAGGGTCTGAGATTTCATCCTACTTACAGGATAACAAGTTAGTCTGTTTATGTTTCATGAATACTGTCATTTCATCACTGTTGGCAGAAGACATGAGACTCCTGGGTCAGTGACAAAAGGCTATTACTCACAGCAAAAGTGGTGGTGGCCAGAGCTTCATGCCCCAATTCCCACACGTGGGCCTGTACAGGTGGGCCAAGATGGATGCCTGCACATGCAATGGGTTGCGTTACAGGACAGGAAAACTAGACTTGGGAATCTATCACTTTTTGAGTAAGCAGAAGCAAGCCTGCTCTTTACCTTTCGGAAGATGTTACCTCATCTCTCAAGGTTCCTCGATGCAAACACAGCTGTGAAAAATGGCTCGGGTAAAAAGCGGTTAGGGCTTTGCATTCTTGGTGTACTGAACAAGAACACGCAAAGACACTCAGGGCCAATAGTTAATTGCTTCTCCCAACAGATACCACATGAGGTATGAAGAGAGCTGAATTTTGGGAGACGCACATATCAAAAAAGAGATGCAGTGGTTGGATAAGTGATGCAGTAGAGGCTGACAAATGTTTAAAATTATTTTTAACAACAAGTGGAAAGGTATTCAAGCATTTGGAACTTTGTAATTCTAAATTATATTTTTCTATACTCAGATACACAGTGGGAGAATTTTTCTTTAGCAGAATTTAAAAAATCTAAATTCCTGACTATTCTGAATTCATATCATAGCATATTCTCCAAACCTCTGTTTATGTTTTTATCATTGCCCCCTCTTATAGATTTACTAAAATGGTAGAATAAACATAGTATTTGGGGTGCAATATCAGGATCTCAACATTATATTCTCAAATGTACCTCACAGTTGGCAAAGTTACCAGCTTCTTCTACCTCATGAAGAATAACTTCAGCTCTTCTTCAATGTCTTGACATCTACCAACAAGCAGATATTCTTTTGTGATGTCAGTTCACTAAGAGGAATTGTTGTGAAGTGTCATGGATTGAATTGTATACCCCCAAAATATCTGTCAACTTGGGTAGGTCATGATTCCCAGTATTGTATGATTGTCTACCATTTTGTCAGCTGATGTGATTTCCCTATGTGTTGTAAATCCTGTCACTATGATGTTGATGAAATGGATTAGAGGCAGTTTTATTGATCAAATCTACAAGATTAGATAGTGTCTTAGGCCAATCTCTTTTGAGATACAAAAGAGAGAAGCGAATAGAGAGACAGGGGACGTCATACCACCAAGAAAGCAGCACTGGGAGCCGAGTGTGTCCTTTGGACCTGGGGTCCTGTGCCTGAGAAGCTCCTTGATCAGGGGAAGATTGATAAGAAGGACTTCCTCCAGAGCCCACAGAGAGATAAACCCTTCTCCTGGAGCTGATATACTGAATTTGAAGTTCTAGCCTACTAGACTGTGAGAAAATAAATTTCTCTTTGTTAAAGCCATCCACTTGCGGTATTTCTGTTATAGCAGTGTGAAATAACTAAGACATGAAGAGACTAATTTCTCAATAAAGATGATTTAAATCATAAGCACTTAGAACTGAAAAAGAACTTGAAAGTCATGTAGAATTCATTCTTTCACACAACATGATGCTTCTCAAAGCTGGTTCTCCAAATCTCCTTAGACCCTTCCAAGGAAAGTGAGCTCACAACTTTGTGAGGCAGTCTATCCCACTCTAGCAATTGGAAAATTTTTCTCATACCAAACCAAAATATACTGCCCTGCAACTCTGGCATATTGATCCTTTCTAGATGTTCCATACAATAGCAATTCTATTCTTTGCTATATTTTTCTAAAGCTCTGTGCTTTATCAAGAGCTCTTAAAATGTTCTCAGAATCAAACGAAGTACATTAAGATCTGGTTAGCACAGGATAAAAAAAAAAAAAACATTATTCCCTTGGTTGAGAAGTGTACTTTGCCTAAGGTAGTCTTAGTTTGCTTTTTTTTTTTTTTTTGGTAGCAGCTATATTAGACATGCTCATAAAGAGATCAAGTATAACCACCTGGTTGGACACTTGAGACTATGTTGGCATCTCCTCCCTGGAGGGGAGAAGAGAGGGTAGAGGGGGTTAGAATCTGGCAAAATGGGCATGAAAAGAGAGAGTAGAGGGAGGGAGCGGGCTGTATCATTAGGAGGAGAGCAATTGGAAGTATGTAGCAAGGTGTATATAATTTTTTGTGTGAGAGACTGACTTGACTTGTAAACTCACTTAAAGCACAATAAAAATTAAAAAAAAAAAAAAGAAAACAACCTTTAGCTGGGGGAAAAAAAAAGTATAACCACCTGGTTTTTTCATAAGAACTCTTGTTAATATTCCCCATCCCTGCATTCTACAATGGCAGAAAATTTTTCTGCTTTGCTCATTCCTAGAAACCCTGGTGGCGTAGTGGTTAAAAGCTACAGCCACTAACCAAAAGGTCAACAGTTCAAATCCACCAGATGCTCCTTTGAAAACCCTGTGGGGCAGTTCTACTCTGTGCTATAGGGTCACTATGAATTGGAATCCACTTGGCGGCAAAGTTGTTTTTTTTTTTTTTTTAATGGATTTTGCTCATTCCTGTTTCCTAATGCCCAAAACATTATCTGGAACATGGGTACTCAGCAAATATTTATTGACTGAATGAATGCATTGCATAGTTGTAGTTTTCAATGGACTAAAGAATTTTATGTTTTATATATGAATTCCATTTGGTTAAGTAAGCCCAGAAGTGGGGAATTTTCTCTCTAAACGAAAAAGTTATTACATAAAGACACAGACTAAAAAAATAGGAATACAACTCTGAGGTCTCCTCTTGTGTCCTCCCAAAATATGTGTTGCAATCCTAACCCCTATACATGTGGATGTAATGTGGTTATGTTAATGAGACTGCCTTAATCATCTAGTGCTGCTATAACAGAAATACCACAAGTGGATGGCTTTAACAAAGAGAAATTTATTTTCTCACTGTCTAGTAGGCTACAAGTCCAAATTCAGGGTGTCAGCTCCAGGGGAAACCTTTCTTTTTCTGTGGACTCTGGAGGAAGGACCTCCACGTCAATATTCCCCTGGCCCAGGAGTGTCTCTGTGCAGGAACCCCAGGTCCAAAGGATGCTTTCTGCTCCTGGTGCTTCTTTCTTGGTGATATGAGGTCCCCTTCTCTGCTAGCTTCTTTTTCTTTTTATCTCTTGAGAGATAAAAGGTGGTGCAGACCACACCCCGGGAAATCTCCCTTTACATGGGATCAGGGATGTGACCTGGTAAGAGCATTACAATCCACCCTAATTCTCTTTAACATAAAATTACAATCACAAAATGGAGGACAACCAAAGAATACTGGAAATTATGGCCTAACCAAGTTGATACACACATTTTGGGGGGGACATAATTCAATCCATGACATGAGACCATATCAGTGTTGGATGTATTCTAAATAAAATCATTTATGAGTTATAAAAAGAGCAGATTTGACACAGAGACATGTACACAAACTGGGGAAGACAGATGCCATATGAGGATTGCCAAGGAGCCAAGGAACACACAGGACTACCAACAAGAAAGGAATCTACAGGACCAAGATCCTAATTTGGACTTTTAGCCTCCAGAACTGTAAAAAAAATAAATTTCTGTTCTTTAAAGCCATCCACTTGTGGTATTTCTGTTACAGAGGCACTAGGAAACTAAGATAGGACCTAAACGTAGGGTGATTATACCTTCTTGTTCCCATTGTGGCAACTATAGATCAATTCACACCTCTTAATTCTTTTTAAGACTCCTTGGCTCTCAAAGTTTACTGGTTTGAATGAAAAGTTCTAATGGTCACTCTACCTAAAGGGGAACTGCTGCCTTCTAATTAATTGCTTATATCGGCCAGCTTTACTCCCAAGGGAGTAAGTGGCATTTGCTTTCAGAGCTCAAGTTCATGCACCTTTGGAATTTGAATTAAAATGCTTCTTATGTGTGGGTTATTTTAGTCATTCATAAGTCTCGTAATTAGATTGATTCTCCTTTCCCCTTTCTCAATGAGTAAAGGATTTGTTTGGGGCAGGAAGGAAAATGGCAAGGAGATACCGATGGGTAGTTTGAGAGAATTGAGAGCGAATTTGAAAATATAAGGCTTTTTGGAAAGTTCCTGTTGTTGTCGTTAGGTGCTGTGGAGTGGGTTCTGACTCATAGCAACCCTGTGTAAAACAGAACGAAACATTGCCTGGTCCGGTGCCATCCTCACAATTGTTGTTATGCTCAAGCTTATTGTTGCAGCCACTGTGTCAACCCATCTCGTTGAGGGTCTTCCTATTTTTTGCTGACCCTCTGCTTTACCAAGCATGATGTCCTTCTCCAGGTACTTGTCTCTCCTGATAACATGTCCAAAGTATGTGAAACATAGTCTTGCCATCCTTGCTTCTAAGAAGCATTCTGGTTGTACTTCTTCCAAGACAGATTTGTTCATTCTTTTGGTATATTCAATATTCTTCACCAACACCACGATTCAAAGGCATCAATTTCTCAGTCTTCCCTATTTACCATCCAGCTTTCACATGTATGAGGTGATTGAAAGTTCCTGGGTGGCATAAACGGTTAAGTGCTGCACAACTATTTGAAACGTTGGAAGTTCAAACCCACCCAGAGGTGCCTCAGAAGACATGCCTGGTAATATGCTGCCAAAAGTCAAAGCCTTGAAATCCCTATGGAGTAGTTCTGCTCTGCACACATGGGGTCCCGATGAGTTAGAGTCTACTCCACGGCAAACAAGAATGATGACAGCAAACAGTGATGACGACAATGGCAGACAATGAAAAGGCTTTTTGGAGGGGGCAAGGTAAGGAGTCGCTGTACAGAGTTTTGTGAAATCTCAGATAAGTGGCTTGTAGACGGTTCACAGGTTATTTTCAGTAAGGGTAGAGATAAGGCCTTAGGTTTTTTATAAAAAGTATTTGTTGTATTATTAGTATTTTCTTCTGGGTTGTGAATTCCATCAACTATGGTTAAAAAATGGCCAACCTCAGTTTCATCGGCTGTGATGTAAAATGGAGGTAAACATGTTTGCCAAATTTAAAACTGTTTTGCGGAAGAGCATAAAGGTGTAAAACAGAAGGTGAAACAAAATGAAACAGCTTAAGCTTTTAAAAAAGTGTCATGTTAAAATAAAATTCGCCTTTCTAATGAAGCAAATGACACAGCCTTTTTGCATATAGCGTTGGAAAACGCCAGACAGCTTTCTGTCCTGATTTAGACTGGGATCTTTTAAATTCTTACTAAGGTATTCCCCAGACACTTTAACAAGGAGATTTTCGAGAAGCAGTTTTTTGATCAATTTGCAAGATTAGTTTTGCCTGGGTTTAACTAGGTCATGTTTTTTTCCTCTCCTCCATCTCGGCAGAAACATTTTATCAAAAGCCAAAACAGACCAAACGTGGGATGTGCTTTTTATAAAGGTGAGTGTGAAGTGTTAAGAAATCAGTTTCATAATTTTAAATAGTTTCTCAAGTTTAGACATAAAAGCATTTATCTTTCTGCTATATACCTGACCAAGTAGGGTCCAGTATAAATTTGACAATTACAATTTAATGCTTTATTTTGGAAACATTGTCTTGTGTTATGATTTAACTTTCTGTGTTCTCCTGTTTCATTTCCATAACTGAAAGAAGTTCCTTGAAGAACTCCTGGAAAACAGGAATTATAGATTCCACTTCTTTGCATTCACAGCAGTGTTTATTGTCTATTGAATGGGTATATCTTGAGTAACCCCCATGTGTCTGTCAGTTTGTCGTACTGTGGGGGCTTGCATGTTGTTGTGATGCTGGAAACCATGCCACCGGTATTCAGATACTGGCAGGATCACACATGGAGGACAGGTTTCAGCTGAGCTTCCAGACTAAGACAGACTAGGAAGAAGGACCCAGCAGTCTACTTCTGAAAAGAATTAGCCAGTAAAAACCTTGTGAAGAGCAGCAGGACATTGTCTGATACAGTGCCAGAAGATGAGCCCCTCTTGTTGGAAGGCACTAGCCTTTTGGTTAGTAGGGAAGCACTTAACCATTTGCACTGCTCAAGGATCTGTACATTCAATATTTTAAATTACTTGTATCTGGATGCCACTGGCAGAGTCATTGTGATTGTTGCAGTTGTGTGTCATAACTGCATCATAACTGCCAAGCCACTGAACAATGGCTACAACTATGGGCTCAAGCCTAACGATTGTGAGGATGGCGCAGGACTGGGCAGTATATTGTTCTGTGGTGCATAGGGTCACTATCAGTTGGAACCAACTTGACGGCACCTAACAACAACAGCAACCTCTTGAGTAAACACATATACTAGTTGAATGAATAGTGGCGATAAATATTACTTTAGTTTTTTTCATTTTGAAAATCACTTCATATATGACTATCTTAGGCTAGATTCTCTAGGGAAGCAAAACCAGTAAGTGTATAAATATCTGTATAAAGAGATTTATATCAAGGAAATGACTCACTCGGTTGTAGAGGCTGAAACATTACAAATCTGTAGGTCAGGCTGGAGGCTTCTCCTGATTCATGTAGCTGCAGGGGCTAGCAAACCTAAGATTGGCAAGTCAGACAGCAGGGCTCTTGCTCACTGGCTGCAAAGATCCATAAATCTCAAGATTATCAAGCAAGACCACAGGTAAGCTGCTAGCTCAAGTCCCAAGAACCGGAGGTCAGACAAACAAGAGCCAGCTACAGGATTCAGAGTGAGCAAAAGCCCTCTAGCCTTGCCAGAGAGTCCACTTATATTTGACACAGGCCATACCCCCAAGGAAACTCCCTTTCAACTGATTGGCTACTCACGGCAGATCCCATCATGAATGTGATCACTTTATATCAAATCTCATCATGGAAGGGATCACATCATCATATGACTGCCAAACTACATCATAACTGCCAAGCCACTGAGAACCATGACCCAGCCAAGTTGACACACAACTGCAACAATCACAATGACTATGCCAGTGACATCCAGATACAAATAATTTAAAATATTAAATGTACAGATTCTTGAGCAGTGCAAATGGTTAAGTGCTTGCCTACTAACCAAAAGGTTCGTGGTTTGAATCCACCCAGAGGCACCTCAGAAGAAAGCCTTGATGACTTACTCCTGAATGGTCACAGCTATAGAAAACCCTATGAGGCACAGTTTTACTCTGATGCACAGGGGTTTGTCATAAATTGGAATTGACTCGATGGCAACTGGTTTGGTTTTTTGGTTTTTAAATGTACAGATAGGCAATACCAGTAGCAATTCTTTGAAAATTAGCCTCAAATAGGCTTAAGAGAAAGAAATTAGATTTTAGGAAATGGGAACAATATGAGCAATTGGAGGTGGTAAGAAATCAGGGTGGTTTGTTTGAAGGACAGTGAGGAGATCTGGTTAGAGGGAGGTGCATGTGGGGAGTTCTCTAAGGAAGACTGACTACATAAAGGGTAATGATATTTTGGAGGCTGATGGAAATCAAGTGCAGAGATTTTCACTTAAATGAAAGGGGGGTAAGTGAAGGATTTTGAGCAGGAGAGTAATATAATGACAATAGTTATTAAGGAACCTTTATCTGACAACAGTATTTGGACAGAGATAAAGAGGCAAACTGTCAGTTCAGGTCCCCTGAGAAGCAGATGTCAAGACAGAATTAGACATGCAAAGGCTTTTAGTAGGATAACGACTGTGAAGGATAAAGGGGGAAGGAGCAGGAGCAGGCAGGAAGAGCCTTCAGATCTACATTGCCCAAAGGGCAGCCACTAGCCACACAGGACTGTCTGAACTGTGATGTGTAAAACACATCCTGGATTTCTAAGACCTAGAACAAAAAAAAAAAAAAGAAAGAGAGCATGCATAATATCTCCTTAATGACTTTTAAAATGTTATATATTGAAATAATATTTTGGATTAAATAAAACATATCATTAACTATATATGTATATAACTAAATTTTATTTCATCTATTTTTATTTCTACTTTTTTAATGTGGATTCTAGAAAATTCTAAATAAGATAAAAAAATGTGGCTTATATTTCTATTGGTCAGCTCTGCTTTAGACTGTAATGTGGGTCTGACACTTGTGAAAGGAGGGAGAAAGGTGGATTAGGTAGGAAGAGTCAACAGAACAGTTCTTGGAAAGTTTGCACAAGGTTGATGGGGAGACCCCAGAAGAGTCCCATGCTGCACAGGAATGGGTTGATGCTAGTACACCTGTTTTGCTCAGTCATTGGCTGGAAATATCCAAGGAAAGTATGGCCTCAGTGTGAGTACACAGGTGGATGTAAAGAGTCACAGCTGGAGGCCATCACTCAACTATGCTCCTTACCAAGATTCTTTTGCAGGAGATCTGAGTAGTGCATCTTCATAGTGCCTCATAAGCTCACAGTTGTCATAGTAATTTAGGTAAAATTCTACTGGTTTATTCTGCCAACGCTGTTTGACCTAATGCCTTGGCTTTTTAGTCCTTCTTCCTGACTTTTGTGTCCTTTCTTGTCTGACCCAACTCCATTTGTGTAGGAAATGACAAAACTGGACACTAGGTGAGACTCATCTCATGTGCTCTGAAACTTTTCCCCTACTATGTTCACATTTAAGGCTCTGGAAAAGTAACACATTAAAAAACATATTTTATTGTGGTAAAATGTTAATATATAACATAAAATTTGCCATTTTAGCATTTTAAGTGTAGAATTCAGAGGCATTAATTATATTCGTAATGTTGCACAACCATTATCACTATTCATTTCCAAAACTTTTTCATCACCCCAAACCAAAGCTTTGTATGCATTAATCATTACTCCTTTCTCCTCTCCCCTAGTCCCTGATAGCCTCTAATCTACTTATGCATTTGTT
This sequence comes from Elephas maximus indicus, assembly GCF_024166365.1. Taxonomy (NCBI): domain Eukaryota; kingdom Metazoa; phylum Chordata; class Mammalia; order Proboscidea; family Elephantidae; genus Elephas; species Elephas maximus. The sequence continues at coordinate 199,506,320 of NC_064819.1, read as the reverse complement.
TTTGAATGCCTCTCATATGTCACTGCCTTGCTCTTGTTCTTGAGCCATTAAAACCAGATCAGTTGCTGTCAAGTGAACTTGTGGTGACCCCATGTGTGTCAGACTAGAACTGTACTCCACAGGGTTTTCAATGGCTGATTTTTGGGAAATATATCTCCAGGCTTTGCTTCCAAGGTACCTTTGGGTGGATTCGAACCTCCAAACTTTTGGTTAGCGGTTGAACATGTTAACCACTTACACCACCCAGGGACTCTTCTTGAATATTAAAAAAAAAAAAAATTGAATATTACCCAGTCAAAATTGAGATTGCTGATCCTTGAAAATCTTGTTTTGGTCCATGCATTGTAGAACTGACTTCTGGTAACTTCCACTGTTGCCACTCTAAGTTCTCCATTTCAGAGAAGATTTTCCCAAAAACTGTCTGCAGGCTTTAATATTGATGGACCAGTCATCTGTTGGTAGTCAAAGTCTAGTGAGAAATGGTTCCCTCCTTATGGAGACTGCAATCAAGGCTCATGTGTGAATGCAGGGGATGCAGCTTCTCGGAGTGTGAACATTTTGTGAAGAAACTGCCTGACTGTAAAAAGGAAAAAAGATTTAGATGCCGTGATTGTTGATGAAGTGCTCAATCCTGTTAGAAAGGTGAAAGAGAGGTAAAAAAAAAAGACACTTGAGAATGTAACAATAACCATCCATAGGTTATCCGGGATTGTCATCCATTCTCTGTGTGTTGACATTAAATCTCCAAAAGGAAAAAAAAAAAAAAGCTGTGTGACAGAAAGGGAGCCCCAATAAATGAATCCCCCTCCACAAAGTCAGAAATAAGTCCTTAAGACCACCAGTGCTTTCCCAGTCATTCAAATATCTTAAATAACAATGAATATAGTAATGAACATGGTGAGTTATGAATATTATTAGGTACAGGGAAAAAATAAACTTTGCATACATCTTTCACAAATTTTAGACCTGTCTCCATCTGTTTTCCTATACAAACAAGAAGGTACAGTTTAAGAGTGCAGACCTTGAAAACTTTCAGGCTCCATCACTTAAATCTAGCAGTGCGAACTTGGAAAACTTTCTTAACCTTTCTGAACCTCAACTACTTTAGCTGTAAATTGGAATATTCACAGTGCCCTGGCCATAATGTTGTTGAAAGAATTAATTGGGGTGATGCATGTAAATACCCAGCATAGTGCCTAACACGTACTGAGTGCTTGAGTCATAATTGTTAATATTAGTATTTGAAGACAAAGAAACTGCTCTATATCTTTGGCTATGAAAGAACTATCACATCTCTTCTTTTTCTAACTCAACTGAAAGTCCCCACCTACAAACGTTAGTGAAAGCGTCCGATATGGATCAAATGTCCAGAACACGGTGCAGGAAAATGTGGACAATCCTGGTCCTACGTCCAAGGGGGCTGCCACTGCATTACTACATTTAAAAACAGGTAGCTCTGGTAGAGCACAGGTTGATAATAATTGTAATAGTAATAATCATCATCATTATTTTCATAATGATACAGCTAACAATTATTGAGCGTGTTCAATATATGAAGCATTGTTCTAACTGTTTTACATTAATATTTCTAGTTTTTATAATGGAATCCCTGGGTGGTACAAACCATTAATATGCTTGGCTGCTAACTGAAAGGTTGGAGATTCAAGCCTACCCAGCGGAGCCTTGGAAGAAAGGCCTGGTGATCTACTTCCAAAAAATAAGCCATTGAAAACCCTGTGGAGCACATTTCTACTTTGACACACGTAGGATCACCATGAGTAGAGGCCAACTTGACTGCAACTAGTTAGTTCACATAACAATAATTGAAGTAGGTGCTATTATCTTGATTTCCAGATGAGGAAAATTGAAGTGCAGAGAAGTTGCTCAAGCTCGCCTAACTATAAAAAGCAGAGCCAGGATTTGAATCTATACAGTCTCTTAAACACACTATTCAGAAATTTGTATTAGGTGGTGGTGGTGTTGTTAGATGCTGTCGAATTGGTTCTGACTCGTAGTGATCTTATTACAACAGAATGAAACACTGCCCGGTCCCGGGCCATTCTCATGATCATTGTTATGCTTGAGCCCATCATTGCAGCCACCGTGTCAATCCATCTTGTTGAAGGTCTTCCCAATTTTTGCTGGCACTCAACTTTACCAAGCATGATGTCCCTCTCCAGGGACTGATCCCCCCTGAAAATGTGTCCCAAGTATGTAAGACATAGTCTTGCCGTCCTTGACTTCAAGGAGCATTCTGGCTATACTTCTTCCGAGACAGATTTGTTCATTCTTTTGGCAGTCCATGGTGTCTTCAATATTCTTCCCCGACACCACAATTCAAAGGAATCATTTCTGCTTCCTCGTCCTTATTCATTGTCCAGCTTTCACGTGCATATAAGGCAATTGAAAACACCATGGCTTGAGTCAGGCACACTGTAGTCTGCAAGGTGACATCTCTTCTTTTTAATATTTTAAAGAGGTCATTTGCAGCAGATTTGCCCAACACAATGCGTCTTTTGATTTCTTGACTGCTGCTTCCACGGTGTTGATTGTGGATTTCAGTAAAATGAAATCTTTGACAACTTCAATCTTTTCTCCATTTATCATGATGTTGCTTATTGGCCAGTTGTGAGGATTTTCATTTTCTTTACATTGAGGTATAATCCACACTGAAGCCTGTGGTCTTTGATATTCATCAACAAGTGCTTCAAGTCCTCTTCACCTTTAGCCAGCAAGGTTGTGTCATCTACGTAACGCAGGTTGTTAATAAGTCTTCCTCCAATCCCAATGTCCTGTTCTTTTTCATATAGTCCCGCTTCTCAGGTTATTTGCTCAGCATACAGATTGAATAGGTATAGTGAAAGGATACAACCCTGATGCACACATTTCCTGACTTTAAACCACGTAGTATCCCCTTGTTCTGTTCGAATGACTGACTCTTGATCTACGTACAGGTTCCTCATGAACACAATTAAGTGTTCTGGAATTCCCACTCTTTGCCATGTTATCCATAATCTTTTATGATCCCCAGTCAAATGCCTTTGCATAGTCAATAAAATACAGATAAACATCTTTCTGATATTCTCTGCTTTCAGCCAGGATCTGTCTGACATCAGCAATGATATCCCTTGTTCCACGTCCTCTTCTGAATACAGCTTGAATTTTTGGCAGTTCCCTGTTGATATACTGCTGCAGCCACTTTTGAACGATCTTCAGCTAAATTTTGCTTGTGTGTGATATTAATGATATTGTTTGATAATTTCCACATTCGATTGGGTCACCTTTCTTGGAATAGGCATAAATATGGATCTCTTCCAGTGAGCTGGCAAAGTAGCTGTCTTCCAAATTTCTTGGCACAGATGAGTGAGCCCTTCCAGTGCTGCATTAATTTATTGAAACATCTCAATTGGTATTCCGTCAATTCTTGGAGCCTTGTTTTTTGCCAATGCCTCTCAGTGCAGCTTGGACTTCTTCCTTCGGTGCCATCGGTTCCTGATCACATGCTACCTCCTGAAATGGTTGAACGTTGACCGATTCTTTTTGGTACATTGACTCTGTGTATTCCTTCTATCTTCTTTTGATGCTTCCTGCGTCGTTTAATATTTTCTCTGTAAATTTTCAATATGGCAACTCGAGGCTTGAATTTTTTCTTCAGTTCTTTCAACTTGAGAAATGCTGAGCGTTTTCTTCTCTTTTAGTTTTCTATCTCCAGGCCTTTGCACTTGCCATTATAGTGCTTTAGTTTGTCTTCTTGTGCCACATTTTTATATCTTCTGTTCAGCTCTTCGACTTCATTGTTTCTTCCTTTTGGTTTAGCTACTCAATGTTTAAGAGCAAGCTTCAGAGTCTCTTCTGACATCCATTTTGGTATTTTTTTTCTTTCCTGTCTTTTTAATGACCTCTTGCTTTCTTCACATATGATGTGCTTGATGTCATTGCACAACTCGTTTGGTCCTCAGTTATTAGTGTTCAAAGCATCAAATCTATTCTTGAGATGGTCTCTAAATTCAGGCAGGATATACTCAAGGTTGTACTTTGGCTCTCATGGACTTGTTCTGATTTTCTTCAGTTTTAACTTGAACTTGCATATGAGCAATTGATGGTCTGTCAAGCAGTCAGCCCCTGGCCTTGTTTCAACCAATGATATTGAGCTTTTCCATTGTCTTTTTCCACAGATGTAGTCGATTTGATTCGTGTATTCCATCTGGTGAGGACCATATGTATAATTGCTGTTTATGTTGTTGAAAAAAGTATTTGTAATGAAGAAATCGTCAATCTTGCAAAATTCTATCATGTGATCTCCAGCATCGTTTCTATCACCAAGGCCATATTTTCCAACCACTGGTCCTTCTTTGTTTTCAACTTTCTCATTCCTGTTACCTATAATTATCAATACAGTCTGATTGCATGTTTGATCAATTTCAGACTGCAGAAGTTGGTAAAAATCTTCAATTTCTTCATCGTTGGCCTTAGTAATTAGTAAATTTGAATAATAATCATATTCACTGGTCTTTTTGTAGGCATGTGGATATTATCCTATCGCTTCAGGATAGATCTTGGAATGTTCTTCTTGGCGATGAATGCAACGTCATTCCTCTTCAAGTTGTCATTCTCGTCATAGTAGACCATTGATTGTCCAATTCAAAATGTTGATTTCAGCTCACTAATGCTTAGGATATCGATGTTTATACATTCCGTTTTGACAAGTTCCAATTTTCCTACATTCATATTTCATACATTCCAGGTTCCAATTATTAATGGATGTTTGCAAGTGTTTCTTCTCATTTTGATATGTGCCACATCAGCCAATGAAGGTCGCAAAAGTTTAACTCCATCCACATCATTAAGGTCCACTCTACTTTGAGGAGGCAGCTTTTCCCCGGTACTATTTTGAGTACCTTCCAACCTGAGGGGCTCATCTTCCAGCACTATATCAGACAACATTCCCCTGCTATTCATAAGGTTTTCACTGGCTAATTCTTTTCAGAAGTAGACCACTGGATCCTTCTTCCTAATCTGCCTCAGTCTGGAAGCTCAGCTGAAACCCATCTGCCATGGGTGACCCTGCTGGTAATTGAACACTGGTGGCATAGCTTCCAGCATCACAGCAACACACAAGCCCCCACAGTAGGACAAACTCACAGATGCATGGGGGAAGAAAAGCCTATAGGGCAGTTCTGCTTTGTCACATGGGGTCTCTGTGAGTAAAAAATGACTTGGCAGTACCTAAAAACAACAGTGTGGTCTTAAGTTACACATTTGGAGACTGGTTATCAATCTGAAAGAGAGTGAAAGAGTTGAAGACCCTATTATTTTCCTGGGTGGTAATCTCGTGTCCTATGACTTGCAGTGATGAGACTGCAAATTAATTAATTATAGACTGTGAACATCTGTAACGAAGGAGCCATCGAGGAGAAGGTTCTGGTGGAACATGCCATTGGCACCATAAAAACAGTGTGAAAGATAGGAAAAATTGATGAATGGCTGCTTCTGGTAACACTGAATGGCTTAAAGCAAGAAAGTGATAAGCTCAAATCCCTAAATTCTCAGTTTAAGGCATGGGCTGAAATTCAGAGGTGTTCTACAACCATAATGACAGCATTTATTATCTTTTGTAGCTGCAAGGCTATAATAGCCAAAACTCAAACCCAGGCTTTAATTCTAAAAGGTGAGGTATTAAGCATCAACTGGATGTATGTCACCTCCATGGAAATGTAGGCATTTATCAGAAAACAGTAGGTTCCTGGACAGTGGGATGGGATTCAAAGGAAGACTCAGATGATCTAAGTAACCCAAATCCCCACCCTACATAGAGATTCTGTTTCCCAAGGGAACACTCTCCCCTCTCTAGTCTGACAAGGTTTTTCTTTTCTTAATTGAAGATTCTTGTACGCTCTTGCCTGAGAAAGTTATCCTGGAAGAAGAAACTTGCTTTCCAAGCTCCCTACCTCCTTGCACTTGGTTTTACTCAATCCGAAGAACACTTGGATAAGAATTATTTTTTGTGGATGGTAATTCCAGGACTTTGATAATTTTATGGGAAACTATCTGTGAAGTATGTGTGGGAATAACTTTTAAGATGCTTGACTAATTGTTGTCGTTAGTAGTTAGGCACCATTAAGTCAGTTCCAACTCATAGTGACCCTACGTACAATAGAATGAAACAGTGCCTGGTCCTGCTCTATCCTCACAATCTTTGCTATGCTTGTGCCCATTGTTACAGCCATTGTGTCAGTTCATCTCATTGAGGGTCATCTTCTTTTTCTCTGACCCTCTACTTTACCAAGCATAATGTCCTTCTTCAGAGACTGGTCCCTTCTAATACATGTCCAAAGCTCCTGAGACGAAGTCTCACTATCCTCGCTTCTAAGGAGCATTCCGACTGTACTTCCTCCAAAACTGGTTTGTATGTACTTCTGGCAGTCCATGGTATATTCAAAATCCATACCCAACACCGTAATTCAAAGTCACCAATTCTTCTTTGGTCTTCCTTATTCATTGTCCAGCTTTAGAAGGCATGCGAAGTGATTGAAAATACCATGTCGTGGGTGAAGCGCACCTTAGTTCTGAAAGTGACATTTTTGCTTCTTAACACTTTTTTTAATTTCTTTTTTTTATTGTGCTTTAGATGAAATTTTATAAAACAAGCCAGTTTCTCCTTAAACCATTAGTACACATATTGTTTTATGATATTGGTTAACAACCACACTGCACGTAGATACTCTCCCTTCTGAACCTTGGGTTCCCTATTACCAGGTTTCCTGTTCCCTCCTGCCTTGTAGTCCTTGCCCCTAGGCTGGTGTGCCCCTTTTGTCTCGTTTTGTTTTATGGGCCTGTCCAATCTTTGGCTGAAGGGTAAACCTCAGGAGTGACTTCATTACTGAGTTAAAAGTGTGTCTGGGGGCCATACTCCCAGGGTTTCTCCAGTCTCTCTCAGGACAACAAGTCTGGTCTTTCTTTTTGAGTTAGAATTTTGTTCTACATTTTTTTCCAGCTCTGTTCAAGACCCTCTATTATGATCCCTATCAGAGCAGTCAGTGGTGGTAGCTGGGCACCATCTAGTTGTACTGGACTCAGTATGGTGGAGGTCATGGTAGATGTGGTCCATTAGTCCTTCGGACTAATCTTTCCCTTGTGTCTTTAGTTTTCTCCATTCTTCCTTGCTCCTGAAGGGATGAGACCATTGGAGTATCCTAGATGGCTGTTCACAGGCTTTTAAGACCCCAGATGCTACTCACCAAAGTAGAATGTAGAACATTTTCTTTATAAACTGTGTTATGCCAGTTGAGCAAGATGTTGCCCAAGACCATGGTCCCCACAGCCCTCAGCCCAGCAATTCCATCCCTTGGGGTGTTTGGATGTGCCTATGGAGCTTCCATGACCTTGTCTTGTCTAAGTTGTGCTGGCTTTCCCAGTATGGTGTACTGTCTTACCCTTCACCAAAGTTACCACTTATCTATTGTCTTTTTGGTGTTTCCCCAGCCACAGCCTTTCCCTCCCTTATAACCATCAAAGATTCTTTTTGTGTGTAAACGTTTTCATGAATTTTTACAGTAGTGGTCTCATACAGTATTTGTCCCTTTATGATTGACTTATTTCACTCAGCATGATGTCCTCCAGATTCATTCATGTTATGAGATGCTTCACAGATTCATCATTGTTCTTTATCATTGCATAATACTCCATTGTGTGTATGTACCACAGTTTGATTATCCATTCATCTGTTGATGGGCATATAGATTGTTTCCATCTTTTTGCTATTGTGAATAGTACTGCAGTGAACATGGGTGTGCATATGTCTATTTGTGTGATGACTCTTATTTCTCAAGGATATATTCCTAGGAGTGGGATTGCTGGATCATATTGTATTTCTATTTCTAGCTTTCTAAGGAAGCGCCATATTGTTTTCCAAAATGGTTGTATCATTTTGCATTCCCACCAGCAGTGCATAAGAGTTCCTATCTCTCCCCGGCATCTCCAACATTTGTTATTTCCTGTTTTTTTTTTTTTTTGATTGGTGCTGGTAATGGCAGGGTGAGATAGTATCTCATTGGGGTTTTGATTTGCATTTCTCTGATGGGTAATGATTGAGAGCATTTCCTCATGTGTCTGTTGGCTGCTTTAATGTTTTCTTTGGTGAAGTGTCTGTTAATTTCTTTTGCCCATTTTTTAATTGGATTATTTATCTTCTTGTAGTAGAGGTATTGGGTTTTCTCGTAGACTTTAAAGATTAGACCTTTGTCTGATTTGTAATAGCCAATTTTTTTTTCCCAGTCTGTAGGTTCTCATTTTACTCTTTTGGTGAAGCCTTTCAAATGAACATAAATGTTTAATTTTTAGAAGATCCCAATTATCTAGCTTATCTTCTGGAGTTTGTGTGTTATTGGTTGTGGTTTCTATCTTGTTAATGCCATCGTGTATTAGGGCCTCTAGCATTGATCCTATCTGTTCTTCTATGAACTTCATAGTTTTTGGCTTTATATTTAGGTCTTTGACCCATTTTGAATTAGTTTTTGTATATGGTATGAGGTATGGGTCCTGTTTCATTTTTTTGCAGATGGACATCCAGTTTTTCCAGCACCGTTTGTTAAAAAGACTGCCTTTTTCCCATTTGATGGGCTTTGGGCCCTTGTCTAAGGTCAGGTGATCATAGGTGTATGGATTTACCTCTGGGTTCTCAATTCTGTTCCATTGGTCAATGTATCTGTCATTGTACCAGTACCAGGCTGTTTTGACTACCGTAGCTGTATGATAGGTTCTGAAGTCAGTTAACGAGAGTCCTCCTACTTTACTCTTCTTCTTCAATAGTGCTTTACTTATCCAGGATTTCTTTCCTTTCCAGATAAAGTTAGTAATTAGTTTTTCCATCTCTTTAAAGAATGCTCTTGGTATTTGGATCAGGATTGCATTGTATTTGTATATCACTTTGGGTATAATTGTCATTTTCACAATGTTGAGTCTACCTGTCCCTGAACATGGTATGTTTTTTCATTTATGTAGATCTTTTTTGGTTTCTTGCAATGGTGTTTTGTAGTTTTCTTTGTATAGATCCTTTACATCCCTGGTTAGATTTATTCCTTAGTATTTTATTTTTTTAGAGGCTATTATAAATGGTATTGTTTTCATGATTTCCTTGTCATCGCTCTCTTTATTGGTGTATAAGAATCCAACTGATTTTTGTATGGCTCTCTTGTATCCTGCTACTCTGCAGAATCTTTCTATTAATTCCAGTAGTTTTCTCATGGAGTCTTTTGAGATTTCTACGTATAGTATCATATCACCTGCAGATAGGTACAGTTTAACTTCTTCATTACCAGTTTGGATGCCCTTTATTTCTTGCCTTATTGCTCTAGCCAGAACTTCCAGCACAATGTTAAATAGGAGTGGTGATAAAGAGCATCCTTGTCTTGTTCCTGTTCTCAAGGGGAATGTTTTCATCCTCTCTCCATTAAGAATGACATTGGCTGTTGGTTTTGTATAGATGCCCTTTATTATGTTGAGAAATATCCCTTCCATATCTATTTTATTGAGAGTTTTTATCAGGAATCGGTGCTGGACTTTGTCGAATGCCTTTTCTGTGTCAGTTGAGGTGATCATGTGATTCTTTTCTTTCCTTTTATTTATGTAGTAGATTACGTTGATGTTGTAATGTTGACGTATCCTTGCATGAATCCTGGTATGAATCCTACTTGGTCATGGTGTATTATTTTTTTGATATGATGCTGAATTCTATTGGCTAGAATTTTGTTGAGAATTTTTGCATCTATATTCACGAGAGATATTGGTCTGTAGTTTTCTTTTTCATGGTGTCTTTGCCTGGTTTTGATATCAGGGTTATGCTGGCTTCAGAGAGTGAATTCATCAGTATCGCTTCCTTTTCTACGTTCTGGAATAGTTTGAGTACTACTGGCTTAAGCTTTTCTCTGAATGTTTGGTAGAATTCTCCAGTGAAGCCATCTGGGCCAGGGGGCTTTTTTTTTGTTGGGATTGTTCTTATTACCTTGTCAGCCTCTTCTCGTGTTATGGGTCTGTTCAAATTTTCAACATCATTTTGTGTTAGCCTGGGTAGGTTGTGTGTTTCTAGAAATTTGTCCATTTCCTCTAGGTTTTCAAATTTGTCGAAGTGTAGTTTTTCATAATACTCTGTTATGATCCTTTTTATTTCAGTTGGGTCTGTTGTAGTGTTCCCTTTTCATTTCTTATTTGGGCTATTTGCATCCTTTTATGTTTTTCTTTTGTGAATTTGACCAGTGGTTTGTTGATTTTGTTGATCCTTTTAAAAAACCATCTTTTGGTTTTGTTGATTCTATTGTTTTTCTATTCTCTATTTTATTTATTTCTGCTGTGATCTTTATTATTTCCTTTCTTCTGGTGGTTGTGGGTTTCTTTTGCTATTGTCTTTCTATTTGTTTGAGTTGTGTAACTAATGTTTTGATTTTTCCCTTTCTTCTTTTTGATGTTACATCTATTGCTATAAATTGACCTCTGAGCACTGCCTTTGCTGTGTTCCAAAGGTTTGGTACGATGTGTTTTCATTCTCATTTGATTCTAGGAATTTTTTTGATTCCATCTCTGATTTCTTCTATCACCCAGTGGTTTTTAAGCAGGGTGTTATTCAATTTCCATGTAATTGATTTTTTTCCCTTGCTCTTCCTGTTGTTAATTTCTACTTTGATGGCATTGTGGTCAGAAAAGATACTTTATATTATCTCAGTGTTCCGTATTTTGTTGAGGGTTGCTCTGTGGCCTAAGATGTGGTCTATTCTAGAGAACATTCCATGTGTGTTGGAAAAGAATGTGTACTTTGTAGCTGTTGGGTGGAGAGTTCTATATATGTCTAAGAGGTCAAGTTGGCTGATCATGCCTTTAGCTCTTCTGTATCTTTGTTGAGATTCTCTCTAGATGTTCTGTCCTTTATCAAGAATGGTGTGTTGAAGTCTCCTACTATTATTGTGGAACTATTAATTTCTCTTTTCAGTGCCGTTAGAGTTTGTTTTCTGTATTTTGGGGTCTAGTCATTGGGTATGCAGATGTTTGTTATGGTTAAGTCTTCATGATGGATCACCCCTTTAATCATTATATAGTGTCCTTCTTTGTCTTTTATGGTGGATTTTGTTTTAAAGTCTATTTTATCTGAGATTAGTATTGCCACTCCTACTCGTTTTTGGCAGCTGTTTGCTTGAAATGTTTTTTCAATCCTTTGATTTTTAATTAATTTACATCTTTGTTTCTAAGATGTGTCTCTTATAGACAGCATATTGATTGATCCTTTTTTTAAAATCCATTCTGTCACTCTCTGTCTCTTTATGGGTGCATTTAGGCCATTACATTTAGTGTAATTATTGGTTGGCATGAGTTTATGGCTGTCATTTTGTAGTGTTTTTTTTTTGTGTGTGTGTGTGATGCTGGCATTTTCTTTGTTCCTCTTACTCTCCTGTGCTGAATTCCTTGTTTGTGGATTTCTTTTTCATTTCTTTTGTTTTTCTAGATTTTTTTTTTTTTTTATTGAGACTTTATGTTTTTCTTCTTTATTTTGATGAGTAGGTTTGTTAACTTTCTTTGTGGTTACCTTGAAATTTTACCCTTGTCTTTCTAGGTAATAAGTTCATGTTATTACTTGGTATCGTCTTGCCTTCCTTTCCATTAGAATGTTCTATACTTACACTGTTTAGTCCCTCTTTTATTATTCTGACATTGTTTTCATTTACAGATTAATCTCTCTGGTTACCTGTTGTAATTCTCTTGGTTTTGGATAGTCATCGAGAGTTCATTTCCTAGGTTGGTATCCAGCTGGTACAATCTTGTGCCCTAGATTCAGGCTGTGGTCTGATGTTGTTTGTTCTCAGACTGAAGGACTCACTTTAATAATTGTTGTAAGTTTGGCTTGGTTTTTTCATAGTCCCTTAATTTCTGTTTATCTGGAAATGCCCTAATTTCACCATCATATTTGAATGAGAATTTTGCAGGGTATATTATTATTGGTTGGCAATTTTTTTCTTTCAAGGTTTTATATATGTTGTCCCATTGCCTTCCTGCTGGCATGGTTTCTGCTGAATAATCTGAGCTTAGTTTTACTGTTTCTCCTCTGTATGTGACTTTTTGTTTTTCTCTAGCAGTTCTCAGGATTTTTTTCTTCGTCTTTGGTTTTAGTGAGTGTGATTATGATATGCCTTGATGATTTTCTTTTGGGGTCTATCCTAATTGTGGCTCGTTGGGCTTCTTGGATGGTCAGCTTTTCATCATTTATGGTATTAGGGAAGCTTTCTGTCAGAAATTCTTCAATGATCCTCTCTGTGTTTTCTGCTTTCTCCCTCTGTTTTGGAACACCAACCACTCACAAATTTTTCCTTTTGATTATATCCCACCTCAGGGCTTCTTCATTTTTCTTCATTCTTTTTTCTGATTTTTCCTCAGAGTTGTATCCAAGTGTGTGTCTTCAATTTTGCTGCTTCTGTCCTCCATCATTTCAAACCTACTCAGCCCTTCTATGATACTGTCCATTTCTAAAATCTTGTTTATCTTTTTGACTTCTAATTGTTGTTTTTGTATTTCTAGTTGTGAATTTATTTTGGCATTTTGTTCCTGTATTATTTTCCTGAATTCTTCCATTTTTTGTCTGTATTTTCCATGAATTTGTCTGCCTTTTCCACAAATTTGTCTATTTTTTCCTCATTTTTGTCTGCTTTTTACTTCAACTCTTTCGTAACTCTGAATATTAAAGATTTGAATTCCCTATGAGGTAGTTATAGTGCCTTTTCTTTTACTGGAAAATCTTCTGGTGTTTTATTTTAGAGGCCTACTGAAACCATCCTGTCCTGTTTTTGTGTGTGTGTGTTTTGATATTGTCTGCTGTCTTCAGGACATTCAGTAGTTATTTTCTTCATTTATTGATTGTAGACCTGTATGTTTCATTCTGTTTTTTTTGTTTTATTTGTTTATGTCTGAGCAGGCAGGCTGTGTGTTTCTGGTTGTTTACTTGTCTGTGGTCATGATACTTTTAACCTCTTTATCCAATGGGCAGGGCCAGTCACTCAGCTATCACGCAGAAGGGCAGATCTAGTTGAAGGGGAGGGGCCAGGATGGGCTGTTTGTGGCACATACTAGGGCAGACAGGGCAGACCAGGAATCAGTGCTGGGCAGGTTCCAATAGGCTGTTCCTGTGCTGCTGAAGGGTGTGGTTCTCAGTGCATGGTGAAGGTAAGCAGGAAGTAGCGGAGAGGTTGTGCTTTGTGGAGCTAATATGAGTATGGGAAAGATGAGAGGGAGGACAGAGAAATAGGAGCTAAAAACAAACAAACAAAAAAGAGTGCTGAGAGAGCTTGCCGTTGAAGTGGAGAGATGAGAAACTGAGAAAGGGAGAAAAATAAAAAGGGAAAAAGAAAAAATAACTAGATAAAAGTTTGAAAGAAAAAGAGAAAAGCTCCCAGGGGTCCCACTGGTGCAGCTGCAAAAACCAGGAAGTGGTTCCCAGGATGTGCAATATAGCCTGGCTAGAGAGGGTATAGATGTCACACAGTGCCAGGTATTCAGGGAGACAGGAAAAAAAGGTAAATATAGAGTACAAGAACCGAGAAATGAGAAAAGACAGAGAGGAAAAAAAGAGAAAAAGAAAAAAGAAAGAATGAGAAAAAGATTCCCCCAGGTATCCCAGCTACGTGGCTGCTCAGAATGAGGGAGTGGCTCCTAAGATATGCAGTGTATCCTGGCTAGAAGGGGCTCCCAAGCTGTGAAAAGAAAAAGAAAACAACAACAACATAAAACAGAAGAAAGCAAAACAAAAGAAAGCAAAACAAAAAACAAAGGCTCAGGGCTCCCACCAGCATGGAATCGCGGGCTGGACGCGTGGTTCCCCAGGTGAGTGGCGCTTCACAGCCTTTGAAGAGATTCAAAGATGGCACAAGGAGCCAGGTATACAAGAGAAAGGAGGGACAGGTCATGGGAGGTATGGAAGAAACCAAAAGAAATGGAAAAAAGCAATGTCACTAACAGACAAATGGCACTTGGAGCCGGATAGTGTGAGCGGATGAATCCAAGCTGCCTGGGGCCAAAGTAGTTGCCTTCAGGCTAGGAGACTGCCTGCAGCTGGTTGGAAGCAGAGGAGGCTAAGGGGGGGGGGGGGAGCAGGGAAGGCGTAGGTTAGGAAAGCATATATCATTGGTTACTGGGTGCTCTGTCTCCTGCTGGGAACTTTGTGAAGGTCCTTTCCCATACTCCCTGTCTGCTGATCTCTGATGTGGGTGGGGCGAATCCAAGCTGCATGGATGCTGCTCTTCCCAGCCAGCCAAACCACTGCTGCCAGCCAGGAAGCATGGCGGTACAGCAGCGGGGAGAGGACGTGGAGTGTGAAAGCGTGTATCGTTGGTTACTGGGTACTCTGTCTCCTGCTGGGAGCCCCTTGAAGCTGCTTTCCCATGCTCCCTGTCTTCCAATCTCTGACAGGAGTCCAAGGTTGGGAACCCATGCTGTGTTAGCTGATAGGGGACCTCCATATGTATCTCTCCTTGCTCTATGTTCTTTGTCAGTTTCTTATTCCATTTGATGCTTGGCTGAGTTCTTTATCTCTTCATTTGACACTTCAGGTTCCAGGAGTGATGTTTGTCTCTGTTTTGTTTAGTTTTTCAGGTCTTTCCTGGGGAGGGATGGCGTGGTGCTTCTGTCTATGGCACGATGTGGGCCAGAAGTGTGCTTTTTAACACTTTTAAAGAGGTCTTTTGCAGCAGATTTGCCAAGTGCAATGCATCTTTTGCTTTCTTGACTGCTGCTTCCATGGGTGTTGATTGTGGATCCAAGTAAAATGAAATCCTTGACAACCTCAACCTTTTCTCTGTTTATCATGATGCTGCTGATTGGTACAGCTGTGAGGATTTTTGTTTTCTTTATGTTGAAGTGTAATCTATTCTGATGGCTGTGGTCTTTATCTTCATCAGTAAGTGCTTCAAGTCCTTTTCACTTTCAGCAAGCAAGGTTGTGTCATCTGCATATTGCAGGTTGTTAAATAGTCTTCCTCCAATCCCGATGCACCATTCTTTTTCATATAGTCCAGCTTCTTGGGTTATTTGCTCAACATACAGGTTGAATAGGTCAGGTGAGATGATACAACCCTGACGACAACCATGGAGCATTCCCTTGTTCTTTTTGAAGGACTGCCTCTTGGTCTACATACAGATTCCACATGAGGACAATTAGGTGTTCTGAAATTCCCATTATTTGTAATGTTATCCATAATTTGTTGTTATCCACATAGTTGAATGCCCTTGCATAGCCAAAAAAACATAGATAAACATCTTTCTGGTATTCTCTATTTTGAGTCAAGACCCATCTGATATCAGCAATGATATCCCTTGTTCCATGCTCTCTTATGAATCTGGTTTGGATTTGTGGCAGTTACCTGTTGATGTACTGCTGCAAGCATTTTTTAATTATCTTCAGAGTAATTTTACTTGCACGTAATATTAGTAATATTGTTTAATTATTTATGCATTCCATTGGATCACCTTTCTTTGGAATAGGCATAAATACAGATCTCTTCCAGTTAGTTGGCCTGGTAGCTGTATTCCAAATTTCTTGGCAAAGATGAGTGAACACTTCCAGTGCTGCATCCATTTGTTGAAACACCTCAATTGGTATTTTGTCAATTCCCGGAGCTTTGTTTTTCACCAATGTCTTTGATGTAGATTGGACTTCTTCTTTTGGACCATTGATTCTTGATCATATGCTACCTCCTGAAATGGTTGAATGTCAACCAATTCTTTTTGTTGCAGTAACTGTGCGTATTCCTTCCATCTTCTTTTGATGCTTCCTGCATCATTTAATATTTTCTCTGTAGAATTTCAATATTGCAACTTGAGGCTTGAATTTTTTCTTTAGTTCTTTCAGCTTGAGAAATGTTGAGCAAGTTCTTCCCTTTTCATTTTCTTACTCTTGGTCTTTGCACATTTCATTATAATACTTCGTTTTGTCTTCTAAAGCCACCCTTTGAAGTCTATTCAGCTCTTTTACTTCATTTCTTCCATTCACTTTAGCTACTCTACATTCAAGAGCAAGTTTCAGAGTCTCTTCTGACTTCCATTTTGGTCTTTCTTTCTTGCCTTTTTAATGAGCTTTTGCTTTCTTCATGTATGATGTCCTTGATGGCATCCCACAACTCATCTGGTCTTCAGCCTTCAGTGTTAAATCTATCAACATGTTAAATCCATTCTAGAGATGGTCTCTAAATTCAGGTACAGTATACTCAAGATCATACTGCGATCTTGTGGACTTATTCTAATTTTCTTCAGCTTCAACTTGAACTTGCATAAGAGCAATTGATGGTCAGTTCCATAACCTGTCCCTGGCCTTTTTCTGACTGATGATATTGAGCTTTTCCATTGGCTTTTTCCAAAGATGTAGTTGGTTTGATTCACGTGTATTCCATCTGGCAAGGTCCACGTGTATAGTTGCCATTTATGTTGGTAAAAAAAGGTATTTACAATAAATAAGTGATTGATCTTGCAAAATTCTGTCATGCAATCTTTTGTGTCCTTTCTATTACCAAGGCCATATTTTCAAACTACTGATCCTTCTTCTTTGCTTCCACTGTTTGCATTCTAATCACCAATAATTATCAATGCATCTTGATTGCATGTTTGATCAATTTGGGACAAATTCAGGCAATAGTTGGTAAAAGTCTTCAATGTCTTCATCTTTGGCCTTAGTAGTTGATGTGTAAATTTGAAAAATAGTCATATTAACTGGTCTTCTTTGTAGGCATATGGATATTTTCTTATCACTGACAGAGTTGTATTCTAGATTGATCTCAAAATGCTCTTTTTGATTATGAATGTTATGCCATTCCTCTTAAATTTGTCATTCCTGACATAGTAGACCATATGATTGTCTGATTCAAAATGGCCATTACCAGTCCATCTCAGCTCACTAATACTTAGGATATCAAAGTTTATGTGTTCCATTTCATTTTTGATGATTTCTAATTTTCCTTGATTCATACTTTGTACATTCTATGTTCTGATTATTAATGGATGTTTGCAGCTATTTCTTCTCATTTTGAGTTGTGCCACAACAGCACCTGAAGGCCCTGAAAGCTTTACTCCATCTACATCATTAAGTTCGACTCTACTTTGAGGAGGCAGCTCTTCCCAGTTGTATTTTGCATGCTTTCCACCCTGAGTGTCTCATTGTCCGGCAGTATATCAGACAGTGTTCTGCTGTTGTCTGTAAAGTTTTCGCTGGCCAATTTTTCCAGAAGTAGGTTCTTCTTCCTAGTCTCTCTTTTTCTGGAAGCTCCACCACTCGTCTGTCAGTTCGTTATACTGTGGTGGCTTTTGTGTTGCTGTGATGCTATAAGCTATGTCACTGGTATTTCAAATACCAGCAGGGTCACCCATGGTGGATGGGTTTCCACTGGAACTTCCAGACTAAGATGGCTTGACTAATAAACCAAAAAAGAAAACAAAAACAAACCCCTTGTCATCATTTCAGACTCATAGCAACCCTATAGGATACAGTAGAACTGCCCGATATGGTTTCCAAGCAGCACCTGGTGGATTTGAACTGTGGACCTTCTGGTTAGCAGCCATAGCACTTAACCACTACACCACCACTTGACTAATAGGCAGGAGTAAAACCATATATCTGATGTGGATATAACCCTCACTGTCGAGTTGATTCAGACTCATAGAGATCCTATAAGACAGAGTAGAACTGCCCCATAGGTTTCTAAGTAGTGGCTGGTGAATTCTAACTGCCAACCTTTTGGATAGTAGCCTGAGCTCTTAACCACTGCATCACCAGGGCTCCTTGGATGTACTACCTGCTATTTTGCATTTTGAGAAAGCCTGATTAGATGGTTTCAACAATTTGTTTGCTTGGGCTCAACTCTGATCTATAAATAAAGTTGAGATGAAATAATTTCTTGGCATAGAGTAAAGGAATGCATTAAAATCTTTGAGCAATGGGAAATATGGAGTGGATCTATCATGAGCATCTTGCCCAAGTACATCCTAAGCATAAATCCTAAGTAGTTTAAAAAACCACTCCCTTTATCAAGGTATTCAAACACTTTAGTGACTGAAACACCATTTCTAGAACAGGTTATTTTCTGAAGACTGGGGCCCTGGTAGGAGATGATATAGTTGAAATGGATGATCTGATTTCAGTGTCAATGGGAGGATCCTGGATGACAGAGACAAAATGAATGTTATTTCTATAAATGTCGTTTGGGTCAGCATGATGATATGAATGATCTGATCCAAAGAGATTTTTGATGGAAATTATTGTTCTTAGGGTTTCTGAGACTAAAATAACAACTATTTTGAGAACTAAGGTGGTTAAGAGCTTGGTGACTCAAGAAAAGGTCGGCGGTTCAAATTTACCAGCTGCTCCTTGAAAACTCTGTGGGATGGTTCTACTCTGTCCTGTGGGTTGCTATGAGTCAGAATTGACTCTATGGCAACAGATTTGGTATTTTTTTAAGGGATGGTTACTCCTAATAACCTGCTTGCAATTTTTTTTACCTCTCATCGCTGCAGCCTGGATTTAGCTGGTTCACATGCCTTAGCCTCCAAGACAGGAATGCTTTCAGCTTAGATACAATGATGATATTACTGAATTGGATGCAACACTGCCATTTGGCCATTTCAATCTCATTATGCCCCTGGGCCCTCAAGAAACAATATTACTGTGTTGCAGAATTGGGAGACTGTCATGGATTGAATTATGTCCCCCCAAAAATGTGTGTATCAACTTGGTTAGGCTCTGATTCCCAGTATTCTGTGGTCATCCTACATTTGGTAATTGTAATTTTATGTTAAAAAAGATTAGGGTGGGATTGTAACACCCTTACCAGGTCACATCCCTGATCCAATGTAAAGGGAGTTTCCCTAGGGTGTGGCCTGCTCCACCTTTTATCTCTCAAGAGATGAAAGTGGAAGCAAGCAGAGAGTTGGGGGGCCTCATACCACAAAGAAAGCAGCACCAGGAGCAGAGAGCGTCCTTTGGACCTGGTGTCCCTGCACCTGAGAAGCTCCTCGACCAGGGGAAGATTGATGACAAGGGCCTTCCTTCAGAGCTGACAGAGAGAGAAATGTTTCCCCCGGAGCTGATGCCCTGAATTTGGGCTTGTAACCTACTAAACTGTGAGAAAATAAATTTCTCTTTGTTAAAGCAATCCACTTGTGGTATTTCTGATATGGCAGCACTAGGTGGCTAAGACAGAGACCTTGGGTATCAAAGGAAAACACGGTTTTGGTTTCAATGCTGCTCATGAACCCATGCTGAGATTCTAGCTGACCAGCCCTCAGAAACTTGTGGTTACTTCTTGTTTTTCCAATCCGATTTTCCAAACTTGTCTCAATTCTGTGAGCCTTTAATCTTTCCATTAAATTGTCTTTTTGCTTAAGATAACCAGATTTAGGTTCTGTTGCTTCAACAAAAAAGTTATATAAATCCAAAGAATAATTTTATTTCTCAAACTTAAAAAAAAAAAGTAGTTGAAAGTAGCTCTCTGTCAAAGTTGAAAACTTTATTTTCTGCTAAGTGGTCTTCCAGCAAAAAAGAGGAATACCCTCAATGAGATGGATTGCCACAGTGGCTGCAACCGTGGGGTTAAGCATGACAACAGCTGTGAGGATGGCACAGGACTGGCAAGTGTTTTGTTCTGTTGTATGTAGGGTCGCTATGAGTTGGAACCAACTTGATGGTATGTAACAACGACAAAGAGGTCTTCAAATGTTGTAGAGAATCTGATTAGTTAAGTTCAGTTGAATATTAATTTATATTCCTGAAGTTTTGTTCATGTTCCCAAATCTCTCTTTTTCTTTTTATCTGTACTATATCTCACTTATTAGAGAATCAGACATGCAGGATAACATATTCTTACATTATCATTCTGTTGACAACATTCTTTTGAGAGGTGTTCAAAAAAGAAGCACTCAAGTATTAAAAAAAAAAAACAAACCCAGTGCCGTCGAGTCGATTCCGACTCATAGCGATATTCAAGTATGAGTCACTTTGAATTCTAGAGCTAGTGTGTATGACTGGATCGATAATTCCTTATTTATAATCTCAAATTTAATACTCATTAATTCACAAATTCAGGGTTCTAGGCACATGAAATTAGATTAAGAATTTTTAGCTGACTTTCTTAACCCAAACATATTTCTTGTAATTAATTTTATTGAATTTTGAAAGAACTCATAGATATGCTTATAAATTTAATCAGTGTATTGGAAACCCTGGTGGCGTAGTGGTTAAGTGCTACGGCTACTAACCAAAGGGTAGGCAGTTCGAATCCACCAGGCGCTCCTTGGAAACTCTATGGGGCAGTTCTACTCTGTCCTATAGGGTTGCTATGAGTCAGAATTGACTCGATGGCACTGGGTTTGGTTTTGGGTTTTGGTTTATTAATTGAATAAGAGGAATGGATTTGAATTTTTATTTTTGTTTTTCCCTTTAACTATCTTTTCACTTGTGAAATGCTTCCCTTCCTAAATTAAAGATAAATGACAAAGATTTTTTTTCTTGGCCTTATACTGAATCATCTCCAGAAATAAGACAATAGTGCGTTTTGCAGTATTCAGAAGAAAGACACTCTACTTTTTACTAAATGACTTGCTTTCTGGGCTTGGTCAGAAACCTATGGACAAATAGTACCAATTAAAAAAAAATTTTGTTTGCTGTTTCTTCTTCTCCTCGCCCCCTGCTCTTGCTGCTGCTTTTTTTTTTTTTATTGTGCTTTAAGTGCAAGTTTACAAATCAAGTCAGTCTCTCACAGCAAAACTTATATACACCTTGCTACATACTCCCAATTGCTCTCTCCCTAATGAGACAGCCTGCTTCCTCCCTCCACTCTCTCTTTTCGTGTCCATTTCACCAGCTTCTAACCCCTTCTACCCTCTTATCTCCCCTCCGGGGGGAGATGCCAACATAGTCTCAAGTGTCCACCTGATCCAAGAAGCTCACTCCTCACCAGCATCCTTCCCCAACCCATTGTCCAGTCCAACCCCCATCTGAAGAGTTGGCTTTGGGAATGGTTCCTGTCCTGGGCCAACAGAAGGTCTAGGGACCATGACCTCTGGGTCCTTCTAGTCTCAATCAGACCATTAAGTCTGGTCTTTTTATGAGAATTTGGGGTCTGCATCCCACTGCTCTTCTGCTCCCTCAGGAGTTCTCTGTTGTGTTCCCTGACAAGGCAGTCATCGGTTGTAGCTGGGCACCATCTAGCTCTTCTGGTCTCAGGATGATGTAGTCTCTGGTTTATGTGGCCCTTTCTGTCTCGTGGGCTCGTAATTACCTTGTGTCCTTGGTGTTCTTCATTCTCCTTTGATCTAGGTGGATTGAGACCAATTGATGCATCTTAGATGGCTGCTTGCTAGCGTTTAAGACCCCAGATGCCTCTCTCCAAGGAAGGATGCAGAATGTTTTCTTAATAGATTTTATTATGCCAATTGACTTAGATGTCCCCTGAAACCATGATCCCCAAACCCCTGCCCCTGCTACGCTGGCCTTTGAAGCATTCAGTTTATTCAAGAAACTTCTTTGCTCTTGGTTTAGTCCAGTTGTGCTGACCTCGCCTGTATTGTGTGTTGTCTTTCCCTTCACCTAAAGTAGTTCTTATCTACTATCTAACTAGTGAATACCTTCTCCCACCCTCCCTCCCTCCCCCCTCTCATAACCAGCTAAGAATATTTTCTTCTCTGTTTAAACTATTTCTTGAGTTCTTATAATAGTGGTCTCATACAATATTTGTCCTTATGCATATATATATGTAAGTTTTTCTCTCTGGCTTTGGGATGATCAAATACTGTGAAGCCACGTTCACCCAGATGCTCCTCAGAAAGGGTCTCAAAACCACCAAGGCAGGATTCACCAGACTATTTTGGGACTGGGTCAATTAGTAGACATGGGAAGTGGGCAATTGTTCCTTACATATATTGTCCTCACACACAATCATATGTATATATCTTTTTCTTTTCTGAAATGAATTGTGAAGTTTAAGAAAACAGATCTAGATATGATTGGATGACCTTAAGTTCTATGAGAGAACTAATGGATGAGTTTCTGATGGAACTAATTTATGAGCAAAGTAGCTGATCAGTTTTTGTTTTATTTATGTATATTTTTTGATGGATGGGGAGAGGAGATTAGAACTCTTGTTAAGCCTCAAAACTCAGATGTTCCATGTTTCTGCTGCCTCCACTCTGGTCTACTAGGATAGATTGTTTCTCATGATGTATCATCCAGTTTGTGCTTCACTGTTCCAGTGGCAGCTGCCGACAGCTTTTCTAATTATCTCCTGCCAAACACAACCAGTTGACTGTGGACAGTTGTCAGTTAGGCAAAGCCTGTGCCCTGAAGAGAAGGCACAGCTAATGCTGCTCTGATTATCCAGTTGAAGCATCTTTATTATACCTAAACTGCTATCTAATTTAGTTGAGACAGAAGAGGGGAAAAAAAAGGAATACAATGTCTTGATGGGTCAAAATAATTCCAACATACAGACCCATGAATTTGCTCACAAAATGAGGTCTTACTGGAAGTAGATATACCAATATAGCAACAACGGTTACTTCTTGGTGGTTGGTGCATAGATGGCTTTTATGTCCTTGCTTGTGCTTTCCTGTATTAAAAAGAAAAAATCATGCACATTACTTTTGGACTGAGAATTTTTACACTGAGGATAGGATAGGTATGGCCCTCAATATGCTACTTTTAAGGCTCAGAGTCCTACCTCAGACAGCTATAAACCATCTCTAAAATCTAAGACCTTTAAAAAAATTCAAACAGACCCAGCTCCTTTCAACTTCTTGTAAGTATCAAAAAAAGACATATAATAATCCATTTAAGCCCAGCACAAAGTAGTCGTTTAATAAACAACTCTTTAATAAATGCCTGAAAGGATGAGTAAATGAAGGAAGGAAGGAAGAACATATTTGGTGGGAGTTTTTCAATTATAAGTAAGCTGGGGAAACCTACGTATTAATAAAATGTTGGTGGGAGTACAAGGGTCAAGTTGGACTCAGGCACATTTTTTCTTAGCTGTCCTTGAATAGGCTTCAGATTCTCTCTGGATCCTTCACATGCAGGTCACAAGGATTTGATTCTTGGCAGCTTTAGGGTTACATTCCTAGAACTTTAGTTAAAGGTAAAAGAAGACCTCCCCACCCCTTCAACTCCAGTCTGGGGATTCTAGAGAAGTCTCTAACTGGACCACCCTGGTTTATAAGCCCAGCCCTGCAGCCAGGATGAGTGGGCACTGACAGCCCCTCCTAACTCCATGGAGCTGGGGAGGGTTCCTCTGAGGAAACAAGGGAGAGATGCAGTTACCAAAAGAAGTGGGGTAGGAGGGAGATAGACTGGATAGACAAAGCCAACATGTCTTCTACAGAGAGGCATTAAGAGTACCAAAACTGACAACATTAATAATAATAACCACGATTTATTTTCTGCAGGTACCATATAAGCCGTTCACATCCATTATCTCAAAACTATATCACAGCCCTGCAGGTACTGAAGATTGGTGACATTAAGTGACTGGACTAAGGCCAAAGTAAATGACGGACAATGAAAGGCTTAATACATAATGGAATCTAATGAAAGGGTATCGATGCATTGAAATGCTATAAACTTACACATCTCTGTTGATCACATGATTGTCTTTAAAAAAAAAAAACTCATCCATGAAAAAAATTACAAATTACAAGTTTATGTGACTTGGCAACAACCATATATTCTAGATTTTCATGTGACTTGATTCTGTCCAAGTTGAGACAATTCATTAATCATATAATTGGATAACTTGGTTTTTATGGTATTTAAAAATACAAATAAATAAATAAATTTTTATTTAAGCAGATCCAGAAATCAAGAAAAATCACTTAGCTGGATATCTGTCCTTATTTTGTGTTGGAAAAATATTGTGTGTGACTTATATTAAAAAAAAAAATGTTTTTGTATATGGTCAGCCATAGCAAGGTAGTATACCACAGTGGTTCAGAGCATCAGACCACCTTGGTTTGAATCCTAGCTCTTGTTGTTGTTGTTAGATGCCATCCAGTCAGTTCTGACTCATAGCGACCCTATGTACCACAAAACCAAACACTGCCCAGTCCTGTGCCATCTTTTCAATCATTATGCTTGCATATTTGCTTAGTGGCCTTGGAAAAAGCACCTAGCTCTTCTGCGTCTTGGTATCCTCATAAGTAGACTAGGGATAAGAACCAGACCTTGCACAGGGTTGTTATGTAGATTGTTGTTGTTAGCTAATGAACGGCCCCCAACTCACAGCTACCCCATGCGCAAAACACTGCCTGGTTCTGTGCCATCCGTATGATTGGTTGCAAATTGAACACTTGTGATGCATAGTGTTTTCACTGGCTGATTTTTGGAAGTAGATCACAAGGCCTTTCTTCCTAGTTTGTCTTAGTTTGGAAGCTTAGTCGAAACCTGTTAAACATCATAGCAACAAACAAGCCTCCACTGACAAGTGTGGTGACTGGATGTGAAATGCACTGGCTGGGAATAGAACCCAGGCCTCCTGTATGGAAAGGGAAAACTCTACCACTGAACTGCCAGTGCCACATTGTTATGTAGATTGTTGTTGTTGTTAGGTGCCCGCAAGTCAGTTCCAACACGTAGCGACCCAATATACAACAGAATGAAACACTGCCCAGTCCTGCGCCATCCTCACAATCTTTGCTATGCTGGAGCCTGTTGTTGCAGCCACTGTGTCAATCCATCTTATTGAATGTCTTCCTCTTTTTGCTGACCTTCTACTTTACCAAGCATGATGTCCCTCTCCAGGTACTGGTCCTTCCTGACAACATACCCAAAACACGTGAGATACAGTCTCACTGTCCTTGCTTCTAAGGAGCATTCTCGCTGTACTTTTTCCAGAACACGTTTGTTTGTTCTTCTAGCAGTCCATGATATATTCAATATTCTTCACCAATGCCATAGTTCAAAGACATCAACTCTTCTTCAATCTTCCTTATTCATTGTTCAGCTTTTGCATGCCTCTGAGGTGACTGAAAATACCATTTCTCGGCTCAGAAGCACCTTAATAATTAAGGTGACATCTTTGCTTTTTAACACCTTAAAGAGGTCTTTTGCAGCGGATTTGTCCAGTGCAATACAGTGTTTGCTTTCTTGGCTGTTGCTTCCATGGGCATTGATTTTGGATCCAAGTAAAATGAAATCCTTGACAACTTCAATCTTTTCTTCATTTATCATGATGTTGCTTATTGGTCCAGTTGTGAGGATTTTTGTTTTCTTACGTTGAGATGTAATCCATACTGAAGACTGTGGTCTTTCATCTTCATCAGTAAGTGATTCAAGTCTTCTTCACTTTTAGCAAGCAAGGTTGCGTCATATGCATATCACAGGTTGTTAATGAGTCTTTCTCCAATCTTGATGCCGTGTCCTTCTTCATATAGTACAGCTTCTTGGATTATTTGCTCAGCATACAGATTGAGTAAGTATGATGAAATGATACAACTCTAATGCACACTTTTCTTGATTTTAAACCATGCAGTATCCCCTTGTTCTGTTTGAACAGCTGTCTCTTGGTCTATGTACTTGTTCCTCATGAGTTCTGTAATCCCCATTCTTTGCCATGTTATCCATAATTTGTTATGATGCACACAGTCAGATTCCTTTGCATAATCAATAAAACACTGATAAACATCCTTCTGGTATTCTCTGCTTTCTACCAAGTTTGGTCTGACATCAGCAATGGTATCCCTAGTTCAATGTCCTCTTTTGAATCTGGCTTGATTTTCTTTCAGTTCCCTGTCAATGCAGCAACTGCTCTTGAATTATCTTTAACAAAAATTTATTGCTCCATAATTTCCACATTTTGTTAGATCACCTTTCTTTAGAACGAGCACAAATATGGATCTGTTCTCATCAGTTGGCTAGGTAGCTATCTTCCAAATTTCTTGACATAGACGACTGAAAGTGTCCAGCATCGCATCTGTTTGTTGAAACATCTCAATTGGCATTCTGACAATTCCTGGAACTTTGTTTATTTGCCAGTGCCTTCGGTGCGGCCTGAACATCTTTCTTCAATACCATCAGCTCTTGATTGTATGCTCCCTCCTGAAATGATTGAATGTCATCCTTTTTTTTTTTGGTACTGTGACTGTGTATTCCTTCCCTCTTCTCTTGATGCCTCCCGTGTGGTTTAATATTTTTGCCCATAGAATCCTTCACTATTGCAACTTGAATATGAATTTTTTCTTCAGTTCTTTTAGCTTGAGAAATGCCAAATGTGTTCTTCCCTTTTGGTTTTCTAACTCCAGGTCTTTACACATTTCGTTATAATACTTTGTCTTTTTTAGCTACCCTTTGAAATCTTCTGTTGAGCTCTTTTACTCCATCATTTCTTCCATTCGGTTTAGCTGCTCTACATTTAAGAGCAAGTTTCACAGTCTTTTCTAACATCCATTTTGGTGTTTTCTTTCTTTCCTGCCTTTTTAATGACCTTTTGCTTTTTTCGTGTATGATGTCCTTGATGTCACCTTACCACTGCCCCCTTATTATGTGGATTACAATGCTTTAATTCACTAATGGACTTAAACCAATGCATAGCTTAATAAACGCTAGCTCTTAATTTTATGATTGGCCAGTTTGTGTTTGTATAGGTGCTTTTTTTGATGTCCTCATACTCCTTTTGTTGGTGTTTTTGTTTTTATCACAGATCCACATCAGAGAGGAAATATAGTTGCCTTCCTCTTTGGAGAGGCTACATTCATGCCTCAATTCACTGCTGTCATGTGCTGGTGGGGAAATAATTTCACGGTCTCAAGTTGCTGAAGAATGGAGTGTACGTGTAAATATCAACTAATTGATTCTTTTTTATTCCACAGTGTTTAACTCTGTAGTTGAGACTGATGTTCAGGGAGATCAAGTTGAAAAGATGCCTTATTACAAGGACACTGAAAGCCTCAGGAGTTAGAGAAAGGAGGAGGGTTGAACCTCACTTCAAGCCAGAGCATTTACTACATCACAGAATTGTGGTGGCGATTGGATAACAAGTTCTGTAAGGACAAGAACCCAAAACATCAAAGTAAAATAAAATGAAGTAAAAGCCACCCTTAAACCTACAACAAATTTCAAAGCTGGCAGATTGAATTTAAACTTTGCGTATTTCAAGTTAATCACCTGAAAGTAGTGCTATCTAGATAATGGAAAGTTACTGAATTGCATGTTTGCTTTTCATTTATGTATTAAAAAGGTAAAGTTAAGTACTTTCTACTGCTTTGCCTGCCTAGGTTAACTGAGTGTTCTCTGAGATCACAGACCCAGAAAAGGAAATAAACGGGTGCAATGATGCAATACATATTTCTTCCTGTATACTGGCAGCTTTTCTGGGTTGTCAATTTGGAATAATGTAGAGCCTATGCAGACAGTTAACTACATCAAGATATGCCTAGAAACCAGAGAGAGTGGTGATAAACTTAAAAACACTCTCATCAGAGAGCTAATGCCTTATTCCAATATGTATTTAGGTATTAAGCTTATGTTTCCACTGGTTTTAGGTTTAATGAGTTGATCTCCTTATGATCCAAAAACTTTGAAATGGAAGAGTGATCATCCTTTACGACCTACTTTGATCATCCTATGAAATCATGCTTTATTTGCTTTTAAGAAAAGACTCTGGTACTGATATGCTAAGGACCACCAGGGAAGTAACAGTCATGAAAAAGATTTTACATTTTAAAAAAGAAAAAAAATCTAAAGCTCTCTTACTTTGAATTTTTCCCCCTTGAGATGAATACCCATGCCTGATAAATATTCGCTTAAGTTTTTTTGACATTTAGTTGGTGTGATGATTCTAAAACATGACCTAGAAATTTTAAATCTCTTCTGTGAGTAATAAAGCTTCACTGTTATTTCTCAAAGCATCCACAGGTAAGCCTTTGAAGTGACTTTCTTTTTTCTCTTTAATTTGGCCTGGGCTCCACCCCTGTGCCACTCCTGAGAATGGAGTCCATTCGCCACCCCAAATGCACGTGGCACTGAAGATAAAGACATTTCTAGTGTTTGTGGAGTTTACATTTTAAGATCGAAAAAGCTTAGCTTTTAAAGAAACTACACCACTCAAGACGTGAGACGAGACTTATGGAAGATTTTTGGGAGGGATCGGTATAACTTGGCATTTTCTTATAATGATAATTATATAAGAAAACTAAAAAGCATTCCAATGATAACAGCTGAGATTTAAAAAGTTGTAAATGTTAATGTTGGGTTATGTTTGAATTTTTTAAAGTTTATAACTAATTTTTCCCTGTACCAGTTGCCGTCGAGTCTGACCCGACTCATGGTGACCCCAAGTGTGTCAGAGTAGCACTGTGGGCCACAGGGTTTTCAATGTTGATTTTTCGGAAGTAGATCATCAGTCCTTTCTTCCAAGCTGGGTGAACTTGAACCTCCAACCGCTCGTTTAGCAGCTGAGCGCCTTAACTGTTGGCATCACCCATGGAACTTTAAAAGTTATGACTTAGGCTTCTGATGGGTTAAAATTACATTCTGACTAACGTTCAGCCTTGAATTCCACCACTTGCTCCTATATCAGTAGTATGCTTCACCCAAATTGAAGCATGGGAAATTTACAATTCCCTCGAAGGATTGTAAATGAGATCCTTGTCAAGTTGCCAAAGTAAATTAACAAGATTTAAATTTTACCGTAATATTTATCAGAAATTCAAGTGACTAGTAATTAAAGCAGTCCTTGCTACCTTGTGACACATGCAGTGTGACAAAACAATACTAATATGTCTCCTCTCTGCTTCACCTGTTTTATCACACCTAGTTGTTCTCCAGGTGGTTTGCTCTGTAGAGTGCCTAATCCTTTATTAAATTCTAAGAGTGAGATCGAGGTAAAAGACAATAATTATTTTATGGTATGCATGAATACATTTTCCTCAAAGCCATTCTGTACCCTTGAGTTTTAGAAGGATAGCATTTTTCTATAATTTGTTCTTTTTATGGAAAATCTAAAAAAAATACATATAAGATGGAAAAACTAACCTTAATCCATCACCCAGAGATGTGTGATTTAGGTCCAGATATTTTGCTGTGTATTCTAAAATAATCATGACCATATGATATATAAATTGTATAAATTGATTTTAAAATATTTTTCTGATTTAAAAAGTAATGCAATGATATAACTGACAATTTGGAAAAGAAAGAAAATAAAAATAACCTAGAATCCCACACAGAGAAAATTACTATTCATACTTTGATTGTTTTTAATTATAATCCTTTTTCTATGCATACTTTTACCTTCAAAAGTATGCAATAAATGCTGGTTTTCAGCATAATGAACAGGATTATAAAACTTTGATGGGAAACACCATGCAGAGGGACAATTGACAGTATCTGTTTATTTGTCTCTCACAGAAAAAGCTCAGTGATTCATGTTATTAAAAATGGATTTTAGAAGAAAAAGAAGTATAAAATAGTTTTTCAGATTAATTTGTACTTAAATGGTTCCCATGTTTTCCCAGGAAACTGATTGTGTATGTTGAGGGGAGAGGAAAGAGAGTTTGAAGAGAAGGAAAGATTTTTTTTGGTTTCGTTGCTTCTCCCAGCCCAGTGTCTTAACTACGTGAAATCATTTAGATGGTTAGTGAGTGCTGGTACCCAACTTCATCAGGTAGTATTTTAAATGATCATCTTATGTACAAAGGGTTCCAGCTGAACTCTGGGGTGAAGGATGGGCCTCAAGAAACACACTGCCTGGAATTGTGGAAAAAGCAAAAACAGAAGCAGAAGAGGAACGGTTCAGAAAGTTTAACTTTATGAAGATCAGTTCCTAGGCTATTGAATACTCCTGACAACTGTATTTCTAAGATTGGAATTCAAACTAATGAACTCTCAAGAGTCCTTTTATATCACAGTTGGACTATTCATTGCATTTGAAAAATTTTGATTCATCTTGATTGGAGTTTTCTTCTTTCAAGTAATTTTTCCAAGAATTGTACATATATGTAGGCTTTCCAGGCATTTTCTGAGAATGTCTTCTTGTTAACTGATAGCTTCAGAATTCTTGGGTCATAACCATTTTCTCATAAGTTCTATAGATTTCTCCAATGTTTTCTACCACTTGGTGGTGCTTAGGAGACATCCTAAGTTAGTTGTTTTTGTGTATGTGTAAACAATGGGTGATACCTGCTTGATATCTTATATAATATTTTCTTCTTTGTCATTCTCTATCCATTAGCTCTTATACGGATTCTGATATTGAAAGTAAAGAACTGACTTGTCTTTAAATCCCAAAGCATTTATTAGGATCCTGCATTTGTGTGTGTATACACGTATATCACATGTTATTTTCCATATATATATATTTTTTATAATAATACAACAAGAATATACCCCAAGGGGCATCTTAGGTATGTGCGGTCTCAGATGTGATATCTTACCAGCCCTTAACTGAACAACTTCAATGTTCTATGTATTGCTTATGCCAGTGGCCTCTGGCTGGAGTGGGTTTTCTGAGCCATAGTGGAAATGAAGTTTAATAATTTTTCTAGAAAATAATGACAACCTCTGATGGGTCTTTTTGAATGCCATGTTTCACCTATAGATTGATAGAATTTATGTCAAGAGTGAGAAGAGTACTTTGCAGGGTAGTCATGGATGATCAGAGAGGGAGAATATCTGGCTTGGATTTCATTATTGTCCAAAACGAGCCCTTGAACACTATAAGGAAAGGAAGAGCTAAATGTGTGTAGGAAATCTTGAGGATCATAAACACCATGACCTCATTGCATGGCAGTAATTGAAATTTTTACTCAGGATTTAGCTCTAGCATTTTATTGATTTAGCTGGATCTCAGTTAATTCGTTTAATCTTCATATGCAGGTCTTTTATTCACTAAAAAAAAATTTCTGAAATGTGTTTTTGTTTACTCCTTTGACACAATTATTTTCTTGTTTCTTTCAAGGAATACACATACAGTCCTTAAGAACCATCTTGTTTCTATGTTCCAAATAACTATTGCCCTCTTTTATTTTTTCCTTAAATCTCTTTGTCTTTTTCCTTTGAATCTAGGAGGACTTCTCCACATCACTGTTTCATTTTTCTGCTAGGTGAATTCTGTTATTTACTGTCCCAGAATTGCATTTTAGCTCTATCATATTTTTGTTTCTCTGTAATTCTTTATGATCCCAGCCATCTCTTTTTTGAATTTAATTCTAATTTTCTTTTGATCTTGGCTAGTTTTCTATGCCTTTTCCCTTCACATCCATAATTTGGTATATTGAAGATACCAGATAATTCTGAAAGTTTTGGTTCATGTGTATATCTTTTTTTTAGAGTTTACTCTTATTCTGAATCTTGAAGATGAAAGCCTTGTGTAGGGTTTCCAATTCATCTTCTTAAACAAGAGAGAGAAGCTTTGAGTTCAGTATTTGTAGCCAATGTGAGTGTATTTCTAGGTGTGACCAGCAGTCTCTTTGGATGCTGGTAGAAACCCCCTTGTAGATCCACAGCTAGAGGCCAGTGTCTTGACTTTAGCACATTCTCTAGTTCAGGATGACTCGGTGGTGCTGGGATGGAATTTTTTTTCTGGTCTTGCGTCTTTTCAACCTGACACTCTGAACAAATAAAATACAAGTGAAGTATACTGGTACCAAACTTCCTGTTTTTGAATAAACCTACAGCAATTGTGAATACCATCTTCTGCTTCAGGTACCAACCCCACATCCCCCTACTTTGTACCCTGGTGCATTGAGGACTTACACTGCCTGTCTGTCAATTTGTCACACTGTGGTGTCTTTTATATTGTTATGATGCTGAAACTATGCCACCGGTATTTTAAATACTATCAGGGTCACCCACAGTGGACAGGTTTCAGTAGAGCTTCCAGACTAAGAGTAGGAAGAAAGGCCTGGTGATCTACTTCTGAAAATTAGCCAATGAAAACCTTACAGATCAGAACAGGATACTGTCTGATATCGTGCTGGAAGATGAGCTCTATATGTTTTGAGTCAGTCATGATACACAGCAGCTGCAACAATGGGTTCCAGCATACCGATAATTATGAAGATGGTGCAGGACTAGGCAACGTTTTGTTGTATTGTACATGGGGTCACGTTGAGTCAGAACCAACTCCATGGCACTGACAACAACAAAGCCTCGAGGAGTTACGGTCTCTGAATGGATGTAAAATTAAAGGTCGGGCAGCAGATACTCCTGCTCCCTCCTCATGGGCTGCAGGCATGGCAGCTTCCTCCCGATGAGGCCACAGCCTGGACATAACTAATGCCTTAAAGTACAGAATCTCTTTCCCCTTCCATTCAGATGTCTGTTCTAACAGTTCTTCTAATGCAAAAAAATACTGAACATTTACAACATCAATAATAAATAAATAACATAAATCAAATTCAATTGGTAGTTGGCTCTTTGGCTACTGAGTCACTGAAGACATATTTTTCGGGGCTGACTCTTTGGGATGACAATGTTGCATAAGGGAATTTGTGACAATTACGCCATGATTTGAAACAAGATTCATTACTAATATGTTCATGTTGTATTTCTAGACATTACAAAATGGCATAATTTTTCATTTGCTGGGACATGACTTGATGCTAAAGATCACAGTATAAAATATTTTAACATCATAGAAATTAGGATTTATAAAGGATGTTAGCGTGAAAAATTGTGCATGTATTGCAGAGAGATTATAATCACTGCTGGCAGTTCTCGTTGGTCCTGGACCCATATTTGACTCCAACATTGCAGAGAAGAATAGAAAGCTGAAGAAAAAAGATAGCACATTAAGTGTATTTTTTTCCTGCTTTTGTTGATACTCCTAATATATGTGATGTGGTTTCAGTTTTATCACAATGACTGTGACAGTAACTATCACATTAACAATATAGTGTTAACGACGTAGTTAATACAGTATTCAAGCCAGTTTTCAGTTCACTTAACTTCCTGCAAATTCGTCTTTTAATTTAAAGCTTCTACATTGATTCTTGGTTTCAAGAGTTGTTTTCTTTTTTTTTTTTTAATCTTTCTCTTCAGCCATTTTAAAGACATTAAAAAATACCTTTGTCACATTTTTAAGAAAGACCTAAAACCATTCTGAGCTCTGAAAAGACCACATGTATAAATTGGCAGTTAAGACAAACTGATCTGCATTAATGAACCTTGGGACCCACTAATGGACTCAAATGAAATCCTTAACTGCTGAGTAGCCTTTTATGTATCTTCAAACCTGAATGTATGGTTTCACTGTTTGTTTACAATCCCGTTTTGCACGTATATTCAACCTGTTTTGCTTGTGTTCCTTGATAGAAGGAATTCTAGGCAAGAAGCCATAAGAGGATAATCTGCCACTGCCACCATCTCTGCAGTCATATACTCAAGGAGTGGGTGTATTCTGGCTCCCCATACTGCCTTCCTCCCGCTTCAAGGAACTGAGGAATGGGAGTTTAAGGAGGGATGGTCCAAGTTGGATGTACAGCCTGAGAAACTGGCTTGGAAGTACACTTGTAACTGCACACTGATGCGATGCTGACCACACATATTTACCCTCAACTCAAGCCTCCTCCGGCTGCTAACCAAAAGGTCAGTGGTTCGAATCCACCAGTGACTCCATGGGAGAAAAGACCTGGCAATCTGCTCTCATAAAAATTAAAGTATAGGAAATCCTATGGGGCAGTTCTTCTCTGCCCTATAGGGTTGCTATGAGTTGGAATAGACTCAACGGCACACAATAAGCTTCCTTAAACCTTTTTGTACCTAAACTCTCAAGGCTGTTATGATCTGCACGACTCTGTTAGACTCCTGATTATACGTCGCTTTGCATTAGTATTTAACTGCTTGGTATATTACAATTTTGCCTTTTCAACTGGATTTTTAGTTCCTCGAGGGATAGCATCGTATAAACTTTTTTTCTTATTCCCTCTCATATATTAAAAATGAACCCATTGCCGTCAGGTCGATTCCAACTCATATCAACCCTATAGGGCCGAGTCCAACTGCTCTGTAGGTTTTCCAAGGAATGGCTGGTGGACTCCAACTGCTGCCCTTTGGTTAGCAGCCCAGCTCTTTGCCGCTTTGCCACCAGGGCTCCTTCGTATATTTGGCGTTCAAAAATCATCTGTTAAGTTAAACAGAACTGAATGCATTTGACTACATATAAAAATGCTCCTGCATGCTGAGGGAATCAGGGTATTAAATTCATTTTATTTTCTGGCTAAATAAGTATAAGTCAAGAAATTTTTTTTTTAAGCCTCATTAACTTTCCTGATTTAGTAACATATACCTGAAGAGTTGTTAATGAAGGAAGAAAACATGCTATGATGTTAATTAGAATGCAAAATCATGTATACTGTATCATTTTATCTAGTATAAGAAAAAGGTTAAAAGCCTCAGCCTCTGGGTAATTATATGTTTTTGCTTCTTCTTTTGGCTTTTCCGAACTTTTAAAGTTTTTGACCAACAGAATATTTACTTTTGTAACTGGAGGAATTTTTTTTTTTTTTGATTGTGCTTTAAGTGAAAGTTTACAAACCAAGTCAGTATCTCATACAAAAACTTATATACACCTTGCTATATACTCCTAGCTCCTCCGGCACTGGGTTCACTGGGTTCCTCTCCCTTTAATGAGACAGCACACTCCTTCCTTCTACTCTCTATTTTCCTGCCCATTCGGCCAGCTTCTGACTACTTCTGCCCTCTCATCTCCCCTCCAGACAGGAGCTGCCCAGATAGTCTCATGTGTCTACTTGACTCAAGAAGCTCACTCCTCAGCAGTATCATTTTCTATCCCACAGTCCAGTCCAATCCCTATCTGAAGAGTTGGCTTTGGGAATGGTTCCTGTCTTGGGCTAACAGAAGGTCTGGGACCATGACCTCCGGGGTCCTTCTAGTGTCAGTCAGACCATTAAGTCTGGTCTTTTTATGAAAATTTGGGGTCTGCATCCCACTGTTCTTCTGCTCCTTCAGGGGTTCTTTGTTGCGTTCTCTGTCAGGGTAGTCATTGGTTGTAGCCAGGTGCCGTCTGGTTGTTCTGGTCTCTGATTTATGTGGCCCTTTCTGACTCTTGGGCTCATAATTACCTTGTGTCTTCGGAGTTCTTCATTCTCCTTTGCTCCAAGTGGGTCGAGACCAATTGATGCATCTTAGATGGCTGCTTGCTAGCTTTTAAGACCCAGACGCCACTCTCCAAAGTGAGATGCAGAATAGATTTTATTATGCCAATTGACCCAAATGTCCCCTGAAACCATGGCCCCCAAACCCCGACCCCTGCTACTCTGCCCTTCAAAGCATTCAGTTTATTCAGGAAACTTCTTTGCTTTTGGTTTAGTCCAGTTGTGCTGATCTCTCCTGTATTGTGTGTTGTCTTTCCCTTCACATAAAGTAGCTATCTACTATCTGATTAGTGAAAACCCTCTCTCTCCCTCCCTCCCCACTCTTGTAACCATAAAGAATATTTTCTTCTCTGTTTAAACTATTTTTCGAGTTCTTATAATAGTGGTCTCATGCAATATTTGCCCTTTTGCAACTGACTAGTTTCACTCAGCATGCCTTCCAGATTCCTCCATGTTATGAAATGTTTCATGGATTCATCACTGTTCTTTATCAGTGTGCAGTATTCCTTTGTGTGCATATACCATAATTTACTTATCCGTTCATCCATTGATGGGCACCTTGGTTGCTCCCATCTTTTTGTTATCGAAAACAATGCTGCAGTGAACATGGGTGTGCATATATCTGTTCATGTAAAGGCTCTTATTCCTCTAGGATATCTTCCAAGGAGTAGGACTGCTGGATTGTATGGTAGTTCTATGTCTAGCTTTTTAAGGAACTGCCAAGTCAATTTCCAAAGTGGTTGTACCGTTTACATTCCCACCAGCAATATATAAGTGTTCTAGTCTCTCCACAACCTCTCCAACATTTATTATTTTGTGTTTTTGGGTTAGTGCCAGCCTTGCTGGAGTGAGATGAAATCTCATTGTAATTTTGATTTGCATTGCTCTAATGGCTAATGATCACGAGCATTTTCTCACATATCTTTTGCCCATTTTTTAATTGGGTTATTTGTCTTTTTGTAGTTGAGTTTTTACAGTATCATGTAGTTTTTAGAGATCAGACGCTGATCAGAAATGTCATATCTAAAAACTTTTTCCCAGTCTGTAGGTAATCTTCTTACTGTTTTGGTGAAGTCTTTGGATGAGCATAGGTGTTTGATTTTTAGGAGCTCCTAGTTATCTAGTTTCTCTTCTGCATTGTTAGTAATGTTTTGTGTACTGCTTATGTCATGAATTAGGGCTCCTAACATTGTCCCTATTTTTTCTTCCATGATCTTTATTGTTTTAGATTTTATATTTAGGTCTTTGATCCATTTTGAGTTAGTTTTTGTGCATGCTGTGAAGTATGGGTCTTGTTTCATTTTTTTGCAGATGGATATCCAGTTATGCTAGCACCATTTGTTAAACAGACTGTCTTTTCCCCATTTAACTGGCTTTGGGCCTTTTGTCAAATATCAGCTGCTCATATGTGGATGGATTTATGTCTGGATTCTCAATTCTGTTCCATTGGTCTATGTGCCTGTTGTTGTACAAGTACCAGGCTGTTTTGACAACTGTGGCGGTATAATAGGCTCTGAAATCAGGTAGAGTGAGGCCTCCCACTTTGTTCTTTTTCAGTAACTCTTTGCTTATCTGGGGCCTCTTTCCTTTCCATATGAAGTTGGTGATTTTTTTCTCTATCTCTTTAAAAAATGTCGTTGGAATTTGGATCGGAATTGCATTGTATCTATATATGGCTTTTGGTAGAATAGACATTTTTACAATGTTAAGTCTTCCAGTCCATGAGCAAGGTATGTTTTCCACTTAAATAGGTCTCTTTTGGTTTCTTGCAGTAGTGTGTTGTAGTTTTCTTTGCATAGGTCTTTTATGTTTCTGGTAAGATTTATTCCTAAGTATTTTATCTTCTTGGGGGCTACTGTGAATGGTATTGATTTGGTGATATCTCAGAGGAAAATTTAAGAAAGAAAAAAAGTCTTTGCTCTCCTTGTACATGTGCATGTATGTGTGTGTGTGAGAGGGAGAAACAGATTTTCTCTCTTTGTAAAGTGGAATAAGGCAGCAGCAATAACATTATTTAATTACTTAGCTGGATTGTGGTTAATTGCTATTTTACTGTCACATGTATAGTAACGTGGTATAACAAGTCATTTTGTTCAAAATCTTATTAACCAGAACTCTAGCTCTGTATTTATCGTATGTATATCTCCTCTTTATATTTGTAGTATTTTCCCCATCTCTATTTTAATATATAGCAAGCTCCAACTTATCTGATAAATGAAGAGCATGTGTTCCAGTGATTCAAATATCAGTTAAAAGGCATAATAGCAATTTCCAGTTGATAAAATGCTAGATAAATAATATAATTTTATTCTTTATATTCATATTAATCAGCAATCACTCAGAAAAACTATCCATCTGTATAGCCTCATTTTTCTGTCTTCAAAAGCATCCTTGAGCATTTGGGGGATTATAACGTGATAATACTGGAAACGAACAGGTAACGAAAGTGTGTTCAGCACCTGAGCCCAACTATGCTGGGTGCTGAGAAGAGAGAGCTAAACACAATTCAATCTCTGCCCTTGAGGAGCTTCAGTCTTATGGGGGAGACCAGTGACCATCAAGTTGACCCAGACTCATGGTAATCCTCTGTGTGTCAAAGGAGAACAATGCTTAGTAGGGTTTTCAGTGGCTGATTTTTTTGGAATGAGATTGCTACACTTGTCTTCTGAGGAGTCTCTAGGTGGACTCAAACTTCAAAACTTTCAATTAGCAGTCCAGCACGTTAACTTATTGTACCACCTAGGGACTTTTATGGGGGAGACAGATGTGTATAGTTACAAATGTGCTAACTGCTCTAACCCAAGTGAGAATGTAATCTCTCAGCTGAGAAGCATCACCTAGTCTCCCTCTATGTTTATGCAATATTACCCTTATTGGAAATCCTTTTTGGCCTTCAAAAGGAGGTATGGGTGATATATATTCAATAAACCCATTGTCATCTCATTGACTGCAACTCATAGTGATCCTATAGATGGAAAAGAACTGCCCCATAGGATCAACTGGTGGATTCAAACTGCTGACCTTTTGTTGGCAGCCGAGGTCTTAACCACTATGCCACCAGGGCTCACATATTCAATAACATTTATTAAGCTCCAATTCTCTGTCTGGTTCTATGTAAAGGCTCAGTCCTTGAAGTCAAGTCAGGTTTGAATCCTGGTTCTGCCTCTTACCAGCTGTGTGAGCTAGGGTAAGTTGTGCAACCCAGGTAAGCCTGTTGCTTCACCTGTGAAGGGGCTACAGAGAGGATCAGCTGAGATGATACACACGGAGGTTTCAGCACTACAGGTCTGGAGGAGTCATGGTCTCAGTCACAAACTCAGGTGTGAAGGAAATATCATTTCTTTATTTTCTATAAATCAAGTTCTGCCTTCAGGTCCCAATTTTACTGGGTGACCACCTCCCCGCCCCCCCACTCCCAAGTTGTGTTGAACTTTCCATGTTTTTACCCAAGGCCAAAGGGGTGGTGCTTGCTGAAGGAGGGGTACCCTTTGTCCTTTTTTCACAACAGCCTCTGATCTGCTTTGTCCTTTTGTGGTTAGAGTTCTCTACGTCTCCTCTGTCACACCAGGACCATGAGGGTTTTCTGTGAGTCTGCTATGTCCCATATTCCAGGTAAAACTAATAACCACATCTCTCTCTCTCTGGCTTCTCATGACCTACTAGTTGTGTCAGAAAGCTTGGCACAGGTTCCAAAATTCCTTAACCCCCAGATCTTTCCTTTTTTTTTTCTCCAGAGTTCTCTCCCATATATTTTGTTTGTATTCACAGATTAAAAAAAAAAAGTTGTTGTTGAGTTGACTGTGACTCATGATGACTCCATGGGTGTCAGAGTAGAGCTGTGCTCCACAGGGTTTACAATGGCTGATTTTTCTAAAGTAGATTGCCAGACCTTTCTTCCAAGCTGCCTCTGGGTAGACTTGAACCTTCAACCTTTTGGTTACCAGCGCAGGATTATCTATTTGCATATCAGGGACTCTATGCACAGACGTCTGTCCTGTTTTTAGTTTTTATGGAAGCCCTCTTTGTATTCTAGGAAATTAGGATTTTGCAAAGCAAAAGCCAGAAATATTCAAGGTCAGCTCTGGTGTCTCTTCAGCTACATAACCTCCTAGAGACACTGAAGAGCAGATCCAGCTACCTAATGAATGGTGGAGAGAGAAAAGGAAAAATACAAGAGAAAAACAAAACAAATTAATGTCTGGAAGAAGTACGTAGCCACGGTAGGTTTAGTAAAAGCGCCAGAATAGTAATGATGGTTAATACTTCACACAGCTATGCTGTGGTGGTTTTAAAACTGTGTCCATAAATTCTTTGATACTTCTGCCTTCAAGAAGTGGCATTTAATTCCTCTCTCCTTGGATATGGGCTGGATTTAGTCACTTGTGTCTAGTAAAAAGAATATGCCTATTTTTGTTGTTCATTGAATTGAATCTGACTCATAGCAACCCCATAAAGTTTTCTTGGCTGTAATCTTTACAAAGATTGCCAGGTCTTTCTCCTGTGGATTCACTGGGTGGGTCCAAATGACCAACTCCTTGGTTAGCAGCCGGGGCCTTAACAACTGCAGCATCAGGGCAGAAGTGATGAAATGTCGCTTCTGAGATTAGGCTATAAAACGACTGAGGCTTCTGTCTCAGAAGGTGTCTCTCACATACGCCCTCTCTCTCTCAGATCACTTGCTCTAGGGAAAGCCAGCTGCCATGTTGTGAGCTGTCCTCTGGAGGAGCCCATGTGGTGAGGAACCGAGGAAGGCCTCGGGCCCACAGTTCACAG
The DNA here is from genome assembly GCF_024166365.1 of Elephas maximus indicus. Classification (NCBI taxonomy): domain Eukaryota; kingdom Metazoa; phylum Chordata; class Mammalia; order Proboscidea; family Elephantidae; genus Elephas; species Elephas maximus. Next base: position 199,466,436 of record NC_064819.1, on the reverse strand, counting down.
GGAACTGAGGCCAGCCAACGGACAAGGTAATGAGCTTTAAGACGCCAGCAGCTTTGAGACGCCAGCAGCTTTGAGACGCCAGCAGCTCTGGCCTGCAGTTTGTCTGGCAGCCCCCTAAGAAACCCTGCGCCAGAACCATCCGGTTTTATACACATATAAAACACGTTGGAACAACATGTGACAATTTAGGTGCTGTACAATTTTAGTGGATGAAATTAAATTGTAATAGAAAATCAGTTATTTCCATTCCAGCTCCATGGAAGAAGCATTTCATGACAAAATACTGAAAAATCACTGTATGAAGATGAGTTTAAATGGAAAAAGGACAGTGGGAACAGTTTTACCACTCTATAAGCCTGGGTTAAATGAGATGCCTACATTCCTCTGCCCAGAACCAATATCATTGTGTGTGGATTGTGAGAAGTCCTGCATATTAAAAATGCATTGGTCTGTGGATATCATTATGATCCTGCTCTATCACTCTGAAATTTACTTTTTTCTCTACTCTGATATTTATAATCCAAAACATAATTGCTTTAACTTTGAAACAGTTTAAACAATGCTTTGTTAGAAAAATTACCCTGAAAAAGTGTGGTTTATTGAAGAGCAGAATGGTATAAGCAGCCACAATTATCTCTGCTGCCATAGTAACTTGCAGTTTTATGCTTAACCCAGTGTGTTAAAGTAATGGAATACTAGAGATATATTAGTGATAGTGGAATACAGGAAGCCACAAATGCTATCATTGACACACAGTAGCCCTGACAGAAAACTTATAATAAACATTTTAAAAGCAAAGACATTTAGTTTTGCTTTGAAAACGCAGCTTTATAACCTGAGCCAAAAGTTACTGAGAATTTAGATGTGGTCCTAATTACCACGTGACTAAGAAAAGTCTAGTTTCTGCTTTCTCTAGGGTAAATTAGGCATAGAAGATAATTTTCAAAGTTTAGGTTTGAGGCCTACAATGATGATTTTTCTCTTTGTGTGTCAGGGATATCCTTAAAGAAATATATTTGGAATTCTAGTTCCATTAAAAAGTATTGAAATAAAAAGAAACAAATGAAGCCATTACTTTGACAAATAGAATAAAATTAATAAATATTCTGCACCTCCTGTTCTCCAAAATTTTGGTACAATTTATTACATGTGCCTGCGTGTTCTATACATGCATAAACAAGAGACATGGGACCTTAACAAAGTCACATAAAAAATATTATGTGCATTTCTTAGTTTAGGTTTTATCAGTACAATTACTGTCTTAGGCTGGGTTCTCCAAAGAAGCAAAACCAGTGAACGATCTAATCTATCTATCTATCTGTCTATCTATCTGTCTGTCTGTCTATCTATCGATCTATCAATCTATCTATCATCTATCTATCTACCTGTTGTCTATCATCTATCTAGAGAGATTTATATCAATGAAATGGCTCATGTGGTTGTAGAGGCTGGAAAGTCCCAAGTCTGTGGGTCAGGCGGGAGGCTTCCCTGACTCACATAACTGCAGAGGCTGTGAACCTAAGATTGGCAGGATAGACAACAGGCCTCTGGTTCACAGGCTGTGGAGGCTGACAAGTTCCAAGATTGTCAGGTAAGGTGGTAGTCCACTGGCTCACAGACTGCAGAGGCTGATGACATTGGCAGGTAAGCTACTAGCTCAAGTCCCAAGAACCTGAGGTCAGATGAACACGAGGCAGCTGCAGGATCCAGAGCAAGCAAAAGCCAGTAGTCTTGACAGAATGTCTACCTATATTGGATGCAGGCCTCACCCCCAAGAAAACTCTCTTTCAACTGGTTGGCTAATCACAGTAGATCCTATCATGTAGATGATCATATTATATCAAATCTCATCATGGAAGTGATTACATCATTATACAAGTGCCAGACTACATCATAATTGCCAAACCTCTGAGAATCATGGCCCAGCCAAGTTGAAACTCAACCTTAAAAATCACAGCTGCCATTTAGAAGCTCTCTCTAAAGATACTATCTTAGTTATCTTGTGCTGCTATAACAGAAATGCCACAAGTGGATGGCTTTAACAAAGAGAAATTTATTCTCTCACAGTCTAGTAGGCTACAAGTCCACACTCAGGGCATCAGCTCCAGGGGAAGGCTTTCTTTCTCTGTTGGCTCTGGAGGAAGGTTATTGTCATCAATTTTCCCCTGGTCAAGGAGCTTCTCTGCGTAGGAACCTCAGGCCCAAAGGACGTGCTATTCCCCTGGCTCTTTTTTCTTGGTGGTATGAGGTCCCCTTATCTGTCTGTTCGCTTCCCTCTTTTATATCTCAAAACAGATTGGCTCAAGACACAATCCAATCTTGTAGATTGAGTCCTGCTTCATTAATGTGACTGCCACCTATCCCACCTCATTAACATCATAGAGGTAGGATTTACAACACATGGGAAAATCACACCAGATGACAAAATGGTGGACAATCAAACAATACTGGGAATCATGGCCTAGCCAAATTGATACACATATTTTTGGGGGACACAATTCAATCCATGACAGATACACTCCCAGAGACCTTAAAATACCTACTGTACAGCACAAAATATTATCTCTGTGACAATCTGACTATATTTCCATAAAGGATATGGAATATGAACAGGGTGAACTGAGATCAGGCAGTTAAGCTTGAAAAGCTTTATTGCTCAGTATTGTTTATATATCATCATAATTGAAAAACTCACACCAAAAATGTTCCCCTTTCTAGGGAATGTGATAGTCGGGACTGGGATAAAAATAAGTCAGCTTTGAGTTCAAAAGTCTAGGATTGGTGAATGGATAGCGAGGATTTTATAGGTGAAACACAGAAATAGAAAACAACAGGCAAGAGGAGAGATGTTGGGAAGAACAGAGGTCAGCCATCTTGTCCACCCACTCCCCACTCTTGCATTTTAGTCATAATAACTCTAAGGGGAATGTGGAAGAGTCAGGCTTCGGGAGATGTTGGTAAGGAAAATGCCTGTCTTGTTTTTCTTCTTTCAAATCTTTCAATGCCTGAAATAACAAGAAATATGTAATTGTGAAAAGAAATTCAGCAGCAGGCAACCCTCTCCTGATTTTGAATCTTTGACTCAATACCACCAAGCTCTGGGTGTGTGGTCTCTTCTGGGGGCTGACCAAGAAGGACATTCTGCTTGAAGGTATAAACAGTTGCCATTGAGTGGACCCAACTCATGGCAATTCCATGTATGTCAGAGTAGAACTGTGCTTCATATGGTCTCCAATGGCTGATTTTCAGAAATTGATCCTCTGGCTTTTCTTCCCAGGTACCTCTGGGTGGGCTTGAACTTCCAACATTTCAGCTATTAGCCAAGTGCACCACCCAAGGACTCAGCTTCGAGGCATATACAATAGATATCTCTTGGCTTCCCTCTCCCCACATCCTCTTTTCTTTTTCTTTCTTTCTTTCTTTCTTTTTTTTGACTCTAGGTGTTCCTTCCATCTTCTTATTTATTTATTGGACTTTAAGTGAAAATTTACAGTTCAAGTTAGTTTCTCATACGCAAATTTATACACACATTGTTATGTGACCCTAGATGCTCTCCCTATAATAAGACAGCACACTCCACCTTTCCACCCTGAATTTCCTGTGTCCATTCAACCAGCTCAACCTTTCTGCCTTTTCATCTTGCCTCCAGACAGGAGTTGTCTATTTAATCTCATGTATCTCTATCTACTTGAGCTAAGAAGCACACTCTTCACGAGTATCATTTTATGTCTTATAGTCCAGTCAGATCTTTGTCTGAAGAGTTGGCTTCAGGAAAGGTTTTAGCTTTGGGCTAGCAGAGAGTCTGGGGCCCATATCTTCCAGGGTCCCTCCAGTCTTAGTCAGACCATTAAATCTGGTCTTTTTACTAGAATTTTAGTTCTGCACCCCACTTTTCTCCTGCTCAGTCAAGGACTCTCTGTTGTGTTCCTTGTCAGGGTGGTCATTGTGGTAGCCAGGCACCATCATATTTTCCTTGCTCCAGGTGGGTTGGGACTAATTTATGCATATTAGATGGCTGCTTGCTAGCTTTTAAGACCCCAGACGCCACTCACCAAAGTGAGATGCAGAACATTTTCTTAATAAATTTTGTTATGCCAGTTGACCTAGATGTCCCCTGAAACCATGGTCCCCAGAACCCCTCCCCTGCCACTCTGTCCCTCAAAGTGTTTGGTTGTATTCAGGAAATTCTTAGCTTTTGGTTTAGTCCAGTTGTGCTGACTTCCCCTGAATTCCTACACCTTCTTTTTAAGAAGGACCAGAGAACACACCAAAGTTTATTCCTATTTATTTAGAATTTAAATATAACCTATCCTTCAAATCTAATCATGTCCACAACTAGCTTCCCGATTGTTCTTTCGTATGTGAGCTCTTCATTAGCAACAATAGCGTCAACAGTAAGAAAAGCAGGAGCAGCTACTCTTTAATGTATGTTGATTAAGTGCCAAACACTGCCCTAGTTGCTTTATATACATTAATTTCACACGATTCTCATGATGACCCTATGGAGTAGACATTATTACCCTCATTTGTCAGATGAGAAGTCCAGGTCTAATGAAACTGAACAACTAGCTACACAGATTCTCCATTTTTGGAATTTACCTTGTAAATTTGTTCTCTTTTAGTCTCTGTGGAATTGAAAATCCTTTAAGGGCTTATTCAATTTTGAACCCCTTCAAAGCACCTAACACAGTGTTTTGGTCATAGATATTCAATAGCTATCTGTTAATTAATTGATTGCTATATTTTGTACGTGGACATACCTTACCTAACCTTATTACAGAAGTATTTGATGTGCCATCTCTCACAAGCAAAATTTCCTATTGAGGTGTTTTGAGTTGTAAGAGTCTATATTGGTCAGAGATTGTTGGATGGGCCTAGGAGAGGGCTCTTTAAAATATTTATAATACTTTATTTATTCTTAGCGGTAGTAGATTTTAAAGCTTTTTAGTCTGTTTTCTCTTTTGATGTCAAATGTTAATATTATATTGTAATTTACAGATTTTTACTCACCTTTACAAAAGGATGCCATTAAGAGAGTTCCAAAAACAAAACAAAAAACACAAACCAGTTGTCATCGAGTTGATTCTGACTCATGGAGACCCCACGTATGTCAGAGTAGAACTGTGCTCCACAGGGTTTTCAATGTCTAATTTTTCAGAATTAGATGCCAAGACTTTCTTTGCAGGCACCTATGGGTGGGCTCAGACCTCTAGCCTTTAGGTTAGCAGCCAAGTGCTTAATCATTTGTGCCACCCAGGGATGCCATTAAGTGATATAGTATACTTTAAAAGTAAAACTATTGCAAAGCAGATGCTTGGCTCTTCTTGAATATTACAGTATTTCCATTTCAGATTTTTTTGATGGTTAGCTCAGAGCTCAGGTTCTGAAGTTCAAAATGTTTGCATTTGTCAAGATGCTGCAAAGGAGAAATGAGCTAGAAATTCACAAGCAGACGTTGATGATTTGGGGGCTCTGTCACTATCACATGTGTACCTCCATTACCCTTAAGGCTGTTGAAGTGTCAGAAATTGCTGTAGTCACACACTAGCTACTCTTCTTGAATTTGACAGCCTGTCAATCATACAACTCCACCTGATCCGAAGTTTGGACCTAGAATCCACAATCGGACTATTATATTTTAGGAATGCATTTCCTCTTCAGTTTTTCCAAAATAACTTTAAAATTTTACTTTTTATTTAGACTAAAAGGATGTATTTTTGTTGTCATTTTCTATTTAAAGGTACGAGAATGTCATAATATAAAGGTACAAAAAGATCAATACCTTATCTAGCTTAATATGATACAGAAATTCTGTTTGTAGCTAACAGAATAGCTAGTTGCTACTTTAATAAAATTTGGCAGCTCATGATTAAAAGGAGATACACATGAATGTGATGTAATATGGTATTGCCAAAAACCACTAAGGTAGCTATATTTGGAATCATCACAGTTACTCTGTTCTAGTTTTTTCAGATATATTAGTTTGTTGATGGAGGGTATCAAGTGCTAATAAAAACATTTAAACATAAATATAACACTTGTCCTTAAACAGCACACTTCTCCTTTTTTTCTTTCCTCTCTGCCCTTAAAAAAGCACTTCTTACATGATAGCTTCTACCTTTGAAATGTCATTGCTACTAGTCTATAGGTTATCGTCTAAAAAAAAGAATATTACCAATATTTTATTTGGGTTTAAACCAATATTTACTTGAAATAAAAAATCTAGATGAATGTGAAAAGTGTTATAGTCTAATATAACTTAATCACAAAGTATATCACATCCTTGGTCATTATTGAGCTGCAAGTAACTTCCACATCAATGGAAACTGCTTGTGAAAAAGACTCTATACTTTTTTTTTACAGCACCAACCCACGTATATGTGGGGGCTGCTGAATAAAGGGAAGAGGAGCCTGGAGAGATGCTCAACTTGCTCTGAGGTCTTATTTGTGAGACCCAGGTTCCATGCTTGAATACCTATTTAGGTATGATGTTTCAGCTCTGGGCTGTTGGTAGCTGGCACAAGGCAGATCCCAGTGCACCATAAGGCAGGGAGATACCTGTCTTCTGCAATGAAAGTTGTTCTCTTTCACTGAGGGGTAGAACTTCTTTCTCTTTCATTGCGCTTGGTGTTATCATAGGCTGCACTATCGGAGTCACAGAGGACTGTTTCATAGTTAATTATTCCTAACTAGTTTCTCAAGTAGAAAATCAGATCACCAATGACTGATTTTACACAATGCACTGTGCTTGGCCCTGGTGTGATATAAAGATGAGTCCAGTTTCTACTGTACGAAGAGTTAGTGTCTTCTGAGCCACTTGTCTAAGCCACCTTATTCAATATCACCAGTCTATGGCTAGCTCCTGGTTATAGTAGCAAAGTGTGTGGTAGTTTAGAGGGAATTTGTTGACACTCTCTAATCCCCCTACCAAGGCAGCCACTTGATTTATGAACACTTTCCCCTCCATTCTCCCAAGGTATTTTTAGGCATAAGGAAAATCATTTTTGTTTATTAGCTGCTGTTGAGTAGGTCCTGATTCCTGGTGACCCCCTGCACAATGGAGCAAAATGCTGCCTGGTCCTGCACCATCCCCATGATCGGTTGCAGATTGGTTCTAGCCTGAATAAATGTTGAGATTAAGGCAAAATTTCTTCTTTCCACCGTCAGGGGGTATAGAAAGAGTGGCAATTTGGTATAATGGGCCAGAGGCCCACAGAACAGCCAGAGGCAAAATAAACCTTATTGGGCTCCAGGAGATGAGGTGGGCTTTGCTCTGAAAGGGAAAAAGAGGTGGGGACAAGGGAAGAAAGGGGTCTGGTAAGAATTTTCCCAGAGGTAGCCTTGCCCCAAACCAAAAAAACCCAAACACATTGCTGTGGAGTCAATTCTGACTCATAGTGGCCCTATAGGACAGGGTAGAACTGTTCCCATAGGACTCCTAAGGCTGTAAATCTTTATGGTAGCAGACTGCCACACCCTGCTTCCGTGGAGCAGCTGGTGAGTATGAACTGCCAACTTTTTGGTTAGCAGCAAAGTGCTTTACCACAGGGCTCCTTAGCCTTGCCCCGTCTTGGCCAAATACACTGCTAATCTCTGCCCATCTCCTTAAAGCTTTAGCCTTCACCTTCCTTAAGAATATGGGAGAGGAGAGATCAAAGCAGAAGAAAATGGAGGCGGCTATATTGGAGAAGAATCACAGAAGCTTAGGGCTGAGGGCAGCTTGTGCTAGAAATGGGAGGAGTATCCAGACCCACTCTTTGACATGCTTGCTGCTCTTGTGTCCAGTTATCAGCGACTTTAGTCTTAACTAGATTTGATCAAAATGCACTTGTCTGGGGACTCTTATTAGCTTGGATGACTCATAGAAAATATAGAATTCTTCATTACGGAGCATGCCAAACAAAAAAAAAAACAAAACAAAAAAACACCAGTTGTCATCGACTGGATTCTAAATTATGGTTACCCCATGTGTGTCAGAGTAGAAATGTGCTCCACAGGGTTTCCAATGGCTGATTTTTCAGAATTGCCAGGCCTTTCTTCTAAGATGCCTCTGGGTGGACTCAAACTTCTAGCCTTTTGGTTACCAGCTGAGTGTGTTAACAGTTTGCACCACCTAGAGACACCAAGCATTTAATTCAAGGACTAATCTCCAAGACTGGCAAAACTGGGGATCTCAGGGAATGAAAATTTTGTTGCTAGGTCTGGTAGGAGACAAAACTGGGACTCTCTAATTTGTTAAACCCGAAGAATGAGGTCTTGTATGCATTAAGGAACCCAACATGTTTCATTACATTAAGTATGGAAATGAAGGTCACAATTGATTGGTTTATGGAATGAAATGAAAATAACAATGCCCTTGATTTTTCTCATTCCTTTAGGTTTCCTAATTGGGCAAGTCATTTAGCGCCATGGATCTCAGCTTTTTCCTTTAAAAAAAGTGCTTTTATCTACTAAGGTTATATGGCTGGTTAGTAGCACAGTCAAGATTATAAACCAGGTCTCTGTCTTTCTTAGTCTATTTACCATGACCTATTTATTGTTGAGGCAGTGGGTTATTGTCGAGGGTCATGAAGCCCTGGTAGTGCAATGGTTAAGAGCAACGGTGTGCTACGGTTGGTAACCAAAAGGCCGGCAGTTGGAATCCATTAGTGGCTCCCTGGAAACCCTGTGGAGCAGTTCTACTCTATCCTGTAGGGTCCCTATAAGCTGGAATTGACTCCATAGCAACAGGTTTAGTTTGTGTTGTTATTGTCCTGGGCCACAGTAAGGAGCAAGACAATGATAGCATAGCTATTAAAATGGGTACTAGAAAAAGGGTGTTATTGAATCATTATAGTCAATGTAAGGATGGAAGAAAAATCACAATCATAAAGCAAAGTCTGTTAATAAAAGCCAGAGGTTGCACAGTGGTTAAGCACTAACCAAAAGGTCAGAGGTTTGAATCCAGCAGCCGCTCCAGCGGAGCAAGATGTGGCAGTGTACTTCCATAAAGGTTTACAGCCTTGGAAACCCTCTGGGGCAGTTCTACTCTGTCCTATAGGGTCGCAATGAGTTGGAATCAACTCGATAGCAATGGGACGGAGTAAAAAGAGTATGAAATTAGTAAAGAAATTTGGCTGGGGTGGGTGATGACCAGTTGGTAGCTTTACTGGCATGGCCTAGAGACTCAAAACTAAGGCTTCAAGAAGACTTCTGAGAAATTAGAGGCATGAAATACAAAGTTTTTATTATATCTTAAAATAGAAGGAATCCCTGTGTTCATATTAAAGAAAAATTGGAAGCGGCATTTCTGCTACAAGCATTCTTTAGAACCCCAAAGCAAATGATAATGAAAGTCATCCTAGTCATTAGTCAGTTTATCTGTCTTTTCTCTTCTGATAAGCATAATTATGGTTTGTGATAAAATTCTAATTAGAATTTTAATTAAAATAGAATAGAGAATTTTGCGACTACTTTCTGAATTACTGTTTCAATACGGTGTTTCCCCTCCCCTCCCCCCGCCCGGGAAACAATTGTGATTTTCTTCTGAAGTTCTTTATCTCCCTGTTTATCTGCCCAGGAGATAGTCGAAATTAACAAATGCCTCTCTATGAAATTTACAGACATAAAATTTAATAATATAAGTCATGCAGAAACCCTGGCAGTGTGTAGTTGTTAAGAGCTGTGGCTGCTAACCAAAAGGTTACTAGTTCGAATCCACCATCCATGAGTATGGTATGTTTTTCCATTTATGTAGTTGTCTTTTGGTTTCTTGCAGTAGTGTTTTGTAGTTTTCTTTTTATAGGTCTTTTACATCCCTGGATAGATTTATTCCTAAGTACTTTTTTTTTTTTTAGGGCCTACTATAAATGGTATTGTTTTCATGACTTCCTTTTCATTGAGGCTTCTTATTGTTGTAAAGGAATCCAACTAATTTTTGTATGTTCATCTTGTACCTTGCTACTCTGCTAAACCTTTCTATTAGTTCTGGTAGTTTCCTTGAAGAGTCTTTTGAGTTTTTTTTTCATATCTACCACAAATAGGGACAATTTTACTTCTTCCTTAACAATTTGGATGACTTTTATTTCTTTTTCTTGCCTTATTGCTGTAGCTAGGACTTCCAACACAGTGTTAAATAGGAGTGATGATAAAGAGCATCCTTGTCTTCTTCCTGTTCTGAAGAAGGTTTTCAGCCTCTCTCCATTAAGAATGATGTTGGCTGTTGGCTTTCTATAGATGCCCTTTACTATGTTGAGGAATTTCCCTTCTGTATCTATTTTTATCTATTTTATTGAGAGTTTTTATCAGGAATGGGTGTGGGACTTTGTTGAATGCCTTTTCTGCATCGATTGAGATAATCATGTGATTCTTTTATTTTATTTATGTGATGGATTACGTTGACTGATTTTCTAATGTCAATCCATCCCTGAATATCTGGTATGAATCCTACTTGGTGGTGGTATATTATTTTCTTGATATAATGCTGAATTCTATTGGCTAGAATTTTGTTGAGAATTTTTGCACTGTATTCATGAGAGATACTGGCCTGTAATTTTCTTTTTTGTGGTGTCCTTGCCTGGCTTTGGTATCGGGGTTATGCTGGCTTCATAGAATGAATTCAGAAGTATCCCTTCCTTTTCTATGTTCTGAAATAGTTTGAATAGTACTGGCGTAAGCTGTTTTCTGAATGTTTGGTAGAATTCTCCAGTGAAGCCATCCGGGCCGGGGCATTTTTTTGTCGAGAGTTTTTTTTTTTTTTTTTATTACCTTGTCAATCTCTTCTCTTGTTATGGGTCTGTTCAGATTTTCAACTTCAGTTTGTGTTAGTTTGGGTACGTAGCGTGTTTCTGGAAATCTGTACATTTCCTCTAGGTTTTCAAATTTGTTGGAGTATAGTTTTTCATAGTACTCTGCTATGATCTTTTTTTATTTTAATTGGGTCTGTTGTAAGGTCCCCATTTCATTTCTTATTTGAGTTATTTGCTGCCTTTCCTGTTTTTCTTTTGTCAATTTGACCAATGGCTTGTTAATTTTGCTGATCCTTTCAAAGAGCAAACTTTTGGTTTTGTTAATTCTTTTTGTTTTTCTATTCTCTGTTTCATTTATCTCTGCTTTGATCTTTAGTATCTGTGGGCTACTTTTGCTATTCTCTATCTGTTTGTTCAATTTATGTAGCTAATGTTTTGATTTTGTTCCTTTCTTCTTTTTTGATGTGTACATCTATTGCTATAAATTGACCTCTGAGAACTGCATTTGCTGTGTCCCAAATTTTTTGGTATGATGTACATTCATTCTTGCTTGATCCTAGCAACTTTTTGATTCTATCTTTGATTTCTTCTGTTACCCAGTGATTTTTAAGTAGGGTGTTACCCAGTTTCCATGTATCTTATTTTTTTCATGCTCTTCCTGCTATTAATTTCTACTTTTATAGTGTTGTGGTCAGAGAAGATACTTTGTATTATCTCAGTGTTTTGGATTTTGTTGAGGGTTGCTTTGTGGCCTAAGATGTGGTCTATTCAGGAGAACGTTCATATGTGTTGGAAAAGAATGTGTACTCTGCTGCTGTTGGATGGAGTGTTTTATATATGTCTATGAGATCAGTTTGGCTGATTGTGTCCCATAGATCTTCTGTGCCTTTGTTATGTTTCTTTCTAGATGTTCTGTCCTTTACCGAGAGTGGTGTGTTGAACTCTCCTATTGCTATGGAACTGTCAATTTCTCGTTTCAGTGCTGCTAGAGTTTGTTTTATGTATTTTGGAGCCCTCTCATTGGGTGTGCAAATATTTATTATGGTTATGTATTCCTGGTGGATTTTGTCCATTTAAAAATTGCATAATGTCCTTCTTTGTATTTTATGGTAGATTTAGTTTTAAATATATTTTATCTGAAATTAGTATTGACACTCTTGCTCTTTTTTGGTAGCTGTTTGCTTGATATATTTTTTTCCATCCTTTGGTTTTTAGTATATTTATGTCTTTATTTCTAAGATGTGTCTCTTATAGACAAAATATTGACAGGAACTGTTTTTTAATCTATTCTGTCACTCTCTATGGTTGCATTTAAGCCACTTGCATTCAGTGCATAGGTGTGACTTTGTTGCTGTGATTTTGTACTTTTTTGTGGTACTGACATTTTCTTTGTTCTTGTTATTCTCATGTGCTGAATTCCTTTTGTTTGTGGGTTTTTTTCATTTCATTCATTCATTTTTGTAGATTTTGTGTTTACTAAGACTTTGTTTTTCTTATTTATTTTGATGAGTAGTTTTGTTAACTTTCTTTGGGTTACCTTGAAATTTACCCCATCTTCCTGAGTTTGAACCAGCCTTTCATTCCTTGATATCACCTTGAATTTCTCTCCTTTTGAAAGTTCTAAACCTACAGTGTTTATTCCCTCTTTTATTGTTCTGACACTGTTGTCATTTACAGATTGACCTCTCTGGTTCCTTGTTGTAAATCTTTTAGTTTTGATTAATCCTTGAAAGTTCATCACCTAGATTTGTATCTGGCTGATGTGATTTTGCGTCCTTGATTCAGGCTGTTGTCTGATGTTATTGGTTTTCTAACCAAAGGCCTCCCTTTAATGATTCTTGTAAGTTTGGTTTGATTTTTACATATTCCCTTAATTTCTGTTTATCTGGAAATGTCCTAATTTCCCCATCATGTTTGAGCAAGAGTTTTGCAGGAGATGTTATTCTTGGTTGGCAATTCTTTTCTTTCAAGGTTTTGTATATGTCATCCCATTGCCTTCTTGCCTGCATGGTTTCTGCTGTCTAATCAGAGCTTAGTCTTATAGTTTCCCCTCTGTATGTGACTTTTTATTTTTCTCAAGCTGCTCTCAGGATTCTTTCTTTGTCTTTGCTTTTGTGAATGTGATCATGATGTGTCTTGGTGATTTTCTTTTGCCATCTATGCTTCTTGGATCATCAGCTTTTCATCTTTCATGATGTTAGGGAAGTTTTCTGTCAGCAATTTTTCAATGATCCTTTGTGTTTTCCATTTTCTTCCACTGTTGTAACTCCGATTGCTCACAAATTTTTGCTTGTATCTCTGATTTTTCCTCAAACAAAGTGGTACCCAAGGATTTGTCTTCACTTGCACTGATGCTGTCTTCCATTGTTTAAAATTTGCTCTTAAAACTTTCTATGACACTGCCCATTTCTGAAATATTGTCTATATTTTGGATTTCGAATTGCTTTTTTTGTATGATTTCTAGTTATCTGTTTATTTTGACACTTTGTTCCTGTATTATTTTCCTGAATTTTTCTACTTTTTTGTCTTTCTTTTCCATGATTTTGTCTACTTTTTCCTTGTTTTTTTTGTCTGCTTTTTCCTTCATCTCTTGGAGATTGTTCAATATTAGAGTTTTGAATTCCCTATGAGGCAGTTCCAGTGCCTTTTCTTCTACCAGAAGGATGCCCAGTGTTTTATTTTGGACACTTTCTGTAGCCATCATGTCCTTTTTTTATGTTTTGATATTGTCTGCTGTCTTTGAGACATTCAGTAATTATTCTTTTTCATTTATTGATTGTAGATTTGTTTGTTTCATCCTGCTTTTCTTGTTTTAGTTGGTTATGTCTGGGCAGGCGGACTGGGCATGCTTTTTTGTTTGCTCATCTGTGGGCATGATGGTTTTCACTATCTAGTCCAGGTGGGTAGAACCAGTTTTTCAGTTATTTTGCAGCTGGACAGGTCTAGCAGAGGAGAGGGGCAAGGATGAGCCGTTTTTGGCACATACTAGGGCTAACAGGACAGGGCCGGGGGCAGTGCAGGGCGGGGTCTCGTGGTCCATGCCTATGCTGCTTAGGGGTGTGGTGCTCAGCATGCAACGCAGATAGGCAGGAGGGAAGGGGGGGATGTGGTGTATGGAGCGAAATGTATGTGAGAAAGGAGAGATACAGAGGACAAAAAAGAAGTGCAGAGGAAGCCTGCCATTGGAGTGGCGCAGACCCAGGGAAGCCACGTACTGGTGACTTTCTAGTTGGGCAATGTGGCACAGCCTGTCAAGAAGGGATGGAGATGGCACATGAGGCTAGGTGGGCAGGATAAAAGCAAGAAAGGAAGGGAGAGAGAGATGGGGGGGGGAGAAAGGCACACGAGGCCAGGTGGTTGGGAGAAGGAAAAGGAAGGAAGGTAGAGAGAGACAAGAAACTGAGAAAAAAATGCCCTGAGGCAGCCCACTGGAATGGTGGTACAGACCAGGGAAGCAGTTCCCCAGCTGAGCAGCATGGCACAGCCCATCAAGAAGTAGCAGAGATGGCACACGGCACCAGGCTTTCAGGAGAAATGAAAGGAAGGAGGTGAAAGAGAGAGAAAAACAAAAAGACGCCAAAAAAGCAACAACAGCAAAAAAAATGGCACTGAAGAAGCTGGCTGGTGGGAGTGGGGCAAATCCAAGTGGCAAGGAGCTGCTGTCTCCCCCACTGAAGGACTGCAGCCTGCCATAAAGCAGTGGAGGCTGCACAGAGGAAAGGGTGGGGGGTGGGAAAGCATGTATCCTTGGTTACTCGATGCTCTGTCTCCTGCTGGGAGCTCTGAAGTTGCCTTCCTGTATTCTCTGTCCACCATTCTTGGTGGCTGAGTGGTTCGAAATGGTGAGTCCATGCCACTATAGCTGGCAGGGGACCTTCACTCCATAGCTCTACTTGTTCTTTGTTTTCTGTCAGTTTCTTATTCCATTTGGTGCTTGGTTGAGTTCTTTATCCCTTCATTTGACACATTGGGTTCCAGGATTGACATTTGTATCTGTTTTACTTAGTTTTTCTGGTCTTTGCTGTATAGGGATGGTGCTTCTGTCTATAATGCCATGTTGGCCCTGCCTCTAGTTTCTTAGATTTAAAGTCCCTCATCTCTGGTCCAAGTTACCATCATGTTTGGCACAGATTATTGCAATAGCCTCCTAGCCTGTTTCTTTTTTTATACGCAACATTCAGAATCCCATCTAGCTCTTCTGGGCTCAGGCTGGTAGGTGCTGTGTTTCATGTAGTGGTTTTCAGTATTCTTAATCGATTCCAACTTCTTGGGTGCACCTTTTGTCATTCTTTTCTACCCTGATGCTATACAATTCGGATATACTAGACTGCTCTCGGAAACCCTGATGGCATAGTGGTTAAGAGCTTCAACTGCTAACCGAAAGGTCAGCAGTTCAAATCCACCAGGCACTCCTTGAAAACTCTATGGGGCAGTTCTACTCTGTCTCATAGGGTCATTATGAGTCAGAATCAATTTGACGACAATAGGTTTGGTTTTTTTTTTAGACTGCCATCGGTTTCTTGGAAACACTGGTGGTGTAGTGGGTAAGTGCTACAGCTGCTAACCAAGAAGTTGGCAGTTCAAATCTGCCAGGCACTCCTTGGAAACTCTATGGGGCATTTCTACTCTATCCTATAGGGTCACTATGAGTTGGAATCGACTCAAAGGCAGTGGGTTTTTTTTTTTTTTTCTCTTGTTTTCTCCTGCCTTTGCAAATGAAATTTCCTCCAGTCTTTGGCTAACTACTATTCATCATTCAGCTCTCAATTACATGCCACTTCCCTGGCAATCTACCTTCAAAGTATCAGCCACTGAAACCCTATGGAGCATATGGGGTCTGACACACATGGAGTCACCTTAAGTCAGAGTTGACTCTATGGCAATGGGTTTTCCTCTAGGAAATCTTTCTTATTCTTTACATTTTAACTAGATGTATATTTAGGTAATTTTTTCCCACTAGATTGTAAGCTCAAGGAAGGAAAGTATTCTATTTGCTTTGTTTATGAAGTATTTCCAACCCCTAGCACATCGTGCCTGACATGTAAAAGGCACCTTCCAAATTTTTTGTTAAGTTTTAGTGGTGAGTTTAGTTTTCATTTAAGGGATACTTACTTCTCATCTTCTTATCTAGCAAAATACACTAAAAATGCTTGAATGTAAAAAAAGGATATGTAGTAGGAATCAGATGACCTTTTTGGAAGGGTGAGGGGTAGGAAGGGAACACTGATGGTGCAGTGATTAAGTGCTTGGCTGCTGAGCAAAAGGTTGGTGATTCGAATCCACCAGCAGCTCCTCCAGAGAAAGATGTGGCAGTCTGCTTCTGTAAAGATTTACAGCACTGGAAACCCAATGGGACACTTCTACTCTGCCCTATAGATAGAGTCGTTATTTGTCAAAATTGACTTGATGGCTGTGGGTTTTAGTTTGGAGGGGTAGGAGGGGCAGGATCAGGCAGCGTAGCCTATTTTTGTTAGGTGCTGTTGAATCAGTTCTGACTCACAGTGACCCCTGTGCAGTAGAATGAAACACTGCCCAGCTCTGCACCATCCTCACCTTTGTTGTTATGCTTGAGCCCATTGTTGCAGCCACTGTGTCAATCCATCTTTCTGAAGTCAGATTTCCTCATTTTAAATCCTGGCTCTGCTACTTATCAACTCTGTGATCTTGAGAAATTTACTGAACCATTCTGTCCTTCTATCTCCTTATCTATAGAAGGGGGTAATAATTGTACCTATTTCTTAAGGTTGTTGTGAAAACTAAATGAGTTTAAACATGCTAAGTACTTTGAATCACTTATTATTAGCATTATTTTACTTATTTTTTCCATTAAAATAATCATGCATAATTTTTTGTCTTCAAGGAGAGAAAGTGATATTTTAAAAAAAATAATAATAAATAAATTATCCTCAGAAGGTCTCTTGGATAAAGAGAAATATGGTATCTGGATGGAAGTGGATAAAGAATACCTTAGCAGAAAAAAAATTGTAAGGCTCATCTATAAAGAAAGATTAACATTAGCGTTAACATTAACACGTGATTAAGAGTAAGATTTCATCATTGATGCAATTACTATGGATTTTGTAGTAATTTTTTTGTGTATAAAAAGCCTATTTACACATTGTGCTCAGAAAGTTAATTGAGAATGATTTTTCAATTAATCTCTTCTGATGTTTGCTCACCCAAATCACTTCTTAGCCCCCAGGGCGATGTCAGTTTCCCTGTTATCACAGATTGAATTCATGGCACTCCAGGGGAAATTGGGAAGGAAAAACTCACAGCAGCTGCGGAGAAAGTAAAAGACTTGGTGAAAATTTACCATTATCTGTAAAAATCCAATCTCAGCATGTTCAATATATAAATATATCGATTGTTTCCTGTGTTTTCTCCTAGGATTTAAGGGATCCTTGTTTTCAATTTCATCTTCTAATCTATCAAAAATCTTCAAATATGCATGGTATCAGAGTCCTCGAAGCCTTTTGTAAAAATTCAAGTCTTTTTAAACTTGGACAGTCTTTACAAACCAGTGCTTCCAATACAGTAAATCAAGATTAAACACATCTGGATTTAGGAGACACTTGGCAAGGACCCTGGCTCTTTGAGTCCACATTACCAGGCCCTTAATAGACTGTGGAATACCTGGGTGGTGCAAAATGTTAACATACTTGACTACTAACCCAAAGGTTGGAGGTTCGAGTTCACATGGAGGAGCCTTGGAAGAAAGGCCTGGTATCTACTTCTGAAAAACCAGCCATTAAAAACCTCATGGAGCACAGTTCTACTCTGACACATGGTATTACATGAGTTGAAATCGACTTGACAGCAAATGATTCTGGTACTGGTAGACTGCGAACTTTAAGGCAGTGCTCTTGGTCAATTTTCTGTACCCAGGGTCTAACAAGTAGTTTTGTTGATGGTTCAGCCAGTGTTCCTTGTATTGAACTAATCCGGAGACTTGATAGATATAATATGATAATGTTGATTCTTAAAGAAAGTGTTCTATATTTGTAGTTCATAAAATAGAAATGCTGGTTAATTTTGAAAATTGCTTACGTATTAATCAGGAAATTCTTTGTGTATGTAAAACCCTACATTTTTCAAGGAGAAAATGTATGTACCAATTAGCTATTCTTGTATAATCAACCACCTTAAAACTTAGTGGCTTAAAATAATCATACGTTATTGTAGCTCACATCTTTGCGAGTTGCCTGGGCTTGGCTGATCTTGACTGGGTCTGCTCATGTGTTTGTAAGTTAGCTGGTCCCTGCTCTCAGCTGAGCTTGGCTAAAGTATCTTATCAGGGGCAGATCTACTCCATGTGTTCCTCCTATTCTTACTAGAAACATAGGCCAGCTGAGGCATGTCCTCTCTTGGTGATGGCAGAAGCTCAAGAGAGTAAGTGGAAACATGCAAAAACTTTTTGCACACTTTACTTATTGGCCAAAGCAAGTAACATGGTCACTCAGAGTCAAGGGGTCAGGAAATAGACTCTTTCAATTTCATGTGAAGATTTGCGAAGTCTCATGGCAAAGGTTATGTAAGGGAAGATCCTGGTACCTGGAGAGGTAAAAAATTGGCACCATTAATGCGATTTATCACATTATATTTTGGAGACTGTAGAGGTGAAATAAAGATGAATTTAGTTATTACAAAACATCTTCTCTTTAAGAGACTTTCCATTTTTTTTCTTTTTTTTTTGATTAACTTTTATTAAGCTTCAAGTGAACATTTACAAATTCAATCAGTCTGTCACATATAAGTTTACATACATCTTACTCCGTACTCCCACTTGCTCTCCCCCTATTGAGTCAGCCCTTTCAGTCTCTCCTTTCGTGACAATTTTGCCAGCTTCCCTCTCTCTCTATCCTCCCATCCCCCCTCCAGACAAGAGTTGCCAACACAATCTCAAGTGACCACCTGATATAATTAGCTCACTCTTCATCAGCATCTCTCTCCCACCCGCTGCCCAGTCCCTTTCATGTCTGATGAGTTGTCTTCGGGGATGGTTCCTGTCCTGTGCCAACTGAAGGTCTGGGGACCGTGGCCGCTGGGTTTCCTCTAGTCTCAGTCAGACCATTAAGTTTGGTCTTTTTATGAGAATTTGGGGTCTGCATCCCACTGATCTCCTGTGCCCTCAGGAGTTCTCTGTTGTGCTCCCTGTCAGGGCAGTCATCGATTGTGGCCAGGCACCAACTAGTTCTTCTGGTCTCAGGATGATGTAGGTCTCTGGTTCATGTGGCCCTTTCTGTCTGTTGGGCTCCTAGTTGTCCTGTGACCTTGGTGTTCTTCATTTTCCTTTGCTCCAGGTGGGTTGAGACCAATTGATGCATCTTAGATGGCTGCTTGTTAGCCTTTAAGACCCCAGACGCCACATTTCAAAGTGGGATGCAGAATGTTTTCATAATAGAATTATTTTGCCAATTGACATAGAAGTCCCCTCAAACCATTTTCCCCCAGACCCCCGCCCCTGCTCCGCTGACCTTTGAAGCATTCATTTTATCCCAGAAACTTCTTTGCTTTTGGTCCAGTCCAATTGAGCTGACCTTCCATGTATTGAGTGTTGTCTTTCCCTTCACCCAAAGCAGTTCTTATCTACTGATTAATCAATAAAAAACCCTCTCCCTCCCTCCCTCCCCCCTTCATAACCACAAAAGTATGTGTTCTTCTCAGTTTTTACTATTTCTCAAGATCTTATAATAGTGGTCTTATACAATATTTGTCCTTTTGCCTCTGACTAATTTCGCTCAGCATAATGCCTTCCAGGTTCCTCCATGTTATGAAATGTTTCACAGATTCGTCACTGTTCTTTATCGATGCGTAGTATTCCATTGTGTGAATATACCACAATTTATTTACCCATTCATCCGTTGCTGGACACCTTGGTTGCTTCCAGCTTTTTGCTATTGTAAACAGAGCTGCAATAAACATGGGTGTGCATATATCTGTTTCTGTGAAGGCTCTTGTATCTCTAGGGTATATTCTGAGGAGTGGGATTTCTGGGTTGTATGGTAGTTCTATTTCTAACTGTTTAAGATAATGCCAGATAGATTTCCAAAGTGGTTGTACCATTTTACATTCCCACCAGCAGTGTATAAGAGTTCCAATCCCTCCGCAGCCTCTCCAACATTTATTATTTTGTGTTTTTTGGATTAATGCCAGCCTTGTTGGTGTGAGATGGAATCTCATCGTAGTTTTAATTTGCATTTCTCTAATGGCTAATGATCGAGAGCATTTTCTCATGTATCTGTTGGCTGCCTGAATATCTTCTTTAGTGAAATGTGTGTTCATATCCTTTGCCCACTTCTTGATTGGGTTGTTTGTCTTTTTGTGGTTGAGTTTTGACAGAATCACGTAGATTTTAGAGATCAGGCGCTGGTCTGAGATGTCATAGCTGAAAATTCTTTCCCAGTCTGTAGGTGGTCTTTTTACTCTTTTGGTGAAGTCTTTAGATGAGCATAGGTGTTTGATTTTTAGGAGCTCCCAGTTATCGGGTTTCTCTTCATCATTTTTGGTAATGTTTTGTATTCTGTTTATGCCTTGTATTAGGGCTCCTAGGGTTGTCCCTATTTTTTCTTCCATGATCTTTATCGTTTTAGTCTTTATGTTTAGGTCTTTGATCCACTTGGAGTTAGTTTTTGTGCATGGTGTGAGGTTTTATGGGTCCTGTTTCATTCTTTTGCAAATGGATATCCAGTTATGCCAGCATCATTTGTTAAAAAGACTATCTTTTCCCCAATTAACTGACACTGATCCTTTGTCAAATATCAGCTGCTCATACGTGGATGGATCCATGTCTGGGTTCTCAATTCTGTTCCATTGGTCTATGTGCCTGTTGTTGTACCAGTACCAGGCTGTTTTGAGTACTGTGGCTGTATAATAGCTTCTGAAATCAGGTAGAGTGAGACCTCCCACTTTCTTCTTCTTTTTCAGTAATGCTTTGCTTATCCGGGGCTTCTTTCCCTTCCATATGAAATTGGTGATTTGTTTCTCTATCCCCTTAAAATATGACATTGGAATTTGGATCGGAAGTGGGTTATATGTATAGATGGCTTTTGGTAGAATAGACATTTTTACTATGTTAAGTCTTCCTATCCATGAGCAAGGTATGTTTTTCCACTTAAGTATGTCCTTTTGAATTTCTTGTAGTAGAGCTTTGTAGTTTTCTTTGTATAGGTCTTTTACATCCTTGGTAAGATTTATTCCTAAGTATTTTATCTTCTTGGCGGCTACTGTGAATGGTATTGATTTGGTTATTTCCTCTTCGGTGTTCTTTTTGTTGGTGTAGAGGAATCCAAGTGATTTTTGTATGTTTATTTTATAACCTGAGACTCTGCCAAACTCTTCTATTAGTTTCAGTAGTTTTCTGGAGGATTCCTTAGGGTTTTCTGTGTATAAGATCATGTCATCTTCAAATAGTGATAGCTTTACTTCCTCCTTGCCAATTCGGATGCCCTTTATTTCTTTGTCTAGCCTAATTGCCCTGGCTAGGACTTCAAATACGATGTTGAATAAGAGCGGTGATAAAGGGCATCCTTGTCTGGTTCCCGTTCTCAAGGGAAATGCTTTCAGGTTCTCTCCATTTAGAGTGATATTGGCTGTTGGCTTTGCATAGATGCCCTTTATTATGTTGAGGAATTTTCCTTCAATTCCTATTTTGGTAAGAGTTTTTATCATAAATGGGTGTTGGACTTTGTCAAATGCCTTTTCTGCATCAATTGATAAGATCATGTGGTTTTTGTCTTTTGTTTTATTTATGTGATGGATTACATTAATGGTTTTTCTGATATTAAACTAGCCTTGCATACCTGGTATAAATCCCACTTGATCATGGTCAATTTTTTTTTGATGTGTTGTTGGATTCTATTGGCTAGAATTTTGTTGAGGATTTTTGCATCTATGTTCATGAGGGGTATAGGTCTATAATTTTCTTTTTTTGTAATGTCTTTACCTGGTTTTGGTATCAGGGAGATGGTGGCTTCATAGAATGAGTTGGGTAGTATTCTGTCCTTTTCTATGCTTTGAAATACCTTCAGTAGTAGTGGTGTTAACTCTTCTCTGAAAGTTTGGTAGAACTCTGCAGTGAAGCCATCCGGGCCAGGGCTTTTTTTTGTTGGAAGTTTTTTGATTACCGTTTCAATCTCTTTTTTTGTTATGGGTCTATTTAGTTCTACTTCTGAATGTGTTAGTTTAGGTAAAGTAGTGTTTTTCCAAGAATTCATCCATTTCTTCTAGGTTTTCAAATTTGTTAGAGTACAATTTTTCATAATAATCTGAAATGATTCTTTTAATTTCATTTGGTTCTGTTGTGATGTGGTCCTTCTCGTTTCTTATTCGGGCTATTTGTTTCCTTTCCTGTATCTCTTTAGTCAGTCTAGCCAATGGTTTATCCATTTTGTTAATTTTTTCAAAGAACCAGCTTTTGGCTTTGTAAATTCTTTCAATTGTTTTTCTGTTCTCTAATTCATTTAGTTCAGCTCTAATTTTTATTATTTGTTTTCTTCTGGTGCCTGATGGGTTCTTTTGTTGCTCACTTTCTATTTGTTCAAGTTGTAGGGACAGTTCTCTGATTTTGGCTCTTTCTTCTTTTTGTATGTGTGCATTTATTGATATAAATTGGCCTCTGAGCACTGCTTTTGCTGTGTCCCAGAGGTTTTGATAGGAAGTGTTTTCATTCTCGTTGCAGTCTATGAATTTCTTTATTCCCTCCTTAATGTCTTCTATAACCCAGTCTTTTTTCAGGAGGGTATTGTTCATTTTCCAAGTATTTGATTTCTTTTCCCTAGTTTTTCTGTTATTGATTTGTAGTTTTATTGCCTTGTGGTCTGAGAAGATGCTTTGTAATATTTCGATGTTTTGGACTCTGCAAAGGTTTGTTTTATGACCTAAAATGTGGTCTATTCTAGAGAATGTTCCATGTGCGCTAGAAAAAAAAGTATACTTTGTAGCAGTTGGGTGGAGAGTTCTGTATAAGTCAATGAGGTCAAGTTGGTTGATTGTTGTAAGTAGGTCTTCCGTGTCTCTATTGAGCTTCTTACTGGATGTCCTGTCCTTCTCCGAAAGTGGTGTGTTGAAGTCTCCTACTGTAATTGTGGAGGTGTCTATCTCACTTTTCAATTCTGTTAAAATTTGATTTATGTATCTTGCAGCCCTGTCATTGGGTGCATAAATATTTAATATGGTTATGTCTTCCTGATCAATTGTCCCTTTTATCATTATATAGTGTCCTTCTTTATCCTTTGTGGTGGATTTAAGTCTAAAGTCTATTTTGTCAGAAATTAATATTGCTACTCCTCTTCTTTTTTGCTTATTATTTGCTTGATATATTTTTTTCCATCCTTTGAGTTTTAGTTTGTTTGTGTCTCTAAGTCTAAGGTGTGTCTCTTGTAGGCAGCATATAGATGGATCGTGTTTCTTTATCCAGTCCGTGACTCTCTGTCTCTTTATTGGTGCATTTAGTCCATTTACATTCAGTGTAATTATAGATAAATAAGTTTTTAGTGCTGTCATTTTGATGCCTTTTCATGTGTGTTGTTGGCAATTTCGTTTTTCCACATACTTTTTTGTGCTGAGACTTTTTCTTAGTAAATTGTGAGATCCTCATTTTCATAGTGTTTGACTTTATGTTAATTGAGTCGTTATGTTTTTCTTGGCATTTATCTTGAGTTATGGAGTTGTTATACCTTTTTGTGGTTACCTTATTATTTACCCCTATTTTTCTAAGTAAAAACCTAACTTGTATCATTCTATATCACCTTGTATCACTCTCCATGTGGCAGTTCAATGCCTCCTGTATTTAGTCTCTCTTTTTGATTATTGTGATCTTTTACCTATTGACTTCCATGATTCCCTGTTATGTGTATTATTATTATTATTTTAATTAATCTTAATTTGTTTGTTTTTGTGATTTCCCTATTTGAGTTGATATCAGGACATTCTGTTTTGTGACCTTGTATGTGCTGGTATCTGATATTATTGGTTTTCTGACCAAATAATATCCTTTAGTATTTCCTGTAGCTTTGGTTTGGTTTTTGCAAATTCTCTAAACTTGTGTTTATCTCTAAATGTCTTAATTTCGCCTTCATATTTCAGAGAGAGTTTTGCTGGATATATGATCCTTGGCTGGCAGTTTTTCTCCTTCAGTGCTCTGTATATGTCGTCCCATTCCCTTCTTGCCTGCATGGTTTCTGCTGAGTAGTCTGAACTTATTCTTATTGATTCTCCCTTGAAGGAAACCTTTCTTTTCTCCCTGGCTGCTTTTAAAATTTTCTGTTTATCTTTGGTTTTGGTGAGTTTGATGATAATATGTCTTGGTGTTTTTCTTTTTGGATCAATCTTAAATGGGGTTCGATGAGCATCTTGGATAGATATCCTTTCGTCTTTCATGATGTCAGGGGAATTTTCTGTCAGGAGTTCTTCAAGTATTTTCTCTGTGTTTTCTGTCCCCCCTCCCTGTTCTGGGACTCCAATCACCCGCAAGTTATCCTTCTTGATAGAGTCCCACATGATTCTTAGGGTTTCTTCATTTTTTTAAATTCTTGTCTGATTTTTTTTCAGCTATGTTGGTGTTGATTCCCTGGTTCTCCAGATGTCCCAGTCTGCATTCTAATTGCTCGAGTCTGCTCCTCTGACTTCCTATTGCGTTGTCTAATTCTGTAATTTTATTGTTAATCTTTTGGATTTCTGAATGCTGTCTCTCTATGGATTCTTGCAACTTATTAATTTTTCCACTATATTCTTGAATAATCTTTTTGAGTTCTTCAACAGTTTTATCAGTGTGTTCCTTGGCTTTTTCTGCAGTTTGCCTTATTTTGTTTGTGATGTCTTGAAGTATTCTGTAAATTAGTTTTTTATATTCTGTATCTGATAATTCCAGGATTGTATCTTCATTTGGGAAAGATTTTGATTCTTTTGTTTGGGGGGTTGGAGAAGCTGTCATGGTCTGCTTCTTTATGTGGTTTGATATGGACTGCTGTCTCCGAGCCATCACTGGGAAACTAGTTTTTCCAGAAAATCCGCTGACTGGTACGCTGGCTCCAGGCTCTGAAAACAATCGCTGCCTCCCCGAATCTGTTCGTTCTCCGTCTCTAAATCTGTGTTTGTTGTTCAGGGTTCGTAGATTGTTATGTATGTGATTGTTTCACTTGTTTTTCCGAGTCTTTGTTGCAAGAGGGATCCGCGGTAGCGTCCACCTAGTCCGCCATCTTGGCCCCGCCTCTCGAGACTTTCCATTTTTATTATCCTATAAAGAAATGTCCTTTAAGGAAGTTAATTTGATTAAAAATTAACTGTGTTTTCTCTCAGTTGCCAAATAATCATTTCATTAGCCAATAGTTCATTTGATCTTTGCCCTCTCCCCCTGCAAATGAAATCTGTTGCAGAGTTTCAGAAAGAGTATGGTGCATTTTCTGTGAATTATTTTAGTTTTGGAGTCTGATTGCACCAATATTAAGGTCTTAGGCCCATAACGTCCTGCACTGTTCACTTCCTTTTTCTAGAGTCGCTAAGTTTTTTTTACTTTCTAATACTTAAAGGAAGAAAAAATAAATAATTTAGAAGTGTTACCTGGAAACTCAAGTATAGATTCGGTTGCCATTCACAGTTAAAGTAGTGAATAGCATGAAATGCTTATTTTTATGAGCAGTTTATTGCTTTCCACCCTCTCAAAAATAAATTAATTCAGCAAGCTAAAGTAAATTATAGGCAGACATTGAGTTTCTACTTGAAAACTTGAGAAACTACAAAAAGATGAATAGTTTTCTTATTTTTTACAGGAAAAAAACACAAATGAACTACTGATGTATCTTTTAAAATATTTTTTTTAATCATAATTTCAAATCAGTGTGTATGTGTGTTGCATTATACTCTGGATAGATATTTAATGTTGTAATATACACATCTCATCTAGGTACATCTTCAGAGAGTGAAACCTCTGACTTTTGTGAAGGTCTTTGGAGACGAGTGATAAGAAATTCTAAATTTCAGATGAACATATAGGCATGGGTGTGCCAGGTGAGTATAGGAGAGCAAGGGCCTGCATTCTGGGGTGGGGCATACCAGACAATTCAAGAGAAATGGTACAGTAGGTGAGGGTCTTCTTTGCCGTGGGACCCCATTTTATTTTATTTTTTGGGAAATATGGGCATATTTTAAAATTTTTATTGTGCTTTAAGTGAAAGTTTACAAATCAAGTCAGTCTCCACACAAAAACTTATATACACCTTGCTACATACTCATACTCCCAGTTGCTCTCCCCCTAATGAGACAGCCTGCTCCCTCCCTCCACTCTCTCTTTTCCTGTCTATTTTGCCAGATTCTAACCCCCTCTACCTTCTGAGCTCCCCTCCAGGCAGGAGATGCCAACATAGTCTCAAGTGTCCACCTAATCCAATAAGCTCAATCCTCACCGGCATCTGTCTCCATCCCATTGTCCAGTCCAATCGCTGTCTGAAGAGCTGGCTTTGGGAATGGTTCCTGTCTTGGGCTAACAGGAGATCTGGGGACCACGACATCTGGGGTCCTTCTAGTCTCAGTCAAACCATTAAGGCTCGTCTTTTTACGAGAATTTGGGGTCTGCATCCCACTGCTCTCCTGCTCCCTCAGGGGTTCTCCATTGTGTTCCCTGTCAGGGCAGTCATCAGTTGTAGCTGGACACCATCTATTTCTTCTGGTCTCAGGCTGATGTAGTCTCTGGTTTATGTGGCCCTTTCAGTCTCTTGGGCTCGTAATTACCTTGTGTCCTTGGTGTTCTTCATTCTCCTTTAGTCCATGTGGGTTGAGACCAATTAATGAATCTTAGATGGCCACTTGCTAATGTTTAAGACCCCAGATGCCACTCTCTAAAGTGGGATGCAGAATGCTTTCTTAATAGATTTTATTATGTCAGTTGACTTAGATGTCCCCTGAAACCATGGTCCCCAAACCCCTGCCCCTGCTACGCTGGCCTTGGAAGCTTTCAGTATATTCAGGAAACTTCTTTGCTTTTGGTTTAGCCCAATTGTACTGACCTTGCCTGTATTGTGTGTTGTCTTTCCCTTCACCTAAAGTAGTTCTTGTCTACTATCTAATTAGTGAATACCCCTCTCCCGCCCTCCATCCCTCCCCCATCTTGTAACCATCAAAGAATGTTTTTTTCTCAGTTTAAACTATTTTTCAAGTTCTTATAATAGTGGTCTTATACAATATTTGTACTTTTGCAACTGACTAATTTCACTCAGCATAATGCCTTCCAGTCCTCCCTGTTATGAAATGTTTCACAGATTAATCACTGTTCTTTATCGATGTGTAGTATTCCATTGCGTGAATATACCATAATTTATTTACCCATTCACCCATTGATGGGCACCTTGGTTGCTTCCATCTTTTTGCTTTTGTGAACATTGCTGCAGTAAACATGGGTATGCATATATCTGTTTGTGTAAAGGCTCTTATTTCTCTAGGATATATTCCAAGGAGTGGGAATGCTGAATTGTATGGTAGTTCTATTTCTAGCTTATTAAGGAAGCATCAAATGGATTTCCAAAGTGGTTGTACCATATTACATTTCCACCAGCAGTGTATATGTGTTCCAATCCCTACACAACCTCTCCAACATTTATTGTTTTGTATTTTTTTTTTTTTTTATTAATTCCAGCCTTGTTGCAGTGAGATGGAATCTCATTGAAGTTTTGATTTGCATTTCTCTAATGGCTAATGATGGTGAGCATTTCCTCATGTATCTGTTAGCTGCCTGAATGTCTTCTTTAGTGAAGTGTCTGTTCATGTCTTTTGCCCATTTTTTATTTGGGTCATTTGTCTTTTTGTAGCTGAGTTTTTGCAGTATCGTGTAGATTTGAGAGACCAGGTGCTGATCAGTAATGTCATAGCTAAAAACTTTTTCCGATCTGTAAGGTAATCTTTTTACTGTTTTGGTGAAGTCTTTGGATGAGCATAGATAGGTGTTTGATTTTTTAGAGCTCCCAGTTATCTAGTTTTTCTTCTGCATTGTTAGTAATCTTTTGTATACTTTTTATGCCATATATTAGGGCTCCTACCATTGTCCTTATTTTTTTCCATGATCTCTATCATTTTAGATTTTATGTTTAGGTCTTTGATCCATTTCGAGGTCATTTTTGTGCATGGTGTGAGGTAAGGGTCTTGTTTCATTTTTTTGCGGATGTATATTCAGTTATGCCAGCACCATTTGTTAAAAAGATTGTCTTTTCCCCATTTAACTACTTTGGGGCCTTTATCAAATATCAACTGCTCATATGTGGATGGATTTATGTCTAGATTCACAATTCTGTTCTATTGGTCTATGTGTCTGTTGTTGTACCACTACCAGGCTGTTTTGACTACTGTGGCGGTATAATAGGTTCTAAAATCAAGTAGAGTGAGGCCTCCCACTTTGTCCTTCTTTTTCAGTAATGCTTTACTTATCCGGGGTCTCTTGCCCTTCCATGTGAAGTTGGTGGTTTGTTTCTCCATCTCATTAAAAAATGTCATTGGAATTTGGATCGGAGTTGCATTAAATCTATAGATTGCTTTTGGTAGAATAGACATTTTTATAATGTTAAGCCTCCCTATCCATGAGCAAGGTGTGTTTTTCCACTTATGTAGGTCTTTTTCCGTTTCTCGCAGAAGTGTTTTGTAGTTTTCTTTGTATAAGTCTTTTACATCTCTGGTAAGATTTATTCCTAAGTATTTTATCTTCTTGGGGGCTACTGTGAATGGTATTCATTTGGTGGTTTCCTCTTCGATGTTCTTTTTGTTGGTGTAGAGGAATCCAACTGATTTTTGTATGTTTATCTTGTATCCCAATACTCTGCTGAACTCTTCTATTAGTTTCACTAGTTTTCTTGAGGATTCCTTAGGGTTTTCTGTATATAAGATCATCTCATCTGCAAATCAATATACTTTTACTTCTTCCTTGCCAATCTGGATGCCCTTTATTTCTTTATCTAGTCTAATTGCTCTGGCTAGGCCCTCCAGCACAATGTTGAATAAGAGTGGTGTTAAAGGCCATCCATGTCTGATTCTCGATCTCAAGGGGAATGTGTTCAGGCTCTCTCCATTTACGATGATGTTGGCTTTTGGCTTTGTATATATGCCCTTTATTATCTTGAGGAATTTTTCTTCTATTCCTATTTTGTTGAGAGTTTTTATTGCGAATGTGTGTTGAACTTTGTCAAATGCCTTTTCTGCATGAGTTGGTAAAATCATGTGATTCTTATCTTTTATTTATATGATGGATTACATTAATTGTTTTTCTGATGTTGAACCATCCTTGCATACCTGGTATTAATCCCACTTGGTCATGGTGAATTATTTTTTGATATGTTGTTGAATTCTATTGGCTAGAATTTTGTTGAGGATTTTTCCATCTAAGTTCATAAGGGATATACCCAGTGCCGTCGAGTCGATTCTGACTCATGGTCTGCAATTTTCTTTTTTTGTGGTGTCTTTACCTGGTTTTGGTGTCAGGGATGTACTGGCTTCATAGAATGAATTTATGAGTATTCCATCCTTTTCTATGCTCTGAAATATCTTTAGTAGTAGTGGTGTTAACTCTTCTCTGAAAGTTTGGTAGAGCCCTGCAGTGAAGCCGCTTGGGCCAGGGCTTTTTTTTTGTTGAGAGTTTGTTGTTTACCTTTTCAACCTCTTCTTTTGTTATGGGTCTATTTCTTTGTTCTACCTCTGTTTGTGTTAGTTTAGGTAGGTAGTGTGTTTCTAGGAATTCATCCATTTCTTCTAGGTTTTCAAATTTGTTAAGAGTACAATTTTTCATAGTAATCTGATATGATTCTTTTAATTTCAGTTGGGTCTTTGTAATATCACCCATTTCATTTCTTTTTGCTGTTATTTGCTTCCTCTCCTGTTTTTCTTTTGTCAGTTTGGCCAATGGTTTATCAATTTTGGAGATTTTTTTTCAAAGAACCAGCTTTTGGTCTTGTTAATTCTTTCAATTGTTTTTCTGTTTTCTATTTCATTTAGTTCTACTCTAATTTTTATTATTTGTTTTCTTCTGGTGCCTGAGGGTTTCTTTTGTTGCTCTCTTTCTATTTGTTCAAGTTGTAGAATAATTCTTTCATTTTGGCCCTTTCTTCTTTTTGGATGTGTGCATTTATTGGTATAAATTGACCTCTGAACACTGCTTTCACTGTGTCCCAAAGGTTCTGACAGGAAGTGTTTTCATTCTCATTGGGGTCTATGAATATCTATATTCCATCCTTAATGTCTTCTATAATCCAGTCTTTTTTGAGCAGGGTATTGTTCAGTTTCCAAGTGTTTGATTTATTTTCCCTGCTTTTTCTGTTATTGATTTCCACTTTTATGGCCTTATGGTCAGAAAAGTTGTTTTGTTATATTTCAATGTTTTGGATTCTGCTAAGGCTTGCTTTATGACCTAATATGTGGTGTATTCTAGAGAACATTCCATGTGCATTAGAAAAGAAAGTATACTTGCTTACTGTTGGGTGGAGTGTTCTGTATATGTCTATGAGATCAAGTTGGTTGATTTTGGCGTTTAGATCGTCCATGTCTTTATTGAGCTTCTTTCTGGATGTTCTATCCTTCACCAAAAGTAGTGTGTTGAAGTCTTCTACTATAATTGTGGAGCTGTCTGTCTCACTTTTCAATGCTGATAGAGTTCGTTTTATGTATCTTGCAGCCCTGTCATTGGGTGCATGGATATTTAATATTGTTATATCTTCTTGGTATATTGTCCCTTTAGTCATTATATAGTTTCCTTCCTTATCCTTCACGATGGGTTTAACTTTAATTTCTATTTTGTCTGAAATTAATATTGCCACTCCTGCTCTTTTTTAATTTTTGTTTGCTTGATATATTTTTTTTCCATCCTTTGAGTTTTTGTTTGTTTGTGTCTCTAAGATGTGTCTCTGGTAGGTAGCATTTAGATGGATTGTGTTTTTTAATCTATTCTGCCACTCTTTGTCTCTTTATTGGTGCATTTAGTCCATTTACATTCAGCATAATTAAGGATAGGTGGCATAGTGGTTAAGTGGTTAAGTGCTACGGCTGCTAACCAAAGGGTCAGCAGTTCGAATCCACCAGGCACTCCTTAGAAACTCTATGGGGCAGTTCTACTCTGTCCTATAGGGTCGCTATAAGTTGGAATTGACTTGATGGCAGTGGGTGGGTGGGTAAGAATTTAGCAATATCATTTTGATGTCTTTTTTTGTGTGTTGTTGACAGTTTCTTTTTACCACTAAATTTTATAAGCTGAGTAGATTATATTTGTCCTTTCCTCATATTCATTGTTGTTGATTTTGTTTCTGCTGAGTCTCTTAATTTTTTTTTTTCTGTATTTTATTTTGATGTGTAGCATAGTTTGTTTCCTTTGTGGTTACCTTATTGTTTACCCCTATTTTTCTAAATTTAAAACTAACTTTAATTTCTTTGTAGCATCTTGTCTTCCTCTGCATATGGGAGATCTATGACTACATTTCTTAGTCCCTCTTTATTGTTTTAATGTTATGTTCTTTTACATAACAACATCACTGTTACTCTGTTTTGAGCATTTTTTTTTCTTGGTTTATTTTTTTGATTTCCTGTCTGGGTTGACATCTGATTGCTCTGCCTAACGTTCTAGTCTTGGGTTGATACCTGATATTATCGATTTTCTAACCAAAGAACTTCCTTTAGTATTTGTTGTAGTTTTGGTTTGGTTTTTATGAATTCCTTAAACTTCTGTTCATCTGGAAATGTCCT
Organism: Elephas maximus indicus; assembly: GCF_024166365.1. Taxonomy (NCBI): domain Eukaryota; kingdom Metazoa; phylum Chordata; class Mammalia; order Proboscidea; family Elephantidae; genus Elephas; species Elephas maximus. The sequence continues at coordinate 199,435,006 of NC_064819.1, read as the reverse complement.
AAATTCACCATCATATTTGAGAGACAGTTTTGCTGGATATAAGATTCTTGGCTGGCAATTTTTTTCCTTGAATTTTTTATATAAGTCATCCTATCGCCTTCTTGCCTACATGGTTTCTGCTGAGTAAAAACAAACACTGCTGTCAAGTCTGCTGAGTAGTCTGAGCTTATTCATATTGATTCTCCTTTGTAGGTGACTTTTCGTTTATCCCTAGCTGCTCTTAAAATTCTCTCTTTATCTTTGGTTTTGGCAAGTTTGATTATAATATGTCTTGGTGACTTTCTTTTCAAGTCTACCTTATGTGGAGTTCAATGAGTATCTTGGATAGGTATCTTCTCATCTTTCACGATATCAGGGAAGTTTTCTACCAACAAATCTTCAACAATTATTTGTGTATTTTCTGTTATCCCTCCCTGTTCTGGTACTCCAAGCACTCGTAGGCTATTTCTCCTGATAGAGTCCCACATGATTCTTAAGTTTTCTTCATTTTTTTAAATTTTTTTATCTGATTTTTCTTCAATATATTAGTGCCAAGTGATTTATCTTCAAGTTCAGAAATTCTGCCTTCTGCTTGCTCAATTCTGCTTCTGTGAGTTTCTATTGAGTTGTCTACTTCTGTAATTTTTATTGTTAATCTTCTGAATTACTGATTGATGTCTGTCTATGGATTTTTCCAGCTTATTAAAATTTTCATTATGTTCCTTAATAATCTTCTTAATTTCTTCAATTGCTTTATCTGTGTGTTCCTTGGCTTGTTCAGCATATTGCCTCATTTCTTTCCTGATGTTTTGGAGGGTTCTGTATGTTAATCGTTTGTATTCTGCCTCTGGTAATTCCAGGAAGCCACTTTCTTCTGAAAGATCCCTTGTTTCTTTGTTTCGAGAGCTTGTTGAGGTGATCGTAGTCTGTTTCTTTATGTGATTTGGCATTGACTGTTGTCTCCAAACCGTCTATAAGTTATTGTATTAGTTTATTTTATGTTTGTTTACTGTGTTGTAGCTTATTGCTTTGTTTTGTTTTGATATGCCCAAATGGGTTGCTTGAATGAGCTAGCTTAATTATTTTCCCCTTTGGAGCTCTGACGTTCTGTCCCCATGTGGCTAGAGCTGTTATCAGGTATATCAGTCTAGGAGTCCATTCACTTTTCTTGTATGAATTCAGCTCAGGTGTCCAGGTGGCTGGTCATCAAGTGTGTGGTAGAGGCTCTGTCCTACAGTCTCAGAGGGGCAGAGGTGATTGGTGTATGTACTGGTATCTGGTTGCAGCAGGGGGTCACACTCTGAACAAGACAGGGGGCTGAGAATTTCCCCCACGAGTCTCTGAGGAAAGCATGTCCCTGTTCCCTAGAGCATACAGGTGGGTGTTCTGCAGATGTACCATGGACACCCAATGTTTTTGTTGTAAGGACTGGAAGATACCAGTTATCCTTGGACCCTTGTTGTGGGTGGCTGGGTGACCTGAGTGGAGCCGCCAGTCCTTAGGCCCCTGATATGGGTAGGTGAGGACTCTGTTTAATAGGCAAAGCAATGGTAAACATCAAACACCCACCTCTCTGCCACACATCTGAAATGGTTGGAGTCTGCCAGCAAGGGCCTATTCTCCTGAAATAGGCCCACACAGGTCCATGCAGGGGCAAAGGTACTCAAAGTCCCCAGACCGTTTTTACCTGCATAGGAGCCGCTTCTGTCCTGAGCTCCCCCAGTTAGTGGAGCTGGCAAATTATCTTTTCCCCCAAGTGCAAATTGGTTTCTTCTCCAAGGCCAGGAGGATGGCTCTAGGCACTCAACAGGGCCTATCTCAGGCCCAGGGAAATAAGCCACTGAAGCTGGCTTGGGAGCAGCGGGGTTGGGGGGTGCACAGTAAAATATGTGCAAGTACTTAGGTTTTGCTGAGAGTCTTTCTTCCCTGGTTCCGGAGGTGTGAGTAGGCTGTGTGGCTGGCTGCTTCTCCCTGAGGAAACTGCAACAAATGCTAGTACCAGCCCACTGGCACCGCCCAGAAATGGTGCCTGAGGGCTCCCCGCCATTCATGTCCCATAACTCCTCTCTGCTTCTGAACTGTCTCTCCCTCCCCCTGCCACTCAGTTTGTTTTCTAAGCTTTCCTTTGAAGCTCAGGGCTCCTAGCTTGTCATAAGTATACTTGTTTCACATGTTTTTTCAGGTCTTTGTTGTAAGAGGGCTCGCCAGAAGCATCTGTCTATTCCACCATTTGGCTCCACCTTGGGACCCCATTTTTATGAACCTTTTTTCTGCCATTTCCTTGAATCTGACACTGTCATTTCTTTCTTCTACTTAAGCATCTTCTACCCTTACACTGGTACCCAGTCATTGCATTCTACTTGGATCAACAATCAACATCCATGGAAGTAGCAGTCAAAAACATCAAACAATGTATTGCATTGGTCAAATCTGGTGTAAAAGACGTCTCTAAAGTTTTAAAAAGCAAAGACGTCACTTTGATGACTAAGGTGAATCTGTTCCAAGCTGTGGTGTTTTCAGTCACCTCATACACATTAACAGTTGGATGATGAAAAAGGAAGATAGAAGAATTGATGCATTTGATCTGTGGTTTTGGCAGATAATCCATGGACTGTCAAAAGAACAAACTAAGAACATCCACCCTCACATTTGCTCCCATTGACCTTCCTTAAAGCCAGTGGTATGCTGGTGTTTAACAACTAGCTATCTGAAAGAATAAAAACATAAAAGCCGTAGTTTGTGGCATTTGTTAATTTCTGAGGTGTAAATACTCCCATCATGGCTGCTTTCAGGATACCAATGTGCCATCACAGAATACAGAGTCGGGAAGAGATTTGCACCATTGACTCTATGAGCCGACTTCAACATTACGGTACCACTACTATTGCTGTAGAATAGATTCAACATGTGGCAACCACATGTGTGCCAGAGTAGTATGTGCCCTATAGGGTTTTCAATTGCCGATTTTTTTCAGAAGTAGATTGCCAGGACTTTCTTCTAAGGTACCACTTCTGGGTGGACTTGAACCTCCAACCTTTCAGTTAGCAGCGAGCACATTAACTGTTTGCACTACCCAAGGACTTCAACTTTAGCATACCACTGCCTAAAACTCACCTCCTGCAAAGTAATGATATCTTGCTTACATAAAGAGTTAAACACAAAGACTTAAAAGAGATTACCAGACTTGTGTTATGTGGTATTGGGGGCTGGCGTACAGAGTGGGTTGCATGCTAAGATTCCCAGTGACCAAAATCAGGGTACAAATTTACCACTTCCCTGACCTTTGATGTGGTGTTTTTCAAAATATAGATGTTAACTAGTTTCTCATCAGGAGGGTCTGGGAATTAAAAGCAATTCCACTGTGTCCCATCAGAGCTGTCGCATTCTCATCCTCCTCTGAAGATATTTTCCATTTCTAATGTCCTCATTGAAATCTGGACCATAGGCAAGGGTCACCATTGCATTTGCCTCTCACACACCATGAACCATGTGCCTCAGAGGTGGTTGTATCTCTGGGGAGCGGTGAGCTAGGGTGCCTGAGTTCAGGTAAAGACTGATGATGGCCCACTTTGTATTTTAGCATCTGCAAGAAGGATTTGTCTTTTTTCCTGGAAAAAGAAAAGGCAAAATAAAGCTGAAAATAGTATATGAGTCTGTACCCTTGGCAAATTGTGTAATGGAATTTACGTAAGTCTTTTTGGTTTCCATGGATTTGAGAAAATACCTCTCCCTATTTTTTTTTTTTTTCGCTGCTCCTTTTTTTCTGTGTCCAGGCCTGTTTTCTGACAACCTAGTGCCTATGAAGTGGGCTGCTAACCTGATCCTATAATGAGCTGAGAGCAAGGGTTGGTGTGGGATGGACTGGGTTTTTTTTTTTTTTTTCTGTACTGATTTCATCCTTGGAGCCCTAGTGGCACAGTGGTTAAGAGCTCAACTGCTAACCAGAAGGTCAGCAGCTTAAATCCACCAACCACCAACCACTCCTTGAAAACCCTCTGGGGCAGTTCTACCCTGTCCTAAAGGGTCCCTGTGAGTCAAAATTGACTCGATGGCAATAGTTTTTTTTTATTTCATCCCTAAGACACTAAATGTTTGATGCATGAGTCTTATGTCTTATAAAACCAACAACAACGACATAATTTACTGAGCTCCTAACCTGTGCTTTGTGCTAGATTCTTTGAATGCATCATCTTATTTCATTAATCTTATGAGGAAGAGGCAAGAGTAGAAGAAATAAAAATTCTTTAAAAGGGCATCTAATATATTTTCAGGCAAATATTTTCTGTTGGTAAAAGCAATCAGTAATTTTCATTATGACTCAGAGAGACCCGAGATGCAATGAAGACAATCTCAATCAATCCTATAAATTGAAAAACTCATGTGCGGGATTTATTTCCCCATTGTTCTCCACATGCTTGTTATCTCATTTTTACTGAAGATGGATAAGGGTGTGCTCTGAATCGGCACTGCTAGCAAACCTTGGTGTTGTAACTAAACCCCAGGGGTAGAATGGTTTAATAGAGGCCAGGAAAGTTTATTCTGATTCAAAAGGAACCAAGAAAACAGGATTTGGAGTCCACTTATATATTCTGTTAGGCGTGGTGAGTTGGCATGAAACACTGTCTGTCTACTGAGGTGTGCAACAAGATACAGCCATTTCTCTCTCTCTTTTTTTTTTTTAATTGTACTTTAGATGAAGGTTTACAGAACAAACTAGTTTCTCATTAAAAAGTTTGTATACATATTGTTTTATGACATTGGTTAACAACCCCATGATATGTCAAGTCTCTCCCTTCTCAACCTTCGGTTCCGTATTAACAGCTTTCTGCAACCCCCCCCCCCCAACTTCTAGTGCTTGCCCCTGGGCTGTTGTGCCCCTTTAGTCTCATTTTGTTTTATGGGCCTGTCTAATCTTTGGCTGAAGGGTGAACTTCAGGAGTGACTTCATTACTGACCTAAAGGGTGTCTGGGGGCCATACTCTTGGGGTTTCTCCAGTCTCTGTCAGGCCAGTAAGTCTGGTCTTTTTTTGTGAGTTAGAATTTTGTTCTACGTTTTTCTCCAGCTCCGTCCAGAACCCTCTATTGTGATCCCTATCAGAGCAGTCAGTGGTGGTAGCCGGGCACCATCTAGTTATACTGGACTCTGTCTGGTGGAGGCCACGGTAGATGTGGTCCATTAGTCCTTTGGACTAATCTTTCCATCGTATCTTTAGTTTTCTTCATTCTTCCTTGCTCCTGAAGGGGTGAGACCACTGAAGTATCTTAGATAGCCATGCACAGGCTTTTAAGACCCCAGATGGTACTCGTCAAAGTAGAAATACAGCCATTTCTTTTTTTTAATTTTCTACATATGTATTCTTTTTTTTTCTTTTTTAAAATAATTTTTATTGTCCTTTAAGTGAAAGTTTACAAATCAAGTCTGTCTCTCACATATAAACTTATATACACCTTACTACATACTCCCACTTACTCTCCCCCTAATGAGTCAACCCACTCCCTCCTTCCAGTCTCTCCTTTCGTGACCGTTTTGTCAATTTCTAACCCCCTCTACCTTCCCATCTCCCCTCTAGACAGGAGATGCCAACATAGTCTCAAGTGTCCTCCTGATACAAGTAGCTTACCCCTCATGAGCATCTCTCTCCAACCCATTGTCCAGTCCAATCCATGTCTGAAAAGTTGGCTTCGGGAATGGTTCCTGTCCTGGGCCAACTGAAGGTCTGGGGACCATGACCGCCAGGATTCTTCTAGTCTTAGTCAGACCATTAAAAAAAGTCTGGTCTATGAGAATTTGGGGTCTGCATCCCACTGTTCTGCTCCCTCAGGGGTTCTCTGTTGTGCTCCCTGTCAGGGCAGTCATCGGTTGTGGCCGGGCACCATCTAGTTCTTCTGGTCTCAGGATGATGTAAGTCTCTAGTTCATGTGGCCCTTTCTGTCTCTTGGGCTCATAATTACCTTGTGACCTTGGTATTCTTCATTCTCCTTTGATCCAGGTGGGTTGAGACCAATTGATACATCTTAGATGGCCACTTGTTAGCATTTCAGACCCCAGATGCCACACTTCAAAGTGGGATGCAGAATGTTTTCTTAATAGAATTTATTTTGCCAGTTGATTTAGATGTCCCCTGAAGCCATAGTCCCCAAACTCCCGCCCTTGCTCCGCTGACCTTTGAAGCATTCAGTTTATTCGGGAAACTTCTTTGCTTTTGATCCAGCCCAGTTGACCTGACCTTCCCTGTATTGAGTGTTGTCCTCTCCTTCACCTAAGGTAGTTCTTATCTACTATCTAATCAGTAAATAACCCTCTCCTATCCTCCTTCCCTCCCCCCTCTCGTAAACACACAAAAAATGTTCTTCTCAGTTTATACTATTTCTCAAGATCTTATAATAGTGGTCTTATACAATATTCGTCCTTTTGCATCTGACTGATTTCACTCAGCGTAATGCCTTCCAGGTTCCTCCATGTTATGAAATGTTTCACAGATTCATCATTGTTCTTTATCAATGCGTAGTATTCCCTTGTGTGAATATACCATAATTTATCCATTCATCCGTCGATGGACACCTTAGTTGCTTCCAGCTTTTTGCTATTGTAAACAATGTACAGCCATTTCTTGATCCTCATTTCATATGTCCATGTGAGAGATCCTATCATCCACTTGTCAGTATTGGGGCTGCTTCCCCTTCCAGGATCTCATCAGAATCCACGGGGCTTCGATAAACTGGTGGAATTCTGACCTTCAGTGCAGCATAGTTTCTGGTGACATGGCCATAGTTGAGGATCTTCATGGTCCCCAAGGTCTGGCTCTGTGTTTCTACATAGGAGGCATGGAAATCTTTGCTGGGGCTGGCACCCCCTCTGGCTAGGGTTCTACATTTCTTGGTGCATCCTGTAGCTTCTGTTCTGAGTTCCTGCCACTTTCAGGGGTGGTGGGAGACAGGGTGCCTCTGCTGATCACTGCATCTGCTGACTGTTGCCCCTTGCTTTCTTCTCTCACCCTTGTTCTTCTCTCCCTTCCTCTTTCTTTGTTTCTTTTTCGCCTTCATGCTCCATTTCCCTTTTCCTTCGAGGATCCCTGGGAATCATAATACTTCTAATGGCTGAAGCTTTAGGAAAACAGTAGTTTTCTTTATAGGCAACTTCTGCTTTGGGACCTATAACATAAAATGAACCTGCTCCTCTGCACTGCAAAGGGTCTTAACATAAAAAACAGGGAGAAAACCCACACAATAGTGTCATAAAAAATATCCTGTTGCTATATTTACTAGGATAAAAAACCAAAGCAAAACTTGTTGTTGTCGAGTCAATTTCGACGCATAGCGACCCTATAGGACAGAGTAGAACTGTCCCATAGAGTTCCCAAGAAGCTCCTAGTGGATTTGAACTGCCAGCCTCTTGGTTAGCAGCCATAGCACTTAACCACTACACCACCAGGATTTCCTTTACTAGGATAGGATACTGAAAATGATTGTAGATTCCTTTCTTACCTAAAAAAAAAAAAAAAGTTCATCCTCATCACAAGAAGCACTGCCTTGTTTCCTCCATCTGACACACACACACACACACACACACACTCATACTAGAGTCTCCCAGAGATACTGGTTCTCAATTGCTAGGAAGCTTGGGGACCTCTGTCTCCAGCCTCTGGAGCATTGCTCCCCACAGCTCTCATCCATGACCGAAAGGCTGGCCACCAACCTGTCTAGAAGAACCCCAAATATGCTGTTCTAAACAATCTCTGTGCTTGCTTCTTACCATAGGCAGTAACAGTGCTAATAAGGAGGGGAGCAGGACAGGACAAAGGGAGGAGGCTGAGGCAGAGGCAGCTGTCCCAACCCAGACACACAATGGAGCCTCCTTCCTATTTCTCATCCTTCCCCAGTACATCCTTCCCCAGGAAAGAGGGGAAAAGGGGAAATATGTTGTTTTTCTGTGTCTTTCTTTTTCTCCTTTTTAGATCCAGTGGTGGAAAAAAATAAGAGAGGAGACAAGCCCTATCTCATTGCCACTTTTCACTCTCGCCATGCTTCTACCCCTTTTCTTTCATAGCTTCTATTGAGATTTCTCATCATGCACACTCCCCCTAGTCCCAGAGAGCCCCCTGTGTCACTGCTCACTGCCTTCTTTTCCATGTGCAGCTCTTTGCACCTTTCTCTAGAACCCTTGGCCCTAGATGACTCCTGCCCTAAGTCCAAGGGGAAAAGGTCTGTGTCAGCATCAGTGGTAACCCACTGCGGTTGAGTGGATTCTAACTTATGGAGATCCCATGTGTTACAAAGTAGAAATGCTCCATAGCGTTTTCTTGGCTGTAATCTTTACAGAAGCAGATAGCCAGGCTGTTCTTTCATGGTTGGAGCCCTGGTGGTGCAGTGATTAAAAGTTTGGCTGCTAACCAAAAGATGGGCAGTTGGAATCCACGAGCTGCTCCTTGGAATCCCTGTAGGTCAATCCTACTCTGTCCTGTAGGGTCACTAGGAGTCAAAATCAACTTGATAGCAATGGGTTTAACAAGTTCTTCCATGGAGCTGGTGGGTGGATTTGAACTGGCAACTTTTAGGTTAGTAGCTAAGAGCAAACCATTTGTGCCACAAGATGAGATTTCCAAACTTGAGGCTGGACCTGCAGCAAAGGGAGATGTGTTTCCATCATCCCAGTGAGAAACTCAGAATAAGTTCTTCCTCAGGAACTCGGTCTCACGGGTGATAAAGTTCTATTGCACTGTCGAAGAATAAACCGGCTTGGAAAATCCAACCTCCAAGTATAAATTGCCTCAGAGAAGATGATACCAGAATTCAAGACTTCCAGCTGGTTTTGGAAAACAACATATGAGAATATTTGGAATTTCCAGGGTTGACTGGTATTTTTCATTTAGCTGTTGTTGTGCAACAAGCCACTCCAAACTCAGAGGATTAGAACAATAAACATTGTTTATTATGAGTGTGGTCAGCTGGACCTTAGCTTGACTGGGCTAGATTTTGTGTCTGTGAATACCTGGCAGGTCAGCTGGGGGCCGGCTGATCTAGAGGCCTCGTATGTCCGCTAGGTGGCTGGAGCCAAGGTGGGGGTTGGGGGGCTGGCTCACTTGTCTCATTCTCCAGCCAGATAACCTGGGCTTGTCTTCATGAGAGTAGCAGGTTTCTAAGAGACAGTGGAAGCACAAGGCCCTCTTAAGGCCTGGGCACACAAGTGGCACAATGGTTACTTCTGCTGCATTCTTTTGGTCAAAGCAAGACACAAGCCAGCTCAGATTCAAACAGTGGGGAAACAAACTCTACTCCTTGATGGGAAGGGGTGAAGTCACTTTGTAAAAGGTGTGGATTTAGTCAGACAGGCCATGAGTTATTGGGGCATCAATGTAGTCAGCCTTCCACAGGTATAATATCCATAGGAAAGTAACAGAAGCCATTGCCATTGAATCGGTTTCCATCATGGTGACCCCATGTGTTACAGAGCAGAACTGCTCCACAGGGTTTTCTTTGTTGTAATCTTTAAGGAAGCAAATTACCAGGCTTTTCTTCTGAAGTGCTTCTGGGTGGGTTCGAACCACCAATCTTTAGGTTAGTAGCCAAGCACAAATCGATTGTGCCACCCAGGGAACTACAATATCCACAATTACCCAGGAACACAAGACCAGCTCCAACATAGAGAAGTGGATGAAATTAACCTTTGCTGCCCTCCCATTTCCCATGCCTGTGATACCTCCCTTTGTCCTTCAACAAAGAGATTAGGTTTTACATCATTCAGGAGACCTGTTCAGTCGTTTCAGACTCACAGTGACCCTATAGGACAGAGTAGAAGTGCCTTACAGGGTTTCCAAGACCATAATCTTTACAGGAGCAGATCGCCGTTCTTTTCTCCAGTGGGTTCGAATCACCGCCTTTTGGTTAGCAGCCAAGCAACTTAGCCACTACACCATCAGGGCCCTATTAGAGGAGTAGATAATGTTAAAGGAAACTCATCAAAAGTGCAGAATGATCTGCCTAGGAGTTTCAGGGGAAGTTTACTCCAAAAAGCAGACATTAGATTTGTCTTAAATAAAGAGTAGAAATGCATCTGGTGGGTGCTAATTAGAAACTGGACCAGCTGTTAGGAAAAGAAAAAGGGCCCCTGTGCCTCACCAAATTACTATTCCTCTTTTCAAAGGGAAGACCTGGAATGAGCATAGATTTAAAGCCCTTGATATTGTCAGGTGAGCTTCGGGCAGAGGCCTGTTCCTCGCCCCAAAGACTCATGGCTGTTTTCATGGTGTTCCTGCTCAGCCAGTGCCTCTTCCCTGGCCCTTGTTAGTTCACTTTATTTAGTGCAGCTGTCATTAAACAGTAACAGCTTTAGGGACTGATAAGAAATGTATTAATATTCGTGTCATGCTGAGAGGCCTTTAACACTGTTGCTAGTTGTTGTTTCTTAGATATACCAGAGCCAAGCCATATCGCCTGATGGAGGATGTAAAAGGCTTTTGTTTTCTGCTGAATTTGTTTCTCACAGAGGGTAATTAGGTTCAAGAAATGCCGAGCCAGATGTTTTTTGCAGTTTTGCATAGCTCAGTCCGTTTGCCCAGAGCATGCAAAGGTCTCAGATTTTAAGAGAAATTTGAGACCTGTTCTGGATCTGAATCTCTGAGCTCCTTGTTTAAAATATTTCCTGTTTTCCTATTACATTTGCTATCAGAAGGGATAACCTACATAATATTATCTTCAGTATTAGTGTCTGTAGACACAGTACATCCATTTATTCATTACTAGGCCATCAGATTTTTAGTCCCAGTCTCTGAATTGGTTTTTCTTAATTCTTTCTTTTGTCTTGTCAACAATGATATTTGTGTAAAGAAATTTATTTATTTGAGATATACAATGAGTCGATTGTGATTTTGCTACAAAATGAAAGAGTATCAAAGAAGAGATTTGTCACAGGAAAATCTGTGAAATTGACTGTCCTGAGAAACAAGGAATTACAGCAGGTACATTTATGAAAATTCCTGTAATTACAAAGTACTTTTTGTTGTTGTTTTTATTGTGCTTTAAGTGAAAGTTTACACCTCAAATTAGTTTCTCATTCAAAAATTTATACACACATTGTTATGTGACCCTAGTTGCTCTCTCAATAAAGTGACAGCACACTCCTCCTTTCCACCCTGGATTTCTCGTGTCCATTCAACCAGCTCTGTCCCTTTCTGCCTTCTCATCTCACCTTTGAACAAGAGCTACCCACTTAGACTCATGTGTCTACTTGAATTAAGAAGCACACTCTTCCCGAGTATCATTTTATTTTCTTATAGTCTAGACTAATCTTTGTCTCAAGAGTTGGCTTCGGGAATGGTTTTAGTTCAGGGTTGACAGAGTCTGGGGGCAGTGTCTTCTGAGGTTCCTCCAGTCTCAGTCAGACCATTAAATCTGGTCTTTTTTGCTAGAATTTGAGTCCTGCACCCCACTTTTCTCCTGCTCTGTCAGGGACTCTTCGTTGTGTTCCCTGTCAGGGCAATCATTGGTGGTAGCTGGACAACCCTGGTAGCATAGCAGTTAAGAGCTACGGCTGCCAATCAAAAAGTCGGCAGTTCAAATCCACCAGGTGCTCCTTGGAAACCCCATGGGGCAGTTCCACTCTGTCCTATAGAGTCGTCATGAGTTGGAATCGACTTGACAGCAATATTTTTGGGTTTTGGTGTGGGCGCCATCTAGTTCTTCTGATCTCAGGCTGATGGAGTCTCTAGTTTAAGTGGCCCTTTCTGTCTCCCGGGTTCATATTTTCCTTGTGTCTTTGATGTTCTTCATTCTCCTTTGCTCCAGGTGAGTTGGGACCAATTGATGCGTATTAGATGGCTGCTTACTAGCTTTTAAGACCCCAGATGCCACTCTCCAAATTGGGATTTTTCTTTATACGCTTTGTTATGTCAGTTGACCTAGATGTCCCCTGAAACCATGGTCCTCAGACCCCAACCCCTGCTACTCTGTCCCTGGAAGTGTTTGGTTGTATTCAGGAAACTTCTCAGCATTTGGTTTAGTCCAGTTGTGCTGACTTCCACTGTATTGTGTGTTGTCCTTCCCTTCACCTAAGATAAATTCTTGTCTAATATTCTGGGATCTAGTTAGGGAATACCCTCTCCCTCCCTCCCCAACCTCATAACCATCAAAAAATGTTTTCTTTCTGTTTTTAAAACTTTTCTTGAGTTCTTATAATAGTAGCCTCATACAATATTTGTTCTTTTGTGACTGACTGATTTCACTCAGTACAATGCCTTCCAGATTCATCCATATTATGAGATGTTTCCCAGATTCATCTTTGTTCTTTATCTTTGCGAACATAGTATTCCATTGTGTGAATACACCATAATTTGTTTATCCATTGGTCCATTGATGGGCACCGAGGTTGTTTCCATCTTTTCGCTATTATGAACAGTGCTGCAATGAACATGGGTGTGCATAAATCTATTAGTGTGATGGCTTTTACTTCTCTAGGGTATATTCCTGGGAGTGGGATTGCTGGATCCTGTGGTATTTATATTTCAAGCATTTTAAGGAAGAGCCAAGTCGATTTCCAACATGCTTGTAACATTTCACATTCCCACCAGCAGTGTATAAGTGTTCCAGTCTCTCCACAACCTCTCCAACATTTATTCCTTTGTGGTTTTTGGATTAATGCTAGCCTTGTTGGGGTGAGATGGTATCTTATTGTAGTTTTGAGTCACATTTCCCTAATGGCTAATGATGGTGAGCATTTCCTCAAGTATCTATCAGCCACCTGAATGTCTTCTTTGGTGAAGTGCTTGTTCATATCCTTTGCCAATTTTTTAATTTTGTTATTGAGGTTTTGCAGTATTTTGTAAATTTTAGAGATTACAACCTGATCGAGTATGTCGTAGCCAAAATTTTTTTCCTAGTCCGTAGGTTGTCTTTTTACTCTTTTGGCAAAGTCTTTTGATGAGCATAAGTGTTTGATTTTTAGGAGCTCCCAGTTATTTAGTTTCTCTTCTGGTGTTTGTGCAGTGTTAGTAATGTTTTGTATTCTGTTTATGCCATGTATTAGGGCTTCTAGCATGGTCCGTGTTTTTTCTTCCAAGACCTTTATCATTTTAGATTTTATATTTAGGTCTTTGATCCATTTTGAGTTAGTTTTTGTGCATGGTGTGAGGTATGGGTCTTGTTTCATTTTTTTGCAGGTGGATATCCAGGTATGCCACCACCACTTGTTAAGGAGACTGTGTTTTCCCCATTTAACAGACTTTGGGACTTTGTCAAATATCAGCTGCTCATAGGGGGATGAATTTATGTCTGGGTTCTGAATTCTGTTCCAAGCTGTTTTGACTACCGTGGTGGTATAATATGTTCTAAAATCAGGTAGTGCGAGGCCTCCCACTTTGTCCTTCTTTTTCAGTAATTCTTTTCTTATCGGGGGCTTTTCCTTTCCATATGAAGTTGGTGATTTGTTTCTCCATCTCATTAAAAAATGTCATTGGAATTTGGATCAGAATCGCATTGTATCTGTAGATTGCTTAGGGTAGAACTGATGTTTTCGCAATGCTGAGTCTTCCTGTCCATGAGAATGTCATGTTTTCCCACTTATGTAGGTCTCTTTTGTTTTTTTGCTGTAGTGTCTTGTAGTTTTCTTTGTATAGGTCTTTTACATATCTGGCTAGATTTATTCCTAAATATTTTATCTTCTTGGGGGCTATTGTAAATAGTATTGATTTGATGATTTCCTCTTTGAAGTTCTCTTTGTTGGTGTAGAGGAATCCAACCGATTTTTGTATGTTTATCTTGTATCCTGGTACTTTGCTGAAACCTTCTATTAATTCCAATAGTTTTCTTGTGGATTTTAAAAAATTTTCTCTGTATAAGATCACATCATCTGCAATAGAGATACTTTTACTTCTTCCTTACCAATTTTGATGCCCTTTATTTCTTTTTCTATCCTAATTGCTCTGGCTAGGACCTCCAGCACAATGTTGAATAAGAGTGGTGATTAAGGGCATCCTTGTCTGGTTCCCATTCTCAAGGGAAATGCCTTCAGTCTCTCTCCATTTAGGATGATGCTGGCTGTTGGCTTTGTACAAATGTCTTTTATTATGTTGAGGAATTTCCCTTCTATTCCTATATTGCTGAGAGTTTTTTTCTTTTTGTCATCAATGGTTGTTGGACTTTGTGAGATGCCTTTTCTGCATCAATTGATAAGATCATGTTCTTGTGTTTTGTTTTATTTATGTTCTTGTGTTTTGTTTTATTTATGTGATGGATTACAGCAATTGTTTTTCTAATGTTGAGTCATCCTGCACACCTAGAATGAATCCCACTTGGTCATGATGAATTATTTTTTGATATGTTACTGAATTCTGTTGGCTAGAATTTTGTTGAGGATTTTTTCGCCTGTGTTCATGAGGGATATTGGTCTGTAATTTTCTTTTTTTGTGGTGTCTTTACCTGGTTTTGGTGTCAAGGTTATGCTGAGTTCATAGAATGAGTTTGAGAGTACCTTTAGTAGTAGTGGTATTAACTCTTCTCTGAAAGTCTGATAGAATTCTCCAGTGATGCTGTCAGGGCCAGAGCTTTTTTCGCTGTTGTTGAGAGCTTTTAAACTACCTTTTCAATCTCTTCTTTTGTTACAGGTTTATTTAGTTGTTCTACCTCAGTTTGTTTTAGTTTAGGTAGGTAGTGTGTTTCTAGAAATTTGCCCATTTCCTCTAGGTTTTCAAATTTGTTATAGTACAATTTTTCATAGTATTCTATTATTCTGTTACTCTTCATTAATTTCAGTTGAGTCTGTGGTGATATCACCCATCTCATTTCTTACTTGGGTTGCTTCCTCTCCTGATTTTCTTTTTTCAGTTTGACCTATGGTTTATTGATTTTGTTGATCTTCTCAAAGAACCAGGTTTTGGGCTTCTTAATTCTTTCTTTTTTTTTTTTTCTACTCTCTATTTCATTTAACTCTGCCCTAATTTTTATTATTTGCTTTCTTCTGGTGCCCGAGAGTTTCTTTTGCTGCACTCTTTCTATTTGTTCAAGTTGTAGGGTTAATGTTTTGATTTTGACCCTTTCTTCTTTTTGGATGTGTGCATTTATGGTTATAAATTGACCCCTGAGCACTGCTTTTGCTGTGTTCCAAAGGTTCTGGTAGGATATATTTTCATTCTCATTTGATTCTGTGAATTTCTTTATTCCATGCTTAATTTCTTCTATAACTCAATAGTTTTTGAGAAATGTGTTGTTCAGTTTCCATGTGTTTGATTTTTTTTTTCTTGCTTTTTCTGTTATTGATTTCTACTTTTATGGCTTTATGGCCAGAAAAGATGCTTTGCAATATTTTGATGTTTTGGATTCTGGTTAGACTTGCTTTATGGCCTAATATGTGGCCTATTCCGGAGAATGTTCCATGTGTGTTGGAAAAGAAAGTATACTTGGCCTCTGTTGGGTGGAGTGTTCTATATATGTCTATTAGATCAAGTTGGTTGATTGTGGCATTTAGATCTTCCGTGTCTTTATCGAGCTTCTTTCTGGATGTTCTGTCTTTCATCAAAAGTGGTGGGTTGAAGTCTCCCACTATTTTTGTGGTGCTGTCTATTTCTTTTTCCAAAGCTGTTAGAGTTTGTTTTATATATTTTACAGCCCTCTCATTGGGTGTGTAAATATTTATTATGGTTATGTCCTCCTGGTGTATTGACCCTTTAATCATTATATAGTGTCCTTCCTTTGTGATGGATTTTACTTTAAAGTCTACTTTGTCAGAGATTAATATTGCCACTCCTGCTCTTTTTTTTGATTGTTGTTTGCTTGCTATATATTTTTCCATCCTTTGAGTTTTAGTTTCTTTGTGTCTTTAAGCCTAAGGTGTGTCTCTTATAGGTGACATATAGACGTATAGTGTTTTTTCAATCCATTCTGCTACTCTCTGTCTCTTTATTGGTGCATTTAGTCCATTTACATTCAGGGTAATTATTGATAGGTGTGACTTTAGTACTGTCGTGTTGATGTATTTTTTTTTGTGAGTTGTTGACAGTTTCTTTTTTCCACTTAATATTCTGTGCTGATTTTTTTTTCTTAATGTGTTTTCATTGGTGTTCTTTTTGTGTTGCTGAGTCTTTATGTTTTTCTTGTTTTTTTTATTTTGATGTCTAGGGTTGTTAGTTTCCTTTGTGGTTACCTTAATATTTACCTCAATTTTTCTAAGTTCAAACCAATCTTTTATTTCTTGATATCACTTTGACTTCTTCTCCATATGAAAGATCTATGACTACATTATTTTGTCCCTCTTTTTCGTTTTAATATTGTCATCTTTTATGTATTGACATCTCTGTTTCCCTATTTTCAGTGTTTTAGCTTTGATTTATTTCTGACTTCCCTATCTGGGTTGATAGCTGGTTGTTCTGTCCTGTGTTCGTATCTTGGGTTGTTATCTGATGTTATTGATTTTCTAACCAGAGGACTCCGTTTAGCATTTCTTGTAATTTTGGATTGGTTTTTATAAATTTCCTAAACTTCTGTTTATTTGGAAATGCCCTAATTTCTCTGTCATATTTGAGAGACAGTTTTGCTGAATATGTAATATTTGGCTAGCAATTTTTTCCTTAAAGGCTTTATATATGTCATCCCATTGCTTTCTTGCCTGCTTGGTTTCTGCTGAGTAGTCCGAGTGTAGTCTTATTGACTCTCGTTTATAGATGACTTTTCATTTATACCTAGCTGCTCTTAAAATTCTCTCTTTATCTTTGGTTTTGGCAAGTTTGACTATAATATGTCTTGATAACTTTCTTTTGTGATCTACCCTGTGTGGGCTTTGAGGAGTTTCTTGGATAGACATCTTCTCATCTTTCATGATATCAGGGAAGGTTTCTGCTGACAAATCATCAACAATTCTCTCTGTATTTTCTGTCATCCCCCCTGTTCTGGTACTTGAATCACTCATAGGTTATTCGTCTTGATAGAGTCCCCATAATTCTTAGGGTTTCTTCATTTAGAAAAATTTTTTTTAATCTGATTTCCCCTCAAATAAGTTAGTGTCAAGTGCATTATCTTCAGTTTCACTAATTCTGTCTTCCATTGCCTCAGTTCTGCTCCTATGACTTTCTGTTGAGATATCTATCTGAAATTTTATTGTTAATCTTTTGGATTTCAGTTTGCTGTCTCTCTACAGGTTCTTCCAGCCTGTTAAATTTGTTATTATGCTCTTGTGTAACCTTCTTAAGTTCCTCTGTTGCTTTGTGTGTTCCTTGGCTCATTCTTCGTTTTCCCTGATCTCTTCCGGATCTCTTGAAGAGCTCTGTATATTAATCTTTTGCATTCTACCTCCAGTAATTCCAAGAAGTTATCTTCCTCTGGAAGGTTTCTTGATTCTTTGTTTTGGGCACTTACTGAAGCCATCATCTTCTGCCTCTTTATGTGATTTGTTATCAACTATTGTCTTCGAGCCATTAATAAGTTAGTATATTTATTTATGTAATGTTTGCTCACTGCATCCTAGCTTCTTGTTTTGTTTTGTTTTGATATTCCCAAATAGGTTGGTTGTGTGAGCTTGGTTGATTATTTGCAACTTTAATGCTGTCATGTCCTGTCATCAGGTGGTTAGAGCTGTTTCTAGGTATATGAGCCCAGGAGTCCATTTACTCTTCTTGTATGGATCAAGTTCAGGTGTCCAGGTAGTTGGTCACCGTGTGGGTGGTGCAGGCTCTCACCTACATTTCCTAGATGGGCAGGGGTGATTGCAGTAGGCACAGGTATCTGGCTGCAGTAGGGGGTCATGAGCTGAGCAAGACAGGGAGCTGACGGCTGTCCCTGAGTATCTGGGAGAAAAGCATTTCCCTGTTCCCTGTAGCACGTAAGTGGGTGAGTTTTGTACCCAGACTATGGACACCCAATGCTGTTGGCTATAAAGACTGGAAGGCACCACTTATTCTTGGGCCCCTATTGTGGGTGGCTAGGTGGTATAGATGGAGACACCAGTCCTCAGGCCCCTGATGTGGTTAGGTTAGGATCCTGCTTAATGGGTACAGCAGTGTTAAATATCACACTCTGCCACTCCCCCTTATAGCTGATACAGTTGAAAATAGGCTTCAGGTATATACCCTGTGGTAGCGTGCCAATGAGGGCTTACACTGTTGAAATGGGCCCACACAGGTCTATGCAGGGGTTAAAGGCAATCAAAGTCTGTGGACCCCTTATGCCTGTGCCTAGGCAATGGGGCTGTGCCTGCCCTGAGCTCCCAGCTTAGGGGAGCTGACAGATCATTTTTCCTTGTTTGTTAATTTGTTCCCTCTCCAAAGCCGGGAGAATGGCTCAGGACATGTGATGGGTCTTTCTTCCAGCCCAGGGGGTGCAGCAATTGCTGAAGCCAACCCGGGACCCAGTGCAGAGAGGGGAGGGGGTGGGTAAATGGGAGAGAGCTTCTTCCCAAAGGGGTTGTTTTTTGATCCGCTCAGTAGGTTAGACCTAAGTACTTGTCTTTTGCTGATTGAGTGTTGCTTTTCACTGGTTCTGGAGGCTTGAGTAGACACTCTGCTGTTCAGTCTGTCCCAAAGTGGAAAACAAGTCCTAAGCATGTTACTTGCCTCCCCGTGTGCACGAGGTGATCTAGCTTGCAGGGTGCTGGTTCCCGCCAGTTTGGGTCTGGCAACTCCTTGCTGCTTCCGAACTATATCTCCCTCCCCCGCTGCTCAGTCCAACTCCTCAACTTGCCTTTGATGTTCAGAGTTCCTAGAGTGTCATATATAATTGATTCCCTTGCTTTTTTGGGTCATTGTTGTAAGAGGGACCACAGAAAGCATCTGACTACTCTGCCATCTTGGCCCCACCTCAGAAAGTACTTTTAATATGAAATTTAAGCACAAGCTTTGTTCATGTACCTGAGGCATGCAAAACCAATGATAAACAGTGTAATCACATGGATTGACAGGTCATTCTTTTTGTACCTATTTTTTCTTCTTATTCTTTTTGTGTCTAGTGTTATTTGTATTATCCATATTTGAAAACAAGCTATTATATCTTTGTTATTCCAAAGAAAAAGGAGCCCTGGTGAAGCAGTGGTTAAGCACTCAGCTGTTTTCTGAAAGGCCAGTGGTTTGAACCCAAAAAAGATATGGCAGTCTGCTGTAATGGCTACAGCCTTGGAAGCCCTATGCTGCAGTTTTACTCTGTCCTATAGGGTCACTATGAGTTGGAATTGATTTGATGGCAATGTGCTTTTTTTTTTTTTTTTTTAATATATGTATATTAAGCACTGAGGGTTAAACGAGAGAGATTCCTGGGGCTCTTAGTTTTCTGGGTCTAACACTCTATATCCTCTGCTCTCAAAGAGAGATACCAAACCTTGGTGTCAGCCTCACTGTCGTCATTGAATGTGGTACCTCGTGCATAGCCCCTTATCAGAGCACATGGCAGGTAGCAGCATTAAATAAATGCATATCCTCTCCCCCTTCCCTCATTTCCCAATTTTCTCTACAGTCAGTCCTGCATTCTTTAAACTAGGCCAATTTTGCCATTGTCTAATGGTTTTCTTTATTTATTGTGCATGTCACCAGTGAAGACAATTTCATTTTTTTCCATCATTGTGAGAGACCTCTTACAAAACGCCCTGTCACCTCTGTTATTTCCCCGCAGCCGAATCACCAGCTCTATTGTTCTGACTCTGACTCCCTTCTGGGTTTCTGGTTCTACCCCTCCAAGGGCTTGCTGGATATTTCCACTTGGATGCTCTGCCATCTTGTCAAATTCATCATCTGTTTAATCTCGAATTGAATTTACCAACTTACCCCCAGAGCTGATTTTTCCTATTTTTTTTCAATTTCATCATTTTTCCAGCTATCCCAAAGGAAATTATTAAAATTATGTTTGACTTCTTCTCCCTTGAACCTTTCATATTAGACCTTGTATGCTACTGATTTTTTTTTTCAAAAATGCTCTTTATACCTGTTATTCCTCTCCCTGCCCCCCCCCTTTTTCCATTTGCCATTTACTCATCAAATATACTTATGGAAGACCTTGTGTGTGGCATTGCAACAAGGCTAATAGAATTTCTCATCATCTCACTTTTATATTCTTACAATGATCTTGTAAATGATTACAGAAGAACTTTAACTCTGGAGACTGACTGCCTGGATTCAAATCTTGGCTCTGCAAATTTCTGTCTGTAGGACTTTGAGCAAGTCACTCAACCTCTCTTAGCCTCAGTTTCTCATCTACAAGTGAAAATCATGATAGTACTTACTCATAGGGTCATTACTACATCTGAGGTAATACATGTGAAGTGCTTAGAGCTGTACCTGGCACATAATAATCACGACACACAAAACCACTATTAACTGGTCTCCCTCTTCTCTATTTCCTCTCTTTGTGTCTCTTCCTCTGATTTTCTTAATCTGTCTTAAAGCTTTCATCAGATCAGTTTCCTGTTCAAAATTCTTTAATGAATTCTAATTCCCTGCCATTTCTTTGCTTAACACTCAAGAGCCTGTATATCTGCAGACCCCTACTTTACCTGCTGCTATTCACAAGCCTTCTTTCCCACCATTGTGAACTCGTGCTCGTCATGAGGCCAGCACCTCACGTTTGTATGTTACTTTCCAGTGTTAAATGTGCTTTCCATGTGTCAAGATAAAACCAGTTGCTGTTGAGTCAATGCTGACTCATGGTGACCCATGTGCGCCAGGATAGAACTATGCTCCATGGTTTTCAATGGCTGATTTTTCAGAATTAGATCACCAGGCCTTTCTTCTGAAGTGCAACTGGGTGGACTCAAAGCTCCAACCCTTTGGTTAACAGCCCAATGCCTTAGCTGTTTACACCACCCAAGTACTCCATGTATCAAGATACTGGATAGCATTTCCTTCCTCGTCCTCTGTTCACCCACCACTCCTTATCCCCAACCTACATTTGTATATCCCAAGGCTTCCTATCTTTTCAGTCTCGTCTTTTCTAGGGAGTCTTCCCAGACCATGCTGGGTCTCACTGACACACGGGAATTCTTAGTAATATTCATTTAGTCCTCTTAACTTACTCTAGTGCATTGTACCTGCCCACTTCTGTACTTTTTAGTCTTCCTTACCAGATTTTGGCTTCACGTCATTTAGGGCAGGGATCAGCAAACTTTTTCTATAAAGGGCCAGATGGTAAATAGTTTTGGCGTGTGGGCCATACTGTCTCTGTCCAACTCCTCAAATCTGCCATTGGAACATGAAAACATCTGTAGACAATACATAAATGAATGACCATGACTGCCTTTTAGTGAAATTTTACTTACGAACACAAATTGTGGGCTGGATTTGGCCCATGAGCTCTAGTTTGCTGACCCCTGATCTAGGGAATCGTTTGCTCACAATAAAGTAGTATTGATGAAATGATTTAGAAGGCGAGGATATTTTGATTGGATTTTAATGGGTCTGTGGCCATCTCCGCATGTGTGCAAAGGAGATTCACACACTACTTGTAGACATACAGTTGCTGCCCTTAGAAAAACCACAAAATGCTTGCCATATAACCATCTCTGTTCTTCTCAGAAATTCTACCTGAACCCCTGATAGAGAAAGGTGGGACGTGGGGGAGGGGATGGTTGCCAGGAGGAAAATCTCATCACCATGGAAACAGCTTTCTGCATTTCAGTTTTGGCTTGTGAACACCGGGTGGTTCAGAAACAGTGAAGTAGCATCTGAACTTACATTGTGAAGAGAAAACCGCTTTTGACAATCCTCAGAAAAATGCATTTGCCTTGGTCTCTGGCCCATGGGTTTCTGAACTATTTTTCAGAGTAATAGAACATCAGTGTTTTCTGAAGAGCCTCGAAGAATATTTTTTCTTTAACTGATTAAGCACAGGAAACAACAGCGATTGAAGGTTTAGATATTCCTTCTTTCCTTTCAGACTGTAGATTAATGCTAGACAAGCGTGCCTAATAAGATTTACCATTTCTTCACACTTTATTAGTTCAACAAATGGGACAGGAAAACTTCCTAATATTCAAAGCATCCCAAGATTTCATGAAACCATTTAGAAGATTTATAATTTTTTTTTTCTCCCAAGAGTTTCTTGCCCAATTTGATTTAGTGGGCATTTCAAATGCAGTTTTCTAAATGGAAAATAACTCTTCCTAAAATCCTCCACCCCACTTTTGGCCATGTATTCAATCATAGATCAGGCACTTTGGGATACAGCATGTAATAATGCCTTTCTATAATTGATTTAAACCTCAAGCTATCAGCCCTTTCTTGCCTTGTGAGAATACATAGATTCCTGAGGACTAAAGAATCAGAGGCTGATGGCAGGTACTGGAAAATAGTGCCCAGATTAATTGAACCCCTTTCAGAGTATGAAGATGGTCATTTTTGGCGAGAGATGTTGAAATCAAGTTCCAGTTGAAGAAATCAAAGATTATAATGGGACAGAATGTATAAATAAATGCTGCCAAATGTGGGGTCTCTATACGACAGCACTACTGTCCATAAGTGTGCTTTGGGTTTTTTCTCCAGTGGTGTCAATATTTGTTCAGTTCCTTTACAGAATTGATTACACAATTTCAGATACCACTTGCTAAGGCTGGGGTTCTAGAGCATCTTATCAGATGCTGCGCTGGGCACATTGCAAGAAATCAGAGTACATTGGTTGGCTTGAAGCTGACTGGCCCATGGATGACTGAACCCATGTTCTTGTCTCGTTATGCATCCATCCTTCCATTGCCGTATTATCCTTACAGTTTCAAAATGTCATTCATATATGATTTTTTATTCATGATTTCTGCCACATCTGAATATTATATATTATTATTTAGACAATAATTAAAAAAAAACTTATTCCTTTTTATGTAAACATATTTATAGCAGCACTGTACATGAAGAATGAATATCAACTTCCATATACAAAGTGACCATAGCATAAATATAAAATTATTGCCCTAAACCTGTTTATCAATGAACTACCTAATGGCTTGTTTTAGCAATCCTCTGGATAACTTCTGGTTTGCCACTGTGTTGTCCTTTCCACTGGTTTAGCTCTGCATCCCAGGCATTAGCCAGAGTTGTTCGGGTTGAAACCTTATATGTCTACTTGGTTGCTCTATCAGGATACTTTTGGTTTAAACTAACACAAACTCTAATTTAAATTGTCTTAAGCAGTAAGGCCACCACACATCTGTCAGTTTGTCACACTGTGGTGGCTTGCATGTTGCTGTGATGCTGGAAGCTGTGCTACCAATAGTTCAAATACCAGAAGGGTCACCCATGGTGGATAGGTTTCAGCACAGCTTCCATACTAAGACAGACTATGAAGAAGGTCCTGGAGGTCTACTTCTGAGAAAATTGGCCAGCGAGAACTTTATGAATTGCAGCAGAATATTCTCTGGTGTAGTGCTGGAAGGTGAGCCCCTCAGATTGGAAGGCACTGAAAATACAACAGGGGAAGAGCTGCCTCCTCAAAGTAGAGTCAGCCTTAATGACGTGGATGGAGTCAAGCTTTCAGGACTTTGAATTATTGATGCGGCACGACTCAAAATGAGAAGAAACAGCTGCAAACATCCATTAATAATTATAATATGGAATGTATGAAGTATGAATCTAGGGAAATTGGAAGTCATCAAAAATGAAAAGGAACATGGAAAGATCAATATCCTAGGCATTATTGAGCTGAAATGGACTAGTATTGGCCATTTTGAATCAGACAATCATATGATTTACTATGCTGGGATGATAAATTGAAGAGGAATGGCATCGTGTACATCTTCAAAAACAACACTTCAAGGTCTATCCTGAAGTACAACAGTGTCAGTAATAGGATAATATCCATATGCCTACAAGGAAGATCAGTTAATATGACTATTATTCAAATTTAGCACTGACCACCAAGGCCATAGTTGAAGAACCTGAAGATTTTTACCAACTTCTTTGGTCTGAAATTGATCAAACATGCAATCAAGATGCATTGATTATTACTGGTGATTGGAATGCAAAAGTTGGAAACAAAGAAGAAGGATTAGTAGTTTGAAAATATGGCCTTGGAGATAGAAACAATGCTGGAGATCACATGATACAATTTTGCAAGGCCAATGACTTATTCATTGCAAATAACCTTTTTTCAGCAACATACAGGGTGACTATACACATGGACATCACCAGATGGAATACACAGGAATTAAATTGATTTTTTTTAAATCGACTACATCTGTGAAAAGAGACAACGGAGAAGCTCAATATCATGAGTCAGAGCAAGGCCAGGGGCCAACCCTGCTGGTATTTGAATACCAGTAGCATAGCTTTCAGCATCACAGCAACACACAAGCCCCCACAGTATGACAAACTGACAGATGTGGGGGATTTTGCTCATAGAATCCTTCAATACTGCAACTCAAGCCTTTAATTTTTTCTTCAGTTCTTTCAGCTTGAGAAATACCAAGTGTGTTTTTCCCTTTTGGTTTTCTAGTTCCAGGTCTTTACACATGTCATCATAATACTTTACTTTGTCTTCCTGGAGCCACCCTTTGAAGTCTTCTGTTTAGCTTTTTTACTTCATCATTTCTTCCTTTTGCTTTAGCTACTCGATGTTCAAGAGTAAGTTTCAGAGTCTCTTCTAACATTCATTTTGGTGTTTTCTTTCTTTCCTGTCTTTTTAGTGGCCTCTTGCTTTCTTCTTGTACGATGTCCTTGATGTCCTCAACAACTTGTATGGTCTAGTCATTAGTGTTCAGTGCATCAAATCTATTCTTGAAATGGTCTCCAAACTAAGGTGAAATACTCTAGGTTGTATTTTGGTTCTCGTGGACTTGCTTTAATTTTCTTAGCTTCACCTTGAACTTGCATATGAGCAATTCATGGTCTGTTCTGAAGTCAGCCCTGGCCTTGTTCTGATTGATGATATTGAGCTTCTCCATTGTCTCTTTCCACAGAGGTAGTCACAGAATAATATCCATATGCCTACAAGGATGATCAGTTAATACAACTATAATTCAAATATATGCACCACCCACTAAGGCCAAAGATGAAGAAACTGAAGATTTTTATCAAATTTTGCAGTCTGAAATTGATTGGACATGCAATCAGGATGCACTGATAATTACTGGTGATTGAAATGCCAAAGTTGAAAACAAAGAAGAAGGATCCTTAGTTGGAAAATATGGCCTTGGTGATAGAAAAGATGCTGGAGATTGCATGATAGAATTTTGCAAGACCACCGACTTCTTCATTGCAAATACTTGTTTTCACCAACATAAATGGGGACTACACAAGTGGGCCTCGCCAGATGGAATACACAGGAATCAAATCGACTACATCTGTGGAAAGAGATGATAGAAAAACTCAGTATCATCAGCCAGAACAAGGCCAGGGGCCTACTGTGAATCAGACCATCAATTATGCATATGTAAGTTCAAGTCGAAACTGAAGAAAATTAGAACAAGTCCATGAGAACCAAAGTATGACCTCGAGTATATCCCCCTGAATTTAGAGACCATCTCAAGAATAGACTTGACGTGTTGAACGCTAATGGCCGAAGACCAAATGAGTTGCAGAATGACATCAAGGACATCATACATGAAGAAAACAAAAGGTTTTTTTAAACACTGTAAAGAAAGAAAAGACCAAAATTCATGCCAGAAGAGACTCTGAAACTGGCTTTTGAATGTTGAGTAGCTAAAGCAAATGGAAGAAATTATAAGGTGAAAGAGCTGAATGGTAGATTTCAAAGGACAGCTCGAAAAGACAAAGTAAAGTATTATGATGATACGTGCAAAGCCCTGGAATTAGAAAACCAAAAGAGAAGAACACGCTTGGCATTTCTCAAGCTGAAAGAACTGAAGAAAAAAATTCAAGCCTTGAATTGCAATACTGAAGGATTCTATGGGGAAAAATATTAAATGACACAAGAAGCATCAAAAGAAGATGGAAGGAATACACTTAGTTACTATACCAAAAAGAATTGGTTGATGTTCAACCATTTCAGGGGATAACATATGATCAGGAATCAATGGTACTGAAGGAAGAAGTCCAAGCTGCACTGAAGGCATTGGTGAAGAACAAGGCCCCGGGAATTAACAGAATACCAGTTGAGGTGTTTCAACAAATGGATGCAGCCCTAGAAGTGCTCACTTGTCTATCCCAAGAAATTTGGAAGACAGCTACCTGGCCAACTGACTGGAAGAGATCCATATTTATGCCTATTCCCAAGAAAGGTGATCCAACCGAATGTGGACATTATCAAGCAATATTATCATTAATATCACGTGCAAGCAAAATTTTGCTATCATTCAAAAGCAGCTGCAGCAGTGTATCAACAGGAAACTTCCAGAAATTCAAGCTGAATTTAGAAGAAGATGTGGATCCAGGGATATCATTGCTGATGTCAGATAGATCCTGGCTGAAAACACAGAATACCAGAAAGATGTTTATCTGTGTTTTACTGACTGTGCTAATGCGTTCATCTGTGTAGAACATAACAAACTATAGATAAAATTGTGGAGAATGGGAATTCTGGAACACTTAATTGTGCTCATGAGGAATCTGTACATGGATCAAGAGGCAATTGTTCAAACAGATCAAGGGGATACTGCATGGTTTAAAGTCAGGAAAGTTCTTCATCAGGGTTGTATCCTTTCACCATACCTATTCAATCTGTATGCTGAGCAAATAATCTGAGAAGCTGGAATATATGAAGAACAGGGCATCAGGATTGCACGAAAACTCATTAACAACTCATGTTATGCAGATGACATAACCTTGCTTGCTGAAAGTGAAGAGGACTTGAAGCACTTGCTGATGAAGAGCCAAGACCACAACCTTCAGTATGGATTATACCTCAACAAAAAAGAAAACAAAAATCCTCACAACTGGACCAGTAACAAACATCATGATAAACAGAGAAAAGATTGAATTTGTCAAGGATTTAGTTTTACTTGGATCCACAATCAACACATATGGAAGCAGCAGTCTAGAAATCAAAGACGAATTGCATTCGGTGAATCAGTGCAAAAGATCTCTTTAAGGTGTTGGAAAGCAAGGATGTCATCTTTAGCACTAAGGTGCACCTGACCCAAGCCGTGGTGTTTGCAATTGTCTCATATGCATGCAAAAGCTGAACGATGAATAAGGAAGACCAAAGAAGAGCTGATGCCTTTGAATTGTGGTGTTGGGCAAGAATATTGAATATAGGATGGACTGGCCAAAGAATGAACACATCTGTCTTGGAGGAAGTACAGCCAGAATGCTCCTTAGAAGCAAGGATGGCGAGACGACATTTCACATACTTTGGACCTGTTGTCCGGAGGGACCAGTCCCTGGAGAAGGACATCATGCTTAATAAAGTAAAGGGTCAGTGAAAAAAAGGAAGGCCCTCAACAAGATGGATGGACACAGTGACTGCAACAATGAGTTCAAGCATAACGACACTTGTGAGGATGGTGCAGGACCAGACAGTGTTTCGTTCTGTTGGGCATAGGGTCACTATGAGTCAGAACTGACTTGATGGAACATAACAACACAATAACAATGAGCAAAATGTTGAACGACATGTGAACCATCAAAAGAAGATGGAAGGAATACACAGAGTCACTGTACCAAAGGATTGGTTGATGTTCAACCATTTCAGGAGGCAGCATATGATCAGGAACCAATGGTATTGAAGGAATAAGTTTAAGCAGGACTGAAGGCACTGGCAAAAAACAAGCCTCCAGGAATTAACAGCATACCAATTGAGATGTCTCAACAAATGGATGCAGCACTGAAAGCACTCACTCGTCTATGACAAGAAATTTGGAAGAGAGCTACTTGGCCAACTGACTGGAATAGATCCATGTTTGTTCCCATTCCAATGAATGGTGAGCCAAGAGAATGGGGAAATTACTGAACAATATCATGCACAAGTGAAATTTACCTGAAGATCATTCAAAAGCAGTTGCAGCAGTACATTGACAGGAAACTGCCAGAAATTCAGGCTGAATTCAGAAGAGGATGTGGAACAAGGGATATCATTGCTGATGTCAGATAGGTCCTAGCTAAAAGCACAGAATACCAGAATGACGTTTACCTGTGTTTTATTTACTATAGAAAGGCATTCGACTGTGTGGATCATAACAAATTATGGATAACATTACAAAGAATGGGAATCCCAGTGCACTTAATTACGCTTATGAAGAACCTGTACATAGATTAAGAGGCAGTTGTTCAAACAAAGCAAGGGGATACTGCAGGTATTTGCTGGAGTATAGTTATGATATTTTTTATTTCAGTTGTTGTTGTTAGGTGCTGTTGAGTTGGTTTCAACTCATGGTGACCCTATGTACCACAGAACGAACCACTGCCCAGTCCTTGTTATGCTTGAGTTCGTTGCAGACACTGTGTCAATCTACCTCGTTGAGGATCTTCCTCTTTTCCACTGACCCTGTACTCTGCCAGGCATGATGTCCTTCTCTAGGGACTGATCCCTCCTGACAACACGTCCAAAGTATGTAAGACGTGGTCTCGCCATCCTTGCTTCTAAGGAGCATTCCAGTTGTACTTCTTCCAAGACAGATTATTTCAGTTGGGTCTGCTGTAATGTCCCTGATTTCATTTCTTATTTGCGTTACTTGCATCCTTTCCTGTTTTTGTTTTGTCGATTTGGCCAATGCTTTGTCAATTTTGTTGCTTCTTTCAAAGAACCAACTTCTGGTTTTGTTGATTCTGTTGTTTTTCTATTCTCCGTTTCATTCGTTTCTGCTCTGAACTTTATTATTTCCTTTCTTCTGGTGGCTCTGGGCTTCTTTTGCTGTTCTCTATTTGTTTGAGCTGTGTAGCTAATACTTTGATTTTGTCCCTTTCTTCTTTCGATGTGTGCATCTATTGCTATAAATTGACCTCTGAGCGCTGCCTTTACTGTGTCCCAAAGGTTTTGGCATGATGTGTTCTCCTCATTTGATTCTAGGAATTTTTTTATTCCATTTTTGACTCCTTCTATTATATTTAAGCAAGGTGCTATTCAGTTTCCATGTATTTGATTTTTTTTCCCTTGCTCTTCCTGTTATTAATTTCTAGTTTGACAGTGTTTTGTCAGAGAAGATACTTTGTATTATTTCAGTGTTTTGGATTTTGTTGAGGGTTGCTTTGTGGCCTAATACGTGGTCTATTCTAGAGAACGTTCATGTGTGTTGTAAAAGAATGTGTACTTTGCTACTGTTGGGTAGAGTGTTTTATATACGTCTATGAGGTCAAGTGGTTAAGTGTTACGGCTGCTAACCAAAGGGTCGGCAGTTCACATCCGCCAGGTGCTCCTTGGAAACTCTGTGGGGCAGTTCTACTCTGTCCTATAGGGTCGCTGAGTTGGGATCGACTCGACGGCACTGCATTTTCATGTCTGCGTTATGAGGTCGTGTTGGTTGATTGTGGTTTTTAGATCTTCTGTATCTTTGTTGAGTTTCTTTTTAGACGTTCTGTCCTTTACTGAGAGTGGTACGTCAAAGTCTCCTACTATTTTTGTAGAACGATCAATGTCTCTTTACAGTGCCATTAGAGTATGTTTCATGTATTTTGGAGCCCTGTCATTGGGTGCATAGATATTTATTATGCTTATGTCTTCATCATGGATTGTCCCTTTAATCGTTATATAATGCCCTTCTTTGTCTTTTATGTTGGATTTTGTTTTAAAGCCTATTTTATCTGAAATTAGTATTGCTACTCCTGCTCTTTTTTGGCAGCTATTTGCTTGATATATATATATTTTTTACATCTTTTTTTTTTTATATATATATCATGCTTTGGGTGAAAGTTTACACCTCAAGTTAGTTTCTCATCCAAAACTTTATAGACATATTGTTATGTGACCCTAGTTGCAATTCCTATAATGTGACAGCACACTCCCCCTTTCCACTCTGGGTTTCCTGTGTCCATTCAAATAGCTCCTGTCCCTTTCTGCCTTCTCATCCCACCTCTGGATAGGAGATGCCCGTTTAGACTTATGTATCTATCTACTTGAACTCAGAAGCGCACTCTTCACGAGTATTATTTTATGTTTTATAGTAGAGTCTAATCTTTGTCTGAAGAATTGGCTTTGGGAATGGTTTTAGTTCTGGGTTAATAGATAGTCTGAGAGCCATATCTTCTGGGGTTACTCTAGTCCCAATCACACCACTAAGTCTGGTCTTTTTACCCAGTTTTGAGTTCTGCACTCTACTTTTCTCCTGTTCCGTCAGGGACTTTCTGCTCTGTTCCCTGTCAGGGCAGTCATTGGTGGTAGCCAGGCACCACTTAGTTTTTCTGGGCTCAGGCTGATGGCGTCTCTGATTTATGTGGCCCTTTTGTCTCTTGGGCTAATGTTTTCCTTGTGTCTTTGGTGTTCTTCATTTTCCTTTGCACCAGGTGGGTTGGGATCAATTGATGTGTCTTAGATGATGGCTTGCAAGCTTTTAAGACCCCAGATGCCACTCACCAAAGTGGGATACAGAACATCTTCTTAATAAACTTTGTTATGCCAGTTGACCTAGATGTCCCCCAAAACCATGATCCCCAGACCCCCGTTCCTGCTACTCTGTCCCTCAAAGTGTTCGGTTGTGTCCAGGAAACTTCTTAGCTTTTGGTTTAGTCCAGTTGTGCTGATTCTTCTGTATTGTGTGCTGTCCTTCCCTTCACCTGAGATAATTGCTGTCTACTATCTAGTTAATGAACTCCCCTCTCCCTTCCTCCCCACCCTCATAACCATCAAAGAATGTTTTCTTCTGTGTTTAAACCTTTTCTTGAGTTCTTATAATAGTGGTCTCATACAATATTTGTCCTTTTGTGACTGGCTAATTTCACTCAGCATAATGCCTTCCAGATTCATCCATATTGTGAGATGTTTCACAGATTCATTATTGTTCTTTATCATTGTGTTTTATTCCATTGTGTGGGAATACCATAATTTGTTTATCCATTCATCCATTGATGGGCACCTAGGTTGTTTCCAACTTTTTGCTGTTGTGTACAGTGCTGCAATGAACATGGATGTGCATATATCTATTCGTGTGACAGCTCTTATTTCTTTAGGATATATTCCAAGGAGTGGGATTGCTGGATCATATGGTGCTTATATTTCTAGCTTTTTAAGGAAGTGCCAAAACGATTTCCAAAGTGATTGTACCATTTTCCATTCCTACCAGCTGTGTATAAGTGTTCCAGTCTATCCACAACCTTTCTGACATTTATTACTTTGCATTTTTTAGATTAATGCTAGCCTTGTTGGGGTGAGATCATATCTAGTTATAGTTTTGATTTGCATTTCTCTCATGGCTAATGATCGTGAGCATTTCCTCATGTATCTGTTAGCCACACCTGAATGTCTTCTTTGGTGAAGTGCCCGTTCATATCCTTTGCCCATTTTTTAATTGGGTTATTTTTCCCTTGTGATTGAAGTTTTGCAGTATCCTGTAAATTTTAGAGATTAGCACCCTGACTGGATATGTCGTAGCCAAAAATTTTTTCCTAGTCTGTAGGTTGTCTTTTTATTCTTTTGGTGAAGTCTTTTGATGAGCTTAAGTGTTTGATTTTTAGGAGCTCCCAGTTATCTAGTTTCTCTTCTGCTGTTTGTGCAGTGTTAGTTTTGTGTTCTGGTTATGCCATGTATTAGGGCTCCTAGCATTTTCTCTATTTTTTCTTCCATATATCTTTATTGTTTTAGATTTTATATTTAGCTCTTTGATCTATTTTGAGTTAGTTCTTGTGCATGGTGTGAGGTATGGGTCTTGTTTCATTTTTTTGTAGATGGACATCCAGTTATAGCAGCACAATTTGTAAAGAGACAGTCTTTTCCCCATTTAACTGATTTTGGGCCTTTGTGAAATATCAGCTGCTCACAGGTAGATGAGTTTACATCTGGATTCTCAATTCTGTTCCATTGGTCTATGTATCTGTTGTACCAGTACCAGGCTGTTTTGACTACCGTGGTGCTATAATATGTTCTAAAATCAGGTAGTGTGAGGCCTCCCACTTTGTTCTTCTTCTTCTTCAGTAATGCTTTAGTTATCTGGGGCCTCTTCCCTTTCCATATGAAGTTGGTGATTTGTTTCTCTGTCTCATTAAAAAATGTCATTGGAATTTCAATCAGAATTGCATTGTATCTGTAGATCACTTTGGGTAGAATTGACATTTTCACAATGTTGAGTCTTCTTATCCATGAGTCAGGTATGTTTTTCCTCTTATGTCGTAAGTACTCTTTTGGTTTCTTGCAGTAGTGTCTTGTAGTTTTCTTTGTATAGGTCTTTTATGTCTCTGGTTAGATTTATTCCTAAGAATTTTATCTTCTTGGGGGCTTTTGTAAATGGAATTGATTTGGTGATTTCCTCTTCAAAGTTCTCTTTGTTGATGTAGAGGAATCCAACAGATTTTTGTATGTTTATCCTGTATCCTAATACTTTGCTGAGAACTTCTGTTAGTTCCAGTAGTTTTCTCATGAATTCTTTGAGGTTTTCTGTGTATAAGATCATATCATCTGCCGATAGAGATACTTTTACATCTCCCTTAGCAATTTTGATGCCCTTTGTTTCTTTTTCTAGCCTAATTTCTCTGGCTAGGACAATGTTGAATAAGAGTGGTGATAAAGGGCATCCATGTCTGTTGAATAAGAGTGGTGACAAAGGGCGTCCTGTCTCGTTCTCAGGGGGAATGCTTTCAGACTCTCTCCATTTAGGATGATGTTGTCCGTTAGCTTTGTATAAATGCCCTTTATTATGTTGAGAAATTTCCCTTCTATTTGTGTTTTGCTGAGAGTTTTTATCATGAATGGGTGTTGTACTTTGTCAAATGCCTTTTCTGCATCAATTGATAATGTCATGTAGTTTTTGCCTTTTGTTTCATTTATGTGATGGATTACATTGATTGTTTTTCTAATGTTAAGCCATCCCTGCATACCTGGTGTGAATCCCACTTGGTCATGGTGGATTTTTTTTTTTTTTTTTGACATGTTGTTGAATTCCATTAGCTATAATTTTGTTGAGGAATTTTGTGTCTATGTTCACAAGGGTAGTGGTCTGTAATTTCCTTTTTTTTTATGGTGTCTTTACCTGGTTTTGGTATCAGTGTTATGCTGGCTTCATAGAATGAGTTTGAGAGCATCCCATCCTTTTCTATGTTCTGAAATACCTTTAGTAGTAGTGATGTTAACTCTTCTCTGAAAGCTTGGTAGAATTCTCCAGTGAAGCCATCAGGGCCAGGGCTTTTTTTGTTGTTGTTTTTGGAAGTTATTAAATTACCTTTTCAACCTCTTCTCTTGTTATAGACTTATTTAATTGTTCTACCTCTGTTTGTGCTAGTTTAGGTAGGTAGTGCATTTCTAGAAATTTGCCCATTTCTTCTAGGTTTTCAAATTTGTTAGAGTACAATTTTTCATAGTAATCTGATATGATTGTTTTAATTTCAGTTGGGTCTGTTTCAGGTTATTTGCTTTGTCTCCTGTTTTTCTTTTGTCAGTTTGGCCATTGGTTTATGGATTTTGTTGAGCTTTTCAAAGAACCAGCTTTTGGTTTTCTTAACTCTTTCAATTATTTTCTATTCTCTATTTAATTTATTTATGCTCTAATTTGTATTATTTGCTTTCTTCTCGTTCCTGTGGGCTTCTTTTGCTGCTCTCTTTCTATTTGTTTGACTTGTGGGGCTAATGTTTTGGCTTTGGCCTTTTCTTCCTTTTGGATGTGTGCATTTATTGTTACAAATCAACCTCTGAGTGCTGCTTTTGGTGTTTCCCAAAGGTTCTGGTAGGATGTGTTTTCAATCTCATTTGAGTCTGTGAATTTCTTTACTCTGCCCTTAATTTCTTCACTCTGCCCTTAATTTCTTCTGGAACCCAGTAGTTTTTCAGAAAGGTGTTGTTCAGTTTCCATGTGTTTGATATTTTTCCTTGCTTTTTCTGTTATTGATTTCTACTTTTATGGCTTTATGGCCAGAAAATATGCTTTTGTGTAATATTTTGATGTTTTGGGTTCTGTTAAGGTTTGCTTTGTGGCCTAATATGTGGTGTATTCTGGAGAATGTTCCACGTGCATTGGAAAAGAAAACATACCTGGCTGCTGTTGGAGGGAGTGTTTTGTATACGTCTATATACATCTATGAGATCAAGTTGATTGATTGTGGCATTTAGATCTTCCATGTCTTTATTGAACTTCTTTCTGGATGTTCTGTCCTTCACTAAAAGTGGTGTGTTGAAGTCTCCTGCTATTTTTGTAGAGCTCTTTTTCTTTTCAATGTTGTTAGAGTTTGTTTTATATATCTTGGAGCCCTGTTGTTGGGTGCATAAATATTTATTATGGTTATGTCCTCCTGTTGTATTGACTGTTGAATCATTACATAGTGTCCTTCCTTATCCCTTGTGGTGGGTTTTTCTTTGAAGTCTATTTTGTCAGAGATTAATATTGCCACTCCTGCTGTGTTTTGATTGTTGTTTGCTTGATATATCTTTTTCTGTCCTTTAAGTTTTTGTTTGTTTGTGTCTTTCAAGTCTAAGGGGTGTTTCTTTTAGGCAGCATATAGACAGATCTTTTTTTTTTTTTTTTTTTTCTTTTTTAATCCATTCTGCCACTCTCTCTGTCTCTTTATTGGTACATTTAGCCCATTTACATTCAGCATAATTATTGATAGGTATGAGTTTAGTTCTGTCATTTTGATTTGTGTGTGTGTGTGTGTTGTTGACACTTTCTTTGTTCCACTTAATTTTCTGTGTTGAGTCATTTCTCTATGTATTTCCTTTTCATCTTTTTCATTGTCATTGATTATGTATTTGCTGAGTCTTTATGTTTGTCTTTTTTTTTTATTTTGATGTGTAGGAATGTTGCTTCTTTTGTGGTTACTTTAATATTTACTTCTATTTTTCTAAGTTGAAACCAATCTTTTATTTCCTTGTATGGCCTTGACTTCCTCTCCATATGAAAGCTATATGATTCCATTATTCAGTTCCACTTTTTTGTTATAATGTTGTCATCTTTTACATATTGATGTCTCTGTTTCCTTATTTTCCATGTTTTAGCTTTGATTTACTTTGTCACTTCCCTATCTGTGTTGATATCTGGTTGTTCTGTCTTGTGTTCTGGCCATGTTATCTGATGTTATTGATTTTCTAACAAGAGGACTCCCTTTAGTATTTCTTGTAATTTTGTTTTGGTTTTTTACAAATCCTCTAAGCTTCTGTTTATCTGGAAATTCCCTAATTTCTCCATCATATTTGAGAGACAGGTTTGCTGGCAATTTTTTTTTTTGTTTTGTCAAGGCTTTAAATATGTCACTCCATTGCCTTCTTACCTGCTTGGTTTCTGCTAAGTACTCTGAGCTTAGCCTTATTGACTCTCCTTTGTAGATGACTTTTCATTTATACCTAGCTGCTCTTAAAATTCTCTCTTCATCTTTGGTTTTGGCAAGTTTGATGATAATATGTCTTGGTGGCTTTCTTTTGCGATCTACCTGGTATGAGGTTTGATGAGTTTTTTGGATAGATATCTTCCCATCTTTCACAATATCAGGG
The DNA here is from genome assembly GCF_024166365.1 of Elephas maximus indicus. Classification (NCBI taxonomy): domain Eukaryota; kingdom Metazoa; phylum Chordata; class Mammalia; order Proboscidea; family Elephantidae; genus Elephas; species Elephas maximus. Next base: position 199,399,624 of record NC_064819.1, on the reverse strand, counting down.
AAGTTTTCTGCCAACAAATCTTAAACAATACTCCCTGTATATTCTGTTATCCCCCCTGTTCTGATACTCCAGTCACTCATAGGTTATTACTCTTGATAGAGTCCCACATAATTCTTAGGTTTCTTCATTTCTTAAAATTCTTTTATCTGATTTTTCCTCAAATAAATTGTTGTCAAGTGCATTATCATCAGTTTCACTAATTCTGACTTCCATTGCCTCAATTCTGCTCTTATGACTTTCCCTATTGAGTTGTCCAGTTCTGAAATTTTGTTGTTATTCTTTTGGATTTCTGATTGCTGTCTCTCTATGGATTCTGGCAGCCTGTTAAATTTGTCATTTTTCTTTTGTATAACCTTCTTAAATTCCTCTGTTGCTTTGTCTGTGTGTTCCTTGGCTCATTCTGCATTTTGCCTGATCTCTGTCCTGATCTCTTGAGGAGCTCTGTATATTAATCTTTTGAATTCTACCTCTAGTAATTCCAAGAAGTTATCTTCCTCTGGGAGGTTTCCTGTTTTTTTGCTTTGGTCATTTGCTGAAGTAATCATGTTCTACTTCTTTATGTGATGTTATACTGACTTTTGTCTCTGAGCCATAAATAAGTTATTATATTTATTTATTTTATGTCAGCTTACTGTGTCCTAGCTTCTTGTTTTGTATTGTTTTGTTATGCCCAAATAGGCAGGTCATGTGAGCTGCTTCGATTATTGGTGTCTTTGAAGTTCTCATGTCCTGTCACCAGCTGTTTAGAGCTGTTACTAGGTATGTGAGCCCAGGAGTCTGTTTTCTTTTCTTGTGTGGATTCAGCTCAGGTGTCCCAGTCCTTGGTCACTGAGTGTGTGGTACAGGGTCTCACTTATAGTCCTACATGGGCAGGGATGATTGGAGAAGGCACAGGTATCTGGCTAGAGTAGGGGGTTATGTGCTGAGCAAGGTTGGGGGCTGATGGCTGCCCCTGAGTGCCTGGATGGAAGGCATGTCCCTGTTCCTTAGAGTATGTAGGTGGGTGGGTTTTGCAGCCAGATTTTGGGTACCCAGTGCAGTTGGCTGTAAGGACTGGGAGGCACCACTTATTCTTGGACCCCTGTTATGGGTGGGTAGGTTGAATAGAGCCACTAGTCCCCAGGCCCATGAAGTGGGTAGGCGAGGACTCTGCTTAATGGGCAGTGTCAAATATCATGAATCTGCCACTCTCCCTTAGCTGTTGCAGTTGAAAACAGGCTTCAGGTACATATCCTCTTGTAGTGTGCTAATGAGAGCCTATGCTGTTAAAATAGGCCCACACAGGACTAGGTAAAGGTGAAAAGCACTCAAAGTTTGTGGTCTCCTTATGCCTGTGCCTAGGCAAAAGGGCTATGCCTACCCTGAGGCTCCGGCATAGGGGAACTGGAAAATTATTTTTTCCTGTTTGTTAATTCATTCCATCTCCAAAGCTGGAGAATGGCTCAGGGTTCGTGATGGTCTTGCTTCTGCCCTAGTGGGCACAGCAATTTCCAAAGCTAGGCCAGGACCCAGAGCAGAGCAGGGAGTGGGCAGATAAATGGAACAGTGGTACTTCCCAGAGGAGGGAAGGGTTTTTTAGATCCCATATGGTAGGTTAGACACTTGTATTTAACTTTTGGCGATTCAACACTGCTTCTCCCTGATTCCAGATGCTTAAGCTGACTTTCCATGGCTCAGTTTCTCTTGATGTGGAAAACGCATCTCGAGCACTACTGCTTGCCTCAGCTTGCTTGCGCCAGCTGAGGCAGTCTGCAGGATTCTGGCCATGTCAGGTCTGGCAAATGCTCGCTTCTTTTGAACTGTTTCTCCCTCCCCCTGCTGCTCAGTCTGACCTCTCAACTTTGTCTTTGATATTCAGGACTCCTAGATTGTCACATATAATTGATTTGCTTGTTTTTTCAGGTCTCTATTGTAAGAAGGACCACAGGACGTGTCTGTCTTCTCTGTAGTCTTGGCCCCACCTTCCATTCTTTGATTTTTAATAAATTTATGTCTTTGCTTTCCAATTGTGTCTCTTGTAGGCAGCATATTGATGGGTTCTGTTTTTTTTCCATTCTATCACTCTCTGTCTCTTTATGGGTGCATTTAAGCCATTTACATTCAGTGTGATTATTTATAGCTGTGAGTTTACTGCTGTCATTCTGTAGTGCTTTTTTTTAGTTATACTGATGTTTCCTCTCACTCTTCTGTGCTGAATTCCTTTTGCTTGTGGATTTTTTGTTTGTTTGTTTCTTTTGTTTTTGTAGATTTTGTTTTTACTGAGACTTTATGTTTTTCTTCTTTATTTTGATGAGTAGGTTTGTTAACTTTCTTTGTGATTACCCTGAAATTTACCCCATCTTCCTAAGTTTCAACCAGTCATTTATTACTTGATAACACCTTGACTTCCTCTCTATTGAAAATTCTATACCTACACTATTTATTTCCTTTTTTTATTGTTCTGATGTTGTTGTCATTTATGGATTGACTTTGTAAATTTTTTAGTAAACCAAACCCACAGCTGTCAAGTTGATTACAACTCACAGTGACCCCGTGGAGTTTATGGAAGAAGACTGGCACATGTTTCTCCCTTGGAGTCACTGGTGGTTTCAAACCTGATCAACAATATGTTTTCACATAGTTTGCATTGTATGCAGTCAATATATCAATGTCAGTAATGAGAACAAAGTTTGCCCTTTGATTTATTGTTAATATCTGAATATTGACAGGGAACTGCCAGAAATTCAAGCTGAATTCAGAAGAGGATGTGGAATGAGGGATATCATTGCTGATGTGAGATGTATCCTGGCTGAAAGCAAAGAATACCAGAAAGATGCTTTCCTGTGTCAATAAGACTACGCAAAGGCCTTTGACTATGTGGAACATAACAAATTATGGTTAACATTGTGAAGATTGGGAGTTCCAGAACACCTAATCGTGCTCATAAGGAACCTGTAACTAGATCAAGAGGTAGTTGTTCAGACAGAACAAGGAGATACTGCATGGTTTAAAGTCAGGAAAGGTGTGCTTCAGGGTTGTATCCTTTCACCATAGTTATTCAACCTGTATGCTGAGGAAATAATCAGAACAACTGGACTATATGAAGAAAAATGCCACATCAGGATTGTAGGAAGACTCATTAACAACATGTGCTATGCAGATGACACAACCTTGCTTGCTGGAAGCCAAGAAGACTTGAAGCACTTACTGATGAAGATCAAAGACCACAGTCTTCAGTATGGATTACACCTTAACATAAAGAAAACAAAAATCCTCACAACTGGACCAATAATTAGCATCACGTTAAATGGAGAGAAGATTGAATTTGTCAAGGATTTCATTTTACTTGGATCCACAATCAACACCCATGGAAGCAGCAGTCAATAAATCAAAAGATGCATTGCACTGGGCAAATCTGCTGCAAAAGACTTCTTTAATGTGTTCAAAAGCAAAGATATCACCTTGAAGACTAAGGTGTGCCTGATCCAAGCAATGGTGTTTTCAATCTCCTTATATGCGTGTGAACACTGGACAATCAGTAAGGAAGGCTGAAAAAGAATTGATGTCTTTGAATTTTGGTGTTGGCGAAGAATATTGAGTATACCATGGACTGCCCAAAGAATGAAAAAATCTTTCTTGAAGGAAGTACGACCAGAATGCTCCTTAGAAGCAAAGATGGTGAGATTATGTTGGACATGTTATCAGGAGGGATCAGTGCCTGGAGAAGGACATCATGCTTGGTAAAGTAGGTCAGCGAAAAAGAGGGAGACCCTCAAGGAGATGGATTGACACAGTGGCTACAGCAATGGGCTCAAGCCTAACAATGATTGTGAAGATGGTGCAGGACTGGGCAGTGTTTTGTTCTGTTGTACATAGGGTTGCTATGAGTCAGCATCTAACAACAGCAAGAACAACATCTGAATATTTATATTCAGATATAATAAGAAGCCCAAATGTAACTTGAAGTAAAATTTTCCTCACTAACTGTAGGTTAAATTCTATCTGTGAATTGAAATATTATTTCAAAACAAAAATGCTTTAAAATAATGTGATTATTACCACTGTTTACAGTTATTATGAATAACTGGTCAATAAATAGGGAACCAAATTTATAGTTAACATGAGTTAACTAGAACTTATTTACTAGATAGCTTTAAAAAGGTCATATTAGCTTTTTGAGCCAAAAAAAGTTTATAAAAATGTAAATAATAATACAAGATGGAAGAAATAGATGTTATCATATTTCTACTCTTCAAAGATTTCATTGGTATGCTGCCATGCATACTTTAAAAATATGATTTTTAAGAACTGTATTTAACTTTTACTCATTTAATTCTTTTTACGCCTTGAGTCTTTCAAGGAAGTAATCCTCTTTGGATGTTTCATCTTGAGAGGATAAATTAAAAGAAGCAGAATGTCCACATTGTCATCTTGCAGTTTTATAAGGAGAAACAAAAACTCCAAAATCACGTCCAACAACATCCAGGATGAGTCATTCTTGATCCAAAGATAATAAAGAATGAAAAGAGTATTAAAAAAGAAGAAAGCATTCAGGAAATGAAGCGTTCAAATGTATTATAGTCTCAATTAATCCAACCTTAAAGTAAAAGACTTGACAAAAAATTATTTAAGAGGAAAATTTCTTATAATTTTCATTCTATAGAGGCTAAAATTTTAACAAAAGTTTGGTGAATTGATTGCTGTAGAGTCTAGACTGCAATCATTTTTAGTAGTTAAAATTGAAAGATTATTTTAGGTTTTCTATGAATCCAAAAGCACAAGTTTATTCCAGAAAACATGTTTCTGAAAACGTTTTCCTGAATGATACTCTGCGGCGCATAAAAAGGTTAAAAATATGACTAGATGGGAAGACTGAAAATGACTGTTCACTGTAGTGTTGTAATTATGTAGCACAGATATCTGGCAAATGGCAATATTGTAAAATAATGTTTCTACTGTTTTAAAATTTGACTACTAAAAGTTCTAGTAATATAATTCTAAGTTTTTGGCTAAAATTTATATTTATATTATAGTTTAGAGGTTCTTTTATGAAGCCATATTCAGCTTATGAGGCATTGGTGGTTTCATGGCCTTCCATGGAGGAGACTTGGGTTCAATTCCCGGCCAGGGCACCTCATGTGCAGCCACTGCCCATCTGTCAGTGGAGGCTTGTGTGCTGTTATGATGCTGAACGGGCTCCAACAGAGCTTCCAGACTTAAATGGACTAAGAAGAAAGGCCTGGTGATCTGTTTCTGAAAATCAGCCAGAGAAAACCCTATCAATCCAATCCTGCAACCAATCATGGAGATGGCCCAGGACCAGACAGCGCTGTGTTCTGTTTTATTCTAGGGTCTCCATGAGTTGGGATGCCACCTTGACTGCAGCTAACACCAACAATATTCAACTTAGGTCTTAATTTTCAGCCAACGAGTTGTTATTAGCACCTTACCATTCAGCATTCAAAATGTGTATCATGTGCTCCTCTGCCACACAAAAAAGGTGCATTTTTTAAATTTAGAAATGGACGAAGTGCTTTTTCAGGCACCGAAGGAACAGCTGAAGCTTGTCCAACACCATCCCTTGCCCCACTCCCCTTTTTCAATGGGGCTTTTCTTCCTTTCCAGTGTTCTGTAGAGCCACCAGTAACTTTTCTTTGCTCAACCCAGAATGCTGCCAATTAATGTGATGAAGGCTGAAGTGCTGGTATTCAGACCAAACCAAACCCGTTGCCGCCGCGTCAATTTCAACTCATAGTGACCCTATAGGACAGAGCAGAACTGCCCCATAGGGTTTCCAAGGAACGGCTGGTGGATTTAAACTGTTGACCTTTGGTTAGCAGCCAAGCTCTTAACCACTGTGCCACCAGGGCTCTGAAGAGTGGTTGAAGGCCATCTAAAATGGATCTTATGCTCCACTAAATTGGGGGACACCTGGGAGAGTTCAATGTGCCGTTAAACTCGGCCACTTGGTGGCGTCAAAAAGTAAGATCAGCAACTGCAGGGAAATCTGTTCAAGGTCATTTATCGCCTAATGCATTACAACGGCAAGATAAAAGATAAACAGTCATTTCTTCCTTTGTAAGCTAAGAGGTGGGGGTGGTGGTGAAGGAAGCAGGTATTGGACTAGTGAGACGATCCCCTTAGATTCAGTAGCCCTGGCATTTTGTGACCTTCATGTGTCCTGAATTTCCAGTATGCTCTTTGTAATTAGACTGAAAGTGATGGTGACAGCTAACATTTACTGTGTGCTTATTGTGTGCCAGGGCACTGAACTGGATGTACTGCACCACGTGGATTAGTTTACAAGTTTTTTTTTTTTTAATTTTACATGAGCATTTTATAAATCCTCACTACACTATAATTACAATAGTTGTTACTAATACCATTTTACATGTTAGGAAATTGGTCTTGTAGAGGCTGAGTAACTTGTTCAAAGTCACATAGCTAGTAAGTGATGGAGCTGGGATTTGTACCCTGCCAGTCAGTGTCCAGAGCCTCGGTGTCATTTTAACAGCGTACTTCTGAGAACCTCTTCCTATCAACAGAAGGGAAGTTAACGTCCATAATATTGGTGTTTTGGAAAGGGGAAACTGTTCGGGAAAAGCCTTCCACACAGGAAACATACAAACCATTTAAAAAATAACACTTCTAGCTACGTTGTTACTGCAAAAGATGACGCTCACTTATTGCACTTATTTCCAAGTTTTAAGTTGCAGCCACATCTTTAATCTTTCAAGATTCAGAGGCACAAGAGTTTTAGCCAGGGACTCCCTTTGAGATCCATCAGTGCCAGCATCATTCCTTTTTAGCTCATGGTCCCTGAACAGACATCTCAGGCAATACTCTTTGTTTCGTGTGGCTGCTGTCCTCTCCCGTTTACTGCCAGACAAGAAAATGGGCCCTTGATTTGACCTTCCAGCACCTCTATGAATATTTTGCAATATTCCAGCTTACTCTAAGTCAGCAAGCTGGTTCCTTACAGCATAAAATGTTCTTATTTCCGGTCCCTTTCTTTACATCTTTGTTTCAGATCTGTATTTTGTAGTTAACACATTTTCCTCCTTTACTTCCCTTTTTTTTTCCTTGCTTTGTTTTGATCCTAATCTCTGCATATGCCAGAATACACTGTCTTTTCCTTTTCTTTAACTTTTTTTTTATTAATTTATTTGTTTTACCACTTAACTTTCTCCCATCTTGTCTCTCTCTCTGGTGTTTCTGGTTGGATAAGCTCTATAGCTGGCCCAAGGGCTTGTTAGTTTGATTCTTGGAGTGGCTAGGGCATTTGAAGCTCAGGAATGGAGCAGACCAGGCTAATCCAGCATTGGAGACTTAGAGTGGTTGGTTAGAAGTCCATCTTGTCTATTCTAGCAATTGTGTTAGATCTCTCTTCCAGTCAGTTGGCCAGGAAGCTGTCTTCCATATTTCTTGGCATAGACGAGTGAACACCTCCAGTGCTGCATCTGCAAGAAAGTGATCCAACCGAATGTGGAAATTATAGAACAATATCACATGCAAGCAAAATTTTGCTGAAGGTCATTCAAAACCGGCTGCAGCAGTATATTGACAGGGAACTGCCAGAAATTCAGGCGGTTTCAGAAGAGGATGTGGAACCAGGGATATCATTGCTGATGTCAGATGGATTCTGGCTAAAAGCAGAGAATACCAGAAGAATGTTTACCTGTGTTTTGTTGACTATGCAAGGCATTCGACTGTGTGGATCATAACAAATTATGGATAACCTTGCAAAGAATGGGAATTCCAGAACACTTAATTGTGCTCATGAGGAACCTTTACATAGATCTAGAGGCAGTTGTTCAGACAGAACAACGGGATACTGATTGGTTTAAAGTCAGGAAAGTGTGCTTCAGGGTTGTATTCTTTCACCATACCTATTCAATCTGTATGCTGAGCAAATAATAAGAGAAGCTGGACTATATGAAGAAGAATGGGGCATCAGGATTGGAGGAAGACTCATTAACAACCTGCGTCATGCAGATGATACATGTTGCTTGCTGAAAGTGAAAAGGACTTGAAGCAGTTACTACTAATGAAGATCAAAGACCACAGCCTTCCGTATGGATTGCACCTCGACATAAAAAAAAAACAAAAATCCTCACAATTGGACCAATGAGCAACATCATGATAAATGGAGAAAAGATTGAAGTTGTCAAGGATTTCATTTTACTTGGATACACAATCAACAACCATGGAAGCAGCAGTCAAGAAATCAAAAGACACATTGCGTTGGGTAAATCTGCTGCAAAAGACCTCTTTAAAGTGTTGAAAAGCAAAGATGTCACCTTGAAGATTAAGGTGTGCCTGACCCAAGCCATGGTATTTTCAGTCTCACGATACGCATGCGAAAGCTGGACAATGAATAAGGAAGACCAAAGAAGAATTGACGCCTTTGAATTGTGGTGTTGGCGAAGAATATTGAACTGCCAAAAGAATGAACAAATCTGTCTCAGAAGAAGTATAACCAGAATGCTCCTTAGAAGCAAAGATGGTGAGACCGCATCTTACATGCTTTGGACACATCAGGAGGGATCAGTCCCTGGAGGACATCATGGTTGGCAGAGTACAGGGTCAGCAGAAAAGAGGAAGACCCTCAACGAGGTGGATTGACACAGTGGCTGCAACAATGAGCTCAAGCATAACGATTGTAAGGATGGCTCAGGACTGGGCAGTGTTCCATTCTGTTGTGCATAGGGTCGCTATGAGTCAGAACTGAGTGGACGGCACCTAACAACAACAAAAACAACAGTAATTCTGTTGGCATTGCATAACTCCGATATTGATGAGGTGCACTGGGTTTAGGTGAGGGGGGGTCTGGCATGTTCCCGGGTGGGGTTTGGAGTGGGAGTGGTTAGGGAATAGTTATGCCCCCAGAAGATCTGATGTGGCCCTCACCCACTTGGATATCTGCACTGGTCAGCTGTGAGGCTTTTGCAGAATGTTGTTGACTCTGCTATGCATCCTGACTGTACTGGACTTCTCCTGCGAGCTTAGTACAAGGACCAGCCTGTGGCTATTCTTTTTCTCAGTCCTTATCCACTGCTGACTGTAGTCAGTGTCAGGTCAAGGCTTTGGTGTCTGTAGCATGGCTTGAGGACATTCAGTATTAGAGTTTCCCTTCTTCCTGGGATGACCTCTTTATGTGGAGAGTCAGTTCCTATGATGCCGTGTTTTTTCATTTCCAGGGTTGCTAGCTTTAACGAGATTCTGAAGAGTCCTGAAATTTATATTGGGGAGAAAATGGGAGTTAATTCTGGATTTTTAAAAAACCAGTTGCTTCCAAGTCACTCTGACTCATGGTAACCCCGTGAATGTCAGAGTAGAACTGTGCTTTGAATGGCTGATTTTTTGGAAGTGGATTGCCAGGCCTTTCTTCCAAGGTGCCCCTGGGTGGATTTGAACCGCGGGTCTTTCGCTTAGTGGCCAATCGCATTAACAGTTTGCACCACCCACGAACTCCTCTGAATTTCAAAGAAGTTTAAATGTCAGACTAAGGTTGTTGGCCTTCATTCTGTGTGCAGTGGTTTAAAAAAAGTCTACTATTTCTTCTGTACAAAATTAATATGTACTCTTTGTACAGGCACAGAGAGACTAATGAGGAAAAATTTGACACTGTTGTGTGACTTAGCCTGGGGAGGGCTAAGTGGGAGTAACAAGAAGTGCGCAGATTTGAGATAGACTTTCGAGATAGAGACTTCAGAATGTCATACTCAGGCCTTTTTCACTTAATATTATACTAGGGGTTTTTTCTTATCATTAAAATGTTTTCAAAAATTTTATATGACTTTGCAATATTCTGTCATATACATCTTTCAAAATTTATATAACCACTTCCATCATATCAGCACTGCAGTTTTTTGAAGAGTGAGGTGACAGGATGCAATATTTTAGGTAACTTGATTCAGATGTGAAGGGTGGAAAAGAAAGGCAAGGATTCTTTAGAAAGCTAATTCAATAACCAGAAAAGGGTAATAAGAGCTCAGGCTAAAACGGCAGCTGTTCTTGTAGAGAGGAAGGAAGAGGCCAGCACAAATAAGTAAAGTGACCTGATGACTAACTGGAGACTAGGGCTGAGAGAAGTTCACCATTCCTGTACCAGAGATGAATGGTGACAGGGGATGGCCAGTGATTCTCTGTGTTACCAGAGAGAAGGGCTGAGGCAAATAATTATGTTAGAAATCTAAGTAGAACATGTGGTCCTGGCAGCGCAGTGGTTAAGCACTCTTCTGGTAACTGAAAGGTTGGTGGTTCAAAGTCACCTGTTGGCTCCATGGGAGAAAGACCTGATAATCTCCTTCTGTAAAGATTATAACCAAGAAAACCCTGTTCCTTTTTTTTTCTTGTTGCCGTCAAGTTGATTCTGATTCATAGCGACCCTATAGGACAGAGTAGAACTGTCCCATAGGGTTCCAAGGAACAGCTGGTGGATTTGAACTGCCGACCTTTTGGTTAGTAGCCAAGTTCTTACCCACTGTGCCACCAGCGGCCCAGAAAACCCTATGGGGCAATTCTACTCTGTCACATGGGGTCACTATGAGTTGGAATCAACTTGATGGCACCCAACGACAACAACAACATTGTGAGTAGTGTATGTCCTCTTGAGACAAAAAACTGGCCATAGCATATTTTGTCTTAAAGAAATGGCCCATTTTTGGCCATCAAAAGTACAGATTGCTCAGTGTTCGTCTAAAGTTTTTATTTGTTATTCTTTGCTTGTTATAGGTGGTGTGTTAATTATTGGGGGCCATTTTGGAGGCTCCTAACTATAGATGGGAAACCCTGGTGGCGTAGAGGTTAAGAGCTTCAGCTGCTAACCAAAAGATCAACAGTTCAAATCCACCAGGTGCTCCTTGGAAACTCTATGGGGGCAGTTCTACTCTGTCCTATAGGGTCACTATGAGTTGGAATTGACTAGATGGCAAAGGGTTTTTTTTTAACAATAGGTGGGTTTCTGACTTTTTAGCTAGTTAACTATTTTATACACCTGTCAATCAAGCACACAGGGAACCTTTGTGAGGAAACCTAAATGAACCTGGAAGCCCGTTGCCAAAGTCACCTAAAGTACAGAAGACTGTGTTCTATTTTCAGAACTGCTGTACAGGTTCATTCCTCCTTGTCTTTCCTCCTGACATATGAATTCCACACTGCTGTGCCTAATAAAATGCCTACTCTAGAAAACTGACGCAGTGGTGGGGTGAATGGCAGGAGAAAATAGAAGTTTGGCAGGTTTATTGGGAGAATAAAAATCAGCTGACATTGAAATTGTACAGCCCCACAATTTGGCCTCTTACTGAGCTGCTCCGTCAAGGATTTGGAGGGAATGAGAAGGTAACTACTGGCTAAAATTGGGTTTGAGATTATCTGTGAATTTTAATTATCCACTTATTCCCTGTCTTCCATTACCAAAAACAATGGAAATATGACTACATAATGAAAGTCAGTGAAGAAACAGTACCTATTATAATCAACTTCCAGGCCTACCAAGTGGAACGATGACCTTTGCATATGAGGACATAAATAACCTTTTGTCTCGTCCCAGGTTTTCAGCATCAACTGTAGCTTCTGATCCAGTTTGAACAGAAGACCGTTGAACTAGAAGTGGCAGCCTGTTGTTTGTGGTATTTTTGCATCTCCCTGGTGGCTTAGTGGTTAAGAGCTACAGCTGCTAACCAAAAGGTCAGCAGTTCAAATCTACCAGGCACTCCTTGGAAACCCTACAGGACAGTTCTACTCTGTCCTGTAGGGTCGCTGTGAGTCAGAATCAACTCGGCGGCAACGGGTTTTTTTTTGTTGTTTGTTTGGAGAGGCATGCAGGCAGGAGGTGAAAAGGAGAGCCAGAGACCACACTGCTAGGGGTGCTGTCTGTCTGCAGGGAAAGGGGGCAAGCCAGCAGTCTGGGCCTGACCCCTTCCAGGGAGGAATTTTGGTCCTGATCCTGGGATGGGTAGTTGGGGGAGGGGCATTGGAAGTCCTTCCCACTGAAGGCATAAAGGTTGAGTACAAGTGTGGCCTACAGTCAGGGGATTTGGATGGTGTCTGAAACTTAAGATTTATTGATAGTCATAGACACTATATCAGTCCTATAGGAAACTGTTGCACTCCATTGTCAGGGGAATAATTAACATGGTGGTGATTTTGTGGTCCCTCCACTTTTTTTTGCATTAGAAGTTAAATGAAGACAAATTTTTTAAATACTTACGGCACCCATTACCAGTTGCCATCAAATCAGTTCCAGCTCATGGCAACCCCACGTGTGCAGAGTAGAACTGCTCCACAGGGTTTTCATGGCTGTGACCCTTCGGAAGCAGATCACTGGTCTCTGGGTAGGTTCCAACTTCCAACCTTTAAGTTGGTAGTGAAATGCTTAATTGTTTGTGCCATCCAGGCAACCCTTACCCTAACCATTTTCTCAAAGATACCAAAATGATGGATCGACTCAGAGGAAGTTAGCCAAGTGAGTTACTTGGTGTCATTTACTAACTCTTGTATTCAACAGATGTTTATTGAGACCCAGCATGCTTGAGGCCCACTGCGAGGTAGGGACTGTGGAAATTACTAAAAACTAGACAGAGCCTCTGACCTCAAAGTTGACTCAGGGAGATGAATTACATACACGGGTCAAGTAAGCAAGCCCAGGAGCTGTTCTAATCCTTCACTATTCAACCAGATACTGAGAATGAATATTTTCAGAGCCTTCATCTTTGCACTTCTTACCTTTCTCTGTTCTTCCTGCTTATTCTTCTCCATGTCTGTATCTCCTTGGTTGGGTCTGCTTTTCTCTCTTCCACTGTTTTGTTGAGTCATAGCTGAGCAGCTTTTTGCTCTGGAAAGTTCTGTCATTGTGACATGTATGCACAGTACATTGACGCTCAGCTTTCTGTACTGAAAAGCTACGGGCAGATAGAATATTTTTAGATAGAAGCATTTTAAATGTAACAGAAGAGCTTGCCTTTTAAAAGAATCTTCTTTCAATAGATCCTTTGATAAATAGAAGGATCCTTTTGTAATGCAAATGACCATCCTTTAATTTTTCTGTTGACAAGATCTAATTTTAAACTGGGATGAACCTGCATTATATTATAAAATTGACTTGTTTGTAATAGGAATCATATGTAAAACCCTATTATCATCTGATTTTAAGGCCAGTGATAAATATGGAAAGTAGGAGGTAAACAATGGGATTACATTATGTGCTACTTGAAAGGCCCTGAAAGAATTATTGTTTCTACGTTCTAGAAAAGTTATTCCAGGAAAGAAATGATGAAATATGGACATGAATTATGTACTCAAAAGTGAGGATCAGCCCAAATCCTGATACATATTTCTAGTGGATCATTGTCTGTCTTTCTAATACGGTTGATATAGTCTCCAGTTTTGCTGCTCATGAATGTAATGAGCTGCTAAGTCTGAGCAATAATGAAATGTTAGTGGAATAACGGGTGTTGATGCCTGGAGCTGTGCAGAAGCAGACAGCTACTTTTCTTTTTAGAATTTAGAGTTTCCCAACTACTACCATTTTTTTCCCAGCTGTTCTTTGAAATTATTCTATGAAGTAAGGATTCTTTCTTTTGTATGTCTGAGAAAAACCAGACCTAGAAAAGTTTCAAAATACTCTCTAAGTCAGCTGAGAGAATGTACATGAGTTAGGAGTTAAATAGTCCTTATTCCCTTTCAAATCTGTTCCTCTGCAAAGAATCACAGTTATATCTAATATGTAGCCCATATTATGGAAACCCTGGTGGCATAGTGGTTAAGAGCTACGGCTGCTAACCAAAAGGTCGACAGTTCGAATCTGCCAGGCGCTCCTTGGAAACTCTATGGGCAGTTCTACTTTGTCCTATAGGGTTGCTATGAGTCGGAATCGACTCGAGGGCGGTGGGTTAGCCCATATGATGGCACAGTGGTTAAGTGCTCAAACTAACCAAAAGTCAGTGGTTCGAACCCACCAGCCTCTCTGTGTGAGAAAGTTGTGGCAGTCTGCTTCATTTAAAGATTACAGCCTTGAAAACCTTAAAGGGCTGTTCTGCTCTGTCCTATAGGGCGGCTGTGAGTCAGAATCAGCTCCACGGCAACAGTTTTTTTTTTTTTTTTTTAACCCAAATGAATCCAAACTTGTGGTAAAATCCATAAGGGCTAGGGTACACCTCACCTTTGCCTAAACTATGAAAGAAAGATTTTAGTTAAAGATACAAGCAGAGTTAACAAGTTAAAAAGACTGTTTAAAAGGTCCAGTAAAACTACAAGCACTGATTATTACTAAACAATGTAATAGTTAGAAGTAAGTCTGAGATGATTATAGGTGGAGTCAACTTTCTACTTAGTAGCACTAGTCCTTCTTTCCTTTTATTGGGAAAATTTAGAAAAATGACTGACATATCACTCAGAGAGAATTGTTATTTGTACGTTGGTGTACTTGCTTCCAGTATTTTTTTCTGTTCCTACATGTGCATAATTATTAAAACGCAGCTGAGAAAAAAAAAACAGCATGGTCCTGTTTTTTTCTATTGTGCGTTTCTATTGTGGATATTTTCACATTACTATAGGGGAAACTATTTTCATGGTAGCATGGGATGTTTTCCATTATATCAATATATACTATTGTAAAACAATTTTACTATTTTCAGATCTTTTAGATTTTCACACTTTTCCATTACAGTAAGTAATATGAGAGGCGAAGTATACATAAAAAAAAGAAGTATACATAAGCCTAATTAAATCCAATCCTAGAAGTGGAACTAATGTGCAAAATTTCTGAAATGGCCTTTCAGAGAAGCTGTTCAATTTTCACTTTATCAGGAGGCAAAGAAGATGCCCATCCCTCTGCATTTCAACACAAAGCAAAATATTTAAACAAACAAACAAATATTTGCCAACTTGATAAAAGAACATTGGCATGTTGTCAGTTTAGATTGCATTTTTGAATAATAATAAGATTGAACATTTTCTCATGTTTATTGATCATTTATGCTTCTCTGGGTTTTTGCTGATGTTTTCTTTCCATTTTTCTAGTGTATGTACCTTATTGGAGCCCTGGTGGTGCAGTGGTTAAGAGCTCGACTGCTAACCAAAATGTCGGCAGTTTGAATCCATCAGCTGCTCCTTGGAAAACCTATGGGGAAGTTCTACTCTGTCCTATAGGGTCTCTGTGAGTCGGAATTGACTCGATAGCAATGAGTTTGGTTTCTGGTGTTTGTACCTTATTGATTTTTTTTTTCTTTTTAATGATTTTTATTGTGCTTTAAGTGAAAGTTTACAAATCAAGTCAGCTTCTCACACAAAAATCCATATACACCTTGCTACATCCTCCCAATTACTCTCCCCCTAATGAGACAGCCCGTTGTCTCCCTCCACTCTCTCTTTTCGTGTCCACTTCTCCAGCTTCTAACCCCCTCCACCCTCTCATCTCCCCTCCAGGCAGGAGATGCCAACATAGTCTCAAGCGTCCACCTGATCCAAGAAGCTCACTCCTCACCATCATCCCCCTCCAACCCATTGTCCAGTCTAATCCATGTCTGAAGAGTTGGCTTTGGGAATGGTTCCTGTACTCGGCCAACAGAAGGTCTGGGGGCCGTGACCACTGGGGTCCTTCTAGTTTCAGTCAGGCCATTAAGTCTGGTCTTATGAGAATTTGGGGTCTGCATCCCACTGCTCTCCTGCTCCCTCAGGGGTTCTGTGTTGTGTTCCCTGTCAGAGCAGTCATCGGTTGTAGCCGGGCACCATCTAGTTCTTCTGGTCTCAGAATGATTTAGTCGCTGGTTCATGTGGCTCTTTCTGTCTCTTGGGCTCGTAATCACCTTGTGTCCTTGGTGTTCTTCATTCTCCTTTGATCCAGGTGGGTCGAGACCAGCTGCTGCATCTTAGATGGCTGCTTGCTAGCGTTTAAGACCCCAGATGCCACTCTTCAAAGTGGGATGCAGAATGTTTTTTTAATAGATTTTATTATGCCAATTGACTTAGATGTCCCCTGAAACCATGGTCCCCTGACCCCCGCCCCTGCTACACTGGCCTTCGAAGCATTCAGTTTATTCAAGAAA
Organism: Elephas maximus indicus; assembly: GCF_024166365.1. NCBI lineage: Eukaryota > Metazoa > Chordata > Mammalia > Proboscidea > Elephantidae > Elephas > Elephas maximus. Next base: position 199,383,596 of record NC_064819.1, on the reverse strand, counting down.
CTTCTTTGCTTTTAGTTTAGTCCAATTGTGCTGACCTTCCCTGTACTGTGTGCTGTCTTTCCCCTCACCTAAAGTAATTCTTATCTATTATCTAATTAGTGAATACCCCTCTCCAACCCTCCCACCCTCCCCCATCTCGTAACCACAAAAGAATGTTTTCTTCTCAGTTTAAACTATTTCTCAAGTTCTTATAATAGTGGTCTTATAAAATATTTGTCCTTTTGCAACTGACTAATTTCACTCAGCATAATGCCTTCCAGGTTCCTCCCTGTTATGAAATGTTTCACAGATTCCTCACTGTTCTTTACTGATGCGTATTATTCCATTGTGTGAATATGCCATAATTTATCCATTCATCCGTTGATGGGCACCTTGGTTGCTTCCGTGTTTTTGCTATTGTAAACAGTGCTGCAATAAACATGGGTGTGCATTTATCTGTTCATGTAAAGGCTCTTATTTCTCTAGGATATATTCCAAGGAGTGGGATTGCTGGATCGTATGGTAGTTCTATTTCTAGCTTTTCAAGGAAGCGTCAAATCGATTTCCAAAGTGGTTGTACCATTTGACATTCCCACCAGCAGTGTGTAAGTGCTCCAATCTCTCCAAGCCTCTCCAACATTTATTCTTTTGTGTTTTTTGGATTAATGCCAGCCTTGTTGGAGTGAGATGAAATCTCATTGTAGTTTTGATCTGCATTTCTCTAATGGCTAATGATCGTGAACATTTCCTTATGTATCTGTTAGCCTTGTCTATTCATATCTTTTGCCCATTTTTTAATTGGGTTATTTGTCTTTTTGCAGTTGAGTTTTTGTAGTATCAGGTAGATTTTAGAGATCAGGCACTGATCTGAAACGTCATAGCTAAAAACTTTTTCCCAGTCTGTAGGTAGTCTTTTTACTCTTTTGGTGAAGTCTTTGGATGAGCATAGGTGTTTGATTTTTAGCAGCTCCCAGTTATCTAGTTTTTCTTCTACATTCTTTATAATGTTTTGTATACTGTTTATACCATGTATTAGGGCTCCCCTATTTTTTCTTCCATGATCTTTATCGTTTTAGGTTTTATATTTAGGTCTTTGATCCATTTTGAGTTAGTTTTTGTGCATGGAGTGAGGTATGGGTCTTGTTTCATTTTTTTTGCAGATGGATATCCAGTTATGCCAGCACCATTTGTTAAAAAGACTGTCTTTTCCCCATTGAACTGACTTTGAGACTTTGTCAAATATCAACTGCTCCTGTGTGGATGGATTTATGTCTGGATTCTCAATTCTGTTCCAATGGTCCATGTATCTGTTGTTGTACCAGTACCAGGCTGTTTTGACTACTGTGGTGGTATAATAGGTTCTAAAATCAGGTAAAGTAAGACCTCCCACTTTGTTCTTTTTTTCCAGTAATGCCTTATTTACCTGGGGTCTCTTTCCCTTCCATATGAAATTGGTGATTTGTTTCTCCATCTCATTAAAGAATGTCCTTGGGATTTGGATCAAAATTGCATTAAATGTATAGATCACTTTTGGTAGGATAGACATTTTTATAATGTTAAGTCTTCCTATCCACAAGCAAAGTATGTTCTTCCACTTGTGTAAGTCTCTTTTGGTTTCTTGCAGAAGTGTACTGTAGTTTTCTTTGTATAAGTCTTTTACATCTCTGGTAAGATTTATTCCTAAGTATTTTATGTTCTTGGGGGCTACTGTAAATGGCATTGATTTGGTGATTTCCTCTTCAATGTTCTTTTTGTTGGTGTAGAGGAATCCAACTGATTTTTGTATGTTTATCTTGTATCTCGATACTCTGCTGAACTCTTCTATTAGTTCCAGTAGTTTTCTTGAGGATTCCTTAGTGTTTTCTCTGTAGACCATGTCGTCTGCAAATAGAGATACTTTTACTTCTTCCTTGCCAGTCTGGATGCCCTTTATTTCTTTGTCTAGCCTAATTGCTGTGGCTAGGACCTCTAGCACAATGTTTAATAAGAGTGGTGATAAAGGGCATCCTTGTCTGGTTCCTGTTCTCAAGGGAAATGCTTTCAGGCTCTCTCCATTTAGGATGATGTTGGCTATTGGCTTTGTATAAATGCCCTTTATCATGCTGAGGAATTTTCCTTCTATTCCTATTTTGCTGAAAGTTTTTATCATGAAAGCGTGTTGAACTTTGTCAAATGCCTTTTCTGCATGAGTTGATAAAATCATGTGATTCATATCTTTTGTTTTATTTATTTGATGGATTACATTAATTGTTTTTCTAATGTTGAACCATCCTTGCATACCTGGTATGAATCCCACTTGGTCATGGTGAATTATTTTTTGATATGTTGTTGAATTCTGTTGGTTAGAATTTTGTTGAGTGTTTTTGCATCTAAGTTCATGAGGGATATAAGCCTGTAATTTTCTTTTTTTGTGGTGTCTTTACCTGGTTTCGGTATCAGGGATATGCTGGCTTCATAGAATGAGTTTGGTAGTATTCCGTCCTTTTCTATGCTCTAAAATACCGTTAGTAGTAGTGGTGTTAACTCTTCTCTGAAAGTTTGGTAGAACTCTGCAGTGAAGCTATCTGGGCCAGGGCTTTTTTTTGTTGGGAGTTTTTTGACTACCTTTTCAATCTCTTCTTTTGTTATGTCTATTTAGTTGTTCTACCTCTGTTTGTGTTAGTTTAGATAGGTAGTGTGTTTCTAGGAAATCATCCATTTCTTCTACGTTTTCAAATTTGTTAGGGTACAATTTTTCATAGTAATCTGGTATGATTCTTTTATTTTCAGTTGGGTCTTTGTAATATCACCCATCTCATTTCTTATTTGGGTTATTTGCTTCCTCTCCTGTTTTTCTTTTGTCAGTTTGGCCAATGGTTTATCAATTTTGTTGATTTTTTTCAAAGAACCAGCTTTTGGTCTTGTTAATTCTTTCAACTGGTTTTCTTTTTCACTTAGTTCAGCTCTAATTTTTATTATTTGTTGTCTTCTGGTACCTGTGGCTTTCTTTTGTTGCTCTGTATTTGTTCAAGTTGTAGGGATAATTCTTTGATTTTGGCCCTTTCTTCTTTTTGGACATGTGCATTAATTGATATAAATTGACCTCTGAGTGTTATTTTCACTGTGTCCCAAAAGTTCTGATAGGAAGTGTTTTCATTCTTGTTCGATTCTATGAATTTCTTTATTCCATCCTTAATGTCTTCTATAATCCAGTGTTTTTTGAGCAGGGTATTTTTCAGTTTCCAATTGTTTGATTTATTTTCCCTGCTTTTTGTGTTATTGATTTCCACTTTTATGGCTTTATGGTCAGAGAAGATGCTTTGTAATATTTCAGTGTTTTGGATTCTGCTAAGGCTTGCTTTATGACCTAATATGTGGTCTATTCTAGAGAATGTTCCAGGTGCAGTAGAAAAGAAAGTATACTTGGATTGAGTGTTCTGTATATGTCTATGAGGTCAAGTTGATTGATTGTGGCATTTAGATCTTCTGTGTCTTTATTGAGCCTTTTTCTGGATGTCCTGTCCTTCACCGAACGTGGTGTGTTGAAGTCTCCTACTCTTATTGTGGAGCTGTCTATTGCGCTTTTCAATGCTGATAGAGTTTGTTTTACATATCTTGCAGACCTGTCATTGGGTGCATAAATATTTAATGTGGTTATATAGTTTTGGTGTTTTCTGGGTTATCTTCTTTTGTATATTGTCCCTTTAATCATTATATAGTGTCCTTCCTTATCCTTTATGATGGATTTAACTTTAAAGTTTATTTTGTCAGAAATCAATATTGCTACTCCTGCTCTTTTTGATTGCTGTTTGTTTGATATATTTTTTCCATCCTTCGGGTTTTAGTTTGTTTGTTTCTCTAAGTCTTTTTAAGGTGTGTCTCTTGTAGGCAGTATATAGACAAATCGTGTTTTTCAATCATTCTGCCACTCTCTGTCTCTTTATTGGTGCATTTAGTCCATTTACATTCAGGGTAATTATGGATAGGTATGAATTTAGTGCTATCATTTTGATGTCTTTTTTTGTGTGTTATTGACAGTTTCTTTTTCCCACTTAATTTTATGTGCTGAGTAGATTATCTTTATATATTGTCCTTTCCTCATATTTGTTGTTGTTGATTTATTTTCTGCTGAGTCTCTGTTTTTTTTCTTTTATTTTGATGAGTAAGATAATTTGTCTCCTTTGTGGTTACCTTATTATTTACCCCTATTTTTGTAAATTTAAACCTAACTTTTATTTCTTTGTATCGCCGTATCTTCCTCTCCATATTGAAATCTATGATTACATTTCTTAGTCTCTGTTTATTGTTTTAATGTTGTATTCTTTTATATAATACCATCGCTGTTACCCTGTTTTCAGCTTTTTTTTTAAATAGTCTTGCTTTATTTTTTTGATTTCCCCATCTGGGTTGATTTCTGATTGCTCTGCCCAGTGCTCTAGTCTTGGGTTGATGCCTGATATTATTGATTTTCTAACCAAAGAACTCCCTTTAGTATTTCTTGTAGTTTTGGTTTTGTTTTCACGAATTCCCTAAACTTCTCTTTATCTGGAAATGTCCTAATTTCACCTTCATATTTAAGAGACAGTTTTGCTGGATATATGGTTCTTGGCTAGCAATTTTTTTCCTTCAATTTTTTAAGTATGTCATCTTGTTACCCTGCTGCCTGCATGGTTTCTGCTGAGTAGTCCGAGCTTAATCTTATTGGCTCTCGTTTGTAGTTGACTTTTCATTTATCCTTAGCTGCTCTTAAAATTCTCTCGTTATCTTTGGTTTTGGCGAGTTTGATTATAATATGTCTTGGTGACTTTCTTTTAACATCTACCTTATGTGGAGTTCGATGAGCATCTTGAATAGATATCTTCTCATCTTTCACGATATCAGGGAAGTTTTCTACCAACAAATCTTTGACAATTCTTTGTGTGTTTTCTGTTATCCCTCCCTGTTCAGGTACTCCAATCACTCGTAGGCTATTTCTCCTGATAGAGTCCCACATGATTCTTAAGTTTTCTTCATTTTTTTAAATTATTTTATCTGATTTTTCTTCAAATATGTTAGTGCCGAGTGGCTTATCTTCGAGTCCAGAAATTATGGCTCCTACTTGCTCTTCTTACTTGCTTAGTTCTACTCCTCTGACTTTCTATTGAGTAGTCTACTTCTGTAATTTCATTGTTAATCTTCTGAATTTCTGATTGCTGTCTGTCTCTGGATTTTTCCAGCTTTTAAATTTTTCATTATGTTCCTGAATAATCTTTCTAATTTCTTCAGTTGCTTTATCTGTGTGTTCCTTGGCTTGTTCTGCATATTGCCTCATTTCCTTCCTGATGTCTTGAAGGCTTCTGTATATTAAACTTTTGTATTCCACCTCTGGTAATTCCAGGAATTCACTTTCATATAGAAGATCCCTGGATTCTTTGTTTTGAGAGCTTGTTGAGGTGATCATGGTCTGTTTCTTTATGTGACTTGATATTGACTGTTGTCTCTGAGCCGTCTATAAGTTATTGTATTAGTTTATGTTTGCTTACAGTGTCGTAGCTTCTTGCTTTGTTTCATTTTGATATACCCAAATGGGTTGCTTGAGTGAGCTAGCTTGATTATTTTCATCTTTGGAGCTCTGATGTCCTGTCCCCAGATGGCGAGAGGTGTTATCAGGTGTATCAGTCTAGGAGTCCATTCAGTTTTCTTGTATGAATTCAGCTCAGGTAGCTGATCATTAAGTGTGTGGTACGGGCTCTGTCCTACAGTCTTAGAGGGGCAGGGGTGATTGGTGTATGTATCAGTATATGATTTCAGTGGCAGGTCATGCTCTAAACAAGGCAGGGGGCTGAGAACTGACCCCCAAGTGTCTCTGAAGAAAGAGCATCCCTGTTCCATAGTGCGTGCAGGTGGGTGGGTTCTGTAGACGGTCCATGGGCACCCCAGGTTTTTAGTTCTAAGGACTGGGAGGTACCAGTTATCCTTGGACCCCTGTCGAGGGTGGCTGGGTGACCTGAGGGGAGCTACAAGTCCTTAGGTCCCTTATGTGGGTAGCTGAGGACCTTGTTTGATAGGTAAAGCAATGTCAAACATGAAACACCCACCTCTCCACAGCACAGCTGAAATGGTTGGAGTCTGCCAACAAGGGCCTATTCCCCTGAAATAGGTCCACACAGGTCCATGCAGAAGGGAAAGGTGCTCAAAGCCATGGACCGTTTATGCCTGGACAGGAGCCGCTTCTGTCCCAAGCTCCCCCAGTTAGTGGAGCCGGCAAATTATCTTTTCCCCCAAATGTAAATTTTTTTCCTTCCCCAAGGCCGGGAGGATGGCTCTAGGTGCTCAACAGGGCCTATCTCAGGCCCAGGGAATTCAACCACTGAAGTTAGCTTTGGGGTGGGGTGGGAGCGTGGTAAAATATACACAAGTATTTAGCTTTTGCGAGAGTGCCGTTCTTCTCAAGTTCCGGAGGTGTGAGTAGGTTGAGTGGCTGGCTGCCTTTCCCTAAGGAAACTGCGGCCGAATGCTAGTACCAGCCTGCTGCCACGGCTCCGGGAATGGTGCCTGAGGGCTCCCCATGATTCAGGTCTGGTAAGTCCTCACTGCTTCTGAACTGTCTCTTCCTCCCCTTGCCCCTCTGTTTTCTAAGCTTGCCTTTGCAGCTCAGGGCTCCTAGCTTGTCGTAAATATGCTTGTTTCACTTGTTTTTTGGGGTCTTTGTTGTAAAGAGGGCTCTCCAGAATCGTCTGTCTATTCCACCATCTTGGCTCGGCCTCTGTTTATAGTTTTATGATATATGGAAATGCCAATTTTTATGCAGTCAGATATAAGTGGACTTTTTCCTTGTGTGCGTGTGTTCTTTTGTTTTATTTTCTAGGAATTCTATGTAAAAATATCCAATAACTATTCACCTTAATTTTTCTAGTCCTTATGATTTTTTTTTTCATTTAGTACTTTAATCTAGCTTTCCCCCAATTTTGTCTTCAGTGACACTAGTTCTGTGGAATGATAATAGCTGGGAGGCAGAGAAAGTTTGCCATGATCAAAAAGTTTGAAAATACAAGGTTACACGTTAAACAGATTAACAAACAAGCAAACAAACAAAAAATACTGCCAGCACTTCCCAGGACATTTACACTGCTAATGTATATTATTTTTTCTGTATGTGTGGGTAGAGGGAGGATATAACCAAGTTTGCTATAATTTTAATGAAAAAAAATCATTTTATTTTCCTGAGCACTTATTAAGATGAGAAATTCTGAGAAAACACATTGGGAAAGGCTGTTCTGGTCTATCTGAAAACCTGTAAAACAAAACCTGTTGCAGCCAAGTCCATTCCGACTAATAGCAACAGTAGAAATACCCTATAGGGTTTCCAAGGAGCAGCTGGTGGATTTGAGCTGCTGAACTTTTTGGTTAGCAGCCAAGCTCTTAACCACTGCACCACCAGGGCTACTGGTCCATCTGAAAGTAGTTGTAATTATGGGACAAGGCAAAACTTCAACTTTACTTTTTCCCAACTCATTGATCAATTGAGGATCAGAGCATCATTTATTCAATAATCATTGATTTCTTTGTTGGTTTGTGAATTTGAATACTTTTTTCTTTTTAGTCTAAGTTGGGACCAGTGGAAAAAGGATAGAAAGAAAGTGTGGAGAAGCAGCAGGCTTGCATCTCAACAAACAAAACCTGGAGGCAATTACGTTTCCAAGTATTATGTTAATAACACAAACTGTGTTTAATAGTCAGAAACAGTAAAACAGCAGACGGGCGCTAATTAAAGCTTCACATCACTCTTCTAAACAGCCTTCTTTTTGCACAAACAGCTGCTTCGTGGCACCCACAGAAGAGAAATGCCTCCATTTGAAAACTTTGTTGTGCAAAATGTAACATTTCATCCAATAGCAGTTTTAAAAATGTGGGCTTTTTGGAGTGATTTGTGACTCCTGGATGGTGTATTGCCTTTCGTTTACTTTGGAAGTTCTTGAATATTTTATTTATGTCTCTGATAGAGTGCCTTGTCTCTGTAAGATTTTCAAAAATCTCATTCTGTGTACAGTGTTTAGATTAAAGGAATAATGCGGATAGTAGTTTCAATAAAAAGATCACATCTTTAGAATTAACAATCTTAAAAGAAAAAAAAAAAGGCTCAGAATGATGAGCGTGTTAGGGGGTTAGATAGCGTGCTTGTTCTATCCAATTACCATGTGCAGTGCTATCTGTCTGCAGCAGCCCACCCACTGCTGTCAAGTCAATTCTGACTCATGGCCACCCTATAAAAGTTTCCAAGGCTGTAATCTCTACAGAAGCAGACTGCCATATCTTTCTCCCGCAGAGGCTGATGGGTTCGAACTGCTGACCTTTTGGTTAGCAGTTGAGCACTTTAATTGCTGCACCACCAGGGCTTCTCCTCTGCAGCAGACACCTGCTTAAACGAACACCCTGGCCATCAAGACTCTTTATGGAATCTGCAGTTGTTCAAGGAGGACGCACTAGCTGCTTAGATAGAACTTTCTATGCAAACATTAAAGTGTTTTGTCTGTTGGTTAATTATTTTCCCTTGCTGGAGAAGGAAAGTGAGCTGTAGCCGCTTAAGTGATTCACCCCTTGCTACCTCGCAAATGAAGTCACTTTTTCACTTGCTCACAGGCAGCATATACCTTGTTAGGATGCAGTACCCGGGCTGTTCGTGCACCGCTAAATACACGAAAGCAGTGTACAACTTTGCTGTCCTTTATAATTTGATTTGAAGGTTAAAATGAAACAGCATAAGACCACTTAAGTATGAGACAATGTTTTCAAATTCAAAGTGAAGTTTTAGAAATCACCTAGACCGGAGTAATTTTTAACCAGAAAAATTAGTAAAAGTTGCTTCTTTTCCCCCTTAGTAAAAGGAGATGATTTTCAGTTGTCTATTTTTATCAGGTATGGAATAAAATATTAAACACTAGAGTAATTGAAGCACAGAGTCCTCTTTATTCCCACCGCAGTGAAGCACGGCCTTTAGGCTTTCTCTCCACTGACCGACTTTGGATGCTCAGAGCCAGAGAGCTCCCCACACAATACGGCTTTTAGGGAAAGGAGCAGGAGGTGAGGGTGGGGGGACTGATGAGCTTCGCTCCAGTACCCAAGGCCTGCAATGCGACCACAGGTGTGGAAGAACATACCAAGGTTGCTCTGTGCCCCTAGCATGCCATCTGGTGCCTTTAGCTTTGGAACTTTCTGCACATGCATAGATTATGTGCATCGTGCTCTCTTGTTTTGTTTTTTTCTTTTCATTTTTAAGTGAGACTTTGCCTATAGTATTTTATGGGCTACAATTTGCACCTTATCTACTTCCAAAATAGATTTGCAATCTTTTCTCTTACCCACCCACTGTCATCGAGTCGATTCCAACTCATAGTGACCCTATAGGACAGGATAGAACCACCCCATGGAGTTTCCAAGGAGCACCTGGTGGACACGAACTGCTGACTTTCTGGTTAGCAGCCGTCATACTTAACCACTACGCCACCAGGGTTTCCTTTTACAGGATAACCAAATAACCACTGCTGTCGAGTTGATTCCGACTCATACTGACCCTGTAGGACAGAATAGAACTCCCACCTACGGTTTCCAAGGCTGTGATCTTTATGGAAGCTGACTGCCACATCTTTCTTCTGCTGAGTGGCTGGTAGGTTTGAACTGCCAACCTTTTGGTTGGCAGCTGAACACTTTAACCACTGTACCACCAGATCTCCTTCTCTTACAGAATAGAACACAGCACTGGACCTAGTATTCTAGTCATTCACTGAAGAATTCCATACAGCTGTCAAATATATTTGGTGTCATTTATGCAGTCATTCATTCAAGCAATTATCGGGCACCTACCGTGTTTTGGTGTTGGGAATGCAGTGATTGATGGGATATTGACTTTCCAACAAAGGAAACAGAGTCCAGTGGAAGGGACAGATTTATCAGTTGAGAAATCACTGCAGCGAGGTAAGAGCTGTCACAGAAGAAGACACGGGCTGTGAGAGCGATGTGGGAGTCCAGAGGTCTGAGAGTTTGGCAGACCTAGAGAGGTTTCCCACAGGGGGGAACTCTTGAAATGGGCCTGAAAAGATGAGTAGGGATTGGCCAGGCTGAGTTGGGGATGATATTTATTTCAGGGAAACTACAAGCAGGAGCATATGCATGCAAGCTTGAAAGACCCGATGTGACAGGGCCATGCAGAGTTCAGTAGTGTGCAATGTGAGCAGCCCAAGAGGTGAGTTCAATATGGCGTCAGGGCCCATTTAGGAGGGGCCTTTCTTGTGTGCCAAGAGGAGGAGTTTTGAAGACTTATAGTATAATGGTTAGGAGCATGAACTTAGAGCCAGCTCTGTGATGCATCAGCAGTGTGGTCTCAGGCAAGGTAACCGCTTTGTGTCTCTTTAAAATGGACATATCAAAGGAATCTACCACATACGTAAAATGAGAATAATAAGGCTGTTATTGCTGTTAGTTGCTGTCAGTTGGGTCTGACTGCTGTATATCATAATGAAACGTCTGATCCTGTACCATCTTCATGATTGTTGGTATGTTTGAATCCATTCTTGTGGCTTTATATACATAGTGGAGTCTATTGAGTCCACAACAATGGGCTCAAACATAACAACAATCATATTGTATGTTATTCCCAACAATAGAATCCACTATATATATAATGGGAATAACAATAGAATCTACCATATGTATATGAACATACAAATGTGCCTTAAATAGATAAAAAGCATCTGAATCTAGTAAATTATTATAAAGTCCAGTGCCTGGCACATAATAAGCACAATATAAGTGTTAATTATTCTTATTGTGGGAAAGGAAAGCTTTCCATATGGCAATTTGAGTGATCCCTCCCTACTCACCCACAAAGTTTGCATATACTTAATAAATGTCCACTGTACTGCAGCCTCCCAGCCTGTCTTACCCTCCATAGGCACAACCCCCTGTCTCACCCTCTTCTTAACTCCAAGCAACCTTCCAATCCATCCGAATATAATAGGGCGTGCTTTGCTCCTTTTCTCTTTCTCTGTGTTTTGGTTGATCTTTTCCCATGGTTACGCTTGTTGGTTTGACCCTCCTGATTGGTATGGATAAACAGCTTCTGGTGATATAAACAAAAATAACATGCACAGACTGAGGGCAGAATCTAGTTCATTTTCCTGAAGATTCATGGAGTGCTTACATACTTAACAGGACAGAGAAGACACTTGTATTCTTTCTGAGTCCATCAAAGCCTTTGATCGTTTCTGCTGATAAAGTAAGGCTACCGGTAGCACTCTGTGACAGTCTTGCTGTTTGTTGAAGGCTGGGTTTCATAGCAGTTTGCAGAAACACCAGTTAGGGGTTCTCAGGAGAGCAAAGGGCCTGACAAAAAGGTGCAGAGTAAGTGCTGAAAAAAGAGTTGAAGAGACCATTGGATACAAAGGAAGAGAACTGGGCTGGGGGTTAGGTGATGGGGCTGTGGACCCTCACTCTAACTTGCCTTGAGCTCTGGATCCCTCATTCAGTGTTGTTTTCTAGCTACAACCTTCATGATTCTGTTTAGAGATTTTCAGATTTGCATCTCTTAGATATTATTAATATCTCGCAGACAATTTGTGCAAGTAGGCAAGATGGCTTCAGCAGTTCCCAGCGCCCTTTCAGAAATAACACCCAGAACAGGAGGAAGCAAAGCCATCTCCTCCTGTGACACTTTCTATTTGAAGTGAGGAAAACTTTTACCAGCCTCCTGGTAAACCTCTTGTTTCTTGTTGACTGAAGCTGGGTCTCATTTCCATTCTTGAGCTAATCATTGGCAAGAAGAATGGAATTACCTGTAGGCTAGTGTTATGAATTGAACTATGCACCCCCAAAATATGTGTTGTAAATCATAACCTTTATGCTTGTGGTTATAATCCCATTGAGAATGGGTTGTTTTTGTTATGCTAACAAGACAGGATTAGTGTTGGGTGTATCTAGAGTCAATCTCTTCTGAAATATAAAAGAGATTGAACAAATGAGCAGGGCAGGAATGAGGGAAGAGAGATGCCCAGCTACATGAAGATCACCTAGGAACAGAATCTCAAAAGAGACAAGGAACTTCCTTCAGAGCTGACAAAGAAAGCCTTCCTCTACAGCCAATGTCCTGAATTTGGAACTCTAGCCTCCTAAACTGTGAGACAATACACTTCTGTTTGTTAAAGCCACCCACTTGTGCTATTTCTGTTGTAGCAGCACTAGATAACTAAGACAACCAGCTAGAACCAACTCTGGATCTTCATCTGAGTCTTGTGGCTGTAGAGGCAGGGATGCTGGAGATACCTGAGTTGCACCATTGTTCAGCTAGGGAAGTGGGGGGGTCAGATGTATGCTTCCATAGCTTCAAGCAGGATCGTGATTTAAAATACTGAAGAAGACAGGATCAAGGGCATGCCTTAAGGTTTCCATGAAGTATCTCACTCAGAGAAATATTTGGTAACAATTTTTGTTGTAATTTTAAAACCAGATGTGTCACCAGTGAAGTGGGCTTGGTTCCAGCCTTTTATAAAATGGGGCATTGGCAAATACTTGGCTGAAATGCACGTATACCACATCTATACAAAGTGTCACATTGATGGCAACTAATAACAACAACAACACAGAGATGGGCTTAGTCCATAGATCTTTCCTCCTCTCTTGTCTTAGTTATCTAGTGCTGCTGTAACAGAAATACCACAACTGGATGACTTTAACAAAGAGAAATTTATTTTCTCACAGTGTAGTAGGCTAGAAGTCTGAATTCAGGGCTCCAGCTCCAGGAGAAAGCTCTGTCTCTGTTGGCTCTGGAGGAAAGCCCTTGTCATCATTCATTCCCTGGTCTAGGAGCTTCTCAGTGCAGGGACTCCGGGTCCATAAGATGTGTTTCCCTCCTGACTCTTCATTCTTGGTGGTATGAGGTCCCTCTCTTCTCTCCTCACTTCTCTCTTTTATATCTCAAAGAGAATGACTCAAGATACAACCTAATCTTGTAGATTCAGTCCCCCTCATTAACATAACTTTCTCTAATCTTGCCTTACTAACATCATAGAGGTAGGATTTACAACACATAGGAAAATCACATCAGGGGGCAAAATGGTGAATAGTCATGCAATACTGGGAATCATGGCCTAGCCTAGCCAAGTTGACACAGATTTTTGTTGTTGTTAGGTGCCATCGAGTTGGGTTCTGACTCATAGTGACCCTATGTACAACAGAACAATACACTGCCCAGTCCTCTGCCATTCTCACAATTGTTGTTATGCTTGAGCCCATTGTTGCAGCCACTGTGTCAGTCCATCTCATTGAGGGTCTTCCTCTTTTTTGCTGACCCTCTACTTTACTTAGCAAGATGTCCTTCTCCAGGGACTGATCTCTCTTGATAACACGTCCAAAGTATGTGAGATGTAGTCTTGCCATCCTTGCTTCTAAGGAGCATTCTGGTTGTATTTCTTCCAAGCATTTTTGGGGAATGCAATTCAATTCATAACACTTGCTATCTCAGTATCTTGGAAATGTTATCCAGACTCCTGACTTTAAATAACCACAGTTTATATTTCTAGCACAGACTTGTCCCCTGAACTCTATTCTAACTGCAGTGTCAACATTTCATATGGATGGTTAGTAAGCAACTTGATGTTAACATGTGCAAAAGTGCGTTCTTTATGTTTCTACCTGTTATAACTCATCCCTTTTTTGGTCTTCCCCATCCTGGTAAAGGCAATTTCATTGTGCCATTTGCTCAGGGTAAAGACCTTAGAGTCATCCGTGACTCAAATTTTTATCTCACCCTCATATCCAATCCATCAGCAAATCCTATTGGCTCTGCCTTAAGAATATATCCAGAATCTGAACATTTTTCACAACCGCCATGGCTACTATCCCTAGTGCAAGCCACTCTTGCCTGGATTATGTCAATAGATTCCCAAAGGCCTCCTTGTTTCCCCCTTTAATTCCCTTTTAGTATTTTCAACACAACTTTCGAAGTGATCCTGTTAAATTTAGATCAGATTACTCCTCCGCTGAAAATCCTCCAAGAGTAAAAGCTGAAGTCTATGTATTGACCTATAAGGCCCTATCTGAGCAGGCTCCGTTTTATCTCTGTGACTTCATTTCCTAATATTCCCTGCCTTTGCTTGCTTCAGCCATACTTCCCTGCTCCTTTTTGTTTCTAAATACAGGCTGGCCATATTCCTACCCCAGGATTTTGTACGAATTGTTTCATCTGCCTGTAATGCTTTTCCCTCAGGTTTCTGTTTGACTTACTTTCTAAACTCTTTTAGTTCTTTTCTAAAATGTTATCTTCTCCAACTACCCTATTTAAAATTATACCCCTTCCCAAGCTTTCTGGAGCCCTGCTGGCTCAGTGGTTAAGAGCTTGACTGCTAACCAAAAGGTCAGCAGTTCAAATACACCAGCTGCTCCTTGGAAACCCTATGGGACAGTTCTAATCTGTCCTATAGGGCCTCTATGAGTTGGAATCGACTCAACGGCAAAGGGCTTTTTTTTTCTCCTTCCAAGTTTCCTATCCTTCTTCACTGATTACTTTTTTTTCCTTAGAACTTATTATTGCCTATCATGCTATATATTTTACTTATTGTGTGTCTCTCTTATTAGATTTAAGCTCCTTAAAGTTAGGGATTACTGTTTGTTTTATTCATGCTTTCTGCCCAGAACCTGGAACAACCTGACTCGGAGTAAGTTCTTAATAAGTATTTATTAAAGGAGTATTGAATAAATGACCTTATCAGATTAATAAATATGAATGCTTCGGCCCTGGGCTAATGAATTCAATCAGGATAGCTGGTGGTGGAAAATGGCATCTTCGGTTTAAAACAGCTGCCGAGGTGATTCCGGTGCACTGGCAGCTCAGGATCCACTGATCTTAGGTACTTTCTATCCAACAGTATCTATTCATCTGTCTCCGTTATTCTGTGTGCCTACTTCTCACAGACCCTGAGTATAGATATGGCACAGAGTGTCTCCTTTATTATATTAACCATAGTGGGCAGAACCTTCTGATTTAACAAAGGAAGGAAGAATTCTGACCAAAGTAAAGAAAGCAGAAAACTTGCTTTTGTTTTCTGAGAGCAGTTCTTGCCTCGTCAATAAGTTACCAACCTGAAGGCATTTTCAGTCACACTCTGGAATTAGTTCTGTAATTATCTCCACCAATACAATTCTATAATTTCTTGGGGCTATGACTTTTAATAATATTTTTCAGAATACATTTGTTCGTTTGGTCTCTGCGGGAGGCCAAAACATTGATTTATTTGAGCAGGCTTGAACATTCTAATTTGCCCCTTGCTGACAAGCAACTCTGACTAGGTAGGGTTAACATTCCCCTCCTCCCCGCCTACAACCCCCTCCCCCACTGCCCCCAGTCTTTACACCAGGTTTCTCAATCCTGGAGAAATACCCATAATTTCAAGCTAGAGGTACAAAAAGAAGGGATGTTACTTTTACTTCTTCTGGTTAGTTCTGGGGGTATTTTTCTCTGTCTTCTTTCTCCTCAGCCCTAACAAAGTTAGGCACTTGATGGTATAGAACAAATATTTGGCCATAAAGGTTCTTTCCAATGGGCTGGGCCCGCATTTGGCCCCCCACACATGCCTCTTCTTTGAAGTTGAGTTGGGTGTTTCTTGTGAAAAAGCAGCACTGAGAGGATGAAGAGCCCAAGTACTGAATTTCTGTCCTTACCACCTCCCTGAGGCAGTGACGGTTCAGTGATGGAATTCTCACCTTCCAGGCTGGAGACTAGGGCTTGATTCTGGCTAATGTACCTTGGGTGCAGCCACTGCCCACGCACCAGTGGTGAATTGTGCGTTACTATGATGCTGAACAGGTTTTAGTGGAGCTTCCAGACTAAGACAAAGAAGAAAGCCAGCGAACCCATCCGCAATGAATCATGGTGACGGTGCAGGACCGGGTAGCATTTTGTTATGTTGTGCATGGGGTCAACATGAGTTGTGAGCCAACTCTTTGACAGCATCTACACCTCCTCCCTATGTTTGTTTGATGCTTACAAGCAGGAAAAAGGAGATGATGAACTTGCCTTCATTTCTCCCTCTCTAAGAAGACTCTGTGTGGGTATTGGGTCTGAGAGAGGAACTTGCTGTAATCTCAGACCTCCTCATCAGCTACAGAAAAGAGAAAAAAGGAAAAGAAGCTGGACCCGGAAGTAAAGTGCATCCATTGGCACTGCTTCCCAAACCTTTCTTCTTTGGCAATTGTGGGGCCAGTGCTTCATCCACACTCAGAACAAGTTTTTGTTTTGTCAAAGGAATGCCTTTTTATAATTTCATAATTATGTGATGTTAGAAGAGGCTCTGAAGTCCCTTCTCATTTGATTGGGGAGTGGTGACATCATAGCTTCTCCCTTCTCTTCCTTTTCCCATTTCTACCGGCCTCCCCCTACCACCCCACACACCTCCCCAGGATATGGTTTTCTGTTTTCCAGGAATGTGATGATGAGCAGCCAGTCTCAAACTCCAGCCACAGAGATCTTCTGCTTCTTGGGGTAGAAAGGAGAGACCTATTCGCACAAAATAGAATGTTGTGGTATGCAATGCTTCCCATACTGGGGCACTTGCTTATTCCTTCCCAACACAACAACTTTGGGTGTGACAGTGGGGAGTGTGTGTGTATAAGGTGAAAAAGTGTAGAAAATCTTATCTGCCATCTTCTGATTTCCATACTTAGCCCACAGCTTCAGTCCACCCTTCCCGTATATTCTCTTTCCACAGCAGGAACATCTGAGTTATCTCAGCATCTACCTAGGCCCAGAGTCAAGATTACACTACTTTCTGAGGGGTTTATTTCGGCGAATTTTATGGGGGCAAAGATACTGAGATTTTGGCCCTTCTTCTCCCGGCTGCCTTGAATATGGCAACACTTACCTGGTTGACTGGTGCAGATCCCTCCAGTGTCTAAAATATCAGCTGCTCTACTTAACACTTTTTCAGAGGAAGGGAATGGAAGAATATGGACCAGAACTGATTCTCTTGAATATCTGGGAAATTCTAGAAGCCAACCATATTTTCTGGTTACTGTTATATACACAGCAAAGTGAAATTTTTTTTGTTGAAAAAAGTTTTTTTTAACATGATGATGGTGATAATGAATCAATTTGTTAACATGAGGCTTTGAAATTATAGTGCTTTCAATGGAACAGGCTTCTCAGCCTTATCTTGAGCCCCAAACCTGTGCTGTTTTTTTTTCCTTCCCTAGCCCGTCTCTATCTCCAAGTATGATTTTGCTCTTCAGTTCCTCTAAAAGTTAAAAGTTAACCAATGTTTCCCCCAGGACTGTGGAAGACAAGTGATTTCGATCTAAGCCTGTCAGACAGGACAATGCCCCCATCTTGTGATCAGAAACCAGGATGGCTCCAGTCACCCCCTGGGCTGATAGGATAATGACAAGAAAAGATCAACACATTTGAGACGTGACCACCGAAACCACACAGAAGGAGAATGGACATTCCACAAGTTCCTAAAACCCATGTTCCCTTTTCGTTCAAAACCCCAGCTGGCCTTCAGTTCGAGGACACACATTTTAGGAGGAGATTATTCCCCTTTGTCTCCTGTACATTGATACATAATAAAGCTCTTGCTACCCACCTCAACCCTGTCTCAAGAACTGGCTGTTTGTGGCAGACGGCTCTAACTCGTGAAACTGCAGTAACATCAACAGACATCATATGCCTATGTTGTCTCCTCATAAGCACAGATACAGAATTTACTGTATATCTAGTCCAATGACGCTATTACATTTCTATGTAAGTGTACTTCTGATGTCTTCCCTGTCCATCACATACAGTAAATCTCTGTAAAATGAAGGAAGAGAGAGAGTGGGGAGGAGAAACTGGCAAATCAAATAAGAATTCTATGGTGTTATTACATTCTGTTCAATATGACAAAATTTGAATGGCAATATGTGCTGGTTTCTTAATCATAATGCAGCACATTTCCAGACTTTAGCATTGGAAATCTAGGTTGTAGACATCATTTTATAATTTAACAGTGTTTATTTTCATTTCTCTTGGGATAACATCATCAACTAACATAAAAAGGCTTTCACGGTATGCCAATGTTTTTTCTTCTTGGGGAAATATTCAGTCACGGAAATGAAGATAAGCCACCAAAGTTTAACATTTAATAACAATGATAATAATAGCAATAATAATTTTTTGGTTTTGAAGGAACTTTTAAAGTTAATATCTTATTTAATCTTGTAACAACTCTGATGTTAATAGAGTAGGTATTATAACCTTCATTTTACAATAAAATAGCAGCTTATATCAGATTAAATGTATATTGAAGCATTTCCTCAACCTCCCAGAAAAATAGGGATGAATCTCAGGACTTTGGCACTACGCCTTTATGTCCTGTTGCAAAAGTATTATTATTTTATTACAGGGCTATTTAGATCCTGGTGTGGGGTGGCTAGGGAAGTATTTCCCAGAGGAAGGTACCTCACAAACATCAAACTGTTTGAAGAAGGTTTTGTTCCTAGAGTTTGCCAAACCACCAGGAAGTTCTATTTGGACTTTTGTAACCAGAGCGAAAAGTGGCTAGTGTGTCCCCATGTTCGTGTATCCATACACCTTCACAGTTTCAGGCTGGGGTAAAACACAGGGGGATTTAAGAGCTGTGACAGCACTGGGTGCATGAAAATCTGCCAAACCTGTGGATTACAGGCTAGAATTTCTATAATTGGCAGTTTTTCTTTTAATAAACGTTCTAATCATTTGGATTCATGTTACTACTGTTTTGTGCTAGCAAAAGATGCAATGTGGATGAAATTTTTTTCAGACTGTACTAGGAATTTTTACTAGTGGTTTTAACCTTAAAGGTTAATTTTGCTCCTTTCTGTACTTTTTAAAAAAATTTACATGTATTACTTTTTTAAAAAGCTCTGTAGTATTTAAAAATATATCATTATTACTTAAATAAGTTAAAAAATACAATACTCATGAAAAGGAGGGAACCATGAGAACTATAAACTTGTTTTTAGAAGACCCAAGAACATGGTGTGGTGAGGGATCTGTGGGGCAGGGCCGCAGTCTATACCTGCTGGGTCAGACTTGTCCAAGAATTGTTAAAGAGCTGTAGCCAGTACCACTTTCAGGGATCTGATTTTCTGAGTAAATGCAGAAATTGGTAATAAAGTATAAATGAAGAGGTGCTGATGCTGAAAGGGTTGAGGGAAATCACCATTCCATAGTAAAAAGAACATATGTTGCCCAAGCCCAAGCCTGTTGCTGTCGAGTTGATTCCAACTCATAGCGACCCTAAAGGACAGAGTAGAACTGCCCCACAGGGTTTCCAAGGAGCACCTGGTGGATTCAAACTGCAGGCCTTTTGGTTAGCAGCTGTAGCTCTTAACCACTATACCACCAAGGTTTCCAGAACATATTTGAGATACGTTGAGTTAGTTGAGTTAAAATCTCAACTAACAAAAGTACCGTAATAAATTACCCTTTCAATATGATATGATTTTGTTCTCATGAAAACATGCAGCGACTCCTTTTCTTTTCAAACATATGTCTCCATCTTCTTTCAAATGTGTTTACTCTTACTGCTCTAGTTTTCAACAAATATATTGAATTATTTTTCAAATGTACATTATACAATTTTTAATAAGTGGGTACAAGAGCCTCCCCGCTCCTCTTCAGGTCCCCAATTTCCAGGTTGATGCATCTATATGTATGCAGCAGGGGAGGGGTGGGGATCCTGTGTTGTTTTTGAAGTTGATGTGTTAAGAACTGAGGTGCAGAATTCTGGATAGTGGATGCTCCCCTCATTTCTTCACGTATGCAGATCTTTTAGTAAATGGCAAAAGTCATATTTCAAAAAATTCCAAGTCTGTAGTCTTGTTTTTATAATAGTGTGAAGGTTAAGTACCATAACTTCTGGGAGCTGGAGTCTTTAGTCCCCCAAGTTCGATGTAGAGAGTGAGCATCCCGATATGAGAAAATGTGGTTATGCAAAGGTGTGATGTGGGAACAACCTTTGGGCATTTACTGAAGGCCTTACCAAGTGTGTCATGTGCCAACCAAACCAGTTGCCATTGAGTTGACTGACTCATGGTGACCCCATGTGTGTCAGAGTAGAACTGTCCTCCATAGAGTTTTCAATGGGTGATTTTTTGGAGTTAGATTGCCAGACCTATCTTCCAAGGCATGAACCTCCAATCTTTTGGCTAGCAGTCAAATGTGTTAACTGTTGGCACTACCTAGGGACTCTGCAGAAACACTACAAAAACCAAACCAAACCTGTGGCTGTTGGGTCAATTCCAACTCAGAGTAGAACTGTCCCATAGAGTTTCCAAGGCTGTAGTAACCTTTGTGGGATCAGACTGCCATATCATTCTCCCGCAGAGCAGATGTTGGGTTTGAACTGCTGACATTTTGTTTATCAGCCAAGCACTTTACCACTATACCAGCGGGGCTTCTTAGAAACACTACCAAACCAAAACCAAACTCATGGATGTCAAGTTAATTCCAACTCATAGCAACCCAGTAAGAGTTGAATTGCCCCATAGGGTTTCCAAGGCTGTAATCTTTATGGAAGCAGACTGCCACATCTTTCTCCCTTGGAGTGGTTGGTGGGTTTGAACTGCCAACTTTTAGGTTATCAGCCGAGTCCTTAACTACTTTGCCACCAGGGCTCCAGAAACATCACAGGTTAGGGAGCTCGCTCTTTACCAGGCCGTGTGCTAAGTGCTTTACCTGCTTTGTTTCCTTACAAATTATGTGATGGGAAGTTATTCTTATCCTTATTTTACAAATGAGTTAATTGAGGATCCCCCAACCCCAGCCAAAAAAAAAAAAAACTTTTTTAAAGCCACATGATTAGAAAACGGCGAAGCTCTGGAATCTTAAAACACATACAGACAGAAAAGAAAGAAAAAAAACACTTTAATTTTTACCAGAATCATCCATGCTCCTCCCCTTTCTACCTTCCTTCTTTTCCACTGTCATAACTGTTTCTACATCTTTGTTCTTCAGCTGTCAAACCTCCTCTATTTTTTTCTTTCATATTTTCTGATTACCTTTTTGTTGTACATTCTGTAAACTAAAAAATGATATCCAAAAATGTTTCTATTGAGTTATTAACATGTAAAAGCCAAAACCAAACCTGTTGCTGTTGAGTCAATTCCTGCTCATAACATTATAGGACTGAGTAGAACAGTCCCATAGAGTTTCCAAGAAGCACCTTGTGGATTTGAACTGTAACTTTCCAAAATTTTCATCTTTCAGAGGTGCGGCAGGCAGGCTCCAGGGTGATCCCCCCCCATGATCCTACCTCCTCATGTTCACACTCTTATATAATCTCTTCCCACTGAGTATTGGCAGGACATGTGATTTGCTTCTAAAGGATAGGATACGGCAAAGGTGATGGTATGACACTTGTGTTATTACATTCTGTCACGTAAGACTCCATCTTGCTGGCAGTTTTAGACTCTAGATGCTCCCCTTACTGGCTTGATGAGGTAAGCAGCGGTGTTAAGGAAATTCTCTTTGAAAGAACTACAAACAGTATCTAGCAACTGTAAGCAGCCTCTAGGAACTGAGGGCAGCCTCTAGGAGCTGAGGCCCACCTTCATAGCCAACAAGAAGCTCGATCTTCAGTCCTACAACCAAAAGCAAATAAATCCTGTCAACAACCTGAGTGAGCTTGGAAGGGAATTATTTCCCACTTTAGCCTTCATATGGGAAAATGGCCCAGCCAAAACCTTGACTGCAGACTTGTGAGACCCTATGCCGAGGGAAAGGGCACTGTTGAGCTGTGCCCAGACTCCTGACCCAAAGAATCTGTTAGATAATAAGTGGGTGTTGTTTTTAGCTGCTAAATTTGTAGTAATTGGTTATGCAGCATTCAATAACTAATACAAGAGAGTTTTGAACTTTTTTTTCATAGCACCCTGTTCTTGTTTTGTGAATCATTTTCCTTAAGAATACAGTGAAACCTGTGAAAGCTGGAACCTGTGTAAGGTTCTGTAACTGAAATATTTTCCGCTAATGGAGAGTGATAGAAAAATGGTAAGACTTAACCCTATCAAAGGTGGAAAACTTGCGAGACCTGGAAAAACAAGGCAGTCCTGTTGAATTCTGGCTCTCATAGGTTTCACTGTATTTATTTGAATATTCTTAAAAGGTTTTCTTTTGTTTTTTTTTTTTGAATCATCTCTATGCTGTTGGTTCAATGCCTGGTGACTGTTGGTTGTCCAATTGTTTTAAGTCAGAAGGATGGATATATTTGGGTTTTATCTGCTCTTGTTTAAGCTTTTCTATCTCAACATATCTCTTCTAAGTAGGAATTCTGCTTAGAAACCCTGTGTAGAGTGGAGCTGGGGCTGTTGACTAATAGCATGTGTGTTTATGTAAATGTGTGAGAAGCCAGTTGTTAGGGTGCAGGGGTCAGACCAGCAGATCCTGTCTCATCCTCACTGCTGCCTCTACATAATTATGTTGGGGCTACAGCTCTCTCTGGCTGTTTCATCTATCAATAAGCTTTTACCCATATACGGTCCTTCAGAAAAGTGTTAAATTATGTTGTCCATTGTAACGAACCCTCCTATTCTCTTGGCTACATATTTGTACATTTATTTCAGTGGAGGTCTCAGGAGTCCACCAACTTAAACTAAGAGCCAAGCTCTTTGTTTAAGAACACTGTGCTGTGTTGCTGGGCTATTTTAAGGCCTAGCCCTCCTTAGAAGTGCCAGAACTTTTAGGAGAGTAGGGCTATAAAACAGAGAAAAACAGCAAAAACTTCACAAGCATCAAGAAAGGTATGGAATTTTTTTTTGTGTGTGTGTGACAGTGAACACACAAGGCTGAGCTACTTTGTTACTTCAAACTCGGGACAGCAAACACGGAAGAAGGAAATGACCAGAGCAAACAGTGTACAAGAGAGAGGCATCTCAAGTGGGACCCTTTGTCTTCCCTGGGAGACAAAGAGGGCAGCAGCGCAGGCACCAGTGACTCAAGGTTCTCTGGGTATAGGTTGGTACGGTGGTTCACTTTATGTATCAACTTGCCTAGGCTATGGTGCTCGGTTGTTTGGTCAAACATTAGTCTAGATTTTGCCATGAAAATATTTATATGTGATTAACATTTAAATCAGTTGGTCTTAAGTAAAGCAGATTACCCTTCATACCCTTTATAACGTGGGTAGTCTCATCCAAGCAATTGAAGTCCTTAAGAGCAAAAATGGAGGTTTCGAGAGGGAGGATTCTGCCTGGAGACTGACTATAAATAGACATCCTGCCAGAATGCCTACGCACTGCCTGGTTTACTAAGGTCAGACACAAGGCTAATTGAATTTTCAGGCTGTTACCTGACCTACGGATATTGGATTTGCCAGTCCCCACAATTGCGTGAGCCAATTCCTCAAAATAAATCTATCTCCGTGTCTATCTCTGTCTCTAGCTGCAAAACCCAGTTATCGAGTTGATTCCAATTCATAACAACCATATAGGACAGAGTGGAACTGCCCCAAAGGATTTCCAAGGAGTGGCTGGTGGATTTGAGCTGCTGACCTTTTTGATTAGCAGCCGTAGCACTTAACCACTGCACCACCAGGGCTCGTATCTTATCTACAGATAAATAAATTATATATATATGTATATACAAAAAAAAAATTTTTTTTTTATACATATGTGCACACACACACACACACACATGTTTACACACACATATATATCTGGTTCTGTTTCTCTGGAGAACCCTAAGACAGTCAGAGAACTGGGAGCCAGGAGCCAGCAGCTGGGAAAAGCAGCAGGTGCAGGACACACTAGGTATTTTCTCTGTGCTAGAAGAAGGGATTTGGAGGTGCTACATTCTGGGGAACCAGCTGGTGAGGCCAAGTCACAAATTGCTGTCCTCTTGTTTCTAAGTGTGACCCTGCTGTGGCTCTTGGCTTGTGGCTTGGGAAACACCTGTTGCACAGTTATTTGGACCCATGAACTTCTTCAGGCTACTGCAAGCTTAGGGACTAGATAGTTGTTATCCATTAAAAATAACTTATCTAGGCCAATGGAAGACTCCTTTAGCTGGCATCTTTTAGCAAAACTCACTCCCCTTCACAAAAGATTCTACCATTGAGGTAGAGATTCCAAGTGGTGCACCAAATATGAAATAATGTCTTTAAAGCAATCATAAAAATTAAAGAAAACACATTAAGGCAATAAAATGCTTTGATTATACAAACATGTGTTTGTTTTTTTTTTTTTACTTGTCTCCTGGCAACGCTCTTACTTTTCCATTTCAAGCTCAGTGTTATCTGTTTTCTCCCTGATATTGATGCAATAATTCACTACAAAAATTATCTTTAATTTTATCGTGATTGGGTATTTCTAGTATCTCAGTGTGCTAGATACTAGCTTAGGTGGTAGGGTTTCAGTCTTTGCCACTTAAAATCACAATATAATTTTGGATTAAATCTGTAGAAAGAAATGAAAAGGGACTATCTAAATTCTTTTTAAATTGGATTTTTGTTGTAAATATCTCTTGAAGTATGTGTTCTAGAATTTTCAAATATGTTTATTCTACAGAGTTTTTTTTAAATATAAAGGCATTTGGAGAATTTTATCTTCACAAATATCTGTTTTTACTTCTGTGTTTATAACTCATCTGACTACTAAAAAGCAGAATATACAATTTCCTATTTTGGGATGCATTTCTGAACTCTCAATGATATTGTCAGTTCTTTGAAGAAAGGGACTGTACCATATTGAGTTTTCAGCTCAATAGCAAATGTTTCTGAAGGATCTATTATGGTGGCACGATGGTTAAGAGTCTCGGCTGCTAACCAAAAGGTTGGCAGTTCGAATCCACCAGCTGCTCCTTGAAAACCCTATGGGGCAGTTCTACTCTGTCTTAACAGGGTTGCCATGAGTCAGAATCGACTTGAAGGCCAAGGGTTTTTTTTTTTTTCTTAAAGATATATATTAGATTCTCTGCTCGGTACTTACCATACAAGGACACATCAATTATCATACTTAAAAATGAAAACAAAAAAACCAAACCCACTTTGTTGATTCCAACTTTCAACTCATAATGACCCTATAGGACAGAGTAGAACTGCCCCGTAGCGTTTCCAAGGCTGTAAATCTTTATGGAAGCAGACTGCCACGTCCTTCTCCCACCAGCAGCTGGGGGGTTCCAATGCCAACCTTTCTTTTAGTTGCCCAGGGCTTTACCTACTGTGCCTATCAGGAATTCACACCTCAAGTAGGAGGATAAACACAGCGAAATATAATTTAAATATAACATAGGTCCTAAAATAGGCCTACGGGACAGTATTTCTGAAATCTTTTGGTCTCAGGACCCCTTTACACTCTTAAAACTTACTCAGGACTCCTCGGAGCTTTTGTTTATATATGAGTTATACCTATCAATATTTAGAGCATTAGAAATGAAAACAAAGAAATTGAAAAATATTTATTGATTCATTAATTAAAAAAAATAAACCAACTATATGTTACAATCCCCCACGTGTCTGTCAGTTTGTCATACAGTGGGGGCTTGTGTGTTGCTGTGGTGCTGGAAGCTATGCCACCAGTATTCAAAAAAGACGCATTGCATTGGATAAACCTGCTGCAAAGGACCTCTTTAAAGTGTTGAAGAGCAAGGATGTCACCTTGAAGACTAAGGTGCGCCTGACCCAAGCCATGGTATTTTCAATTGCATCATATGCATGTGAAAGATGGACAATGAATAAGGAAGACCGAAGAAGAGTTGACGCCTTTGAATTGTGGTGTTGGCCAAGAATATTGAATATACCACGGACTGCCAAAAGAACGAACAAATCTGTCACGGAAGAAGTACAACCAGAATGCTCCTTAGAAGCAAGGATGGCAAGACTGCGTCTTACATACTTTGGACATGTTGTCAGAAGGGATTAGTCCCTGGAGAAGGACGTCATGCTTGGCAGAGTATAGGGTCAGCGGAAAAGGAGGAAGCCCCTCAACGAGGTGGGTTGACACAGTGGCTGCAAAGATGAGCTCAAGCAAAGCAACGATTGTAAGGATGGCTCAGGACCCGGCAGTGTTTCATTCTGTTGTGCATAGGGTTGCTATAAGTCAGAACTGACTCGATGGCACTTAACAACAACGACAACAACTATATGTTAACATAAAAAATGAATTTTATGGAAAAGAACTGCATTTTCCAAAACAAATTTAGTGGTAAGAGTGGCATTATTTTATATTTTTTGGAAATCTCTTTAATGTTTGGGTTAATAGAAGACAGCTATATTGCCACATCTGTCTGCGTAAAATCTGTAGCAATAAGTCATTTTATTTGAAGTATATGAAGAAAATCTGGTATCCTGCAGATAAGAGGTTGGAAAAGGAGTATTTTAATAGCCTTTTTTGATAATTGTGGATATTCTTCCGTAGTAGAATAATACATCAAACTTAGACAAGTAGTAGTTTCTTAAAGGTTAATTACAATGTATAATCTGAAATTGTGTCAGTGAAGTTTTTGTATGGTTTTACATTGAACTTCTTGGTCTATTTCGCATTTTGAACGAATCTTTTTCTCATATAATGATTCTGTGACAAAGTGGGTTGGTCATTTGACAAGTACTCTTTCACTGAGTTCTGTAGAGCTTTTCAATTTTGACCCATTTTATTATACAATATTAAAACATCACATTCATTAATATTATCAATGATTTCATTAGAAATGCCTTCGAAGATTAAGAAGGTGTCAAATTCGTAAGCAGAGTCATGTTTTTCAAAATTTTAATTTTCACTTGAAAGATCAAATTTTATCATTGCTGACAAATACTTCAGCTGTTTACTTGAAGTGTTGGGCTTCCTTTGTTTATTTTTGAGAACATGTCTGCGAAATATCCAAGTTTGAATAACCATAGTATGCCTGTCAGTTCTTTCAAGTGAAAGTGGTGTTCCATGAAAAAAGAAGCTGGTTCAGCTTGCAATTCACACATCACACAAATACTTAGTTTAAAGACAACTGTCAAACTTCAGTATGCAACAAGAATGCATTGTGTGTACATCTCATTTTGTCACTCAGAATACTAAAACATAAGTACTTGAGGGTCCATATTTAATAAAATTAATATTTTTTATTGTGTATGGGGGTTGGTGAATAATACAGTGACTATTAACAAATTTTGATATCACTGCCTTAATTCATGCTGGACTCCAGCAGTCTTACCCAGCATTGATTTTACATCATCAGTGCAAATGCCAACACAGTGAAAGAGGCAGATAATGTTTTAGCCTTAGCATGAAAATAATTTTGACCTCATGGACTGTAAAATGATGGTGGGCACCGTGAGAACCACTGCTCTAGGAACAAAGGGGAGACACTTAGTCTGGCCTGGTCGTGGAAGGGTAGGGGACTGGCTTGTGGAGGAGATGACTCCCAGCAGAATCTCAGAAGACAAGAAGGTGTTCTTCAGTGAAAGAAGATAGGGGACGGTGTGCAGAAAGCGTATTAGTTTTAGATCACTGAGTGACAAAACTGCCACAAACTCAACGGCTTAAAACAACACCCATTTATTACCTCACAGTTGTGTAGGTCAGTGATCTGGACATAATTGGATTCTCTGCTCAAGGCCTCACAAGGCTGAAATCAAGGTGTCGGCTAGGCTGTGTTCTCATCTGAGGCTTGGTGTACTCTTCCAAAGTCACGTGGTTGTTGGTAGATTTCAGTACCTTGTGGTTGCAGGTCCCCATTTTCTTGTTGACTGCCAGCCAGGGGATGTTCCCAGCTCCTAAATGCTGCCTGCTGTTTCCTACTGTGTGGCCCTCTCCAGAACATGGTGGTTTGCTTCTTCAAAACAAACAGGTGACTCTTTCTCACTTCCTATCTCCCCCTTCAGAAAGGGTCCAATCCCTTTTAAGGGTTCCCCTAATTAGGTCAGCCCTACAAAGATAAAGTCCCTTTTGATTAACTCAATTTATTTGGGACCATTCCACATAATGAAGCAGAATCATGGGAGTTAAATCCATTACGTTCATATTCTTATCATCATATCCACTCCCTCCCACATATAGGGGAAGAGGAGTTTACAGGGTCTATGCACCAAGGGGGCAGGAACCTTGGAGGACCATCTCAGAATCTGTCTACCACAGAAGGATACAAGGGCTCTTCAGGCAGAGATATAAAAATAGTAGAACATTAAAGCCTTGTTGAGAGCAGTTTCTGTAGGAGCTAAGGGTGAAACAGGAAGGAAATGGATCAGAGAGAGAAGAGGAAAATGACTCACTTCAAAATCGTCCTGATGACTGGCCTTGGGCTGCTCCCCAGACTGCCCTCCTTAAATCCCCCACTTTCCCATCAGTGCAGCTTTATGACCTCATAAGGATTGCTCTGAAGGAGAGATGAACTATCTTTCAAATCTCATGGAGAAACTTTCTGGACCAATTTCAAAAGAAAGTCTCAGCTGTCACAGTTTACCTAATTTGGAAAAGAGAAAGGTCTTCCTGACCTCAGGCAACAAACTGAGACTCAACACAAAATCAATCCACTGAAGGGTTTCTTTTAAACTTACTAACTCAGACGCTAGGTGTCTGCCTGGAGACTTGTAATTATCTGTGCCTGCCTACTCACCAGCCTCGCCATCTCCAGTTGATCTTCCCACGCAGTCACCAAAAGCATCCTCATCAGGAATGTGCTTTTAATTAAGTGACTCATCTTATCAGAGGCCTGGGATGGCTCTCAAAAGCTTTTCAGATAAAACTAGAATTTCTGATCATGTATTTTTATACCTATGACCAGAAAAAAAAAAAAAAAAAACGACCAGAGGTGCCCTTTATTATTGGCCCATCTTGCTAATTTTTCAGGCACTGTTTTATTGATCACCAAACACCAAGTGGGACTGTTGTGTCTTAGCAGCAGTCTGCCTCCCTTAGAGAGAAGCAAGTGAAAGAGGGAGACGTGTCAAGCCCAGCTCTCCTCAGGGGCACCTCACCAGTTGGTACCTTTGAACCAGATGGAAATTAAAGAAGTTATCTCATCTTTTGTGTGAAATCATAGCCCTCTTCTCTTCAAAATAATTTCAATGTCTTTTTTCAGATGATTTTTCTGGAATGGCTCAACTTTTGTAGACAATAGAAAGGAATGTACAGAACAAGCAAGAAAGGACTGACAGCTGACTTAATAAAAAACAAAACAGGCAGTAAAAATCCTTTTTTAGAAAGTCCTCTGATCTTTGATTATAAATAAAAGTAGATTCACATCCAAATATTCCTCATTTTTTTTTCTTTTTTTATTGTACTTTAGATGAAGGTTTACAGAGCAAAGTACTTTCTTTTTAAACAGTACACACATTGTTCTATGACATTGGTTAACAACCCCATGACATGTCAACACTCTCCCTTCTTGACCCTGGGTTCCCTATTACCAGCTTTTCTGTCCCCTCCTGCCTTCTAGTCCCTGCCCCAGGGCTGGTGGGCCCCTTTAGTCTTGGTTTTTTCCCATGGGTTTGTTCAATCTTTGGCTGAAAGGTGAACCTCAGGAGTGACCTCAATACTGAGCTGAAAGGGTATCCAGGGGTGTTCCTCCTTGCTTTTAAGTTGAATTATTTTCTTTCCAGCTCCTAAATACCTTCCTTTCAGCATGTATTAATGGTGGAAAGTCATGTAAAGAAATGCCACAATTTATTGTGATGCCAAGGAATGAGTGGTCATTTCTGCTTCACTAGTATTGTGGTCAGAAGATTCTCCATAGAGGATTCAGCTTTTCAGCTAGGTCTAGAAGGATGAATATTTTTCAGGTGAACTGGTCAGAAGGGTTTTCCAGGAAAAGGAATAGTATGAGTAGAACATAGAACTTTGAAACAGTGGCAGGTAGTAACCTATACGACTTTAAACTGGTTGGATCCAGTTAAGTTATACAGTGAAGATCAAAGACTACAGCCTTCAGTGTGGATTACACCTCAACATAAAGAAAAAAATTCTCACAACTGGACCAATAAGCAATATCATGAGAAACGGAGAAAAGATTGAAGTTGTCAAAGGTTTCATTTTGCTTGGATCCACAATCAATACCCATGGAAGCAGCAGTCAAGAAATCAAAAGATGCATTGCACTGGGCAAATCTGCCTCAGAAGACCTCTTTAAAATGTCAAAAACAAAGGCGTCACTTTGAGGACTAAGGTGTACCTGACCCAAGGCTGGTGTTTTCAATCACTTTATATGCATATGAGAGCTAGACAATGCATAAGGAAGACTGAATAAGAATCCATGCCTTTGAATTACAGTGTTGGCAAAAAATATTGAATATATCATGGACTGCCAGAAAAACAAATAAATCTGTCTTGGACGAAGCACAGCCAGAATACTCCTTAGAAGCAAGGATTATGAGACTTCGTCTCACAAACATTGGACATGTTATCAGGAGGGACCAGCATGCTTGGTAAAGTAGAGGGTCAGTAAAAAAGAGGAAGACCCTCAACAAGATGGATTGTCACAGTGACTGTGACAGTGGACTCAAACATAGCCAACAATTGTAAGGGTGGTGCAGGATGGGGTAGTGTTTCCTTCTCTTGTTTATAGGGTCCCTATGAGTTGGAACTAACTTGATGGCACCAAACAATAACAGCAGTTAGGTAGATAGTCATTTTCGCATCACTACATTTCAGACAGAATTTAAGGTCATTTATAAACTACCAGCACTGCAATCAGATAAACCAAAATGAAAAAATAAGTGGATGAGAAAATCAGGAGAGAGGGAAATTCAGGGTAGGAAAAATTGGATGAAGCCATTACTGAATTTAGTATACAAAACACATGCTGCACAGTTCCCATGTGCCAGAGGAAGGCCATAAATTTGGATCGAAGCCTTTTGGCTGCCAACCCAGTTCTAGAGAGACGCAATCAGTTACAATATTCACTGTCCAAAGAATCAAACAAGCCAGCTGTTCAGGAAAAGCACAATTGTTCCTGGTGCTGAGAATAAAGAGGAATTTCCCCCAATGGTCTGCATAAGATGACACTCAGTAGTTCTGTGAATGATGCCCTCAACAGCATCGTTATAGCTTTTCTTCTCTCTCTTGCTCTTTTTTTTTTTTTTTATGTGAAGGTAGGGATTGAGTTACATGTGCTTTAAATTTTTTCCAGTCTAAAATAATTGTAGTAATATTCTATGGTGTGTGTTTGGTTACCTATTTGTCTGGGTGCTAGTTGATTTTATAATCCTTTCCTTGGACTGTAGTTATTGTTAGTTGCCATTGAGTGACCTTACATGTAACAGGTTGAAACAGAGCCTGATCCTGCACCACCCTCTCAATTGTTGGTTTGTCTGAGCCCATTGTTGAGCTACTGTGTCAATCCATCTCATGGAAGGTTGCCCTCTTTTCTGTTGGCCCTCTGTTTTACAATGGGTTCTTAACTTATGTTTATAATGATGTCATCAACTCATTTATCAGGTGTTTTATAACCATTTTCCTGATTTCCTCCATTAGATAACAAAACCCTTGCAATGGAGGCAGGGGAGTCAGAAGAGGCATATTGTTCTGAAGCTCAGCCTGTAGTGGGTCTCCAACAGGTAGAGCTAATTGACTGCTTTTGGGTGATATTATTTGGTTTTTATTTATTTGTTTTCTTCTTTTAACAAAGTTGTTTCTAATTCGTTAACCTTTCCTGATCTTATTGTCCCTAGAAATACTGTCTAGTACATTAATTCTTTGACTAAAAACTTTTATAACTTTTATTTTAATATCTTCCAAGTTCATACATTTAAGAGATATCTAAAAATAAAATTAAGAAATATTCCAGATTCCTGAAAAGATAGCAATAACCTTGGTCATTTTCAAAGGTTTAAACTTTAAGATAAAAGAACCTATCCTACAGTTAAATGCTTTAACTGTAAGATAAAAGAACCTATTAATTTCAGTTTTTAAAATTAATTCTGCAACTTTAATAGCCCATAGTAGATTTTATTGTAATTTCTTTCCACCTGCACGAATCTATCATATATTTATAAGTCTAGGATGCCTTTTCTTATGAATCTTCTATACCAACCTAAGTAATGTTTCTATCTAAATATATCAACTCCAAGTTAATCCATATGCAAGGCTATTCATGAGAGAGCCAAATAGAGTACTTTACATATGCAATGCATCAAAACAAAATAAAGCAATAGGAAGCTCTGTCATAAGGTTTCACTGGATAACTGCTCTGAGCTATACTCTCAGCTGTACAAAGGGCTGAAGAGTGGGCTATTTAT
Organism: Elephas maximus indicus; assembly: GCF_024166365.1. Classification (NCBI taxonomy): domain Eukaryota; kingdom Metazoa; phylum Chordata; class Mammalia; order Proboscidea; family Elephantidae; genus Elephas; species Elephas maximus. Next base: position 199,351,441 of record NC_064819.1, on the reverse strand, counting down.
AAAATGTTTGCAAAATGATACACAACAAACCTCTTTCTCTATGGGAGTTCAGTTGAGGGGAAATGCTTCTCTCTGCCATGACCTCAGTATTCCACTGAAAGATCTTTCAAAAGAAATAGGTATATAATTCTTAATTTAAGACCTATTCCAACCTACTTGATGACTTTTATGAGTTTAATTGTATTCCCCCACCTCCACGAAAGATATGTTGAAGTCTTAACTCTCAGTACATGTGAATGTGACCTTGTTTGGAAATAGGGTCTTTGAAGATGTTATCAGTTAATACAGGGCCATACTGGAGTAGGGTAGGCCCTAATCCAATGAGACTGATGTCCTTATAAAAGAGAAGAGACACAGAGACACAAAGAGGGAAGATAGCCCTGTGACAGTGGAGGCAGAGTTGGAGTTATACTGCAGCTGCAAACCATGGAACACCTGAGTCTACCCGACAGTGGGAGAGAGAAAATTGTTTTCTGTGGAACCTTTGGAGAGAGTACGGCCCTACCAACACATTGATTTCAGACTCCTAGCCTCCACAGTGGAACCCTGGTGGCACAGTGGTTAAAAGACACTCGTCTGCTAACCAAAATGTCTGCAGTTCGAATCCATCAGCTGCTCCTTGGAAACCCTATGGGGCTGTTCTTGACTTGACGGTAACAGATTTAAGCCTCCAGAATGGTGAAACAGTAAACTCCCGTTCAAATACTCTTCTAAAAATAAACAACCAAAAAAAAAAAAAAGATGAAAGTTATTACTGATGTAATATAAAAAATAATCAAGAAGCATGTGGGTGGAGGCCAGAAAAGTTCTCATGTTATGGCTGACTCTGAGCTTCAGGATATGGCAGAGATGATTAGATGCTGGGGGTGAGGGTAGGGGGTGAGAGGGAATAATATACACAATAACATTCAAACGAAACGGATTTTTATTTATGAATTTATCATGGAAATCGTCTCTTCTCAGTAAAGAAGTCAGTTTCAGAGATACAAACTAGACACTATCTCGCCTTTAAATGATGGTGGAGGTGGTGGAGCAAGGATAGGTATCAGAATCAGGTCAGTTTGTTCTCTCCCCTTCTCTGCTTGCAAAATATCTCAGTGAGGGAGTGGTTTGTCCAGTTTTAAAAGGGTTCTCAGATGATTCCTGAGTATGTTCTGGGCTATCTGTCCTCTCCATCCCACATCCATGCCAACCCCCGGGGAGGGGAAGAGCACTTTTCTGTCGGATGATGTCAACTTTATCCTGCAATTCTCCTGGAGAAATGGTGCTCCTCTTCTTTTCCTAAACATGGACAGGATAACATTTAGAAAATTACTAAAGTGCTTCCGTGTCTTCTTTCTATGGCAGAGGGAGAGGAAAGTGAGTGGGATTCAAATTTAAAAAGAATATAAAGAAGAAAAATGGAATAACATTCAGGTTCTTAGGATTTTGTAGCAAGGCAATAGGCTTGAGAGACAGGTATTTTTGAGACAGAAGGGACATTCATATTCTTTTAGGTTCCAATTTAGTCCATCAATAGTCAAGCCTGGGGACCTGGGCTCACAATGTTTCCTCTCTCTCCCCCAACCCCAACTTTCTGAGGGAGAAGACAGGGACAGGGAGACTGAGAAGTGAAACATTTTCATCCAAGACAGACTAAAAACAACAAAAATGGACTGTTTAAACCACTGTCTTTCAATTTAGTCAGTGATTCCACAGTAAGAAATGTATTTTGCACTGCAACCAGCACACATACACACACACACCTGAAATAGGTTTTATCAAATAATGCTGACCATGACAATGTGTACCCAAAAGGTCTGCAGTTTGGATCCACCAGCCACTCCTTGGAAACCCTATGCAGCAGTTTTACTTTGTCCCATGGGGTTGTTACAAGTCAGAATCAAAGTCAGAATCAACTCGATGGCAATGAGGTTGTTTTTTTGTTTTTTAATGACAATATACAGCGCACTCTGATATTTTCTATTTTATTCTCTTTATTTTTGTTTGTTTTTACAGTGATGGTGAAAACTCACTAAATTGAGGGTCATGACTAATGGATCAAGTTCAACTAATACTGATTTAAATTTTTGCTTGCCCTAAGCTATTATTCAGATTTGAATTTCAGCTATTTTTATTCCCAGCTAAACATCATGTGGGAGCTTAGAGGGAAAACTCAAATAAATATAGGAGAAAAAAAGAACAAGAAAATCTGTCTTCACCATAGCCAAGTTGTAGTGTGAGTGAAATTTTATGACCCATCACTCAATAATTCTCTTTTTGATAATTCATTCTTTCTGTCCTTTTCCTTTAATTAATTCATTCATCATAGAGTATATTGAGCTACTCTTATATACCGGGTGCTATTCTGGGCGTTGAGGATACAGTGGTGAATAAGATAGATAAGAAATGACTCTCATAGAGATTATAATCTGTTAAATGAATATTTACATCAACCCACAAAGGCTATAGTAGGAAAAAAAAAAAAAACTTCTAGTAGGCATCATTCATTTTTCAAACACATTTATACAAGATCATGATTTTAACTATTTCTTCAGAATTTCAAATGAAACAGTATGGTGTAAAGAAAAGCACTTAACCGGAATCAGAAGGCATTATCAGTCTGGCCAATGAATTCTTTCTGGGGAGAGACATGAGGGACCTAAAGTTCACTGAGTACAATCATATGTGTTATCTCATAAGTCTATGAAACAAACATTATTTTTCATCTTTCCTAAACTGAAGAACCCCCGCTTGTCTGTCAGTTTGAAGAAATTGAAATTTTTTACCAGTTTCTGCAGTCTATAATTGATCTAACATGCAATCAGGGTGCACTGATAATTACTGGTGATTGGAATGCGAAAGCTGGAAACAAAGAAGAAGGATCGGTAGTTGGAAAATATGGCCTTGGTGACAGAAAAAAATGCCAGAGATCGCATGATAGAAATCTGCAAGGCCAACAACTACTTCATCACCAATACCTTTTTTCACCAACATAAATAGCAACTATACACATGGACCTCACCGGATGGAATACACAGGAATCATATCAACTACTACTGTGGAAAGAGACAATGGAAAAGCTCAATATCATCAGTCAGAACAAAGCTAGGGGCCAACTGTGGAACAGACCATCAACTGCTCATATGCAAGTTCAAGGTGAACCTGAAGAAAATCAGGACAAGTCACCAGAGCCAAAGTACAACCTTGAGAATAAACCAAAAAAAAAAAAAAAAACCAAACCCATTGCCGTCTAGTCGATTACGACTCACAGCAACCCTATAGGACAGGGTAGGACTGCCCCATAGAGTTTCCAAGGAGCGCCTGATGGATTAGAACTGCTGACCCTTTGGTTCGCAGCTGTAGCACTTAACCACTACACCACCAGGTTTTCCACCTTGAGAATATCCCACCTGAATTTACAGACCATCTCAAGAATAGATTTGACATGTTAAACACTAATGACCGAAGACCAGACAAGTTGTGGAATAACATCAAGGACATCATCCATGAAGAAAGAAAGAGGTCACTGAAAAGACAGGAAAGAAAGAAAAGACCAAAATGGATGTCAGAAGAGACTCTGAAACTTGCTCTCGAACGTCAAGCACCTAAAGCAAAAAGAAGAAAAGATGAAGTAGAGAACTGAACAGTAGATTTCAAAGGGCAGCTAAAGAAGACAAAGTATCGTAATGACATGTGCAAAGAGCTGGAAGAATATCCTCAGCATTTCTCAAGATGAAAGAATTGAAGAAAAAATTCAAGCCTTGAGTTGTGATAGTGAAGTATTCTACGGGGAAAATATTAAACTACACGGAAGCATCAAAAGAAAATGGAAGGAGTGCACAGAGCCATTATACCAAAAAGAATTGGTTGGTGTTCAACCATTTCAAGAGGTAGCGTATGATCAGGAACTAAGGGTAATGAAGGAAAAAGTCCAAGCTGCACTGAAGGTGAAAAACAAGGCTCTGGGAATTGAGGGAATATCAATTGAGATGTTTCAACAAACAGACGCAGTGCTGAAAGTGCTCACTCCTTTATGCCAAGAACTTTGGAAGACAGCTACCTGGCCAATCGATTAGAAGAAATCCATATTTATGCCTATTCCCAAGAAAGGTGATCCAACCAAATGCAGGAATTATTGAGCAATATCATGAATATCACATGCAAGCAAAATTTTGCTGAAGATCATTCAAAAATGGCTGCAGCAGTATGTTGACAGGGAACTGCCAGAAATTCAGGCAGGATTCAGGAGAGGACGTGGAACCAGTGATCTCATTGCTGATAATGTCAGATGGATCCTTGCTGAAAGCAGAGAATACCAGAAGGATGTTTACGTGTGTTTTATTGACTATGCAAATACATTCAACTATGTGGATCATAACAAATTATGGATAACATTGAGAAGAATGAGAATTCCAGAACACTTAACTGTGTTCATGAAGAACCTGTATATAGATAAAAAGGCAGTTATTCAGACAGAACAAGGGGATGCTGCATGGTTTTAAGTCAGGATAGGTGTGCATCAGGGTTGTATCCTTTTACCATACCTATTCAATATGTATGCTGAGCAAATAATCCAATAAGCTGTACTATATGAAGAAAAAGGAAGCATCAGGGTCAGAGGAAGACTCATTAACAACCTGCAATATGCAGATGACACAACCTTCCTTGCTGAAAGCGAAGAGGACTTGAGGCACTTACTAATGAAGATCAAAGACCACAGCCTTCAGTATGGATTACGCCTCAACATAAAGAAAACAAAAATCCTCACAACTGGACCCATAAGCCACATCATGATAAATGAAGAAGAGATTGAAGCTGTCAAGGATTTCATTTTACTTGGATCCACAATCAACACCCACGGAACAATAGTCAAGAAATCAAAAGACATCGCATTGGGCAAATCTACCACAAAAAACCTCTTTAAAGTGTTGAAAAACAAAGATGTCACCTTGAAGACTAAGGTGCGCCTAACCCAAGCCATGGTATTTTTAATCATCTCATATGCATATGAAAGCTGGACAATGAAGAAGGAAGATTGAAGAGGAATTGATGCTTTTAAATTGTGGTGATGGTGAAGAATATTGAATACACCATGGACTGGCAAAAGAACAAACAAATCTGCCTTAGAAGTACAACCAGAATGCTCCTTAGAAGCAAGGATGGTGAGACTTCGTCTTACATACTTAGGACATATTGTCAGGAGGGATCAGTCCCTGGAGAAGGACATCATGCTTGGTAAAGTACAGTGTCAGCGGAAAAGAGGAAGACCTTCAGTAAGGTGGATTTACACAGTGGCTTCAACAATAGGCTCAAGTGTAACAACGATTGTGAGCATGATACAGGAACAGGCAGTGTCTCATTCTGTGGTACATAGGGTCTCTATGAGTCAGAACCAACTCGACGGCACCTAACAACAACAACAAACTAAGGAAGGGACCTGGTGGCACAGTGATTAAGCATTTGGCTGCTAACTAAAACGTCGGCAGTTTGAATCCACTAGTTTAGGGAGGTCCCATAACTTGCTAAGGCCACATAGCTGGGAAATGGCAGAGTGAAGATTTGAACCCAATGCTGTATTTCCAGTGCTCATCATCAATGCCCTTTACACTGTCATACTGTAAGGAGGATTGGACAATTGCAGAGGCTGGTGATACACAAAGTACTTAAAACTCAGTATGGGGTCCTAACTATCTTTATATATGCATCTATCTAATTGCCTTAGTTATCTAACACTGTTTTAACAGAAATACCACAAGTGGATGGCTTTAACAAAGAGAAATTTATTCTCTCACAGTTTTAAAAAAAAAAAAAATTATTTATTTATTTATTTATTTATATCAGGAGGCTAGAAATCCAAATTCAAGGTGTCAGCTCCAGGGGAAGGTTTTCTCTCTCTGTTGGCTCTGGGGAAAGGTCCTTGTCATCAATCTTCCCTGGTCGAGAAGCTTCTCAGTGCAGGGACCCTGAGTCCAAAGGACGCACTATTTTCCTGGTTCTTGTTTCTTGGTGGTATGAGGTCCTCATGTCTCTGTGCTCACTTCTCTCTTTTATATCTCAACAGAGATTGACTTAAAACAATCTAATCTTGTGAGAGGAAACCCTGGTGGGGTAGTGGTTAAGTGCTACACCTGCTAACCAAAGGGTTGGCAGTTCAAATCCACCAGGCGCTCCTTGGAAACTCTATGGGGCAGTTCTACTCTGTCCTATAGGGTCGCTATGAGTTGGAATTGACTCGACGGCACTGGGTGGGTTTTAATCTTGTAGAATGAGCCTCATCAACATAACTGCCACTAATTCCATCTCATTAACATCATAGAGATAGGATTTACAACACACAGAAAAACCACATCAGATGACAAAATGGTGGACAATCACATAATAGTGGGAATCATAGCCTAGCCAAGTTGACAGATATTTTTGGTGGACACAATTTAATCCATGACACTAATCTACCTAATCTGTCTGTCTATCTATCATCTATCTACACATAAGGCTACACAAACAAATATTTATGTATTTTTCTATTGATCTATCTATCTGGGTTGCTAAGTAATATTATTTGTAGTTCAGGTTATTCATCAAAACCTTGTTATAATTACTAAATTATTTGTTGATTTTTAGGCATTATGGGTGTCGTATTTTGTTGAACATGTCTATCACTAGATAAATGGTACCTTTATCTGAAGCATGATCTGCCATCAACTCTTTGTAAAAGTTTATCATAAGATGACTTGTGGTCTTATCATCGACCACACTATGCACAATGTTAAATCTTCTCTCAGCTTCTGTTGAACTAACACCAATTCATTGAAAAAAAAAAAAATTGTAGCCTTTATAACACTGTCTGAGGGCTTTATATACTCTGAACCTGTTCTGGCAACTAAGAAATATTTTAAAGGGATGCTATATTTAGAATTCAATAATTTGAAAGAATTTGAAGATTTTTTAAATCTTTTTTGCTTTTGTTATAAAAGAAAATTCCATGTAATTTACTGTCTACAATCTAGTGGTTTTACTCTTGGGATTGATTTTTTATTTTAAATGTTTTATTATATTTCATTTTTAAAATAGAATCTTCTAATTTTCCTTAATGGGTTCTTTAATTTAGCTAATATACATGTTATATATACAAATTTGGAAACCCGGGTGGCATAGTGGTTAAGTGCTACAGCTGCTAACCAAAGGGTCAGCAGTTTGAATCCACCAGTTGCTCCTTGGAAACTCTATGGGGCAGTTCTACTCTGTCCTATAGGGTCGCTATGAGTTGGAATCGACTCCAAGGCACTGGTTTTTTTTTTTTAATATAAAGTCAGGAAAGGTGTGCATCAGGGTTGTATCCTTTCACCATAATTATTCAGTCTGTATACTCAGCAAATAATCCAAGAAGCTGGACTATATGAAGAAGAACAGAGCATCAGGATTGGAGGAAACCTCATTAACAAGGTTATGCAGATGACACAACCTTGCTTGCTGAAAGTGAAGAGGACTTGAAGCACTTACTGATGACGATCAAAGACCATAGCCTTCAGTACGGGTTACACCTCAACATAAAGAAAACAGAAATCCTCACAACTGGACCAATGAGCAACATCATGATAAACGGGGAAAAGACTGACATCGAGATTTTCATTTTACTTGGATCCACAACCAATGTTTATGGAAGCAGCAGTCAAGAAATCAAAGGACACATTGCTTTGGGCAAATCTGCTGCAAAAGACCTCTTTAAAGTGTAAAAAGGCAAGATGTCACCTTAAGGACAATGACCCAAGCCATGGTGTTTTCAATTGCCTCATATGCATGCGAAAGCTGGGGAATGAGTAAGGAAGATGGAAGAAGAATTAATGCCTTTGAATTATGGTGTTGGTGAAAAATATTGACTATATCGTGGACTGCCAGAAGAACGAACAAAACTGTTTTGGAAGAAGTACAGACAGAATGCTCCTTAGAAGGAACGATGATGAGACTTTAAGTACTTTGGACATGTTATCAGGATAAACCAGTCCCTGGAGAAGGACTTCATGCTTGGTAGAGAGTCGGTGAAAAAGGAGAAGACCCCCAACAAGACAGATTGACACAGTGGCTGCAACAATAGGGTCAAGCATAACAGTAATTGTGAGGATGGTTCACGTCCAGGCAGTGTTTTGTTTTGTCACACATAGGGTCGCCATGAGTTGGAAATGACTTGATGGCACCTAACAACAGCAAAAAACAACAAAACCCAAGGAAAAAGTAAGCTATTTGGAAGTAACAGCAACAGTGTAATTGAGAATGATGATAAACTGGTTATTTCCCTGGATCACAAACAGCATTGTAAAAATAGCAGGTAGCCACGTGGGCTGGGTGACATCGGCTGGACTGGTAGACAGTACTGGGGATGTTTTTCAGATAGTGTTGTGACAGGAGGCCCATTTATAAATGGTTGTTGTGACAGCCTTCAGCTACTAGCTTGAGCTAACGAAAGTCATATTAGAATTTTAACCAGCAATTAGTATTGTTTATTGCAGTTACTGTTACATTATTTACCAACTGATATGAAAGATTTCAGTATTTTAACAGCTGGTACCACCATATGGATGTGTACCAGCTGATTCGAGCCCTGGGACTTCAGCACTGAAGGCTGTTAGATTTATTTTCCTGACCATTCTCCTACAAATTCAATACTCAGCCAAAGTGAGCTATATGTTCTGCCTTAGATTAACCACTTCCTCAATTAACCAACCTACAGTCTCTACTCATGGTTTTCTTTCCACTTAAAATGTCTTTATCCCATATTCTTTGCCTGTTGAACCACTTCACTTCCTTTATAACCCTACTCAAATGCTATTAGTCTTTTTCACCACCCACCTACCCATCAATCCAGTATTTTGCAGTACTTGAGATGTATGGGTTATTCTCAAAGATAAAAGGTGTATAGTGATGCCATTTCTTTTATGAAGTTCTTTCTGGAAACTTTTCTCAGCCCAATCTGAGGAGGGTTCTGCCTCATACCTTGTATTAGGACTCATTATGAAGTTTACAGGATATCTCTTCGGTCTGTAAACTATTGTAGGTAGAGATGTTTTGAAGTCATTTTTAATCCTTCGCAGTGTCTGGCATATTATCCAGCACAAATTGCTCAGTTAAAAAATATTCGTTCTGGATTGAATGAAAAAGAATAAAAGCTATGTAACCATTATTTCCCTCAAATTCACTGCTCTTAAAATATTCTTATTTAACCATCCGGTCTTTATAGAAAGTTCTCTCTTACATGACTTTTTAAAATACATGTTTATACATATTTTGAAACATTAGGTACTAAAATAATCTCTGAAATTTTCCATATGCAGAGGATTTGAAAGCAGAATATATTGTCCAAGATATAAATAAAAAAAGCGAAACAAGCCCATTGCTGTCTAGTGGGTTCTGGCTCATAGCAATCCTATAGGACAGAGTAGAACTGCCCCATAGGGTCTTTAAGGCTATAAATCTTTATAGAAGTAAACTGCCACATCTTTCTCTCACAGAATGGGCTGGTGGGTTCAAACCGCTGACTTTTCGATGAGCAGCTGAGCTCTTAACCACTGTGCCACCAAGGCTCTTTTAAAAAAAATATAAAAATCCAGGTTGTATTTTATGCAAATTGATTAATAGCAAGTGAATAAGAGATAGGGTCACCTACAAATGGGTAGTAACCTAAACTATGTGGAAAGACTAATGAACAAAATGATAAGAAGTTAGATTCAGCCAGTAAGTGTTTTTGAGCCACAAATAGAAAAATCACAGTTGGCAAGGAGAATACAAAAGCCTTTTCCTAAGAGCCATAATAAACCATTATGAGTACTAGGAGTGTGGGATACCCCTGAAGCTGATGCTGGAGAGAAGTTCAAGAAAAATATCATGGTGAAGGATCTAATAAGTAGGTGAGGAAAGTCTAAAAGAAAATGAGAGAGAAGACAATACTGGATTTGACTCAGAGGGCATCGTCAGCCACGGTAGAGAGAGCAATATCAAGGGAATGATACACATAAATGTCTGGTTTCATGGAACATGGAAATGAATCAGAGGAAAACAAATTGCAATAGAGAGCGGAAATACCATGCTGTAGGTGTAGGAATTTGAAATGGAAATGAGAGACGGGATGGAAATATGGTAAAAATCGTGTATATCTAGTATATATGAAAGATTTTTCAAGTACTATTTATGATTCCCTAACTTTAATGATTGAAATTAAAAATAAATGAGTAAGCAGGAGTCAGCCTTATATGGGCATTTTTCTCTATACAGAGTATTTTTATGGCATTCTTAGGAAAGAGAAGCAAACTCACAATTATGTGCTTGGCTTTCATGAAATGAGTTTATTTTAACTTAAAAAGTATGTCAAATCAAAAATGGCTGTGCGAGAGTTTGTTCTCTAACGCAGATGTCATCTTGGGTCCCCGTGCATCAAGATCTACAGAAGATCAGCTCAAACCCTTGTCCATTCTGTCCTCTGTGGCAGTTCTGATCACCTCCTTTAGGCCGCATCTCACTCTGAGCTCAAGCTTCTGCTAAATAGCTCAGTGTACAGGCTGCCCTGTGATATACCTCACAGAGCAGGGTAAGTGCTCAGACTTTTTTTCCCCACAATTTCCATAATTAACAATCAAAAGAACTTCTATGCTTCCCAAAAAGGCTTTCCGTTGGTAACAAATTTTGCTGCTGATTTCAAGAACATAGAGTGTTTACACTTCAGCAATGTAAACCACTTCAGATTGAACTTGAGACATTCAAGTCCTTCATCTCTACCACCGTACACACATTTATCTAACCTTCCAAAATAGTTACTGAAAGTAATGAAAAAGGGTATGCAAATGTTCATGGGTAGAAGTTGAAGAGCTATTTCTCCATGTACTCCAGCAGCAGTCTTAATTTGAGATAAATGTAGACGATTTAGTTGAACAGAACCTGTTTCTAAAGCTCTGCACCCACATGGTTAGGCATTTATTGGAAGTCAGTACATAATGCAAATCGCATTATCAAACATTTTCTTCACAACTACAGAGGAAATATATGCAATCAAATTATAAATGGAAAAAAGTAAAAATACATATAATTCCATACCATTTTATAAGCTGAAAAAAAATTGAAAAGTAAGAAGAAAAGAAAAAAAAAATTGAAAAGTAAGGAGAAAAGAGCGTTGGATAATGAGAGAGCTTGGTTAAATTGCTGAACTTTTAGAGTCAATAAAATAAGATAAACGATTAGTTTTGTATTTCTTCTCTTATAGACCTTGTAAGAACACAATTCTCAATGCTCCGTACCTGGTCCACCGCCAAAGACCCCAGTTGCCTGCTCCAGCAGAAATTAAGCTGTTTCAGGATTGTATTTCAGAGATTATTTGATGTTGTACATACTAATCTCTTACTCTATTTCTTAAAAGTGGTTTTTTTTTTTTGGCTATTCATTTTTCGACAGCATCAAGAATAGCAGAGATGGGGTTTGAATCAGAAGATGGAAATATGATATGCTGTAAGGTTTCAAAATACAGTTAGAAATAACCAAAATAGAAATGTGTTGGGAAATCTAAAGAAGAAAAATATGTCTTTTTTTAACCAAGGGTTTGCCATTAATCATAGTAAATAAGAAAGCTTCTTTAAATAAGCCCTGTTTTCCAATTAGGTGGTAAACACCTAAGCAAATAAGATATTCTAAAAAAAAAAAAAAAGTAGAAGCACACGTGGCTTAAGCTTTTTAGTAATTCCCATTAACTATGGTGAATTAGGAGCCCTAGTGGCACAGTGGTTAAGAGCTCACCTGCTAACCAAAAGGCCTGCAGCTGGAATCTACCAGCCACTCCTTGGAAACCTACTCTGTCCTAAAGGGTTGCTATGAATCCGAATCAACTTGATGGCAACGGGTTTGTTTGTTTGGTTGGTTGGTTTTATGGTGAGTTATGTTGCTGATGGCAAAACTGACTGTGGGAAATTTGTCAGCCTGTGCCCTTCTTGGTGGTTTGTTACTAAATCTGCATTTAGGAAGCACTTCATGGGGCTCTCCATTTTTGTTTTTGTTCTGATTGCTGCACTTCTATGATAGTTCTATCATATAAATTTATTTTCAAGATGAATGCATGACTGTAGCAATGACTAATAAATGTACATTTTATACCCCCGTGGTAGATAGAAAAATGGCCCCTCAAAGAGGTTCATTGTCCTAATCCCCAGAATTTTTTTAAATTGTTTTGAGCTAATTCAAAGGTTTATTTATTTTTTTTAGTTTTTATTGTGCTTTAAGTGAAAGTTTACAAATCATGTCAGTCTGTCATACAAAAATTTATATATGCCTTGCTATATACTCCTCCATTCTCAGTCAGACCACTAAGTCTGGTCCTTTTACGAGAATGCTTTCCTACTCCCTCAAGGGTTCTCTGTTGTGTTCCCTGTCAGGGCAGTCATCGGTTGTAGCCAGGCACCATCTAGTTCTTCTGGTCTCAGGCTGATGTAGTCTCTGGTTTATGTGGCCCTCTCTGTCTCTTGGGCTCGTAATTACCTTGCGTCCTTGGTGTTCTTCATTCTCCTTCGGTCCAAGTGGGTTGAGACAAATTGATGCATCTTAGATGGCCACTTGCTAATGTTTAAGACCCCAGATGCCGCTCTCCAAAGTGCAGAATGTATTCTTAACAGATTTTATTATGCCAATTGACTTAGATGTCCCGTGAAACCATGGTCCCTAAACCCCTGCTCCTGCTATGCTGGCCTTCAAAGTGTTCAGTTTTTTCAGGAAACTTCTTTGCTTTTGGTTTAGTCCAGTTGTGCTGACCTCACCTGCATTGAGTGTTGTCTTTCCCTTCCCTCTCCTTCCCTCCCTCTCCACTCTCATAACCATCAAAGAATATTTTCTTCTCTGTTTAAACTATTTCTTGAGTTCTTATAATGGTGTTCCCATACAATATTTGTCCTTTTGCAACTGACTAATTTCACTCAGCATAATGCCATCCAGATTCCTGCATGTTATGAAATGTTTCACAGATTCATCACTGTTCTTTATCGGTGTAGTATCCTTTTGTGTGAATATACCATAATTTATTTATCCATTCATCTATTGATGGGCACTTCGGTTGCTTCCATCTTTTTGCTATTGTAAACAGTGCTGCAATAAACATGGCTGAGCATGTTATCTGTTCGTGTAAGGGTTCTTATTTCTCTAGGATATATTCCAAGGAGTCGGATTCCTGGATCGTATGGTAGTTCTATTTCTAGCTTTTTAAGGAAGCGCCAAATGGATTTCCAAAGCGGTTGTACCATTTTACATTCCCATCAGCAGTGTATAAGTGTTCCAATCTCTCTACAGCTTTTCCAACATTTATTATTTTGTGTTTTTTGGATTAATGCCAGTGTTGTAGGAGTACGATGAAATCTCATTGTAGTTTTGATTTCCATTTCTCTAATGGCTAATGATCGTGAGCTTTTCCTCATGTATCTGTTAGCTGCCTGAATGTCTTCTTTAGTGAAGTGTCTATTCATATCTTTTGCCCATTTTTTAATTGGGCTACTTGTCTTTCTGTAGTTGAGTTTTTGCAGTATTACGTAGATTTTAGAGATCAGGCGCTAATTGGAAATGTCATAGCTAAAAACTTTTTCCCAGTCTGTAGGTAGTCTTTTTACTCTTTTGGTGAAGTCTTTGGATGAGCATAGGTGAGCTCCCACTTACCTAGTTTTTCTTCTACATTCTTTATAATGTTTTGTATACCGTTTATGCCATGTATTAGGGCTCCTAACGTTGTCCCTATTTTTTCTTCCATGATCTGTATCATTTTAGATTTTATATTTAGGCCTTTGATCCATTTTGAGTTAGTTTTTGTGCATGGAGTGAGGTATGAGTCTTGTTTCATTTTTTTGCAGATGGATATCCAGTTACACCAGCACCATTTGTTAAAAAGACTGTCTTTTCCCCATTGAACTGACTTTGAGATTTTGTCAAATATCAACTGCTCCTATGTGGATGGATTTATGTCTGGATTCTCAATTCTGTTCCATTGGTCTATGTATCTGTTGTACCAGTACCAGGCTGTTTTGACGATTGTGGCAGTATAACAGGTTCTAAAATCAAGTGGAGTGAGGCCTCCCACTTTGTTCCTCTTTTTTCAGTAATGCTTTACTTATTTGGGCCTCCGTCCCTTCTATATGAAGTTGGTGATTTGTTTCTCCATCTCATTAAAAATGTCGTTGGAATTTGGATTGGAATTGCATTAAATCTATAGATCGCTTTTGGTAGAATAGACATTTTTACAATATTAAGTCTTACTATCCATGAGCAAGGTAAGTTTTTCTACTTATATAGGTCTTTTTTGGTTTCTTGCAGAAGTGTTTTGTAGTTTTCTTTGTATAAGTCTTTTACATCTCTGGTAAGATTTATTCCTAAGTATTTTATCTTCTTGGGGGCTACTGTAAATGGCATTGGTTTGGTGATTTCCTCTCTGATGTTCTTTTTGTTGGTGTAGAGAAATCTGATTTTTGTATGTTTATCTTGCATCCCGATACTCTGCTGAACTCTTAGTTTCAGTAGTTTTCTTGAGGATTTCTTAGGGTTTTCTGTGTATAAGATCATGTCATCTGCAAATAGAGATACTTTTACTTCTTCCTTGCCAATCTGGATGCCCTTTATTTCTTTATCTAGCCTAATTGCTCTGGCTAGAACCTCCAGAACAAGGTTGAATAAGAGTGGTGGTAAAGAGCATTCTTGTCTGGTTCCCAGCCTCAAAAGGAAAGCATTCGGGTTCTCTCCATTTAGGATGATGTTGGCTATTGGCTTTGTACAAATGTCCCTTATTATGTCGAGGAATTTTCCTTCAATTCCTATTTTGCTGAGAGTTTTTGTCATGAATGGGTGTTGAACTTTTTCAAATACCTTTTCTGCATCAGTTGATAAGATCATGTGATTCTTGTCTTTTGTTTTATTTGCATGATGGATTACATTAATTGTTTTTCTAATGCTGAACAATCCCTGCATACCTGGTATGAATCCCACTTGGTCATGGTGAATTATTTTTTTGATACGCTGTTGAATTCTATTGGCTAGAATTTTGTTGAGGATTTTTGCATCTAAGTTCATGAGGGATATAAGTCTGTAATATTCTTTTTTTGTGATGTCTTTACCTGGTTTTGGTATCAGGGATGTGCTGGCTTCATTGAATGAGTTTTGGAGTATTCCGTCCCTTTCTATGCTCTGAAATACCTTTAGTACTAGCGATGTTAACTCTTCTCTGAAAGTTTGGTAGAACTCTGCAGAGAAGCAGTCCGGGCCAGGGCTTTTTTTTGTTGTTGGGAGTTTTTTGATTACCTTTTCAATCTCTTCTTTCATTATGGGTCTATTTAGTTGTTTTACCTCTGTTTGTGTTATTTAGGTAGGTAGTGTGTTTCTAGGAATTCATCCATTTCTTCTAGGTTTTCAAATTTGTTAGAGTACAATTATTCGTAGTAATCAGATGTGATTCTTTTAATTTCAGTTGGGTCTGTTGTAATATCGCCCATCTCATTTCTTATTCTGGCTATTTGCTTCCTCTCCTGTATTTCTTTTGTTAGTTTGGCCAATGGCTTATCAATCTGGTTGATTTTTTTTAAAGAACCAACTTTTGGTCTTGTTAATTCTTTCAGTTGTTTTTCTGTTTTCTATTTCATTTAGTTCTGCTCTAATTTTTATTATTTGCTTTCTTCTGGGGCCTGAGAGTTTCTTTTGTTGCTCTCTTTCTATTTGTTCAAGTTGTAGAGATAATTCTTTGATTTTTTGCCCTTTCTTCTTTTTGGATGTGTGCATTTATTGATATAAATTGGCCTCTGAGCACTGCTTTTGCTGTGTCTCAAAGGTTCTGATAGGAAGTGTTTTCATTCTCATTGGTTTAATGAATTTCTGTATTCCATCCTTAATGTCTTCTATAATCCAGTCTTTTTTGAGCAGGGTATTGTTCAGTTTCCAACTGTTTGATTTCTTTTCCCTGCTTTTTCTTGTATTGATTTCTACTTTTATGGCCTGATAGTCAGAGAAGATGCTTTGTAATATTTCAATGTTTTGGATTCTGCTAAGGCTTGCTTTATGACCTAATATGTGGTCTATTCTAGAGAATGTTCCATGTGCACTAGAGAAGAAAGTATACTTGGCTGCTGTTGGGTGGAGTGTTCCATATATGTCTACTAGGTCAAGTTGGTTGATTGTGGCATTTAGATCTTCCGTGTCTTTATTGAGCTTCTTTCTGGATGTCCTGTCCTTCGCCAAAAGTGGTGTGTTGAAGTCTTCTACTATAATTGCGGACCTATCGCACTTTTCAATGCTGATAGAGTTTGTTTTATGTATCTTGCAGCCCTGTCATTGTGTGGCTAAATATTTAATATGGTTATATGTTCTTGGTACATTATCCTTTTAATCATTATATAGTGCCCTTCCTTATCGTTTATGATAGATTTAACTTTAATGTCTATTTTGTCAGAAATTAATATTGCCACTCCTGCTCTTTTTTGATTGTTATTTGCTTGATATATTTTTTTCCACCCTTTGAGTTTTAGTTTGTTTGTGTCTCTAAGTCTGAGGTGTGTCTCTTGTAGGCAGCATATAGATGGATTGTGTTTTTTAATCCACTCTGCCACTCTCTGTCTCTTTATTGATGCGTTTAGTCCATTGACATTCAGTGTAATTATGGGTAGGTATGAATTTAGTGCTACCATTTTGATGTTTTTTTTTGTGTGTTGTTCACAGTTTTTTCCCATTTAATTTTTTGTGCTGAGCAGATTATCTTTATATATTGTCCTTTCCTCATATTCATTGTTGTTGATTTTGTTTCTGCTGAGCCTCTATTTTTTTTCTTGTATTTTATTTTGATGTGTAGGATAGTTTGTCTCCTTTGTGGTTACCTTATTATTTACCCCTATTTTTCTTAATTTAAAAGTAGCTTTTATTTCTTTGTATTGCCTTGCCTTCCTCTCCATATGAACAATCTGCGGCTACATTTCTTAGGCCCTCTTTATTGTTTTAACTTTGCCTTCTTTTACATAATAACATCACTGTTTCCCTGTTTTGAGCCTTTTTTTTTTAATCTTGATTTATTTTTGTGATTTCCCTGTCTGTGCTGACATCTGATTGCTCTGCCTAGTGTTAAAGGCTTGGGTGGATATCTGATATTATTGATTTTCTAACCAAAGAACTCCCTTTAGTATTTCTTGTAGTTTCGGTTTGGTTTTTACAAATTCCCTAAACTTCTGTTTATCTGGAAATGTCCTAATTTCACCTTCATACTTGAGAGACAGTTTTGCTGGATATATGATTCTTGGCTGGCAATTTTTTTCCTTCAGTTTTTTTTATAAGTCATCACATCGCCTTCTTGCCTGCATGGTTTCAGCTGAATAGTCCGAGCTTATTCTTATTGGCTCTCCTTTGTAGGTGATTTTTCATTTATCCTCAGCCACTCTTAAAATTCTCTCTTTATCTTTGGTTTTGACAAGTTTGATAATAATATGTCTTGGTGACTTTGTTTTAACATCTACCTTATGTGGAGTTCGATGAGCATTTTGGATAGATATCGTTTCATCTTTCACGATATCAGGAAGTTTTCTGCCAGCAAATCTTCAACAGTTCTCTCTGTATTTTCTGTTATTCCTACCTGTTCTGGTACTCCAATCACTCATAGGTTATTTCTCTTGATAGAGTCCCACATGATTCTTAAGGTTTCTTCATTTTTTAAAAATTCTTTTATCTGATTTTTCTTCAAATACATTGGTCCCAAGTGCTTTATCTTCAGGTTCACAAATTCTGCCTTCCACTTGCTCAATTCTTCTCCTCTTTCTATTGCTTAATTCTGTAATTTTATTGTTAATTTTCTGAATTTCTCATTGCTGTCTGTGGATTTTTCCAGCTTATTTAATTTTTCATTGTTTTCCTGAATAATCTTTTTAATTTCTTCAATTGCTTTATCTGTGTGTTCCTTGGCTTGTCCTGCGCATTGCCTCATTTCCTTTCTGATGTCTTGAAGGGTTCTGTATGTCAATCTTTTGTATTCTGCCTCCAGTATTCCAGGAAGGCACTTTCATCTAGAAGATCCTTTGTTTTGAGAGCATGTCAAGGCGATCGTGGTCTATTTCTTTATGTGACTTGATATTGACTATTGCCTCTGAGCCATCTGTAAGTTATTTTATTAGTTTATTTTATGTTTGCTTACTGTATTGTAGCTTCTTGCTTCGTTTTGTTTTGAAATGCCCAAATGGGTTGCTTGAGTAAGCTAGCTTGATTTATTTTCACCTTTGGAGCTCTGACATCCTGTCCCCAGATGGCTAGAGCTTTTATCAGGTATCAGTCTGGGAGTCCGTTCACTTTTCTTGTATGAATTCAGCTCAGGTGTCCAGGTAGCTGATCAAGTGTGTGGTACTGGCTCTGTCTAACAGTCATAGAGGGGCAGGGGTGATTGGTGTAGGTACTTGTTTCTGGTTGCAGCAGGGGGTCATGCTCTGAACAAGGCAGGGGGCTGAGAATCGTCCCCCACTTGTCTCTGAGGAAAGCATGTCTCTGTTCCCTAGAGCATACAGGTGGGTGTGTTCTGCAGGCAGATCATGGGCACCCAATGTTTTTGGTCGTAAGGACTGGGAGATACCAGTTATCCTTGGACCCTTGTTGTGGGAGGCTGGGTAACCTGAGTGGAGCCACCAGTCCTTAGGCCCCTGATATGGGTAGGTGAGGACCCTGTTTAATAGAAACAGTGGTGTCAAACATCAAACACCCACCTCTCTACCACACAGCTGAAACAGTTATAGTCTGCCAACAAGGGCCTGTTCTCCTGAAATAGGCCCACATGGGTCCATGCAGAGAGGAAAGTCACTCAAAGTCCACAGGCCATTTATACCTGGACAGGAGATGCTTCTCTACTGAGCTCCCCCAGTTAGTGGAGCTGGCAAATTATCTTTTCTCCCAGTTGACAATTTATTCCTTCTCCAGGGTCTGGAGAAGGGCTATAAGCACTCAACAGGGCCTATTTCAGGCCCAGGGAAATCAACAGGCACTAAAGCTGGCTTGGGGGCGGGGGGCGTGGTAAAATATATGCAAGTACTTAGCTTTTGCTGAGAGCACCATTCTTCTCTGGTTCCAGAGGTGTGAGTAAGCTGTGTGGCTGGCTGCTTCTCCCTGAGGAAACTGTGGCCAAACGCTAGTACCAGCCTGCTGCCGCCGCTCCTGGGAATGATGCCTGAGGGATCCCAGTGACTCAGGTCCCGTAACTTCTCTCTACTTCTGAACCATCTCTTCCTCCCCTTGCCCCACAGTTCGTTTTCTAACCTTGCGTTTGATGTTCAGGGCTCCTAGTTTGTCATAAATGTACTCGTTTCACTTGTTTTTTTGGGTCTTTGTTGTAAGAGGGCTTGCCCGAAGCATCTGTCTATTCCTCCATCTTAGTCCCTCCTCCTCCCCCAGAATCTCTAAAAATGTCTCCTTAAGTGGCAAAAGGGACTTGGCAGATGTGATTAAGTTAAGGACCTTGAGATGTGGGAGATTATCCTAGATTATCTGAGCAGGTCCAATCTATCACATGGGTCCTTAGAAGTGGAGGACTTTTCCCAGGGGTGCTCAGAGAGAAATCTGACTAGGGAAGAATGGTCAGAGGGAGGCAATGTTGAAGGCTTTGAAGATGGAGGAAGAGAGTCATAAGCCAAGGGATGTGGGTACCTCTAGAAGCTGGAAAAGGCAAGGAAATTAATTCTCCCCTAGAGTTTCCAGGGGACACTTTAATTTTAGCCCAGTGAGAACTATGTCAGACATCTGACCTACATAGATGCAAAGTAATACATTTGTGTTTTTTTAACTGCTAAGTTTATAGTAATTTGTTATAGAGCAGTGGAAAGCTAATACAGTCCTCTTCCAAGGTGACCCAACCTTCTCTCCCTTCTCTCTCCCTTCACAGTGGCATATAGAGGCAAGGAGGGGAGGGAGCTCCTGCCTTCTCTCCTTTTTGAAGTGAACCAAAGAGGAGGCAATTTTAAAAGGGTATATCACTTTGCAGGAGCCTTTAAGTGTTCTAGTACAGAGTTTTGACCGTGGGTAACCATGGATACAGCTAAGCACACTGCATAATTGGATGTCTAAATTGTAGTAGTTTAAACTATTTTTTTTTTTAGTCAGTGTTCTCAAACTACTTTTGATATATACAATATATTAAAGAGTATTTACATTTAAGAATTTGCTTGCAAGGTAGATCAATCATCATACATTTGGGGAATATACTCCTTCCTTATCTTCCTGTTACTCACCATTAAAATGCCAGAGTTACTGAGCAGAAGATGAATGTGGGGCACGGAAAGGAGGATCTGCTTTTATAATATCCATGCATAAACATAGATATGCTTTTATAATAAATCACTTACCCAGAACTTCATTGCAAAGTTAACAGAACTTCTCTATACCCAAATAAGGAAAATATTATAGACAGTTTATAGTAAGTGATCAGAGGTACAGAAAAGGCCATGAAAACTCTAAGCCCGTCCTTGGGCACCACTGAACTTTAGAGTTGGTGTGAGGTGGAGCCTTAGAAATTGTCCAGTCTAAGTTCCTCATTTTATGGATACTCAGGAAAGCTAAGGCATTTATTCAAGTTTAAATAGCTATAGAGTGACAGGGCTGATAATGGAACTCACTCCTGGTTCATACATTTTCCTCTTCGTCACTGCACCTCTTCTGTTTTTTCCTCCTGTTTGTTTGCTTCCTATAATAAATCTGCCATGGAGGCCTGCTAATTCTTCTTTGGAATGATCTCATAGATTTATTCTTTTCTCTTTTCCTTTCATATCTTTCTCATTGCATGCCTTAATTACTGCAACAGCTTTCTAACTAGTTTCTTTTAGCTCGATTCATCTTATACCTTCCCATCAGGCTGATCTTAGTACATTGCATTTATCATTCCACACCAGGACTTCCAGAACCTTTCACAGGTGGCACCTGGTCTTCATTATGTCTCCAACTTTCTCTCCTGACTCAACACGTGCTCTCTGTGTCATCTGGAATGATCTTATTAACTTCCAAGTACTCCTTCTCGTGTCTACTCTCTCACGTTGCTCATGCCATTTCCATGGTCTAACATGTCCTTTCTCTTATTTTGCCTGCAATAATCACATCAGCTCATTAAGCCTATCTTTCTTTTTTTTTAATTTTACATATGATGCAAATTTATTTCTGTTTCTATAAAAATCAGTAGCCTGTATAACAAGTAAAACAAGCCTGTAAATGATTCATACATATTCTTAAATCTGAATATTAGTTATACGTGCTTCCAGAGAATCAATTGATTTTTGAATTTTCTGAGGAAATCTTGTAATCTAGGAGAACAGGCAGTGAACTGGGGAGTCAAGTACTTGAAGTACTAATGACTTAATGTATCATTCTAATTTCTTCATAATGCTACCTGATGTATTCAGTCTTAACATGCTTTAATGAGATTCTCAGCCCAGGGCACATAACAAAGTCACTTGTGAACCTTTTGAAATTATAGATATTCAGGTCCACCTGAACTTACTGAAACTGAACAGGCTGCTCTTATATCGTGAAAACACCATCACACACAAACACTCCTTCTTCTGAGCTATAATACGTCTGGTGTATTAAAAAGTCTGGTGTATTGCTTATCATTAATTCTCTTTCATAGGCAAAGGTATGAGTCACCCACAGAAGACTCTAACAGAGGTCTTGCCTTTTTTTCAAATCTCTCACTGCTTGTAGTATAGTACTTCAGACTATATATGTGTGTGTGTATTAGTTGACTGATTTGACTATGAAAAGATTTATTGAAACAAAGTGAAGCAGTATAATGATGTGGTACCAGAGTGTTAGTTTTGAAGCAAAATTGCGTGGCAGCCTAAATTATTGACAAGGATATTCAAACTATTCAGTGCTTTCAACTATTTTTTTTTTTAATGTGGTAAAATATATATTACAAAAAAAATGCTGTTTCAACCAGCCTTGAATGTACAACCTAGTAACAATCACATTCAGGATGCTGTGCAGCCATCACCACTATCCATTTCCAAAAACAAATTTTTATTACCCCAAACAGAAACCCAATTCTCCTCTGATCCCTTGGTAATCACTAATAAACCTTGTTCTCCATGCATTTTCTGTTCTAGATATCTCATATAAGTGGAGTCATACAGTATTTGTTCTTTTGAGTCTGACTTATTTTACTTAGCATAATGTTTTCAAGGTTCATCTCTACTGTAGTATGTAGCAGAACTTCGTTTGTCTTTATGGCTGAATAATATTCCGTTGTACGTATATACCACATTTTGTTTATCCTTTCATCATTTGGGTTGTTTCCATCTTTTCACTCATGAGACAAAATGTTGCAATAAACATTAGTGTACAAGTATCTGCTTGAGTCTCTGCTTTCAAGTCTTTCGGGTATATATCTAGGAGTGAAATTACTGGGTCATATTGTAGTTCAGGATCCCTGGTGGCACAGTAGTTAAGATCTTGGATACTAACCAAAAGGCTGGCAGTTCAAATCCATCAACTCCTTACTTTAAAAATTCTTAGAAACCCTATGGGGGCAGTTCTACTCTGTCCTATAGGGTCGCTGAGTCAGAATTGACTCGATGGCAATAGGTTTTGTTTTTTTTATGATAGTTCTAGGTTTAATTTTTTGAGGAGCTTCTAAACTGTTTTCCAAAGTGCCACCATTTTACATTCCCACCAGCAATGGATGAGGGCATTAAGCCTATCTTAATGCCTTTTTTTCTTTCTGAGGCTTTCCAATAACTCCAAACATAGAGTTACTCCCTTTCCGGAGTACTTCTAGTAAAGACTTTTTGTCTTACATTTTAGCCCTTGACTATCCAGTTTAGCCCTTCGTTGTACATGACCTCATGCTGTTTCTTATATATAATGAAAAAAAAAAAAAGTTGCCGTCTAGTCGACTCCAACACATAGCGACCCTATAGGACAAAGTAAAACTGCCCCACTGGGTTTTCAAGAAGCATCCGATGGATTCAAACTGCCAAACTTTTGGTTAGCAGCCCTGGCACTTAACCGCTGTGGTACTAGGGCTCCATATAGTGAAAAGATGGATCTATTTCACAGGATGGATGTCATGTTTTAGAGGCCAATTTGTGAGTTATTAGTGAATCGGTGGTGGTCAAAGACCTGGAATTGGATGATGTCCTCAGGGAATACAGGCAAGGACAGACTGTCAGAAAGCTCAGGATGGGATCTTTTGAAGGAAGGAAAGAAGGCAAGGAGCCTGAGAAAGATTATGAAAGAGAGGTCAGAGGAGAGCCCAAGGAAAAACAACTAGTGAGAGCAGAGCCACGGAATTGCAGCAGAGGATGCAAATTTCTGAAGGAACATCTCCGTGTTGTTGTTATTGTTGTTAGGTGCCATTGAGTTGGTTCTGACTCACAGCGACCCTACGGGACAGAGTAGAACTGCCCCATAGGGCTTTCAAGGGGGGGCTGGTGGATTTGAACTGCCAACCTTTCGATTAGCAGCTGAGCTCTTACCCACTGTGCCACCAGGGCTCCTTCTCTATATTGCCCAAGCCCAGTGCTATCAAGTAGATTCTGACTCATAGCGACCCTATAGGACAGAGTAAAACCACCCCACAGAGTTTCCAAGGAGTGCCTGGCGGATTCGAACTGCCAACCCTTTGGTTAGCAGCCGTAGGACTTAGCCACTTCGCCACCAGGGTTTCCAAATTAGGAACGTTAAAAATTACTGCCTTTATTAAAGATAAAAGGCTTCATGAACCACTAGATAACTTTTAAATTTAAAGTAGATTTTTTCCAGAAATCAGCTTGTATATAATAATGCTAAAGACAGAAAAATAAAATAAGCATGAAGCTACATTTTAAGTAATTCTTACTTTAAAAATTCTTGAAGATACAGTGATGACTGATGTTTTGATGTTCAAATATATACCAAAGTAAATAGGATAAAATGACAAATTTCTTTGAATCCAAGAGATGGTTTAGGAACAAAAAAAGAAAGAAAGAAAAAGGAAAAGAATAATTTAGGTGGTGAAACAACAACAACAAAAAACAAAATAGAAGATAAATGCTAGGGGCTAGGGTGTTTATTATAGCAACACAGAAGGCGGTTGCCAAATTACTTCTCTCATCAAGGAACAATTTAGCCTGGCCAGAGTACTCCTTCAGGGAGATAAGCTGCTAATTGCATGCACCTTGGCAGTGACCTTAAAAAAGTGCTGTAGCGTTGAGAACAACCAAATTAGTTGTGTTTGATTTTTTATGCCAGCTAATTAGACGAGCCTTTGACTCAATGATATTCTAGTTTAATTGAGTAAATAGCCTACCTACAGAAATGAACCAAGTCATCTGCCATTATAGGTATATAAAGAGCCTAAAGGTGCTCTTTGGAAAATCAAACCAAGACTTAAGTGATCACATCCTCACTATCAGGAGAGAATCGTTAGAGTCATTTACCATTGTAGAGCTGAGTCCAGATGCCTCAGATGTATTCCATTGCATATTTAGCTGGCGCAGCTCTTATTCCCAATATAGCCAACTACTTTAGCTGAAGAACAGTAAGTAACAATTTGACCTGCTCATTTAACACGATTTTGCTAGAAGCCAAAAGAGAAACATTACAACTTCTGTATTTGCATACAGAAATATTTTCTTATTTTTTTAATCTCAAGGGCAGTTGATAGCTCCAAAAGGATACAACACAGTTCATGCTGTACTCTCCTATTAGAAGACATAGCATACATTTATACTTTGTTTCCAACATAAAATTCACATCAAAACCCTTCATTTTTTTTTATTGTACTTTTGAAGAAGGTTTACAGAACAAACTATTTTCTCATTAAACCGTTAGTACACATATTGTTTTATGACATTGGTTAACAACCCCATGACATGTTAACACTCTCCCTTCTCGACCTTGGGTCCCCTATTACCAGCTTTCCCGTCGCCTTCTGCCTTCTAGTTCTTGCCCCTGGGCTGGTGAGCCCCTTTAGTCTCATTTTGTTTTAGTGGCCTTTTTAAACTTTGGCTGAAGGGTGAACCTCGGGAGCAGCTTCAGTACTGAACTAAAAGAGTGTCCGGGGGTCATCCTCTTGGGGTGTCTCCAGTCTTTGTCAGGCCAGTAAGTCTGGTCTTCTTTTTGTGAGTTAGAATTTTGTTC
Organism: Elephas maximus indicus; assembly: GCF_024166365.1. Classification (NCBI taxonomy): domain Eukaryota; kingdom Metazoa; phylum Chordata; class Mammalia; order Proboscidea; family Elephantidae; genus Elephas; species Elephas maximus. The sequence goes on along the minus strand of NC_064819.1, from coordinate 199,326,343 downwards.
TACATTTTTCTCCAACTCTGTCCAGGACCCTCTATTGTGATCCCTGTCAGAGCAGCCAGTGGTGGTAGCCAGATACCATCTAGTTATAATGGACTCAGCCCAGGGGAAGCCATGGTAGATGTGGTCCATTAGTCCTTTGAACTAATCTTTCCTTCGTACCTTTAGTTTTCTTTATTCTTCTTTGCTTCTGAGTGGATAAGACCAGACACTACTCATGAAAGTAGAATGTAGAACATTTTCTTTGTAAACTACGTTATGCCTATTGAGCTAGATGTTCCCTGAGACCATGGTTCCCACAGCCTTCAGCCCAGCAATTTGGTCCCTCAGGGGATTTGGATGTGCCTATGGAGCTTCCATAACCTTGCCTTGTACAAGCTGTGCTGGCTTCCCCAGTATTGTGTACTGTCTTACCCTTCACCAAAGTTACCACTTGTCTATTGTCTAGTTAGTGTTTTTCCATTCCTACCCCTACCCTCCCTCATAACCATCAAAGATTGCTTATTTTTTTGTGTAAACCTTTTCATGAGTTTTTACAGTAAGTGGTCTCATACAGTATTTGTCCTTTCATGATTGACTTATTTCACTCAATATAATGTCCTCCAGATTCATCCATGTTATGAGATGATTGGTAGATTTATCATTGTTCTTTATTGTTGCATAATACTCCATTGTGTATATGTACCGTAGTTTGTTTATCCATTCATCTGTTGATGGGCATCTAGGTTGTTCCCATCTTTTTGCTATTGTGATCAATGTTGCAATGAACATGAGTGTGCATATGTCTATTCGTGACGACTCTTATTTCTCTAGGATATATTCCTAGGGGTGGGATTGCTGATCATATTTCTATTTCCAGCTTTTTAAGGAAGCGCCATATAGTTTTCCAAAACTGTTGTATCATTTTGCATCCCCACCAGCAGTGCGTAAGAATTCCAATCTCCCCACAGCCTCCCCAACATTAGCTATTTCCTGTTTTTCTGATTCGTGCCAGTAATGCTGGGGTGAGAAGGTATCTCATTGTGGTTTTGATTTGCACTTCTCTAATGGCTAGTGATCATGAGCATTTCCTCAGGTGTCTGTTGGCCACTTGAAAGTCTTCTTCGGTGAAGTGTCTGTTCATTTCCCTTGCCCATTTTTTAATTGGGTTATTTGTCTTTTTGTTACAGAGGTGTTGAATTTTCCTGTAGATTTTAAAGATTAGACATTTGTCTGATTTGTAATAACCAAAAATCTTTTCCCAGTCTGTAGGTTCTCTTTTTCACTTTTGTGGTGAAGTCTTATGATGAGCATAAGTGTTTAATTTTTAGAAGATCCCGGTTATCTAGATTATCATCTGGAGTTTGTGGGTTGTTGGTTATGGTTTGTATCCTGTTAAATGCCATGTATTAGGCCCTCTACCATTGATCCTATTTTTTCTTCTATGAACTTTATGCTTTTTGGCTTTATATTTAGGTCTTTGATCCATTTCAAATTAGTTTTTGTATATGGTATGAGGTATGGGTCCTGTTTCATTTTTTTGCAAATAAAACCCTTAATTTTGTTGTCTGTGGCAAACTTAAGATAGTTACCTTTTGTTTTTAATGGGTTTAATAGTGTTCTTTCAAAATTCATGCCTACTTGGAACCTCAAAATGTGACCTTATTTGGAAATCCATTAAAATATATCACAATCCGTTAAAATATAAGCTTCATGTAGAAGATTTTTGTCTGTTTTGTTCAAAGCACATAGTAGATACTCAAAAAAATATTTTGTTCAGTTAATTTTCCTATGCTGTGACGCAGTGGTTAAGAGCTTGACTGTTAAACAAAAGGTCGGCAGTTCGAATCCACCAGGCACTCCTTGGAAACCCTGTGGGGCAGTTCTACTCTGTCCTATAGGGCTGCTGTGAGTCAGAATCAACTCGACAGCAATAGGTTTTTTTTTTTTTTTTAAATACTAATAACAAGATTTAGCAAAAAGTACCAAATACTTTAAGACCAGGCAGCTAGGTACAGTTGGATGGATAGATATCAATGGCTTTCTCTCAGATTATTATTTCTGGTGTGTAGCTGAGATTGTTAGTTCTGGTGTATAGCTGCTCAAGATTATAGAGTTAATAAGTGGAAGAGTCCATAGATGCCTAACTCCAGGGTCTTTCCATATTCTCTTAAGCTATGCATTTTTCTTTCATACTTTTTAAACAGTAGATTATACTTCCTAATTTATCATATAAACATTTTCCACATTGTTGTTGTTAGATGCTGTCTAGTGGGTTTTGACTCATAATGACCCCATGTGCAATAGAATGAAACTGTTTCTGCACCACCCTCGTGATTGTTGTTATGCTTGAGCCCATTGTTGCAGCCACTGTGTCAATCCATCTCCTTGAAGGTCTTCCTCTTTTTTGCTGACCATCTACTTCACCAAGCATGAAGCCCTTTTCCAGGGACTGATCCCTCCCAACAATATGTCCAAAGTATGTAAGACACAGTCTCGCCATCCTTGCTTCTAAGGAGCACTCTGTTTGTACTTCTTCCAAGACAAATTTGTTCTTTTGGTAATCCACGGTATATTCAACATTCTTCATCAACACCATAATTCAAAGGTGTCAATTCTTCAGTCTTTCTTTTCCATTGTCCAGGTTTTGCATGCATATGAAACTATTGAAAACACCAAATCTTGGGTCAGGCACACCTTAGTCCTTAAAGTGACACCTTTGCTTTTTAACACTTTAAGAAGCTCTTTTTCAGCAGATTAAGGTCTTTTAAGCTACGTGTATACTATCCAATTGAGTTTTTTCAGTGCTCCTCTAGTGGTAGAAATTTCAGTAATTTATAGTATTCTTTATTACAATAAAATAATGGTGAAATGAAAGTCATCACCGTTTAGTAGTTGTGTCTTTTTGAGTGAGTCTCTAAGCTTGTTTCTTTGACTATAAAATGGCGTTAATAATAGTACTACATTTTAGGGCCTGTAAAGCACTGAGAACAATTCCTGACACATAAAAATCTCCTAACAAATGTCGGTTATACTGTAGCTGCTATTATTTTTGTGTTGTTCTTTTAAATAAGTTATTCAAGAAAATTCCCAACAATGAATTGCTGTGTCAAAGGTTGTAATAGAGAGTCTGACCCCATTTTTTATGTTTTACTGCTGACAGCTTTAAAACCTCATAATACCTCCTCTTCTTCTGTCCCACACCTGGGCAAGTTGATAAGAAAGCCTGAGTTCTTCATCCATTGATGCCAGTGGGAGATTGAAACTACTCAAACCCCTGACCACACGAGGGAATCTTCAACTTAGCTCTATCCTCTAGCCACTATCATACCCAAAGACTCTTCTTACTTCCTCAAGCCATTTTTGGGTCTGCATGGAAATCTCTGCTATTTTCCAAAAAAAAGCCTCATTATGTGAGTAATAGCCTTTTCACACCCCCTGGGTGTGTGTATACATCATCAGTCTAGACACCTGACCACATTTTGGGTAGAGGATCCATTTGCTTTAGTGGGGTGATTACAACAAAGGTTATGGGAGGGGGGAACCTTTGTATCTCAGATGGACTTTCCTTAAAGGATTATTTGAAACACTAAGCACTCAGTGAGTTCTCAATAAAAGGTGTTAGATAGCCATTCCAACTCAGCCTAACATTAGGCAGTTTCTTAACTGATTCTTCTCATTTAGTCCTTCAGATTCTTTTTTCCCACTATTTGCCGTGAGTCCTACATTTGGGATTAGTTTCTGACACCCAATATTAAAAAACATGAGAGAGAGACAGGGGAGGTGGCTCTGTGTTTTGACTCTTTATCTTTTTTTTTTTTTTTTTAGAGCTTCGGGGGGTCTATTCACTGAAAGGCCATCTCAGCAGGCCCCAGTCCTTCAAACTGCCTTCCTAGGTGTGCCCAGCCTGTATCTCCTTTGAGCATCACTCTGTGTGGTTAACTACCCTGGGGAAGGAATTTCTTTTCTGGGACTTTCCTAACCCTCAAAGGTCAAACAAGAGTCTTATGCTGTAGAAGTAAGCCTACTGGAGGTCTGAGTAACTGCATAAAGGGGCCTGAGAACCACAGGAGATTCTCTGTAGACAAAAGGCCTTCACTTTTTACTGCTTTTGAAAATAATTGTATTTGTTAAAGCCTGATCTCTAAGTTCACTGCTTTAGTATTTGCTCAGGAGTCACTTCTCCATTTAAGATCTCTGTAGCTGGAGGTGAGTCTCTGGGCACTTGTCTTTGGAGATTATTGGTTTGATAGGACAAAGAATTGCTGCTCCTTCCTATGCCATGCAGTAAAGAGCTATGGTTATGTGGGCAACTTGTGGGGCCAGAGGGCCCCTCTCAAAACCTGCTTGTTTGCAGTTTGCCCTTGAGTATGTCACTTATCCTATGGCCTCAGCTTCTGTCCACCTCATAGGATTGTTGTAAATTTTAAATGACTTAAGACTTATGAAAGGGCTCAGAACAGTGCCTGGAACTTTATGTTGTTGTTCTTAGATGAAGTCGAATTTGTTCTGACTCACAGCAATCCCACGTGTAATGGAATGAAATGACCTACTGGGTCCTGCACCATCCTTACAATAGTAGGTATGTTTGAGCCCTTTGTTACAGCCACTGTATCAATTCTTCCATTGAGGGCCTTCCTCTTTTTCCCTGACCCTCTACTTTACCAAGTATGATGTCCTTCACCAGGGATTGGTCCCTTCTGACAGCATGCTCAAAGTAAGGGAGACAAAGCCTCATGTCTTGGCTTCTAAGGAGCACTCTGGCTGTACTTTCTCTAAGATAGATTTGTTCGTTCTTCTGGCGGTACGTGGTATGTTCAATATTCTTTGGCAACACCATGATTCAAATGCATCAATTTTTCTTCGGTCTTCCTTATTCATTATCTAGCTTTCGCATGCTTTTATGAGGTGATTAAAAAGACTATGGCTTAGGTCAGGCGCGACTTAGTCATCAAAGTGACATCTTTGGTTTTTAAGATTTTATGAACTTCATCAACAACAGATATATATGGTTTCTTATTATTAAGCATGTGCGTTACAGTTCAGACTGAGATGGTCCTGATCTTCAGCCACTAACGAGAAGACGTATTTTAAGGCCAGTTAGCAGTCTCCAAGCTCCCTGTGACTCAGCTCCTATCTACCCAGTTTCAGAGAGCTGTACTGGAGCTAGTGATGGGGTTGCTAAAATGGGAGAAAAGTTAGGACCACTATCTCAAAACCTTTCAGTAAATACTAATCATTCAGTCTAATTAGGTTGCAGATGTCTTGTTTTCATCTCTTCAGGTTAGTAGAGAAATGTCAGTGAAGGCACAGAAAAATTGTTAAAGAAATACAATAAATAACATAAAGGGATCTCTTGCTTATGCACCTGACAAATATGAATATGAAGAGGCTCATATGGAAAGGTAGTTTGTCCCAATGAGACACAGTGAAAGGCTTTGCAGCAAAGAGCAAAACAAGACAATTCTCCTGCTCTCTAAAGAGAAAGAAGGTCCAAGGAGAGCCAAAGTGTTCATTTACTATATGAGTATTTGTTTCATCATTCATTACTTAGTTCATTCATTTATTCACTCCTACGTCCATTCATTCATTTATTCATTCAATGAGATATTTAGCCCCAACTGTGCATCAGGTCTTGTGTTAGGTCCTCAGAATCCAGAGATGAACGAGACGCTGTCCCTGGACTTGAGGAGCTCATGCAGAAGTAAAACAAACACAGGCACTGGGGAAAGGTGATCCCAGTGGCCCATTCCCAGCAGATGCCCTAGCCAAGGCATCTTCTGCTAATATCCAAGATTGACTTCCCAGGGTGAAGTAATGTCTTGTGATTATCGGAATTATTTCCATACAAAATAAACTCAGAAGAATGTCTGTGTCATGCTTTGTTCCACTCTTGAAGTCTGGAGCTTCTAAAAAAGCATAGACCCAATAAAAAATGAGAGATCATTAGGATTTACCACCACTTTCATGGTTTTTAAATATACAGCCCATGCCTTCAGCAAAAGCCCCAGTTCAGACTGGCAAAATAGGATAGACCAGCAGGTTTTATCTCTTCAGTGATTAGTGAAGTAGAATCAGTGGGGCCTCAAAGCAAGAAGGTGGTACCAATGCAGCCAAATGGGCAGAAAAATAGTTTCTGTAGCAGAGAAGGTGAGACAGGGGAGACAATAAAACTAGAAATGGATCGAACTGAGTATCTTTGGACTCTTCCCACACAAATAGTTTTTATGTCTCTGGATTAGATGACTCCAGTTTCTAAGGACTTACAGATATTAAAAAAAAAAAAAAAAGGACATTGATCTTGCTACTCATTTCTACCTCATCATGTTAATTTTCTAGGAAATTTGAGATAAGATAATAGAACAAAACTGAGTGGCTGGTGTGTTGATGAAGATTCTAACAGTAAGCAGATGAAACACTTAAATTAAGATAATCTGGAGATAAGTTGTTTACAAAAAATTATTTACAAAGTTATGGGTGTGGTACAGGGGAGTCATAGGGATAGCACAGCTGTCTGGGGCTGGGCAATAGAGCTGTTAAGACTTCTAGGCTTAAAGAGATGAGGGTGTAGAGTGGTTAAAGGAAGCCAGAAGGTAAGAGAATCATATAAAATAGGCCTCCTTGAGAGGTATAGTAATCTTCCAACCTGTGAGGGTTAAGATTTTTTGTCAACTTGGCTGGGTCATGATTCTCAGTGTTTATATGTGATCACTCCCATGATTGAATCTGCTGTAAGTAGCCTAGTCAGTTGAAAGGGAGTTTCCTTGGGAGTGTGGTCTGCATCCAAATATAAGCAGACACTCTGGCTTTTTTGTTCACTCTGGATCTTGCGGCTGCTTCCTGTTCATCTGACCTCCGGCTCTTGGGACTTGAGCTATTAGCTTATCTGCAGACCTTGGAATTTGTCAATCTTCACAGCTTGAGGGAGGGAGCCTGGCCTCTATCTTGATACACTGACTTGGGACGTTTCAGCCTCTACAATCACGTGAGCCGTTTCCTTGATATAAATCTCTCTCTATATGTATTTATACGCTTTACTGGTTTTGCCTCTCTAGAGAACCCAGCCTAAGACACAACCCAAGATGATCTTGCAGGGGGTGAGTCAAGGTAATAAGTACACTGGCCTCATTCTCCTCCCGTCCTCTTATTTCCTGCTTCTGCTCCGCATTACCTGAACCCAAGAGGGTTCCAGAAAGTGTGGGAGTCTGTTAATGTTGTCCACCCAGTTCAGACTCCATGGGAAGGTGAGCAGGGTGGAGAAGAGTGAAGAGCAGAAATGGAGGGGCAAATGAAAGATGCAACACAGCTGGCTTTTGTAAACTTCAGCTACGCAGTGTTCCCTATGGACAGCAGCAGTGGTGCTAGCCAAATGTATGACCTATAAATCCATGACCTATATGGGCCAGTGCCAGAATGGTATCATTAAAAAAAAAAAAAAAAAAAAAACACAGCCCATGCAATCAACAGTAATTTAAAAATAACTAGTACTTTATCATGTCCCTGGGTGGTGTAAGAGGTTTGCGATCAGCCACAAACCTAAAAGTTGGTGATTCAAATCCACCTGGCAGCACCATAGAAAAAAGTCTTGGTGACCCGCTCCCATAAAGGTGGATTGACACAGTGGCTGCAACAATGAGCTCAAGCATAACAATGATTGTAACGATGGTGCAGGACCAGGCAGTCTTTCATTCTGTTGTGCATAGGGTTGCTATGAGTCGGAACTGACTCGATGGCACCTAACGACAACACTCTGTAACAGATTGGGTCACCATGAGTAGGAATTGACTCAATGACAATGGGTAAGATAAATGTTAAGTCCTTTACTTGTATTTCTCGAACATCTTGAAGGGATGTGCAGGCCCAAGGATATTTCTCAGCAATCTATATTTGAATCATAGTTTCTTCCATGTTTTCCCTACCTCCTTCTTCAACACCTGCTCTCCTTCCTCCTAAAATCTTCCCCAGGAATCAATTGCACTTTCTACCTATTGCCCACCCCTCTTTCCTCACATTCACATCCCACTTTTCCAATACAAAAGCCCTCAAATCTTTGATCTGCTGAGGCAGGGAGGACCCTTGTTAAAAGGTGAAAGAGGGGAAAAGACTGAGAGAATGACACATGGGGTAGGATCTTAGTGGGTAGGAGGTGGGTAAAGCTTTAAAATATATTTAGGTTTTTTAAAATCCTCATCTTGTAAGCATAGGAGGTACCTAGAGAAACTGAATGGTCAAGCTCTGGAGAACTGTGCCAAAGAATTTTCTGGGCTTAGGGCCTAACCACAAAATCAATTGTAAAGTCGATTCTGACTCATGGAGGCCCCATGCGTGTCAGAGTAGAACTGTGCTCCATAAGGTTTTCAATGGCCGATTTTTTAGAAGTTGATCAAAACGGCTTTCTTTTGAGGGACCTTTCGTGGACTTGGGACTTCCAACCTTCGAGTTAGCAGCCAAGCGTGTTAACCTTTTGAATCATCTAAGGGCAGTTTTAGTACTGATGATCTTACCTGTGCCACTGAGATAAGATAATAAATGAGACTGTCTTTTCAAGAGATTCACTGAGATCAATGCTATTTAGGGCAAAGCATGTGGTCGTTTACAAGTTAATCCTTAAGGTTTATTCAAAAATGAGATGTGCCTCACCCAGTCCAGTGAGCCCTGAGCAGGAATCAGCTGGGGGCAGTACTGGCGTTCCTCTCCTTCTGGGCCCACAAGTAGCATAAACAAGGCCAGGAAAGCAAGTGGCTGTCAAAATCCTTATAAACATAGAGTTCATGAGGATGAAATTTCAGGACAAGGTAAAAATCAATCTTTAGTAACTGCTATAATAATTTCTTTTTGAAATCAAGTTCAACAGTTCTGCCTGCAGTATCTATATCTATTTCTCCATTTTGACTAATGTTTATAAAGAAATAGAAATTGGAACACCACATTAAGGTGAAAAAATTAACATATTAGAAAATGTACCTCAGAAAAAATAACTGTCCTTATTGATAGCCTCCCAGATGGCAGTAACTGTGATGCATTTTCTAGTTAATCACAGGTAGTTTATGAAGTATGTATACAAATATCCCCTTTTTACAGATGAGAAAATTGGACTTAGAAATTTTTTACAACTTGCTTAAGTCTGCACATCTAGTAAATGGCGAATTGAAATTTAAAAATCATATAGCTTGGTTTAAAACTTATATTCTTTCTACCATGGCTATGTTTTGCTGCTAGAAAACTAAATTTTTGTGGACCAATTAGATTAATATCAACACTGGAAGACTAGGAGCAGATTAAGTTTTTGAAATCTTAACTTCTTTAAAATCCAAGTCAGATGGTATAAAAGGTGTTCCTTCTAAATTCTATTAAGATCATTCATTCTCATGTTTTTTCTTGTATTTTTCAGTAAATCCAATTTATTATACTTCAGTGGATGGAAATAGGCTTTGGAGTTAAACTACTTCTGGAACTTTCTAGGCCAATAGTGAAATCTCTTAGAGTTTCCTCATATTTGAAAGAGTGGTAACTTTGCTCATTTCTTGTAAGCATTAGAAATAATAAATGTTAAGTGTCTGAAAAAATTTAGATGGTTCAAAAATGATAGCTATTATTGTGACTTATGAAATCATTCAAGTAAAGAGACTCAAGCCCATTGTCTGCTTATTTGTGTAAGAGACCGAAGTAAACCAACTCCTGAGTGCATAAGTATGTCAATTCCAGACTCGCCCTGGCCCCAGACCAATACACAGGGACAAATTAACCAGTAAGCAAGGTATGCATGAGCTTACCTGTGTTTATTTACTAATCTGTAGTGCCCAATTTTACTATGGATTAGTAAGTAAGCACAAGTAAGTCTGTGTGTACCTTCCTTATTGGGTAACCCATCCTTGCAGAAATTGGCAAATGTAACTGGCAATAGAGTCCAAAAAAACCCGTTGCTGTCGAGTCGATTCCGACTCATAGTGACCCTATAGGACAGAGTAGAAGTGCCCCATAGAGTTTCCAAGGAGCGCCTGGTGGATTCAAACTGCCAACGTTTTGGATAGCAGCAGTAGCTCTTAACCACTATGCCACTGGGATTTCCAACATATTTTACAGTAATGTAATATTATGGTAAGTCTCAAAGACTATGTATATTTTTAAAGTTCTAAAATAAAAATTTTGTTGTACTGAATGATTTATTAAATTTGAATTTATCTGTGGACTGTTGTGCTGAGTAGCAGGTTAATAGAAAGGTCATTGTTGAAAGGCAGTGATGAGGATCAAAGAAATGAAAAACTTCATAGACCTGAATGTGTTATTGCCATAGCCACAAAAAAAAAAAATTTTTTTTTTAATCAATTAGGTGCTTTTACTTCAAAGACTCTCCTAGAGATTTTTGAGTCCTTTTTTCTTTTCTTTTTTTTAATTGTTAAAAAATATATATATAACGTTTGCCAATTCAATGTTTTTCACATGTACAGTTCAGTGATGCCAATTATATGAATCGTGTTGCCCAATCATCACCAAATTTCCTACCAACATAAACAGAAGCTCAAAGCTTTCTAAACAATGACTCCCTGTTTCACCTTCCCTCCTCCCCCTGGTAACCACTAATATACATTGGTCTATAAATGTTTGCCTGTTTCTTTTTTTTAATATAAAATATATACCTAATATAAGTGGTAACACATTGTCTAGCACAAAATTACAGGCAGTACATTTAAAAATCACACATATTTACCAATACAAAATTAATATCATCAGCTTCTTCGGCATATTTAGTTATAGAGTTTAAAATCCCAGCGTGATTTATCAGCACTTTAGTTACCCAGACCCAGGTCAATTTCCAAAATGTTTTCTCTTTACTGTTCATTTAAACATTTCTATCCCATCTCCTCTTTCTGCTGATTTTTGCTTTAGCTGAAAATCAAATGGGTTCTTAAAAGTGAATCATGGTTTTTAATATAATATAGAATAATTTTGGAAGCATTCATTTAAGAGGACTGATTGAAGAATGCTAAGTTTCAATTACTAGAAATAAAAGCATTCCAAAAGAGCCTGAAAGTGACTAAAAAAAGAAAAAAATAGAAACTGTCAAAATTTGATAAGGCAAATATCTGAAGATTATTAAGTCTCTAAGTTAATAACACCAGAACACAGAGCTAAAAGCAGGATAGAGAGTACGTGCCCATGGAAAACCTTTCCCTCAATTTGTTTTCAAGATTAAAGCTAAATGAAATATGAATAATACAGGATGGAGTCAATGACATGAGTCTAAGTTTTTAGAAGGTCAGGTATAAGAAATTCAAACAAAGGAAGATTACTTCAAACCTGATATTTTCCCTTCTATAATTAATTGTTTTTTCCTATTTCTGCTTCTCAGAGGGTGAGTGCAAAAACACATGTGTAGTTTCCTACCTTGTTGTGGATAAATGTTACTCAAATTGTTATCTACCTGAGAGTGTGTAAAATGAACATTTTATATTCTCTGCCAGTTTTACCCTAGATTCAGCATACTTCAATTCCTAATAGCTTCTATTCTTGTCTGTCAGCTGTGGTGCTGGTCCTAACAGGCACAATGAGATAGATACAAGGTTTCCAAATGTCATAGAGTATTTTAGAGGTATGAATTTTACAAAATAAAAAAGTCAAATTAGAACCCTGTTTCTAGGCAAGTTGAACCCAGCTGTGCTCAAGAGCCTCTGACAACAGGACTCTGCAGTGAACAAGTATGACACTTCTTTGGAGTGGAGCCTATTACCAGAAATACAAGGATGACAGATGGATCTCTCTACAAATGCTCTAGAAGGGGCTGCATAGAAATTTGGGGACATACACTCATACTGACTTGCTCTTTAAAACTAAAGTTTCCCATTCTTTTTCTAAAGCTAGGAATTTGCCACATGAAGGATGCTGACAGTCTAAGACAGTCTGTGTTTTTCTTCTTTATTCGAAGAGGAGTGAGCAGTCAATGTAACAGCATTTAAGAAATTGTCAGATGAGGAATTTTGTTCCTAAAGAGGAAGAATATAAACAGGTTAACAAAGGCATCGGTTCATAGAAAATACCATTGGCAAGATAATCATTGTTAAAATAAATATAGAAGTTATTCACTAGCAGCATTCTATATCAAATATTTTGCACTGTTGGGAAAGTTAATCCATGGGTATCGTATAACAGGTATAGTTACATTTAACTGCTAGGTCTGGAGTTTTAGGTGCAGTCCTGGCTCTGCTACCAGCTGTGTGACTCTAAGCAAATCACCTCATCTTTCTGGGTCTTTCCCCAGCTACAAAATGCAAGGGTTGACGTTTCATCTCTAACTCTGATTTTTTTTTAATGTCGGAATCCACTAGACGGCAGTGGGTTTTTTGATTTTACATTCAAAGGTACACATTACTTCAGGCATATGGGTTCCCCCAGCAAGATGATTTCTTTGTATGTGCCTGTGTATTTATGTGTGTATATAACAATTCAATTATTTTCATTTTATATGAAAAAGGGAAGTTAATTAAGAAGAACATTTATCCAAAAAAAAAAAAAGAAGTGATATTCACACAAATTTAAAGAAGCTTTAAAATATGGAGGAATATTTCTAAAACAACTTATTCTAAAAATACTTTCATATTTATGTATTTATCCCATTTGCTGAAGGCTTTTTCTTTTTTTTTTCTTTTACCATGAAAGGGTGTTGGATTTTGCCAAATGCCTTTTCTGCACCAATTGAGTTGCAGTTGTTTTCCTTCTATTAATGTGGTGTATCACAATGGTTGATTTTCTTGTGTTGAATCTTTGCACTCATGGGATAAATCCCACTTGGTAATGGTATTTTGTTCTGTTGCATTTTTTTTTTTTTAACTATGCTGTTGGATTTGGTTTACTTGTATTTTACATCTATATTCATAATGGATATTGATCCGTAGTTTTCTTTTCTTATGGTGTCTTTATCTTGCTTTGGTGTAAGTTAAGGCTTGGCTCACAGAATGAGTTAGGAAGTGCTCCCTCCTCTTACATTTTTTGGAAGGGTTTAAAAAGGATTGATGTTAATTCTTTAAATGTTTGGTAGTATGCATTTATCTATAAGTGAAGATAGAAGATGAGTCTACATGAAATATAAATTTTGAAACTATATATTTTAACAGCTATGATGAACATTTATTTTTGTTTCTTTTGTGAGTGACAATGTGAGTGTTTGTGTTCATGTACCACCCATACCAAGGTAACTTGCTACAGGTTTGTGGCAGCCAGCCTCTAAGATGGCGCCAGTGATTTCCACTTCCTGGTATTCACTCTTGTTTAATCCCCTCCCACTTTGAATAGAGCTGACCTGTGTAATCAGTAGGATATTGCATAAACAGCAGGTGATAAAAGACATTGCAACTTCTACCCTGTGTTCTTGGAGCATTTGCATAGGGGGAAGCCAACCATCATGTCTTGAGGACACTCAAGCAGCCCTATGGAGAAGTCCACATGATGAGAAACTAAGAACTTCTGCCAGTGTCCAGTATCAACTCACCAGCAATATGAGTGAGCTATCTTGGAAATCTCCAGGCACAGTTAAGCCTTAAAATGACCACAGATCTAGTTGACATCTTGAGTGCAATCTCATGAGAGATCCCAAATCAGAAGCACCCAGTTAAAATTTAAAGTTAACTTAAGCTTTAAATTTTGGGGTCATTTGTTATGCAGCAATAGAGGACTAATACAATGTCATTAATTATGAGTTATCTTTGTATCCTACGTTTATAACTAATAATCATATCATTAGTTATGTCTATATCTTAGAGTCTTTTAAAGTTAAAAGTAATAAAGGAAACTAATTAATATAATGTTATTAGTTATTACTCTATGTTTGTATCTTAAAGTAAACTTAAAGTTGCCACCTTATTCTTCCTCTAATTTAGGTGCCATCAACATCATACGGATAAACAAAGGAGGGAAACACTAACTCATTTAGGCTAGCATGCATTTTTTTTGTTGTTGTTTTTCATGATTCTAAGCATGATAGATAATGGAAACATTAATGTTTTCTCCATTGGATACCCAATAACCCAATATCTCCAAATATTTGAGATAGTGGAAACATTAATGTTTTCTCTATTGGATACCCAATATCTCCAAATATTTGGAAACTTTTAGATAGTCAAAATACTCTGCTTTTACCTTCAAGCCTTCATGAAGATTGAATGGAAACACATGATTTTCTTATTCTGTTAATGAGCAAATATATTAACTGAATTCCAGGCTCAGTTAAAATTTCTTTCAAGAATGAAGGTGAGATAAATACATTCTTAGAGAAACAAAAACAAAGAATTCATCATCAACAGATCTACACTAAAGGAAATATTTAAAGGTGTTCAGAAAGAAAAGAAACGATTCCAGATGGAAGAAGAAACTCAGGAAGAAACCAAGGTCAGTGAAAATTATGGCATAAGGTTTCATTTCACAGTAAAAAGTTAACCAATAAAAGCCGGGTATAGGGGTCAGAAACACTGATTTATTTAGTTTTTTAATATGTTTCAACTACTGGGGCCACGTTAGGGAATACATCTTACTGTTTTTGCTTTCATGTTTCCACTGATTTCTTTAATTACCACTGTGCAAGTATAGTTATGGACAGAAGTAATGTTGAGTGCTTTCTAATCAATTTCACCAATGTGTTTCCTGACAGAATAAGATGACAATTTGAAAATACAACTCCATACAAAGTAAATGCATGCGATGTTGTGTGCCAAATAAATCAGTTTTCAGTGGAATAATCAAAATAATATCATGGCTGTGAAAAGTTATCACTAATTTGGTAGAAGTGACTTTGCACCATTCTGGATTGTGTTTTCTCATCTCATCCATTCCATGCTTAGAGACTCACGGTGCAGTGTGGAAAATTCTTATCTTTACCCTTTGCTGTGACCACACAGGTCACAGAGTTCACAAGTAATATCTGTCCAATGCATGGAGCCTACATTATTGAGAAGTACTTATCTCATGAGCAAAATTGACATTCATCCCAGAGAATTGTAATTAACATTTACAAGTTAGTTGGACTCTCTTTTCTTGTATCTAAAGACTAAACACTAGAACTAATGCAGTTAAGAGAAAAAAATTAGTGTTTTTGTAAGTTATTCATTTGATTTGACTGTATTTCCAAAGCTGCTTCTTTTTTCACTTTAAATAAAGAATTTATAGTAGTATTGAGGCCATTTGCATATGAGAAGTTGCTTAGCCTGTTTTGCTAATATAACGTAAATAACCATAAAAGTGTAAAGCCCTTTTTATTTTTTCCCTAATGACATATACATTTATTTCCATCACTATAACCTTTGAATAACCCATAGCCCATTTCATACATCTTCATATTCCCAGAGCACATTATCATAATTTTTTAAAAAAGAACATTGGAAAAATATTATTTAATGCTAAAATGTTGTTTTTATAAAGCTTAGGATTATATTTAGAAAATGTAATAAATGTCAGCACACAATAATTCAAACTACCAAAAAAAAAAAAAGTTTAGAAAGCATCTACAACCAACACAAACATGTTTTAAAAAGACTTTAGTGGTTAAATTGGGTTGCTTGCTATTAATACCCAAGTAAAACATGTCTTCAGGAAAATTAGAAGAAAAAGCCCAGACAAACATACCACCCGTAACCAGTAAGGAGTTGCTGTTGAGTCATTTTGACCCCATGTGTGTCAGAGTATAACCGTGCTCCATAAGCTTTCCAATGCTGGTTTTTCAGAAGTAGATCCCCAGGCCTTCCAAGGTGGCTCTGGGTGGACTCAAACCTCCAATCTTTGGGTTAGCAGTGAGTTTATTAACTGCTTGCACCACACAAGGACTCCTATACTATCCAGAAACCAAAAAAACAAGCCCACTGTCATTGAGTCGATTTTGACTCCTGGAAACACTATAGGACACAGTAGAGCTGCCCCACAGGGTTTCCAAGGCTGTAATCTTTACAGAAGCAGACTGTCACGTCTTTCTCCTGAAGATGGTGGATGAGTTTGAACTGCCAACCTTTCGGTTAGCAGCTGAGTGTTTTAACCAGTTTCCAATTTTTTTTCTCTTTTTTCTATTCCTGTACATTTGCTTACTTGATACACTCACACACATAGTTATTTTGGCTGAAGAAAGCTGGTCAGTTACAATCATTTATTATTTAAACACTGCTCTTGCCTCAAAACCATTTCAGGTGATCAGCATCAAGAGTAGAATGTTCAAAGGGTTGAATGGAGAGAAGAACATGGAAGGGCATGCTCTATCATTAGTTTGAAACTATTCAATTATTTATCAGGCTATACCAGTGAGTATAACACAGTTTTACAGTTAAGCCCCCAGAGTCGAATCACCTCCTTGAAAGAAATTATTTTTATTTTGTGATTTTAGAACACTTAGCTCAATCGGAAAGCCAGCTGAAACCCCAACTGGTAACAAACAATGGATTGAATTATGTCCCCCTAAAATATCTGTCAACTTGGCTAGGCCATGATTCCCACCATTTTATGATTATCCACCATTTTGTTATCTGAGTGGTTTTCTTATGTGTTTTCTTTCTCTACGACTTTGATGAGATGGGATTAGTAGAGCTATATTAATGATGCAGGACTCAATCTACAAGATTAGGTTTTGTCTAAAGCCCATCTCTTTTGAGATATAAAAGAGAGAATCTACTGAGAGACTGGGGAACCTCATGCCACCAAGAAAGCAGGGAGTAGAGCATGTCCTTTGGACCTGGTGTACCTGTGCCTGAGAAGCTTCTAGTCCAGGGGAAGACTGATGACAAGGACCTTCCTCCAGAGCCAAAAAAGAGAGAAAGCCTTCTCTGGAGCTGACACCCTGAGTTTGGACTTCTAGCTAAGAATAAACATCTGTTTGTTAAAGCTATCCATTTATGGCATTTCTGTTAGAGCAGCACTAAATAACTAAGACAAAAGATGAGAAAAAAAAATGATTTTAAGCAAAGAATAAAGGAAGGTTGTAATGAACAAAGGCAAAGTATGCAGATGAACAGATGTCTCAGGTCAGTAGCAGAAAATCATTTTTAAAGCTGCCCTGACCATAGACAGAACCACCCAATGTGGCAGAGCAATGTTACTATATCTCACATTTGCATAATGTTCGATAGTGTAAATTTGTTAAATTTGATCTTTATACAACACTGTGCCTTATGTAGCAACAAAGAAGCTTAAATTTTAGGAATGATCTATTTTTCATGTATCCAAATGGTGGCGGGCCCTTCCTTTTATGTTTTGGAAGTTGCAACTTGCTAACCAGTGAAGGGCAGTTAGGGCTTTGAGTATTACTGAGTCTCATGGCCAGGGGAAGGTCCCTGGGTCTCTCTGCCAATGACCCAAACCTCTAATCGATTTGTACAGTAAGTTCATTCAGACATTTTACTACTTTAACTATTATTAGAAACATTATTTACTAGATAGCTTAATACTGATTGTGAGAAACCATAACAAACCCACACTAGATATTTATACTAAATACTGTATGTGAGTACAGGGTCAGCGGAAAAGAAGACCCTCAGTGAGGAGGATTGACACAGTGGCTGCAACAATGGGCTCAAGCATAACAACGATTGTAAGGATGGCGCAGGAACAGGCAGTGTTTCGTTCTGTTGTGCATAGGGTCGCTATGAGTCGGAACCGACTCGACGGCACCTAACAACAACAACAACAATACTGTATGTGAATGTGTATGCAAGTGTGTGTGTGGCATGATACACAGAGAAAAGATAGCAGGTGGCTACGAGAAGAATTGAGAGGAGGAAAGGAGAAAGAATCAAAAAGTGTAATTTTAGCAATCAGAGGGAATTTAATTGTGTTCACCTCTAATAAAAAATAAAGAAGGACTTTTTTTTTTTTTTTAATTCTGGTCTTGGATTTCACCTCAGTCAGAACCACAATTTTTAGTTGAATTTGGTCCACAAAGACAAGACAGCTGTAATTTTTCATGTTCCTCCTCCTTCAGGAAGGGTACTATGTGGAAGGAGCTTTTTATATAAAAAGAATCGACATTTAGAAGGCACCTTTTTTTTTTTCATTTTAGAGAGTAGGAGATCGACCTTAGCCAAATATGTCTGACATTCAACTCTTTTTCTCATGGGACACGTTATGGTTTCAAATAAAATATATTTCCCCCCTTGAAACAAATGACCTTTACTTGTGGGAAAACTGTCCAAGGTGAAAACAAAGTATGTGTGGCCATGTGAAACGCTACAGCTTTACAGCTGGTATAAAAAAAATTCCATTTGGGATATTTGGTTCAATTCAGCTTCAAAATTTGATTATCATCTACTTGCAGACAATGCCAGTGTAAATACATCTGTTGCTTACTTATGGCATCTACATTTAAAACAAGAAAACACAGAAAGTTTGACTATTTTCTGAGCCAAAGAATCTATTTTTAAAATCTTTACTGAAGGTCATACCCTGTTTTGATCTCAATTAAACTCGTCGAAAATGTTTTTTTCCACTTAGAAACCTCCCCCCTCCCCGTCCCCCTTAGAAAATGCTTCTTCTACTTCTTCAACTGATTTGCACACTCACTCATCTGCTCCAGGGCCCGCATGACCCTTTTTATGACTGAAAGGGGGATTGAGTGACAGGCACGACTGGGCTGCTGAGCTTCTGTTCCTATGTTAGAGATAAAACTCGTCAACATCATGACACATGCTATTTCTTTCCTGAACACTTTTCTTTTAAGCTCTTTATTTTTGCTGAAATTATTTTATTTTAGATTATTCTCTTTGAATATTTTGCACTTTACATAGTTTAGTGATTGGATAATTATGTTAATTTTCACAGAGCTGTAGGTTGACAATATACTGCTATACTTCCTATTTAATTTTTTTTTTATTATAAACAGAATACCAACTTGTGGCTTTTTAAAGAAGCTAAATGGTGACAAAATGTAAAATTTCACACCTTGCACCTCAAATTCCATTAATTAAAGGTGACTGCATGGAAACCCTGGTGGGTCAGTGGTTAAGAACTACCTCTGCTAGCAAAAAGGTCAGCAATTTTTATCCACCAGGCGCTCCTTCGAAACCCTACGCGGCAGTTCTACTCTGTCCTGTAGGGTCACTGTGAGTCAAAATGGAGTTGATGGCAACAGGTTTGGTCTTTTGGGGTTTGGCAGTAAATAATTTGTACACAAACACACATATACACACACTTTTCTACTTTTATAAGAATAAAAAAAAATTTTTTTTTTATAAATAGACACATATTTTTTTAAATCACAATTTGGTAAACCGTCTTCTATTGATGGAAATACATTTACATGTATGATTAAATTAATTATAAATTCCTAGAAGTGGAATTGCAGTGTCAAGGTGTATTTGCATTTAAAAATTTAAAAGGTATTGCCAAATGGCCTCCTAATGCTTACACTAATCATTACTGCTATCAAAAGATTATGGCAGGGCTGCTTTCTCATATCTTAATAAATAAGAGGGTATTAACCATTAATCTCAGTCAATCTGATAAGTGAAAATAGCCTATTATGCTTTTCATCTAATTTTTAGTGACATAAACATCTTTCCATATACTTATTGAACATATGTATTTCTTCTCCTATAAAACACATTTTTATATTTTTGCCCATTTTTCTATTTTCTTTTTGGTCATTTTGTAGTTGATTTTTGAGATTTCCTACAATACTAAAGTAATTAGGCCTTTGTCATACAATTTTTTTTTGGTAGATAGTGATTTTTTTTTTTTTTCTCTGTTACTTTGTTTATGATGCTATTCTCATAACCAATTTTCTAAAAAATCACAGAGGAAATTTTTCCATTATAGTTTCTCAGTTTTTTAAATCACATTTAAAAGGCCTTCTCTACTTTAAAAGTATAAATGCATTTAGCATTGTCGATTGTTGGTTCTCCAATGGTTTTCTTTCCTCCCTCTCTCCTTCCTTCCTATTCTCCCACTCTCCCTTCTTTCTTATTTCTCTAACATTTAAATGTTTGCTTTATCCAGAGTTTATTTTGGCATAAGAAGTAAGGCATGGATTTATGTTTTTCCTTAAAGGGCTAACCAGTTGTCCAGGCATAATTTATTGAATTATCCATCTTTCCTCCATTCCTTTCAAATAATATAATATCAAAATATTTTAAACAATTTAACCTGAACTTTAAAAAATGGATTTTCAAGAAGCATTAAATAAAAGTTATCAGACTATGTTCAAGCAGAATAAAAGACCTTATTCCATGCCTTCGACATCTAGTTAGCACGTACTATTCCAGTCAAGATGCTCCAAAGATGAATTGGCCACTTCCCTGTGACAAGTACCTCAGAATCTCTGTGGCACCTGTGATATAAATCAACAATTACAACACAATGTGTTAACAACTATAACAGCTGTGCATTCATTTAACAGTCAACTCAACAAAGTGTTCGTGGAGAAGGACATGGGAAACTGTGTCCAATGATACAGGGAAGGCCCCCTTTGAAGGGCGGTAAGCCTCAGCTCAGCCTTGTGAATACTTAGATCAACCTTTCCCGGTTACTGCTTTCCAAGCATAATTGACCTGAGAAGAGTAAAGTCAATTTGCTTTTGCCTTGATCTTTGATAATTCAAACCATCAAATAAATGTCACAAGAATGTTACAGATGCTAGTAGCTATTAAGAGTCACAGTCTGTCTCTGGGCAGCTCCTGTCTGGAGGGGAGATGTGAAGGCCGAGGGGGACAGAAGCTGGCTGAATGGACACGGAAACACAAGGTGGAGGGAAGGAATGTGCTGTCTCATTAGGGGAAGAGCAACTAGGAGTATATACCCAGTGCCCTCAGAGCGACCCTATAGGACAGAGTAGACTCATAACGACCCTATAGGACAGAGTAGAACTGCCCCATAGAGTTTCCAAGGAGCGCCTGGAGGATTCGAACTGCCGTCCCTTTGGTTAGCAAGTATATAGCAAGGTGTATATAAGGTTTTGTTTTTATATAAGGTTTTGTATGAGAGACTGACTTAATGTGTAAACTTTCACTTAAAATTTAAAAAAAGAGAGAGAAAAAAAGTCACAGTCTCTCCTGCAGGAAAGATTTCCATTAAATGTGAATTAAAAATAAAACATGAGGGGTTTGGAGTTTTCTATTGGGACCTTATTATCTCTCCTTTTCCAAAGGTGTCTTCATTAAAAATTATATATTTCCAGGAATAAGAGACTAATTATCAAGGAATGGCAAGTTTCTGTTCTGTAGGGTATGATAAGATCCAGTTCTGTCTGAGACTAGTCGACCATATAAATATTGTATCTGGGTCAACAAACAGGTCCTCCAAAATATCTGTGGTATTTACTGTTTACTCTGTTTGCCTTGGATAATAGTCACTAGGCAACAAGATGGTTTGCTGTGCTGTGCATGGCAGCCGCTAGGTAAGTTGTTATGTAACATGCCAGGGCCTGCTGTCCACCCTGAGACCAAATGAAATGAATGCAGTCATGCAAGGAAGCATGGAATCAAGCGAGAGAGGGCATGTGCATGAGAGCAGTTTGTATTCTCAAATCCATTATACAAATATTTTCTTAACATTACTTACTCTGATCAAAATATCCTTTGGCAGATTACAGGAAAATAATATTAATTTTTCTGACCAAATAATACTCATATCTCACTTGTGTCTGCAAATGTCTGGGGAAAGTACCATGTTAATGTTCTGGAAACCATCTTTTTCTGTTGTAATGTGTTCGTACCATGCTGTTAACCAAGAAAATTCTGATGGGGCACAAGGGGACACTTAAAAATTTTTTTTTACTGAAGAATAAGTATACAGCTCAATGAATTTCACAAAGTGAATAGACCTGTGTAATTGGCACCCAGCTCAAGAAACAAAACATTACCCCCAAGAAGATGGTTTTAAATCCCACACAGGCTTGGGGGTGAGAACAGGGCAGGACTAATTTATTGTGAGGGACAGGAAATATAGACAGAGTAGTTGAAATTAAGGGTTCTTAGCCAGGAGGAGGTTTTTTTTTTTTTTTCCATCTGTTCTCCTTGAGATAGGAATGCTTATAACACTCAACAAAGCAACACAGAGAACCAGTGGCAGTGTTTTTGGCCACACCTTGGAGATATGGTTGCGGAATGAGAGATGTGTCTCAGTTTAAGTACTTGCATGGACCTTGTTTAGCAAACACTTAAAACTGATGGATGAACAACTCCACATGGCGCCCTAAAAGGATCATTCCCAGACCCTGCACAAGAGAAACCAAGATTTGCTGAGCAGGAAGTGAGTGTGAAGGTTGGCCCAACCTTCTCTGGAGTCTCAAGAATCCCTGGGTGTGAGGAGGCCTCCTAGCTTAATACTTTTCATGTTATTTGTATCTGGTGTATATGCCTCTTCCCTGCTCTCCATGCTAGCTTGTAAATTTCTTATGGCTGCTTCTCCATCTTGGTCACCTTGGAGCTAAGGACGATGCCAGTGCAGAATGGGACAAAACTATTACAGAGGACATACAACTTTTGGGACACCACCTATCAGTTTGTTGTAGCGTGGTACCTGGCATGTTGCTATGATGTTGGATGCTATGACAAGAATATTTCAAATACCATCAGGGTAACCTATGGTGGATAGGTTTCAGCAGAGCTTCCAAACTAAGACAGGCTAGGAAGAAAGGCCTGGAGATAAACTTCTGAAAATTAGCCAATGAAAACCTTATGGATCACACCAGAACATTGTTCAGTAAAGTGCTGGAAGATGGACTAGAACATGCCAATGATCACCAAGATGGCGCAGGACCAGGTGACATTTTGTTCTGCTATAATAAGATCACCATGAGTCAGAGCTTACCCTACAGCAACTAAAAACAACAACTTTGAGCGTAGCCCTAGTCCATTTCATAGAAGAACTTACCTGGTACTACAAAGCTGATGTTTTTTCATCTACCAAATGTGAAGGGTGGACTCTGGTCCCTTCTAATGCCTCCAACATTTTAAGAATGACTCCATATACTAAATAGTCTAGGAACTCCAATGAAGGAGTTGGGACCAGCCTATCCACTTTCCTAGAGATCTCTAATATTTATCAGATAGCACTTGCAAATAGATAAAGGAATAACTGTCTCTCCTCTGGATCTATGACCAATACTACAGTGAGCAGAAGCCTGGGTCTTCCAGACGAAGTATCCTTTTCCCACATTAAGTATGAGCATGCTGATCGTTGGCCTGTTGTCTGTCTACTCAGACTTGCTACATGAGTTACAGTCTCCAGCTTGCCTACAACTGCAGTATGAGGGTAGCCCAGGTCTACAGGAACAATGGCTCTGTTGTGGAAATTGATCAGACTGCGATTTGCTATTAGGGAGGCCTAACACTGAATTTCTGTTAACGGTGTTGTAGTAATTTGGAAAGAGTGGCAAAACGTGAGGGGTGTAACAAATGTTACTGAATTGTACGTGTAAAAAATGTCCAGTTGGCAAATTTTTCTTATATATATTTTTACCACAATAAAACAAATAAAAAAAAAGCATAATTTTACATTTAAATTTAAAAAAGACTCCACAATTTGAAACAGACAGAGAACACTTTGCAATTAATATTACAATAAATGACCAACTCAAGAAATGGCTGGTCCAATGTGAACACAGGAACATGTACCTGGAATGTAGAAGCAGGTCAGGGGATGGAAAAGGATGAAAATAGTAAAAAGGAGGAAACCAAGAGGACCCCTTTTAGAACAGTCTTCCAGGGCTCTAGAAAGGAGGAATTGCTAATTAATACCAAAAGCCACATTGTTGTTTTCTCTGTTTATTATCTGTAGTTTAGTACATATTTTTGCTTGCTGTATTTGAAGACACTGTGAGTTCTTTTTTTTTTTTCTCAAATAGTCCTTTTGTGTTACTTTTTGAAGTTCTCAGTTAAAAGAACTGCTGCTAGTGCTTCTTGAGAGAGATATTTGAGCCAGGTAGGCCTAGCCAACAGTCAACTGCAGTATAGGGTGTAAAAGTAAAATATGTATAAGTAAAACAAGCACTGTGCTCATCTAGTCTTATTTGGATGTGTGGATTGTTTTTGTAAGAAAGTTTGATGCCAGAAAAAATGTTTTACTGTGATAAAAATATATACAGGTAGTCCCCGACTTATAACAGGGTTCCATTCCCACAACTCTGTCCTAAGTCCAATTTGATGTAAGTCACATACCTCACTGGTTTTTTTTTTTTTTTTTTCATTATTATGCCTTTTATTATCAGTATCTTTATAATCCGATTTTTGTCTTTGAGGGTTGGCATGAGAATGACAACATCAGTAAATTGTGTGCTGCAACGTTGTATGTAGGACATGTTACTAACAATAAGATGTACGAAAAAGGGCAGTTTGTCATTAACTCAAATAACTTGTAAGTCAAGGACTACCTGTAAACAAACATTTGTCAATTCAACATTTTTACAAATACAAGTCAGTGACATTAGTTTTGTTCGTCATATCGTACCATCATCACTATTTGTGTCCAAGTTATTCTATAATCGTTAACAGAAACTCAGTACCCCCTAAGCTAAGACTCCTATTCCTTCTCCCCCACCCCTAAAAATTACCCTAGTAGCCACTAATAACTTTGGTCTCATATATTTATCTTTTTCATATAAGTGGGATCATACAGTATTTGTCCATTTGTGACTGACTTATTTTACTCAGCATGATGTTTTCAAGATTCATCTAGGTTGTAGCCTGTATCAGGGCTTCATTTCTCTTTATGACTGAGTAATAGTCCACTAAAAGTCCCTGGGTGGTGCAAACTGTGCTCATCAACTAGCCTAAAGTTCGGCAGTTTGAAATTGCCCAGACACTAAGAAAGAAAGTCCTGGTGATCTGCTTTTCTAAAGATTACAGACAAGACAAGCCTATGGAGCAATTCTACTCTGTAACATATGGGGTTGCTGTGAGTCAGAATTGACTAGACAACAATGGGTTTTGTTTTGGTTTAATATTCCGTTGTATGTATGTACCACGTTTTGTTTCTCTATTTATCTGTTGACAGCCGTTTAGATTGTTTCCATCCTTCGGCTATTGTGAGCAGTGCTACAATGAACAATGATGTACACATTTCTCTTTGCATTCTTGCTTTCAATACTTTTGGGTATATACCTAGGATTGGGATTGCAGCAATATGTTCTTTAGTATGGCATCACAAAGACATCAGGTCTAAGAGCTATGCTGATAGAATGAGCAAAATCATTATATCAGAGAATATTTGGCTCAGAGAAACATTTACTGTGTGACGGAAAATGGGGTCGTTGTGTACATAAATTCTGTTAGTCCCATAAAGCAAGAGGTACATTTATGATTTAACCAAAGCAATACTAAGTTAAAAGATGCCACTCCATGACTTTTAACAAATTAAGCTATTCAAAACAAGTTTTTATCTGGTTATCTGTGTTTAGTTATATTAAGAATTTATTACTATCATTTATGAACATAATTATACTTTAGAGACAGGGAATTCCACTATATATGTTACAGTAGAAACCTTAATTATCTATACTAAGAAGACACGACAAAATTATATGTTAAAGCAGTAATTACAGTACTAAGGAGTCTAGTACCCAATGTTCATTAGAATTTTAATTTGTAATGTTGGTTAAAACAACAATATATTTAAAAAATTTTCTTTTAAAAGAGCACTCTTGACTAAGAAGGGTTTTTGTAGTGAGTTTGTTGGAAACCAGGAATAAATTTTCATTGTTAATAAACATACATTGTACATTTATAAATCAAATATGCTGTTTATAAACTTGTAAAATTAGCTGAGATGTTGGTTCATTGGTAAATACATTAAGTCTTCTTCATTTTCAGCAAGCAAGGTTCTGTCACCAGCACATCACAAGTTGTTAATGAGTCTTCCTCCAATCCTGATCCATGTTCTTCTTAATATTGCTCAGCATGCAGATTGAATAATTATGGTGAAAACATACAACCCTGATGCACATCTTTCCTGATATGCAGTCATGCAGTATCCCCTTGTTCTATTCAAATGACTGCCTCTTGGTCTATGTACTTAATTGTGTTCCTAATGAACACAATTAAGTGTTCTGGAATTCCCACTTTTCACACTATTATCCATAATTTTGCATGATCCTTACAGTTGAATGCCTTTGCATAGTCAATGAAACACAGGTAAAAATCTTTCTGGTATCCTCTGCTTTCAGCCAAGATCCTGCTGACATCAGCAATGATATTCCTTGTTCCATGTGCTCTTCTGAATCTGGCTTGAATTTCTTGTAGTTCCCTGTCGATGTACTGCTGTAACCATTTTTTAATTATCTTCAGCACAACTTAACTTTTGTTTGATATTCATGATATTGTTTGATAATGTCCTCATTCCTTTGGATCACCTTTCTTTGGAATGGGCACAAATGTGAATCTTTCAGTTGGTTGGCTGGGTAGTTGTCTTCCAAATTTCTTGGCATAGATGAGTGAGCACTTCCAGCGATGCATCCGTTTGTTTCAACATCTCAATTGGTATTCTGTCAATTCCTGGAGCCTTTTTTTTTTTTTTTTTAACCAGTACCTTCAGTGCAGCTTGGACCACTTTCTTCAATATTGTTTGTTCTTGATCATATGCTACCTCCTGAAATAGTTGAATGTTGACCAGTTCTTTTTGTTATAGTGACTCTGTGTATTTCTTCCATCTTCTTTTGGTGCTTCCTGCATCGTTCAATATCTTGCCCATAGAATTCTTCAATATTGCAACTCCAGGCTTGAGTTTTTTCTTCAGTTCTTTCAGCTTGAGAAATGCCAAGTGTGTTCTTCCACTTGGTTTACTAACTCCAGGTCTTTGCACATTTCATTATAATACTTTACTTTGTCTTCTCAAGTTGTCCTTTGAAATCTTCTGTTCAGCTCTTTTACATAATCATTTTTTCCATTCACTTTAGCTACTCTATGCTCAAGACCAAGTTTCAGAGTCTCTTCTGACTTCTGTTTTGTCTTTTCTTTCTTTGCTGTCTTTTTAATGACCTTTGCTTTCTTCATGTATGATGTCCTTGATGTCATCTACAACTCTTCTGGTCTTCATTCATTAGTGTTAAATTTATCAACATGTTAAATCTATTCTAGAGACAGTCTCTAAATTCAGATGGAATATACTCAAGGTCATATTTTGGCTATCCTGGACTTGTTCTAATTTTCTTCTGCTTCAACTTGAACTTGCATGTGAGCAATTGATGGTCTGTTTTGCAGCCAGCCCCTAGCCTTGATCTGACTGATATTGAGCTTCTCCGTCGTCTCTTTCCACAGATGTAGTTGATTTGATTCTTGTGCATTCGTATGGTGAGGTACAAGTGTATAGTTGCCATTTATGTTGTTGAAAAAAGGTATTTGCAATGAAGAAGTCATTGGTCTTGCAAAATTCTATCATGCGATCTCCAGTGTCATTTCTATCACCAAGGCCATATTTTCCAAATACCGATCCTTCTTTGTCCACCTTTTGTACTTTAATTACCAGTAATTATCAATGCATCCTGATTGCATGTTTGATCAGTTTTAGACTGTAGAAGTTGATAAAAATCTTCAATTTCTTCCTCTTTGGCATTAGCGTTTGGTGCATAAATTTGAACAATAGTTGTATTAACTGGTCTTCCTTGTAGGTATATAAATATTATCCTATCACTGACAGCATTGTACTTCAGGATAGATCTTGAAACGTTCTTTTTGACAATGAATGAGATGCTGTTCTTTTTCAATTTTCATTCCTGGCATAGTAGGCCATGTGATTGTTTGATTCAAAATGGCCAATGCGTCCATTTCACCTCACTAACGCCTAGGATATTGATCTTTATGCATTTCATTTCGTTTTTGACGATGGCCAATTTTCCTAGATTCATTGTTTATACATTCCATGTTCTGATTATTAATGGATGATTGCAACTGTTCCTTCTCCTTTTGAGTCATGCCACATCAGCAAATGAAGGTCCTGAAAGCATGACTCCATTCATGTCATTTGTGTATCTACTTTGAGGAGACAGCTCTTCCTCAGTCGTATTTTGAGTGCCTTCCAACCTGAGGCGCTCATCATCTGGCACTATATCAGACAATGTTCTGCTGCTTTTCATAAGGTTTTTCTATGGCCTTTTTTTTTTTTTTTTAAGGAGATCGCCAAGCCCTTCCTCCTTTTCTCTCTTAGGCTGGAAGCTCCACTGAAATCTGCCTGCCATGGGTGACCCTGCTGGCATTTGAAACACTAGTGACATAGCTTCCAGAATCACTGCAACACACAAGCCACCGCCCTATGACAAATTGAAAGAAAATATGGTGAATACATAATAAACAGGTATTGATGTTATATTGCAATACGTGATAAAACATATATCTGTATTTCCAGACTTTATGGCCACCTTCTATTATGAATAGCTCTTCATGTACAGTAAACTTATACTTCTTAAATTGAACTATAATTTTGTCAAGGCAGAAATTTATTTTCTGCATTACTTTTGCAAATGTCACAGATGTAATATATTTTCTTAATGTGAGCCTTTAGGATACATATATGAAAATAAGGTTTAAATGTTTATTTTTTTCTGATTAAAAAAACACATGTCTATTGTGGGAAATTTGCCAAACTTAAGAATGTAAAAAGAAGGACTAGGATCTCCCATAATGCCATAACTGAGCACTGCCCACTGCTTCCATTTAGGTATATTTCCAATATTTTTCTATGCATTTACTTTTACATATTTGAGATCCTACTTTATATAAATTTTATATATTTTTACTTGGTAATATGTCATGAGTTTTCTCCTTATAATTAAATACCTTTGCAAGCATATGTTTTAATACTTACATAACCTCCCAGCGTATATTATTTTATTTCACAATCAATTTAAATATTCACCTATTATTAAATTTTTAGGTTGTTTCAAATATTTCAGTATTATAAATATCTTAGCAATGAACATCTTCCTAAGTACAACTTTTCAGCTCAAAGTATATGCATAGTTTAAAGTCTCTTAATGAATATCATCCAGCAATTTATAATTGCTAATTTATAGTTCTTCTAACACTACCAAAACCAATTGCCATGTAGTTGATTCTGACCCATAATAACTTCATTTGTATCAGAGTAGAACTCTGCTCCATAGGACTTTACATAGTTGATTTTTTGGAAGTAGGTTGCCAGGCCTTTCTTCCAAGGTATCTCTGGGTGGAATTGAATGTCCAACCTTTGGGTTAGCAGTTGAATGTGTTAACCATTTGCATCACCCAGGGACTCCTAAAAACCAGTTGCTTTTGAGTCAATTCCATAATATTGAGAATAATATACATATAAAATATTGTTAATTTTTTAAGTGAAAAATAATATCAATTTAATTTGATAAGTTGTACATTTTTTCTAAAGTTTATTTGCAATTTATACTTCCTCACCTTTGAATAGTTTACTCATACCATATACTTCTTGTATAATGACCTTTTGGGGGTCATTTATCAGTTTAAACTAAAAATGGAGCTTTTAGCAATATTTATTGTAAATATTTATACAGTTTTTTGTTTCTTAATTTTGTTTTAGATACATGTATGTTACATCTCTATGAAAGCTAATCTACTTTTATTTTCTTTTGTGATATCTACTAGTGCTTCAAGTTTAAAGAGTCTTTCCTATCTAGAGATCAGATAAATATTCACCTCTCTTTTAAAATTAAATATATATATTTTACATATAACTGTTAGATCTCCTAGGGTTTAGTTTGGGATGTGTTTTTCAATAAAATTTGAAAATCGGAATTGGGTCTTTGAGCCTCTGCAAAAAATAATATGTACTGCTAAATTTATGATAATTCATGATGATTTTAATCAAATGCTAAAATTAAAAATTATGCACATATTCTCAACAGATCATGGAAAGTGCAGTGAGCTTTGAAGGATAATTTTTGTGAAAATAGTTACAAGGTGCTCTGCCTGGGTCCTGTTTCTCAGCTTGTTTTGCAGTTATTACATCTGATTTTAGAGCAAAGCTCTCTGATTATTATTGAGCAAGCTAAACTAACTCAGTGTTAGGTCAGTGGTCACTGTGTTTGCTGACATGGAAGGAAGCTTAATTTGCTGAAGAGCCACTGTCACTGATATGAAACACATTCTAGTGACATTTTCGCCTCAGAAGTCAGTGGTGCTGACTATGTTCTAAAATTTAATCTGAGGCCCAGTGGGCAAATGCTATGACAGGGTTTAAGAATAATGAATCACACATAGCACCAACATCTGTTTCAAGTTCAAAATTGATGTGCTGTTATTTAAAAAAGGATTTATGGCTTTTTACAAATGAATAGTGTCTCACTGCTTTAACAGTTAAAAAAATGTTTTCATACTTCTACCTTATAATTGAGTGTATGGTGGTAAGTCTCAAACTTATTTTGAATCTTTGGAAAGGACATTAACATATTTGCATGTGGAATACTTTTTCCCTGGAAGTTGAAATTAACTTAACAGCAATTTTATTGGTCTAGGCACATTTTAGATGAGCATCACTGAAGATGACATTTTTATGCAACTCAAGTTATGACTCTGTGACCAGATGTAGAGATGTTTGGTAAGGCAGAGTTTCAACTTCAGACCCTCCAAGGCCAAGACTACAGGATGACTACTGTACAGAGAGAACAAGAGTAGGGAATAGTCCCAGACAGGTAGCAGCAGTGCTATTTCATGGTGAGCTTTCTGTCACAGTTTATTTTCCAGGTGGGTGGCAGTCACCATAACATTCTAATGAACAAATCTAACCTCAGGTAAGGAAAGAGTCAAAGTATTTGGTTACAAAGTGAAATGTGCACTTAATTACCCATTCACTTTGAAGTAGTCAAATGTGAAGTGTCATGCAGACGAAATGTTTAAGCCAATCTTTTTTGTATGTTTGTTTGTTTTTTGTTTCTATTTTGTAGTTATTGTCTCAAAGTGACCAAACATCTTTAGTGATTCCATTGTTGAATGACAAATTTTCTTTGTGGTGAACATAGACTACCTGTGAAAAGACAAAACTACTGAAATTACCTGATATGGAATTTAAATCTCTAATATTCAGAGCTATCTAAGTTTTTTATCTAAGAGATGAAGTAGAAAGCAGACAAAAATGAGGAAAAAATAGGCAAATTCATGGAAAAGGCAGACAAATTCATGGAAAATACAGAGAAAACAATGAAAGAATTCAGGAAAATAATAATACAGGAGCAAAATGTCAAAATAAATTCACAACTAGAGTACAAAAACACCAATTAGAAATCCAAAGATAAACAACAAGATATCAGAAATGGACAGTGTCATAGAAGGAATGAGGAGCAGGTTTGGAACAATGGAAGACAGGATCAGCGAAAGCGAAGACTAACTCTTGGATACTATTTTGTTTGAGGAAAAATCAGAAAAAAGAATGAAGAAAAATGAAGATATCTTGAGAATGATGTGGGTTACAATCAAAAGCAAAAATTTTCAAGTGATAAAAGTTCCAGAACATATGGAGAAAATGGAAAACACAGAGATCATTGAAGAATTGCTGACACAAAAAAAAATTCCTTAATATCATGAAAAGTGAAGAACTGACCACCCAAGAAGCTCAACAAACCCCATATGGGATAGATCTCAAAAGAAAATCACCAAGGCATATCATAATCACACTTGCTAAAACCAAAGACAAAGAATCCTGAGAGCAGCTCGAGAAAAAAGAAAAGTCACATACAGAGAAGAAACAATAAGACTAATCTCTGATTACTTGGCAGAAACCATGCAGACAAGAAGTCAATGGGATGTCATATATAAAACCTTGAAAGAAAAAAAAATTGCCAACCAAGAATAATATATCCTGCAAAAACCTAGTTCAAATATGATGGTGAAATTATGATATTTCCAGATAAACAGAAATTAAGGGACTATGTAAAAACCAAACAAAACTTACAAGAATTATTAAAGGGAGGACTTTGGCTTGAGAATAGACAATATCAGAGGACAGCCTGAATCTAGGACGCTAGATTGCACCAGCCAGATATCAAACTAGGAAATGAACTCTCAAGGAATATTCAAAACCAAAGATTTGTAACAGGGAACCAGAGAGGTTAATCTGTAAATGACAACAATGTCAGAAAATAAAGAAGGAATTAAACTGTGTAGGTATAGAACTTTCTAATGAAAGTTCTGGTTCAAACCTAGGATGACAAGGATAAATTCCAAGGTAACCACAGAGAAAGCTAACAAACCTAATCATCAAAATTAAGAAGAGAAACATAAAACCTCCATAAAAACAAAATCTACAAAAATGAAGCAAACAAAAATCCACAAAAAAAGAGGAATTCAGCACAGGAAAGTAAAAGGAACAAAGAAAATGTCAACACCGCAAAAAAAAAAAAAAACACTACAAAATGACAGCAATAAACTCAAACTTATCAATAATCACATTGAACGTAAATGGACTAAATGCACCCATAAAGAGATAGAGACTGACAGAATGGATAAAAAACAGGATCCACCAATATGTTGCCTACAAGAGACCCACCATAAAAACAAAGGTGTAAATTTATTAAAAATCAAAAGATGGAAAAAATATATCAAACAGCTGCCAAAAAAGAGCAAGAGTGGCAATACTAATCTCAGATAAAATAGACTTTAAAACAAAATTCACCACAAAAGACAAAGAGGGGCACTATGTACTGATTAAAGGGATGATCCATCATGAAGACATAACCATAATAAATATCTATGCACCCAGTGACAGGGCTCCAAAATACCTAAAACAAACTCTAATAGCACTGAAAAGAGAAATTGACAGTTCCACAATAATAGTAGGAGACTTCAACACACCATTCTCAGTAAAGGGCAGAATATCTAGAAAGAAACTCAGCAAAGACACAGATGATCTAAACAACACAATCAATCAACTTGAACTCATAGACATGTATATAACACTCCACCCAACAGCTGCAAAGTACATATTCTTTTCCAACACACATGGAATGTTCTCCAGAACAGACCATATTTTAGGCCACAAACCAATCTTCCACAAAATCCAAAACATTAATATAAAACAAAGTATCTTCTTTGACCACAATGTCATCAAAGTAGAAATTAACAATAGGAAGAGTAAGGAAAGAAATTAATTACATGGAAACTGAATAACACACTGCTTAAAAACTACTGACTAATAGAAGTAATCAAATATGGAATCAAAAAATTCATAGAATCAATTGAGAATGAAAATGCATCATACCAAAACCTTTGGGACACAGCAAAGGCAATGCCCAAAGGTCAATTTATAGCAACAGAAGCACAAGTCAAAAAAGAAGAAAGGTACAAAACACTAGCTGTACAACTTGAACAAATAGAGAACAGCAAAAGAAGCGCACAGCCACCAGAAGAAAGGAAATAATAAAGATCAGAGCAGAAAAAAATGAAATAGAGAATAGAAAACCAATGCAAAGAATCAACAAAACCAGAAGTTGGACCTTTGAAAGGATCAACAAAATCGACAAACCCCTGGCCAAATGGACAAAAGAAAAACAAAAGAAGACACAAATAATCCAAATAAGACATGAAATAGAGAACATTACAACAAACACAACTGAAAAAAAAAAAGGTCATAATAGATTATTATGAAAAACTATATTCCAACAAATTTGAAAACCTAGAGGAAATGGACAAATTTCTAGAAACACACTACCTATCCAAACTAAGACAAAATGAAGTAGAAAATCCAAACATACCCATAACAAGAGAAGAGATTGGAGAGGTAATAAGAAAAAAAAACTCCAAACAAAACAAAGCCCTGGCCCAGATGGCTTCACTGGAGAATTCTACCAAACATTCAGAGAAGAGCTTACAAAAGTACTTCTCAAACTATTTCAGAATAGGTGAAATGAAGGAATACTTCCAAATACATTCTCTGAAGCATAACCCTGATATCAAAATCAGGCAAAGACAACACACAAAAAAATTACAGACCAATATCTTTCATGAGTATAGGTGCAAAAATTCTCAATAAAATACTAAACAAATCATAGCCAATAGAATTCAGCATCATATCAAAAAAGTAATACACCACAACCAAGTAGGATTCACACCAGGTATTCAAGGATGGTTCAACATTAGAAAATCAATCAGTGTAATGCACCACATAAATAAAATGAAAGAAAAAAATCACATGATCACCTCAATCAAGGCAAAAAAAGGCATTTGACAAAGTCCAGCACCCATTACTGATAAAAAACTCTCAATAAAATAGGTATACAAGGAAATTCCTCAACATAATAAAGGGCACTTATACAAAAGCCAACATCATTCTTAATAGAGAGAGTCTGAAAACATTCCCCTTGAGAACAGGAACAAGACAAGACTGCTGTCATGTATTGAATTGTGTCCCCCCCAAAATATGCGTCAACTTGGTTAGGCCATTATTCCCAGTATTGTGTGTTGTCCTCCATTTTGTGATTATAATTTTATGCTAAAGAGGTTTAGGGTGGGATTGTAACACCAGCCTTACTCAGGTCACCTCCCTGATCCGATATAAAAGGAGTTTCCCTGGGGTGGGGCCTGTACTACCTTTTATCTCTCAAGAGATAAAAGGAAAGGGAAGCACTCCTCGGAATATACCCTAGAGAAATAAGAGCCTTTACATGAACAGATATATGCACACCCATGTTTATTGCAGCACTGTTTACAATAGCAAAAAGCTGGAAGCAACCAAGGTGTCCATCAATAGAAGAATGGTTAAATGAATTATGGTACATTCACACAATGGATTACTACGCATTGATAAAGAACAGTGATGAATCTGTGAAACATTTCATAACGTGGAGGAACCTGGAAGGCATTATGCTGAGCGAAATTAGTCAGATGCAAAAGGACAAATACTGTATAAGACCACTATTATAAGTTTTTGAGAAATAGTATAAACTGAGAAGAACAGGTTCTTTTGTGGTTATGGCGGGGGGAGGGTGGGAGAGGGTTATTTACTGATTAGTTAGTAGATAAGAACTACTTTAGGTGAAGGGAAGGACAATACTCAATACAGGGAAGGTCAGCTCAACTGGACTGGACCAAAAGCAAAGAAGTTTCCTGGATAAACTGAATGCTTCAAAGGTCAGCGGAGCAAGGGCAGGGGTTTGGGGACTATGGCTTAAGGGGACTTCTAAGTCAATTGGCATAATAAACTCTATTATGAAAACATTCTGCATCCCACTTTGAAGTGTGGCATCTGGGGTCTTAAATGCTAACGAGCGGCCATCTAAGATGAATCAATTGGTCTCAACCCATCTGGATCAAAGGAGAATGAAGAACACCAAGGTCACACGATAACTATGAGCCCAAGAGACAGAAAGGGTCACATGAACTAGAGACTTACATCATCCTGAGACCAGAAGAACTAGATGGTGCCTGGCCACAACCGATGACTGCCCTGACAGGGAACACAACAGAGAACTCCTGAGGGAGCAGGAGAACAGTGGGATGCAGACCTCAAATTCTCATAAAAAAACCAGACTTAATGGTCCGACTGAGACTAGAAGAATCCCAGCGGTCATGGTCCCCAAACCTTCTGTTGGCCCAGGAGAGGAACCATGCCCGAAGACTACTCGTCAGACATGGAAGGGACTGGGCAAGGGGCTGGAGAGAGATGCTGATGAAGAGTGAGCTACTTGTATCAGGTGGACACTTGAGACTGTATTGGCATCTCCTGTCTGGAGGGGAGATGGGAGGGTAGAGAGGGTTAGAAACTGGCAAAAGGGTCATGAAAGGAGGGAGCGGGCTGACTCATTAGGGGGAGAGTAAATGGGAGTATGTAGTAAGGTGTATATAAGCTTACATGTGACAGACTGACTTGATTTGTAAACTTTCACTTAAGGCACAATAAAAATTATTAAAAAAAAAAAAAAAAGGAAAGGGAAGCAAGCAGAGAGGTGGGAACCTCATACCACCAAGAAAGCAGCACCGGGAGCAGAGCATGTCATATGGACCTGGGGTCCCTGCGCCTGAGAAGCTCCTTGACCATGGGAAGATTGAGGACACGCACTTTCCTCCAGAGCTGACAGAGCAAAAGCTTTCACCTGAAGCTGATGGCCTCAATTTGGACTTGAAACCTACTAAACTGTGAGAAAATAAGTTTCTCTTTGTTAAAGCTGTCCACTTGTGGTATTTCTGTTATGGCAACATTAGATGACTAAGACAGATGCCCTTTATCACCACTCCTATTTAACACTGTGCTGCAAGTCCTAGCTACAGCAATAAACCAAGACAAAGAAATAAAGGGCATCCAAACTGGTAATGAAGAAGTAAAAGTGTCCCTATTTGTGGATGATATGGTAGTATACGTAGAAAACCCAAAAGACTCCATGAGAAAACTACTGGAACTAAAAGAAATATTCAGCAGAGGAGAAGGATGCAAGATAAACATACAAAAATCAGTTGTATTCCTATACCCCAAAAAAGAGGACAACGAAAAGGAAATCAGGAAAGCAATACCATTTATTGTTGTAGTTGTTATTAGGTGCTGACAAGTTGGTTCAGACTCATACTGACCCTATGTACCACAGAACAAAATCCTGACTGGTCCTGCACCATCCTCACAATCGTTGTCATGCTTGACCCTATTGTTACAGCCACTGTGTCAATCCATCTCTTTGAGGGTCTTCCTCTTTTCTGCTGACCCTGTACTCTGCCAAGCATGATGTCCTTCTCCAGGGACTTATCCCTCCTGACAACATGTCCAAAGTAAGTAAGAAACAGCCTTGCCATCCTTGCTTCTAAAGAGCATTCTGGTTGTATTACTTCAAAGACAGATTTGTTCAATATTCTTTGCCAACACCACAATTTAAAGGCGTCAATTCTTCTTCCATCTTCCTTATTCATTGTCCAGCTTTCACATGCATATGATGCAATTGAAAATACCATGGCTTGGGTCAGGCACAGCTTAGTCTTCAAGGTGACGTCTTTGATTTTCAACACTTTAAAGATCTTTTGATTTCTTGACTGCTGCTTCCATGTGTGTTGATTGTGGATCCAAGTAAAATGAAATCCTTGACAACTTCAATCTTTTCTCTGTTTATCATGATGTTGCTCATTGGTCCAGTTGTGAGGATTTTTGTTTTCTTTATGTCGAGGTGTAATCCATACTGAAGGCTGTGGCCTTTGGTCTTCATCAGTAAGTACTTGAAGTTGTCTTCACTTTCAGCAAGCAAGGTTGTGTCATCTGTATAATGCAGGTCATTAATGAGTCTTCCTCCAATCCCGATGCCCCATTCTTCTTCTCATAGTCCAGCTTCTTGGGTTATTTGCTCAGCATACAGATTGAATACAACTCGGATGCACACCTTTCCTGACCTTAAACCACTCAGTATCCTCTTGTCCTGTTCGAACAACTGCCTCCTGATTTATGTATAGGTTCCTCATGAGCACAATTAACTTTTCTGGAATTCCCTTTCTTCACAATGTTATCCATAGTTTGTTATGATCCACAGTCAAATGCCTTTGAATAGTCAATAAAACACAAGGAAATATCCTTCTGGTATTCTCTGCTTTCAGACAGGATCCATCTGACATCAGCAATGACACCCCTGGTTCCATATCCTTTTCTGAAACCAGCCTGAATTTCTGGCAGTTCCCTGCTGATATACTGCTGCAGCTGTTTTTGAATGATCTTCAGCAAAATTTTGCTTGAGTGTGATATTAATGCGATATTGTTTGATAATCTCTGCGTTCGATTGGATCATTTTCTTAGAAATAGGCATAAATATGGATCTCTTCCAGTCGGTTGGCCAGGTAACTGTCTTCCAAATTTCTTGGTATAGATGAGTAAGCACTTCCAGTGCTGCATCCATTTGTTGAAACATTTCAATTGATATTCCATCAATCCCTGGAACCTTGTTTTTTGCCAATGCTTTCAGTGTATCTTGGACTTCTTCTTTTAGTACCATCAGTTCCTGATTTTATGCTACCTTTGAAATGGTTGAATGTTGACTAATTCTTTTTGATATGATGACTCTATGTATTCTTTCCATCTTCTTTTGATGCTTCCTGCATCGTTTGTTATTTTTCCCATAGAATCCTTCACAATTGCAATTCGAGGCTTTAATTTTTTCTTCAGTTCTTTCAGCTTGAGAAACACTAAGCATGTTCTTTCCTTTTGGTTTTCTATCTCCAGCTCTTTGTACATGTCATTATAATACTTTACTTTGTCTTCTTGAGCCGCCCTTTGAAATCTTCTGTTCAGTTCTTTTACTTCATCTTTTCTTCCTTTTGCTTTAGCTGCTCAATGTTGGAGACCAAGTTTGAGTTTCCTCTGACATCCATCTTGGTCTTTTCTTTCTTTCCTATCTTTTCAAAGACCTCTTGCTTTCTTCAAGAATGATGCCCTTGATGCCATTCCACAACGTGTCTGGTCTTGGGCCATTAGTATTCAACGTGTCAAATCTCTTCTTGAGATGGTCTCTAAATTCAGGTGGGATATACTGAAGGTTTTATTTTGGCTCTTGTGGACTTGCTGTGATTTTCTTCATTTTCACTTGAACTTGCATATTACCAAGTGTCTGTTCCACAGTCTGCCCCTGGCCTTGTTCTGACTGATGATATTGAGCTTTTCCATCATCTCTTTCCACAAATTAGTTGATTTAATTCCTTTGTATTTCATTTGGCAAGGTCCATGTGTATAGTCATCGTTTCTATTGGTGAAAAAAGGTATTTGCAATGAAGAAATTGTTGGTCTTGCAAAATTCTATCATTCAATCTCTGGCATTGTTTCTATCACCAAGGCCACATTTTCCAACTACCGATCCTTCTTCTTTGTTTCTGACTTTCACATCACAATCACCAGTAATTATCAATGCATCCTGATTACGTTTGATCAATTTTGAACTGCAGAAGCTGATAAAAACATTTAATTTCTTCATCTTTGGCCTTAGTGGTTGTTGTGTAAGTTTGAATAATAATCGTATTAACTGGTCTTCCTTGTAGGCGTTTGGATATTATCCTGTCACTGATAGCACTGTATTTCAGGATAGATCTTGAAAAGTTCTTTTTGATGATGAATGCAACACCATTCCTCTTCACTTTGTCATTCTGGCATAGCAGACTATATGATTGTCCAATTCAAAACGGCCAGTACAGACCATTTCAGCTCACTAATGCCTAGGATATCAATGTTTATGCATTCCACTTCATTTTTGAAGATTTCTAATTTCCTAGATTCATACTTTGTACATTCCAGGCTCTGATTCTTAATGGATGTTTGCAGCTGTTCCTTTTCATTTTGAGTCATACCACACCAGCAAATGAAGTTTCTGAAAGCTTTACTCCATCAATGTCTTTAAGTTTGACTCTACTTTGAGGAGGCAGCTCTTCTCTACTGCTATTTTGAGTGCCTTCCAACCTGAGAGGCTCATAGGGTTTTCCCTGGATAATTCCTTTCAGAAGTAGACTACTGGGTCCTTCTTTCTAGACTGTCTTGGTCTGGAAGCTCAGCTGAAACCTGTCCTCCATGGTGACCCTGCTGGTATCTGAATACCAGTGGTATAGCCTTCAGCATCACAGCAACACAAGCCCCCTCAGTACGACAAACTGACAGACATATGGGAGAACACCATTTATAATATCCCCTAGGGGAAAAAAAAAAAAATACTTAGGTATAAATTTGACCAAGGGTGTAAAAGAACCATACAGAGAAAACTACAAAACACTACTGCAAATACCAAAAAAAACCTACATAAAAGGAAAAACATACCATGTTCTTGCATAGGTAGACTCAACATTGTGAAAATGACAATTCTATCCAAAGCAATTTACAAATACAATACAGTCTTGATCCAAGTACCAACAACATTCTTTAAAGAGATGGAAAAACTAATTGTTTACTTTATATATAAAGGGAAGAGGCCCTGGATAAGTAAATCACTTTTGAAGAAGAAGAATAAAGTAGGAGGACTCACAGTACGTGACCTCAGAAGCAGCTATGCAGCTACAGTAGTCAAAACAGCCTGGTACTGGTACAATGACAGCCACACTGACCAATGGAACACAATTGAGAACCCAGATGTAAATCCATTCTCCTAGGGTCATCTGATTTTGACAAAGGCCCAAAGTCCATCAAATGGGGAAAAGACAGTCTTTTTAACAAATGGTGCTGGCAAAATTGTATGTTCATCTGCAAGAAAATGAAACAGAACCCATACCTCACACCATACAGAAAAACCAATTCAAAAATGGATCAAAGACCTAAATATAAAGTCAAAAAGTATAAAGATCATAGAAAAAAAAATAGCATTGACCTTAAAGGCCCTAATACACAGCATTAACAGGGTACAAACTATAACTAACAACACACAAACTCTAGAAGATAAGCTGGATAACTGGGATCTTCTAAAAATTAACACTTACGCTAATCAAAAAATCAAAAGACTTCAGCAAAAGACTAAAGAGAACCTACAGACTGAGAAAAAATGTTTGGCTATTACAAATCAGACAAAGGTATAAACTCTAAAATCTATAGGACTATCCAACACCTCTACAACAAAAAGACCAATAATTCAATCAAAATATGGGCAAGGAAATGAACAGACACTTCACCAAAGAAGACATTCAAGTGGCTAACAGACACATGAAGAAATGCTGGTGATCACTAGCCATTAGAGAAATGCAAGTCAAACTACAATGAGATACCATCTCACCTGACATTGGTGGCACAAATCAAAGAAACAGAAAATAAAAAATGTTGGAGAGAGTGTGGGGTGATTGGAACTCATGCACTGCTGGTGGGAATGCAAAATGGTACTACCAATTTGGAAAATGATATGGTATTTCCTTGGAAAGCTAGAAATAGAAATATCAAATGATCCAGTAATCCCACTCATAGCAATATATTCTAGAGAAATAAGAGCCTTCACATGAATAAACATGTACACACCCAAGTTCATTGCAGCATTGTTCGCAGTAGCAAAAAGATGAAATAACTAGATGCCCATCGACAGATGAATGGACATAAAAACTATGGTATATACACACAATAGAGCACTACACAGTGATAAAGAACATTGATGAATCTGTGAAGCATCTCACAACATGGGTGAATCTGGAGGGCATTA
The DNA here is from genome assembly GCF_024166365.1 of Elephas maximus indicus. Taxonomy (NCBI): domain Eukaryota; kingdom Metazoa; phylum Chordata; class Mammalia; order Proboscidea; family Elephantidae; genus Elephas; species Elephas maximus. The sequence continues at coordinate 199,285,365 of NC_064819.1, read as the reverse complement.
TGCTGAATGAAATAAGTCAATCACAAAAGGACAAATATTGTATGAGACTACTACTATAAAAACTCATGAAGGATATACACACAAAAAGAAACAATCTTTGATGGTTACGAGGGAGGGGAGGGGTGGGGAAGGAAAAACACTAAATAGATGATAGATTAAGTAGAAACTTTGCTGAAGGGTAAGACAGTACACAATACTGGGGAAACCTGTACAGCTTGTCCAAGGCAAGATCATGGAAGGCTCCATAGACACACCAAAATCCCTCAGGGACCATATTTACTGGGCTGAGGGCTGTGAGGACCATGGTCTTGGGGAACATTTAGCTCAATTGGCATAACACAGTTTATAAAGAAAATTTTCTACATCGTACTTTGGTGAGTAGCATCTTGGTTCTTAAAGAGAGTGGCCTTCTACGATACTCCACTGGTCTCACCAGTTCGGGAGCAGGGGAGAATGAAGAAAACCAAAGACCCAAGGGAAAGGTTACCCAAAGGACTAGTTTGGTCGTAAGTACTATAGCCTCCACCAGACTGAGTCCAGCACAACTAGATGGTACGTGGCTACCACCACCAACTGCTCTGACAGGGATCACAATAGAGGGTCCTGGACAGAGCTGGAGGAGGACATAGAACAAAATTATAATTTATCAAAAAAAAAAAAAAAAAGACCAGACTTACTGGTCTGCCAGAAACTAGAGAAACCCCAGGAGCATGGCCCCCGATCACCCTTTTAGCTCAGTAATGAAGTCACTCCTGAGGTTCACCCTTCATCCAAAGATTAGATAGACCCATAAAACAAAACGAGACTAAAAGGGCACACCAGCCCAGGAGCAAGGATTAGAAGGCAGGAGGGGGCAGAAAGCTGGTTAGGGAATGCAAGGTCAAGAAGGCAGAGTGTTGACATGTTGTGAAGTTGTTAACCAATATTATAAGTTAATATGTGTACTAACTGTCTAATGAGAAGCTAGTTTGTTCTTTAAGCCTTCATCTAAAGTACAATAAAAATAAATAAAACAGAATAGTGAACAGACTCCTGGGCTCGCACACCCAGTAGTTGCTCTGATCACCTGGATACAAGAGGTGAGAGGTTCAATGATGCCGGTAACCAGGGTGACACACACGCCTAGCCTACTTGGACATATCAAAACAAAACAAAAATACAGAACACAAAATATGATAATACAATAAAACAAATATACATACAATACAATAAATATATACAATAACCTATTGATACCTTGGAGGCAACAGTCAATATCAAATCACATAAAGAAGCAGGACAAGATGGCTCCAGCAAGTGATCAAAATAAAGAACCAGAAATCCTTCCAGAGGAAGATAAGGCAATGGAATTACCTGATAAAGAATTCAAAAGACTAATATACAGAGTGATCCAAGAGATCAGGAAGGAGATCAGGGAAAAGTCAGACCAAACCAAGGAACACACAAGACAAAGCAATACAAGAATTCAGGAAAATAATACAAGAACAAAATGACAGGATAAACAGACTGCTAGGATCTACACAGAAACAGCTACTAGAAATCCAAAAGGTTAACAATAACATTTCAGAATTAGACAACTCAATAGAAGGTCGTAGGAGCAGAGTTGAGACAATGAAAGTCAGAATTAGTGAGACTGAAAATAAATCTCTTGAAGCCAATTTGTCTGAGGAAAAATGAGAAAAATAAAATGAAGAAAGCCTAGGAACTATGTGCAATAGTATCAAGAGGAAAAACCTATGAGTGATCGGAATGCCAGAACAGGGGAGAATAAAGGAAAGCACAGAGAGAATTGCTGAAGATTTTTTGGCAGAAAACTTACCTAGTATCATGAAAGTTGAGAAGATATCTATTCAAGAAGCTCAGCTGAACTCATATAGGTTAGACCTCAAAAGAAAGTCACTAAAACATAACATAATCAAATTGGTCAAAATCAAAGACAAAGAAAGAATCCTGAGAATGGCTAGGGATAAACCGAAAGTCACCTATAAAAGAGAACTAATAAGACTAAGTTCAGATTACTTAGCAGACATCATGCAGGCAAGAAGGCAATGGGATGATGTATATAAAGCCTTGAAGGAAAAGAAAAATTGTCAGCCAAGAAGTATATATTCAGCAAAATTGTCTCTCAAATATGATGGTGAAATTAGGTCATTTCCAGATAAACATAAATTAAGGAAATTTTGTAAAATCCAGACCAAAATTACAAGAAATATTAAAGGGAGTCTTTCGGTTAGAGAACCAACAACACCAGACAACAATCCAAGAGTAGGACACAGCACAGATCAACAAGATCTCAACCCAGATACAGAATTTACAAAAATAAATTAATGCTAAAAGACAGAAAATAGGGAACCAGAGACATCAATATGTAAATGACAATAACATTAAAATAAAAAAGGAGGGAACAAATACAGTAGTCATAGAACTTCCATATGGAGCGGAAGTCAAGGTGATATCAAGAAATAAAACAGTGGTTTCAACTTAGAAAAATAACAGTAAATTTCAATGTAACCACAAAGAAAGCTAACAAACCTACCTATCAAAATAAAAAAAAATGAAACAAAGTTTCAGTAACACAAAACCAACACGTAAACAAAAAGAACTCAGTATAGAAAATTAAATGGAAGAAAGAAACTCTCAAGACCAAACAAAATAATAGCAGTAAACTCATACATATCAATAATTACACTGAATGAAAATGGCCTAAATGTTCTTGTAAAGAGACAGAGTGGCAGAATAGATAAAACACAATCCATCTGTAATGGGTTGAATTGTTTCCCCCCAAAATACGTGTCAACTTGGTTAGGTCATGTGCAGTAGTCCTCCATTTTGTGATTTTCCTATGTGTTATAAATCATAATCTCTGCCTGTGGTTAAAAAAGATTTTGGTGGGATTGTAACACCCTTACTGTGGTCACAGCCCTCATCCAATGTAAATGGAGTTTCCCCAGGGAGTGGCCTGCACCACCTTTTATCTTACAAGAGATGAAAGGGAAACAAGCAGAGAGTCGGGGACCTCATACCACCTAGAAAGCAATGCCAGGAGCAGAGTGCATCCTTTGGTCCTGAGGTTCCTGCACTGATATGCTCCCAGACCAAACAAAGACTGATTACAAAGACCTTTCTCCAGAGCTGACAGAGAGAAAAACTTCCCCTGAATCTAGCACCCTGAATTCAGACTTCTAGCCTACTGGATTGTGAGAGAATAAACTTCTTTTTGTTAAAGCCATCCACTTGTGGTATTTCTGTTACAGCAGCACTAAATAACTAAGATACCATCTATATGCTATCTTCAAGAGACACACCTTAGAAACAAAAACATAAACAACTTAAAACTCAAAGGGTGGAAAAAAAAAATCAAGCAAACGATAATCAAAAAAGAGTAGGAGTGGCAATAGTAACCTCCAATAAATCAGACTTTAAAGCAAAATCCACTGTAAAGGATAAGGAAGGACACTATATGATGATTAAAAGGTGAATACACCAGGAGGGCATAACCATAATAAATATATATGCACCCAATTACAGGGCTTCAATATACTAAAACAAACTCTAACAGCATTGGAAAGAGAAACAGATTGTTCCACAATAATAGTAGGAGATTTCGACACACCACTTTCAGTGAAGGATAGAACATCTAGAAAGGAATCCAACAAAGATACGGAAGATCTAAATGCCACGATCAGTCAACTTGACCTCATAGATATATACAGAACACTCCACCCAACAGCAGCAAAGTATAAGTTCTTTTCCAATGCACGTGGAATATCCTCCAGAATAGATCACACTTAACAAAATCCAAAACATTGAGATACTTCAAAGCATTTTCTCTGATCACAGTGCCATAAAATCTGAAATCAATAACAAACAGCAAGGGAAAAAATTAAATACATGGAAACTAACCAACACCTTGGTGAAAAACTACTGGGTAATAGAAGAAATCAAAGGTGGAATAAAAAAAAAAGTCATAGAATTAGTGGCCATCTAGGACACTCCATTGGTCTCACGCCTTTGGGAGTAAGGATGAAGAAAACTAAAGACACAAAGGAAAGATTAGTTCAAAGGACTAATGGACCACATCTACCACAGCCTCTACCAGACTGAGTCCGGTACAACGAGATGGTGCCCGGCTACCACCACTGACTGCTCTGACAGGGATCACAACAGAGCGTCCAGGACAGAGCTGGAGAAAAATGTAGACCAAAATTCTAACTCATACAGAAAGACCAGACTTGCTGGCCTGACAGAGACTGGAGAAACCCTGACAGTATGGCCCCCAGACACCCTTTCACCTCAGTAATGAGGCCACTCCTGAGGTTCACACTTCAGCCAAAGATTGAACAGGCCCATAAAACAAAACGAGGCTAAAGGGACACACCAGCTCTGGGGTGGAGACTGGAAAGTAGGAGGGAATAGGAAAGCTGGTAATAGGGAACCCAGGGTTGAGAAAGGGGAGTGTTGACACATCATGGGGTTGTTAACCAATGTCATACAACAATGTGTGTACTAACTGTTTGATGAGAAACTAGATTGTTCTGTAAACCTTCATCTAAAGTTCCATCAAAAAAAAAAAAAGAAAAATAATTCATAGAATCAAGTGAGAATGAAAACACATCTTACCAAAACCTTTGAAACACAGCAAAAGCAGTGCTTAGAGGTAAATTTATAGCAATAAATGCACACGTCAAAAAAGAAAAAAGGGCAAAAATAAAAACATTAACTCTACAACTCAAACAAATTGGAAGAAAGCAGCAAAAGAAGCCCTCAGGCCCCAGAAGAAAGGAAATAATAAAGATTAGAGCAGAAATAAATGAAATAGAGAATAGAAAAACAATTGACAGACTCAACAAGACCAAAAGTTTGTTCTTTGAAAAGATCAACAAAATCGACAAACCACTGGCCAAACTGACAAAAGAAAAACAGGAAAGGAAGTAAATAACCTGAATAAGAAGTCAGGCGGGTGATATCACAACAGACCCAACCGGTATAAAAAGGATCATAACAGAATACTATGAAAAATTGTACTCTACAAATTTGAAAACCTAGAGGAAATGGACAAATTTCTAGAAACACACTACCTACCTAAATTAACATAAGCTGAGGTAGAAAAACTAAATGGCCTGTAACAAAAGAGATTGAAGTGGTAATAAAAAAATTCACAACAACAACAAAAAAAGCCATGGTCCAGACAGATTCACTGGAGAAATCTGCCAAACTTTCAGAGAAGAGCTAACACCAATACTACTCAAACTATTTCAGAGTATAGAAAAGAAGGAAAACTTCCAAACTCATTCTATGAAGCCAGCATTACTGATATCAAAGTCAGCAAAAATATCACAAAAAGAAAATTACAGACCACTATTCCTCACAGATATAGATACAAAAATTCTAGCCAATAAAATTCAACAGCATATCAAAAAATAATACAGCATGACAAAGTGGGATTCTTACCAGGTATGCAGAGATGGTTCAACATTAGAAAATCAGTCAACATTATCTACCATGTGAATAAAACAAAAGAATCACATGATCATATTAATTGAAGCAGAAAGAGCATTTGACAAAGTCCAACTTACATCCCTGATAAAAACTCTCAGCAAAGTAGGAACAGAAGGGAAATTCCTCAACATAATGATGGCATTTATACAAAGCCAACAGCTTACATCATCCTAAATAGAGAAAGTCTAAAAACATTCCCCTTGAGATGGGAACTAGACAAGGATACCTTTATCACCAATCTTATTCAACATTGTGTTGGAGGACCTAGCCAGAGCAATAAGGCAAGAAAAAGAAATAAAGTGCATGCAAATTTATAAGAAAGAAATGAAAGTATCCCTATTCACAGATAATTTGATCTTATACATAGAAACCCCCAAAGAATCCACAAGAAAACTATTGCAAATAATAGAATATTTCAGCAAGTACCAGGACACAAGATAATCATTCAAAAATCAGTTGGATTCCTCTACACTAACAAAGAACTTCGAAAAGAAAATCATCAAATCAATACTGTTTATGATAGCCCCCAAGAAGATAAAATACTTAGGAATAAACCTAACCAGAGATGCAAAAGACCTATACAAAGAAAACTACAAGACACTACTGCAAGAAACCAAAAGAGACCTACATAAGTGGAAAAACATACAATGCTCATGGATAAGAAGACTCGACATTGTGAAAATGTCAATTTTACCCAAAGCGATCTGCAGATACAATGCAATCCCAATCCAAATTCCAAAAGCATTCTTTAATGAGATGAAGAAACAAATCACCAACTTTATATGGAAAATAAAGAGGCTCCAAATAGGTAAAACATTACTAAAGAAGAACAAAGTGGGAAGGTTCACACTACTTGATCTTAGAACATATTATACAACCACCATAGTCAAAACAGGCTGGTACTGGTATGACAGCAGACACATAGACCAATGGGACAGAATTGAGAACCCAGATGTAAATCCATCCATTCATGAGCAGCTGATATTTGACAAAGGGCCAGAGTCCATTAAATGGGGAAAAGATATTCTCTTTAACAACTGGTGCTGGCATAGCTGGATTTCCATCTGCGAAAAAATGAAAAAAGCCTATTCCTCACACCATACACAAAAAAGCTAACTCAAAATGGAAAAATACCTAAATATAAAACCTAAAACAATAAAAATCATGGAAGAAAAAATAGAGAAAATACGTGGCATAAATAAGATATGAACTGTAACTAACAATGCACAAACACCAGAAGAGAAATTGGATAACTGGGAGCTCCTAAAAATCAAACACTTATGCTCATCAAAAGACTTCTCCAAAAGAGTAAAAAGACAACCTACAGTCTGGGAAAAAAATTTTGGCTACGAGATATCTGACGAGAGTCTAATCTCTAAAACCTACAAGATACTGCAACACTTCATCATTAAAAAGACAAATAATCCCACAACCGATGACTGCCCTGACAGGGAGCACAACAGAGTACCCCTGAGGGAGCAGGAGATCAGTGGGATGCAGACCCCAAATTCTCATAAGACCAGACTTAACGGTCTGACTGAGACTAGAGGAATCCCAGCGGTCATGGTCCCCAAACCTTCTTTTGGCCCAGGACAGGACCCATTCCCGAAGACAACTCATCAGATATGGAAGAGACTGGACAGTGGGTAGGAGAGAGACGCTGATGAAGAGTGAGCTACTTGTAACAGGTGGGCACTTGAGACTGTGTTGGCATCTCCTGTCTGGAGAGGGGATGGGAGGGTAGAGAGGGTTGGAAGCTGGCAAAACTGTCACGAAAGGAGAGACTGGAAGGGCTGACTCATTAGGGGGAGAGCAAGTGGGAGTATGGAGTAAGGTGTGTATAAACTTATATGTGACAGTCTGACTTGATTTGTAAACGTTCACTTGAAGCTCAATAAAAATTAAAAAAAAAAAAAAGACAATCCAATTTAAAAATGGGCAAAGGATATGAATGGACACTTCATCAAAGAAGACATCCTGGTGAGTAACAGACCCATCAGAAAATGCTCACTATCATTGGCCATTAAACCAAAACCAAACCCAGTGCCATCAAGTCGATTCCGACTCTTAGTGACCCTGAAGGACAGAGTAGAACTGCCCCATAGAGTTTCCAAGGAGAGCCTGGCAGATTCGAACTGATGACTCTTTGGTTAGCAGCTGTAGCACTTAACCACTACACCACCAGGGTTTCCCATTAGCCATTAGAGAAATGCAAATCAAAACTACACTGAGATGCCATCTCATCCCAACAATACTGGCACTAATCCAAAGAACACAAAATAACAAATGTTGGAGACGTTGTGGGGAGATTGGAACTCTTATGCACTGCCGGTAGGAATGTAAAACGGTACAACCACTTTGGAAAATGATACAGTTCTTCCTTAAATAGCTAGAAATAGAAATACCATAAGACCCAGCAATCCCACTCCTAGGAATATACCCTAGAGAAATAAGAATAGACATATGTACACCCATGTTCCTTGCAGCAGTATTCACAATAACAAAAACATGGAAACAACCCAAATACCCATCACCAGATAAATGGATAAACAAATTATGTTATATAATACACAGTGGAATACTATGCAAAGATAAAGAACAATGATGAATTTGTGAAACATCTCACGACATGGATGAACCTGGAGGACATTATGCTGAGTGAAAAAGTCAGTCACGAAATAACAAATATTATATGAGACCACTATTATAAGACCTCAAAAAAAAGATTTATACAGAAAAAAATTTTTTGATGATTAGGAGGGAGTGGAAGGAGGAGGAGGGGAAATCACTAACTGGATAGTAGACAAGTGTCAACTTCAGTGAAGGCAAGGACAACATACAACGTACGGGAAGTCAGCACAACTGGACCAGTGCAAAAGCAGACGTTTCCTAGACACATCCAAACACTCTGAGGGACCGAGTAGCTGGGCCTGAGGCCTGGGGACCATCGTCTCTGGAGACATTTAGGCCAGTTGGCATAACATAGTTCATAAAGAAAGTTCAACATTCCACATAGCATCTGGGGTCTTAAAAGCTTGTGAGTGGTTACCTAAGACACATCTATTGTTCCCATCCCATAAGGAGCAAAGAAGAATGAAGAAAACCAAAGACACAAGGAAAATATTAGCTCAAAAGACTATTGGACCACATCAACCAGAGACTCCACCAGCCTGAGACCAGAAGAACAAAGTGGTGCTCTGCTACCATCAACAACCACTCTGACAGGCATCACAACAGACCTGGAGAGGGTAGGAGAAAAATGTAGAACAGAATTCAAATTCTCCAAAAAAAAAAAAAAAAAAGACTAGAGCACAATAAAAATTATTTAAAAAAAGACTAGACTTATTGGTCTGACAGAGACTGGAGGAACCCCTGAAACTACGGCCCCCAGATGCTCTGCTAATCAGAACTGAAAACATGCCCAAACCCTACTTCGCAGACACAGATTAGACAGGCCTATAAAACAAAAAATAACACAAGTGAGGAAAGTGCTTCTTAGTGCAATCAAATATATGAGACCAAATGGGCAGCTCCTGTCTAAAGGCAAGTAAGGGAGGCCAGAAGGAACAGGAACTGAACGAATGAAAGCAGGGAACCAGGGATGGAAAGGGGAGCACGATGTCGCATTGTGGGGATTGCAACCAATGCCACAAAATAATATGTTTATAAAATTTTGAAGGAGAAATTAACTGGAGCTATAAACTTTCACCTAAAAACTAACCTAAAGCGCAATAAAAAAAGAATTTAAAAGTTATTTAAAAATCTATTTCATTAATTAATAATAAAACTTGCTCTGATCGTTCCAAACAAAGTATTTGAGCACCGTTGTTGAGTGCCACTGAGTCAATTCTGACTCATAGTGACCCTATCAAAAGAGTAGAACTGCCTCCTAGGGTTTCCTAGGCAGTGCTCTTTATGGGAGCAGATAGCCAGGTGTTTTCTTCCACAGAGCCACTGGTAGGTTCGAACTGCCAACCTTTAGGTTAGGGGCCCAACACTTAACCATTGCACCACCAGGGGTCCTTATTTGACCACAAATAGTTGCAAATTAATTAAGCTTTAAGGACTAGAACTTATCTAAAAATGTGTATACACATGTTTGTTTCCATTGTACTTTTTTCCTCTTACCACACATATTAAATCCCTTAAGGACTTTGCAGAGAAGTTTCTATCATTCTTACAACAGTTAGGGAGCTGCTCCAGCTGCTCCCAGCTTATTCCATCAGGAGGAAAAAGTTTTTTCTTCTTATTATTCTAGCAGTTGGTTCATCAGTCTCACCTCGGTAATGAAAGTATACTCTTGCTTGTTACATTTTTCTAATATTAAAAAATTCAAATGAGAGAATTTTGATTATGGCCATATTGATATAAAGCTGAAAGTAAGAACATAACTTTCATAAACTGAGAGGAGTGTGGGAGTTGAAGCTTGTTAAACTCTAATTTTTCTAGGCTCAAGGTTGAATTTAAATTGACTTAGAATGTAAAAATAAAATTGATGTTTTCTTCGTATTCATACAAAATTGCTATTTGTCTCTTTCAAGGGGTGCCTGGGAGAAGAGTTTAAAGGTCAGAAATTTATAGATTTTCTGTAGCTAGCTATAGTATCTGTTTATAATCCAGACATTTCTGGGTAATTGGCAGTAGTCTCTACCTCGGGCCCAGATGTGTCTCATTTTGATCTAGAGTCCTAAGACTAAAAAGACAAGTTATCTTACCTCCATGTTGTACCATGTGTCGCTTGAATTTTAGGGTTAGTTTGTCAATTTTTGCAAAGAAGTCACCTGAGATTTTGATAAGGACTGTGTTGAATTTGTCGATCAATTGAGAAGTATTACCATTTTAACAATTATAAGTATTTTGATCCATAAATGAGATATCCTTTCATTTATTTAGATCTTTTAAAAATTTTCAACAATGTTTTGTAGGTTTCAGCTTATAAGTTTTATTCTCCTTTTGTTAAACTTATTTCTATGCATTCTTTTTACTGCTATTATAAATGAGATTATGTTCTTAATTTTATATTCAGGTTTCCTGTTACTAGTTGTATCAGTTTTTTATTGCTTTTTAGTTTTCATGACAAATTATCACAACCTTAGTGGCTTAAAACAACAAAAAATTATCTTAGAGTTTTGGCCAGAAGTCTGACACAGGTCTCACCGGGCTATAACCAAGATTTGGCAGGACTGTATTCCTTTCTAGAGGCTCCAGGAGAGGATCTATTTCTGTACTTTTCCCAGTTTCTAGAGGCTACCCATATTTCTTGGTTCATGGCCCCCTTCCTCCATCTCCAAACTGAGCAACTATGGTCATGTCTTCCTTATATTGCCATCTCTCTGAGTCTCTGCAGCTAATAAAGAATCTTGACTTTTAAGGGCTGATATGATTAGATTGGGCCCACTCGGATAGTCCAGGATAATATCCCCATATTTGTGTCCCTGGATTATTTTTAGCAAAATTTTGCTTGTTTGTGATATTAACAATATTGTTCAATAATTTCTGCATTTCATTGGATCATCTTTCTTTGGAATGGGCACAAATGTGAATCTCTTTCAGTCAGTTGGCCAAATAGCTGTCTTCCAAAATTCTTGGTATAGATAGATAAGTGAGCTCTTCCAGGGTTTCACCCGTTTGTTGAAACATCTCAGTCGGTATTCCATTAATTCCTGGAGCCTTGTTTTCAGCAATGCCTTCAGTGAAGCTTGGGCTTCCTCCTTCATGACCATTGGCTCTTGATCATATGCAACCTCTTGAAAATGGTTGAACTTTGACCAATTCTTTTTGGTACGATGATTGTGTATTCCTTCCATCTTCTTTTGGTGCTTTTTGTTTCAATCAATAATTTTGCCTATAGAATCCTTCAGTATTGCAACTTGAGGCTTGAATTTCTTCTTCAGTTCTTTCAGCTTGAGAAATGCCGAGTGTATTCTTTCCTTTTGCTTTTCTAACTCCAGGTCTTTGCACATTTCATTATAACACTTTATCTTTTTGAGCCACCCTTTGAAATCTTCTGTTCAGCTCTTTTACTTCATCATTTCTTCCATTCACCTTAGCTATTCTACATTCAAGAGCATGTTTTAGAGTCTCTGTCGCTTTTGACATCCACTTTGATCTTTCTTTTCTACTTTTTAATGGCCTTTTGCTTTCTTCATGTATGATGTCCTTGACATCATCCTACAACTTGTCTGGTTTTCAGTCATTAGTGTTTAATGTGTCAAATCTATTCTTGAGATGGTCTCTAAATTCAGGTGGAATATACTCAAGGCCATATTTTGGATCTTATGGACTTGTTTTAATTTTCTTCAGCTTCCACTTGAACTTGCATATGAGCAGTTGTGATCTGTTTCACAGTCAGCCCCTAGCCTTGTTCTGACTGATGATACTGAGCTTCTCCAACATTTCTTTCCACAGAAATAGCAAGTAAAATTTTGCTAAAGATAATTAAAAAGTGGTTGCAGAAGTACATAGAGAGGGAACCGCCAGAAATTCAAGCCACGTTCAGAAGAGGACTTGGAACCAGGAAAATCTGATGTCAGATGGATCTTGGCTGAAAGCAGAGAATACCAGAGAGAGGTCTATCTGTGTTTTATCACTACAAAAAAGCATTTGACTGTGTGGATCATAACAAACTATGGGTAACAGTGGGAAGAATGGGAATTCCAGAATATTTAAGTGTCCTCATGTGGAACATGTATGTAGACCAAGAGGCAGTCATTTGAACAGAACAATGGGATACTGCATGGCTTCAAATCAGGAATGGTGTGCATCAGGGTTGTATCCTTTCACCATACTTATTCAATCTGTATTCTGAGAAATATGAAGAAGAACATGATATCAGGACTCAAGGAAGACTCATTAACAACCTGATAATGGGAATTCCAGAACACTTAATTGTGCTCATGAGGAACCTGTACATAGATCAAGAGGCAGTTGTTCCGACAGTACAAAGGATACTGATTGGTTTAAAATCAGGAAAGGTGTGTGTCAGGGTTGTATCTTCTCACCATACTTATTCAATCTGTATGCTAAGCAAATAATCTGAGAAACTGGACTATATGAAAAAGAACTTGGAATCAGGACTGGAGAAATATTCATTAACAGCCCGTGATATGCAGGTGACACAAACTTCCTTGCTGAAAGTAAAGACAACTTGAAGAACTTACTGACGAAGATCGAAGACTACAGCATTCAGTATGGATTATACATCAACATAAAGAAAACAAAAATCCTCGAAACTGGACCAATAAGCCATATCATGATAAACAGAGAAAACATTGAAGATGTCAAGAATTTCATATTTCTTGGATCCACAATCAACAGCCATGGAAGGAGCAGTCAAGAAATCAAATGATGCATGGCATTGGGCAAATCTGCTGTAAAAGACTTCTCTTTAAACTGTTAAAAAGCATAGATGTCACTTTGCGGACTAAGGTGCACCTACCCAAGCCATGGTATTTTCAGTTGCATCATATGCATGTGAAAGCTGGACAATGAACAAGGAAAACTGAAGAAGAATCGATGCCTTTGTATTATGGTGTTGGTGAAGAATATTGAATATACCATGGACTGCCAGAAGAATGAACAAATCTGTCTTGGAGGAAGCACAAGCAGAATGCTCCTTAGAAGCAAGGATGGCAAGATTTCCTCTCATGTACTTTGGACATGTTATCAGGAGGGACCTGGAGAAAGGCACCATGCTTGGTATAGTAGAAGGTTAGCGAAAAAGAGGAAGACTCTTAACAGGATGGTTTGACACAGTGGCTGCAACAATGGGTTCAAACATAGCAACAATTGTCAGGATGTCTCATGGATAGGTAGTATTTTGTTCTGTTGCACATAGGGTCGCTGTGATTTGGAACCGACTCAATGGCACCTAACAACAACCCAACAATATTGTGGTCTTTAACTTTAACTATATCTGCAATGTCCGTTTTGCCTTGTGAGGTGACATATTCATAGGTTCTGAGGATTAGGATTGGCCATCTTTGGGTTACTAATATTCTGCTTACCACACTAGTGTATAGAAAAGCCCTTGATTTCCTGTTGATTTTATATCCTGCCACATTCCTTAGGATTTTCAATATGCAAGGTCATGTCATCTGCAAATAGAGACAGTTTTGTTTCTTTTTCTGTCTAATTGCCATGCTAGAACCTCTAGTACAATGCTGTGAATAGAAGTTCCAAGAGAAAATGTTCTTTTCTTGTCCTGCTCTTAGGGAAAAGCGTTCCGTCTTTAACCGTTTAGTATCATGTTAGCTGTAGGTTACTGATTCAATCTAGGCTTCTTGTAAGTTTATTTTGATTATCTATTTCTTCTTTAGTCAGTTTGGTAGTTTGTGTTTTTCCAGGAATTTGTCCATTTTCATCTAAGTTATCTCATTTTTCTGGATAACAGTTGTTCACAGTATTCTTTATTTATCCTTTTCATTTCTCTAAGGTCAGTCATGATGTCTCCATATCTCATATCTTATTTTAGTAATTTGTGTCCTTTCTCTTTTTCTTTTGGTCAGTCTAGCCAAAAATTTGTCAATTTTGTTGATCTTTTCAAAGAGTCAAGATTTTATTTTGTTGAGTTTCTCCATTGTTTTTCTATTTTCTGCTTTATTTATTCCCAGTCTGATTATTATTATTTCCTTTTTTTCTGCTTGCTTTGGGTTTAATTTGCTCTTAGTCTTCTAGTTTCTTAAGATGGATGGTTGGTTAGTCTTTTATAAATAAGCATTTACAGATAAAAATTTCTCTTTAAGTGTTGATTTAGATGCATCCATAAGTTTTGGTATGTTGTGTTTTCATTTTCCTTCAACTCATATTATTTTCTAATTTCTCACGTAATTTCTTCTTTGACCCATTGTTATTTAGAAGTGTGTTGTTTAATTTCCATATATTTGCAAATATCCCAACTTTTCTTCATTTGTTGATTTCTAGTTTAGGTCCATTGTTGCCAAAGAACATACTTTGCATGATTTTAATCCTTTTAAATTTATTAAGGTTTGTTTTATAGCCTAAAGGTGGTTTATCCTGGAGAATGTTCCATGAGCACTTGAGAAAAATGTGCATCCTGCTGTTGTTGGGTGGAGTGATCTATAGACACCTGTTGGAGTTAGTTGGTTTATAGGATTTTTCAAGTCTTCTATTTCAAGAGGTGGCATATGATCAGGAACCGATGGTACTGAAGGAAGAAGCCCAAGCTGCTCTGAAGGCATTGGTGAAAAACAAGGCTCCAGGAATTGATGAAATATCAATTGAGATGTTTCACCAAACAGATGCAGCACTGGAGGTGCTTACTTGTCTATGCCTAGAAATATGGAAGAGAGCTTCCTGGCCAACTGAATGGAAAAGATCCATATTTATGCCTATTCCCAAGAAAGGTGATCCAACTGAATGTGGAAATTATAGAACAATATCATTAATATCACACGCAAGCAAAATTTTGCTGAAGGTCATTCAAAAACGGCTGCAGCAGTGTATCGACAGAGAACTGCCAGAAATTCAGGCTGGTTTCAGAAGAGGACGTGGAACCAAGGATATCATTGCTGATGGCAGATGGATCCTGGCTGAAAGCAGAGAATACCAGAAGGATGTTTACATGTGTTTTATTGACTATGCAAAGGCATTTGACTGTGTGGACCATAACAAATTATGCATAACATTGCAAAGAATGGGAATTCCAGAACACTTAATTGTGCTCATGAGGAACCTGTACATAGATCAAGAGGCAGTTGTTCAGACAGAACAAAGGATACTGATTGGTTTAAAGTCAGGAAAGGTGTGCGCCAAGGTTGTATTCTTTTACCATACCTATTCAATCTGTATGCTGAGCAAATAATCTGAGAAGCTGGGCTATATGAAGAGGAACGGAGCATCAGGATTGGAGGAAGGCTCATTAACAACCTGCGTTATGCAGTTGACGCAACCTTGCTTGCTGAAAGTTAGGAGGACTCGAAGCACTTACTGATGAAGATCAAAGACAATAGCCTTCAGTATGGATTACACCTCAACATAAAGAGAACAAAAATCCTCACAACTGGACCAAAGAGCAACATCATGACAAACGGAGAAAAGATTGAAGTTGTCAAGGATTTCATTTTACTTGGATCCACTGTCAACAGCCATGGAAGCAGCAGTCAAGAAATCAAAAGACACATTGCATTAGGTAAATCTGCTGCAAAGGACCTCTTTAAAGTGTTGAAGAGCAAAGATGTCACTTTGAAGACTAAGATGAGCCTGACCCAAAAAAAAAAAAAATTTTTTTTTTTTTTTTTTGGTATTTTCACATGGATGTGAAAGCTGGACAATGAATAAGGAAGACCAAAGAAGAATTGACGCCTTTGAATTGTGGTGTTGGCAAAGAATATTGAATATACCATGGACTGCCAAAAGAAAGAACAAATCTGTCTTGGAAGAGGTACAACCAGAATGCTCCTCAGAAGCAAGGATGGCAAGACTGTGTCTTACATACTTTGGACACATTGTCATGAGGGGTCAGTCCCTGGAGAAGGACATCGTGCTTGGCAGAGTACAGGGTCAGCGGAAAAGAGGAAGACCCTCAACAAGGTGAATTGACACAGTGGCTGCGACATTGAGCTCGGGCATAACAACGATTGAAAGGATGGCTCAGGACCAGGCAGTGTGTCGGTCTGTTGTGCATAGGATCGCTATGAGTCGGAACTGACTAGACGGCACCTAACAACAGCAACAACGTTTCCTTCAGTTTCTTCTGCTTACTCTTCTCATTACTGAAAACGAGGTATTGAAGGCTCCAACTCTTGTTGCTGACTTCTCTATTTCTCCTTTCAGGACTTTTATAAGTTGCCTACGGTCATCCAGTTTTTGCTTCATGTATATTGGGACTCCTTTGTTAGTTACATTTGTATTTATAATTGTTATATCATTCTGATGGATTGATCCTCTTATGAACAATTTTTATCAAAGTTTATTTCCTCTGATATTAGTATAGCCACTCCAGCTTTCTTTTAATTACTGTTTGCACCTTGTACCTTTTCCCACTCTTTTATGTTCAATATATTTGTTTCTTTGAATCTAAATTGTATTTCTTATGAACAAAACATAGTTAGATTGTGTTTTTGTATCCATCTGTCCAATCAGGGTGTTACAAATCCATGTATTGGGGTGTTAAGTATAAGGGCTTTTAATGTAATTACTGATTAGGTAGAATTTACATCAGCCATTTTGATATTTGTGTTCTGTGTCTTATGTCTTTTTACTTCTTGATTCCTGCCTTCTTTTGAGTTTCATAGATATTTTCTAGCCAATTTTTTTAGTTCTCTGTTTTTCTTTTACTATATACATTTTAACCTATTTCTTAATGGTTGTCCTGGGGTTTACAATTAGCATCTTAACTTAAAACAATCTAGTCTGAATTAATACTAATTTAATTTCAACATCATAAAAAACTTTTGCTCCAATATGCCTTTTTTCTTTCCTCCATCTTTGTCCTATTATTGTCATACAAATTACATCTTTATATATTATAAGGTCATTAATACATTTTTGTAATTATTGCTTTATGCAACTTTGTTTTAAAACAGATAGGATCAGAAACAGGTTACAAAAATTATACTGTCTTTTATAATACCGATATGGTTACTTTTTAATTTTTTCGTGTGGATCTGAGTTATCATCTAGAGTCTTTTCATTTGGTATTTCTTGTCGGTGAGTGACAAATTGTCTTTGTTTACCTGGAAATGTCAAATTCTTTTAGTTCTGAAGGAGAGGTAGTTTGATGTAAAATTTTTTGTTGATAGTCTTTGTCTTTCAATACTCTGAGGATGTCATCCCACTGTCTTCTGGCTTCCATGTTTCTGATAAGAAAGAAGTCAGTTGTTAATCTTATGGGTACCCCAAGTACACAATAAGTCATTTTTCTCTTGGTGCTTTCAAGATTTCCTTTTTGACTTTCACCAATTTGACTATTACGTGTATAAATGTGTATCTCTTTGAGTTTATCCTACTTGGAGTTCATTAAGCTTCTTGAATGTTTAGATTCATATTTTCTGTTAAATTTGCAAAGTTTTTAGAATTATTTTTTCATATATTTTTCTGCTTATTTCTATCTCTTTCCTCTTTTGGGGACTTTAATTATTCATATGTTGGTATGCTTGGTGGTATCCCATAGGTCTGTAAGGGCCTTTTAATTCTTCTTTCAGTTAATCATACTTGATAATCTCCATCAATCTGCCTTCATGTTCACTGATTCCTTATTCTGCCATCTCAATTCGATTGTTGAGCCCCTTAGTGAATTTTCCATTTCAATTATTGTATTTTTTAAATCCAGAATCTCTATTTAGTTTTTTTATAATTATAATTTCTTTCTCTTTACTAATATCCTCTATTTGATGAGACATCATCGTCATCCTTCTGTTTCATTCTTTAGACATTGCTTCCTTAGTTCCTTGAACATATTTCTAATAGCTGACTCAAAATTTTTGTCTACTAAGCCCAGAATCTTAGCCCCTAAGGGGACATTTTCTGTTGGCAGTCTTTTTTTTCCCCCTGTGTGTATGTGGCATATTTTTCTTTCTTTGACTGTCTCATGATTTTTTTGTTGTTGTTGTTGAAAACTGGATATTTTACAGAATATACTGTAACAACCAGAAACCCTGGTGGCGTAGTGGTTAAGTGCTATGGCTGCTAACCAAAGGGTTGACAGTCTGAATCTGCCAGGTGCTCCTTGAAAACTCTATGGGGCAGTTCTACTCTGTCCTATATGGTTGCTATAAGCCGGAATCGACTTGACGGCACTGGGTTTGGTTATTGTAACAACACTAGTATTAGACTCCTCAACCTCCCAAAGTTTTTTGTTTTTCCTGATTTTGTTGTTGTTTTTATGTTTTTGCTTATTTTGTTTTTCACCTTTCTTGGGCTAATTCTGCTGAGTCTGTATTGCCTGCAGTTTGTGGTCACTGAGTTCTCTGCTAGTTTTCCTTTTTTTTTTTCAAGTTTTTGTTTTTGTATTTAAAACTGGCTTTATAGAGGTCACTTCTGGCTAAATTTCAGCCAATAATTGGTCAGAAGATTTCTTTAATTGCCTTGTTTGTATTACTTCCACCATTTTCCAAGGGTATCTGTATGAGAAGGTATGTCTGCAACTTCAGACAGTTTAAAAAACAGCCTTTGCTTTCACTTCCTGCTTGTGCTGGGCCTCAAGGTCAGCCGGAGTTGAGCAATTGGTGCCTTCCCCTTTTCCAGATCTTTCCTGGCAAGTGCACTGCCTTGTGCATGCATGTAGTCTTTTGGATTTCCAGCAATATGTCAGAACTTGTAAAAGTTGCCTAAGGTCATCTAATTTTTCAGAATTTCTTTAAAAATTCCTGGTCAGGCTCTTATTTGTTTCAACAGAAATCACAACCTTAGGCAGCTGAGATATTGCCATAGGATTGTTATTGTCTGGGTAATGCTCTTGGGGCAGGCTCCCTCCTTTCCCAACTCCATCTGAACTGGGTCAAATCAAATAGCCACCACACCCTGAGAATAGAGATCTATTCTTTCTTTAGATTTATAGAGAGTTTGCAAGTTTGGGCAAAATTTTGATTGTGCTCTGGGGATAGTGCTTTTAACAGAGCTCCAAAAAGTGTTCAGATATCTCCATTCTCTGTAATGCTACTGACTTGGCTATGAAGCCACTGAGTTGGGAGGAAGGAATGGGAATAGGCCCAAGTTAAAACATCACAGACTCTGCCTTCTTATTGAGGTTCAGCAGTTCCTCTTGGATATATAATAGACACGTTTCTGTACATTCTGTTTGTTAATTGCTAGAGCTCTGAAATCATTGACTTTAGTTGTTTTACTACCTGTATTTTTGTTGTTTTATAGGGAAAACGAGTTCCGCAAAATCACTACTCTGCTATTCCAGAAGATGATGTGTTTCCTTTACTAAACCATGTACTCCTTGAGCCAAAATCTGTGTTGCTTCATCTTTATACCTTCATTGCTTGGTGTAATGGCTTGCCCTCTGCAAGCATCAACACTATTTAATGAGTGAATAAATAACAAATTAATGACTACACAGACCATATAATTTATATTTGCAAGCCATCATCTTGTAACTAAACTTGTAATACTAATTATAGCAACAATAGTAATTGTAAATTATTTTTCAGGGAATCAGAATTAGAAAAAAAAAGCTACATAGAACTTGTCTGCAATATTACTAATCCTTCAACTTGGATAATCATTTAATATTTTAGAAAATATTTTCCTATATTTTTACGTATTTAATTTAACAGCTTGTAGAAGGTAGTGTCATCTATACTAGCCAGGTTATCCACATATTACAGAAGTGGAAGTTGAAGCTTCAAGCAGCTAATTACTTGACCAAGATCACCCAGCAGGTAATAAAGAGAGAGGCTAAGATAGACCCCATGTCAACATATTCATATATAGAGCTGTTTCCACTGTCCTCCTTAGACCCACAGCACTATGGGTAAAACTTCACCCCTTTTCTGGGTAAAGAGACATATCATTTAGGTAAGTTGAAGGACTTCTGGCCCATAGTTGGCACTCAGTACATAGTAGCTATTAATCTTAAAATTGCAACCAAGATACTAAAATTTTTTGTAATGAAGGAAAACAAGCTAAATTTTAGTAATATAAGGCAAAGTTAATGTAAATATAATTTCATAGTCTTGTTTGGAAACTTGGAACACTTATGTTTTAAGATACTGGAAATTTTTAGAAAGATACTATTGTACATATACCATGTTTTATGTTCTACCACCAGTAGATTCTAGTGCAGTTTCCCATAATCAAACACATTACTATTCTGCAGCAAAATGTATGAACATTCATGCTAAACATAAAGATTATAAATAGCACATATTAGTTCAGATTAAGTTTTATCACTGTGACTGTTAGTCTTATATGCCACCTTGGCTAGGTTATACTGTCCAGTTATTTAATCAAACACTAATCTCGGTATTGCTATGAAGGTACTTTATAAATATGGTTAGCATCTACAACCAGTTGACTTCAAGAAAAGAAGATTATCTGGATGGAACTCATTCAATCAGTTGAAAGCCTTAAGAATTAAAAACTGAGATTTTCTGGAGAAGAAATTCTGCCTCATAAAATCTTACCTTAGATTTAGTCCTTAAAATAAATCTATTTATTTATCTATCTGCCTATCTATGTATTTATCTATATCTATCTCTCTCTCTCTATCATCTATCTGTCTATCATCTATCTATCATCTATCTATCTATTATCTACCTATCTATTTCTCTATCTATCTTCTATCTTATCTACTATTGGTCCTGTTTTTCTGGAGAACCCTGACTGATACACCACCAAAAGACTTAAAATAAGAAACAAATGACAACCTTGCAGATCTCAGCATTTTGGGTTTGAGAATTCATGAAGCTCTATTGTAAACTGTTGTTGTTGTCAGATGCCATCAAGTTGGTTCCAACTCAAGGCAACCCTGTGCACAACAGAACAAAACACTGCCTGGTCCTGCGCCATCCTCACAATTGTTGCTGTGCTTGAGATCATTTTTGTAGCCACTGTGTCAATCCACCTCTTTGAGGGTCTTCCTCTTTTTCGCTGACCCTCTACTTTACCAAGCATGATGTCCTTCTCCAGGGACTGATCCCTCCTGACAACATGTCCAAAGTATGTAAGACCCAGTCTCGCCATCTTTGCTTCCAAGCAGCATTCTGATGTACTTCTTTCAAGGCAGATTTAGCCGTTCTTTTGGCAGTCCATGGTATACTCAATATTCTTCACCAACAGCACAATTCAAAGGCGTCAACTCTTCTCTGGTCTTCCTTATTCATTGTCCAATTTTCACACGCATATGAGGCGAATGAAAACACCATGGCTTGGGTCAGGTGAACCTTGGTCCTCAAGGTGACATCCTTGCTTTTTAACACTTTAAAGAGATCTCTTGCAGCCGATTTGCCCAATACAATGCATCTTTTGATTTCATGACTGCTGCTTCCATGGGTGTTGATCCAAGTAAAATGAAATCCTTGACAGCCTCAATCTTTTCTTCATTTATCATGATGTTGCTTATTGGTCCAATCGTGAGGATCCTTGTCTTCTTTTTGTTGAGGTGCAATTCATACTGAAGGCTGTGGTCTTTAATCTTCATCAGTAAGTACTTCAAGCTGTCCTCACTTTCAGCAAGCAAGGTTCTCTCATCTGCATAACACAGGTTGTTAATGAGTCTTCCTCCAATTCTGATGCCCCATTCTTCTTCACATACTCCAGCGTCTTCAATTATTTGCTTAGCATACTGACTGAATAGTTATGGTGAAAGGATACAACCCTGACTTTCCTGACTTTCAACCATGCGGTATGCCCTTGTCCTATTTGAACAATTGCCTCTTGATCCATGTACAGATTCCTCGTGAGCACAGTTAAGTGTTCCAGAATTCCCATTCTCCACAATTTTATCCATAATTTGTTATGACCACACAGTTGAATGCCTTAGCATAGTCAATCAAACACAGGTAAACATCTTTCTGGTATTCCCTGCTTTCAGCCAGTATTCATCTGACATCAGCAACGGTATCCTCGATTCCACATCCTCTTCTAAATCCGGCTTGAATTTCCCTGTCTATATACTGCTGTAGCCGCTTCTGAATGATCTGAATTCAGCAACATTTTGCTTGCATGTGATATTAGTGATATTGTTTGATAATTTCTGCATTCAGTTAGTTCACCCTTCTTGGGAATAGGCATCATGTGGGTCTCTTCCAGTCAGTTGGCCAGGTAGCTGTCTTCCAAATTTCTTGGCATAGATGAGTGAGCACTTCCAGTGCTGCTTCTGTTTGTTCAAACATCTCAGTTGGTATTTCATCAATTCCCAGGGCCTTGCTTTTTTGCCAGTGTCTTCAGTGCAGCTTGGGCTTCTTCCTTCAGCACCATCACTTCCTGATCATATGTTACCTCCTGAAAATGTTGAACATCTTTTTGCTATACTGACTCTGTGTATTTCTTCCATCTTCTTTTGATGCTTCCTGTGTTGTTTGATATTTCCCTGTAGAATCCTTCAGTATTACAACTAGAGGCTTGAATTTTTTCTTCAGTTCTTTCAGTTTCAGAAATATTGAGCGTGTTCTTCCCTTTTGGTTTTCTAACTCCAGGTTTTTGCACATGTTGTCATAATACTTTACTTTGTCTTCTCAAGGTGCCCTTTGAAATCTTCTGTTCAGCAATTTTACTTCATTCTTTTTTTATTTTACTCTAGCTACTCGAAGTTCAAGAGCAAGTTTCAGAGTCTCTTCTGACATCCATTTAGGTCTTTTCTTTCTATCCTGTCTTTTTAATGACCTCTTACTTTCTTTGTGTATGATGTTCTTGAAGTCATTACACAACTCATCTGGTCTTCGGTGTTCAACGCATCAAATCTATTTTTTTTTAATTGTACTTTAGATGAAGGTTTACAGAACAAACTAGTTCCTCATTAAATGGTTAGTACACGTATTGTTTTATGATATTGGTTAACAACTCCATGACATGTCAACACTCTCCCTTCTCAACCTTGAGTTCCCTATTATCAGCTTTCCCATCCCCTCCTGCCTTCTAGTCCTTTCCCCTGGGCTGCTGTGCCCCTTTAGTCTTGTTTTGTTTCATGGGCCTGTCTAATCCTTGGATGAAGAGTGGGCCTTGGGAGTGACCTCATTACTGAGCTAAAAGTGTATCTGGGGGCCATACTCTCGGGGCCTCTCTAGTCTCTGTCAGGCCAGTAAGCCTGGTCTTTTTTTGTGAGTTAGAATTTTGTTCTACAATTTTCTTCAGCTCTGCCCAGGAACCTCTATTTTGATTCCTGTCAAAGCAGTCAGTGGTGGTAGTCAGGCACCATCTAGTTTTACTGGACTCAGTCTAGTGGAGGCCATGGTAGATGTGGTCCATGAGTCCTTTGGACTAATCTTTCTCTTGTGTCTTCAGTTTTCTTCATTCTCCCTTGCTCCCAAAGGGGTGAAACCAGTACAGTATCTTAGATGGCTGCCCACAGACTTTTAAGACTCCAGACACTACTCACCAAAGCAGAATGTAGAACATTTTCTTTATAAACAAGGTTGTGCCAATTGAGCTAGATGTTCCCCAACACCATGGTCCCCACAACCCTCAGCCCAGCAATTTGATTCCTCAGGGAGTTTGGATGTGTTTATGGAGTTTCTATGACCTTGCCTTGTACAAGTTGTGCTGGCTTTACCAGTATTGTGTACTGTCTTACCCTTCACCAAAGTTACTACTTATCTATTGTGTAGTGTTTTTTCATCCCTACTCCTTCATAACCATCAAACCATCAAAGATCGTTTCTTTTTGTTTCTAAACCTTTTCATGGGTTTTTCCAGTAGTGGAAAAACCAGTTTCATTCTTGTTGTGAGATACTTCGCAGAGTCATCATTGTTCTTTGTTGTTGCATAATGCTCCATTGTGTGTATGTAACATTGTTTATCCATTCATCTGCTGATGGACATCTAGGTTGTTCCCTTCTTTTTGCTATTGTGATCAGTGTTGCAATGTATATGGGTGTGCATAAGTCTATTTGTGTGAAGACTCTTATTTCTCGAGGATATATTCCTAGGAGTGGGATTGCTGGATCATATTTCTATGTCCAGCTTTTTGAGGAAGCACCACATCGTTTTTCAAAATTGTTGTATCATTTTGCATTCCCACCAACAGTGTGTAAGAGTTCCAATCTCCCAGCAGCCTCTCCAACATTTGTTATTTCCTGTTTTTTTTTTTTTTTTTGGATTCATTCTGGTAATGCCAGGGTAAGATGGTATCTCATTGTGGTTTTGATTTGCATTTCACTACTTTTTTTTTTTTTTTTTTAATGGCTAGTGATCGCGAGCATCTCCTCCTGTGTCTGTTGGCCCCTTGAATGTCTTCTTTGGTGAAGTGTCTGTTCATTTCCTTTGCCTATTTTTAATTGGATTATTTGTCTTTTTGTTGCAGAGGTGTTGAATTTTCCAGTAGATTTTAGAGATTAGACCTTTTTCTGATTTTTAATAGCCAAACATTTTTTCCCAGTCTGTAGGTTCTCTTTTCACTCTTTTGGTGAAGTCTTTTGATGAACATAACTGTTTAATTTTTAGAAGATCCCAGTTATCTAGCTTTTCTTCTGGAGTTTGCGTGTTCTTGGTTATGGTTTGTATCCTTTTAATGCGATGTATTAGGGCCTCCAGTACTGATCCTATTTTTTCTTCTATGAACTTTATACTTTTAGGCTTTATATTTAGGTCTTTGATCGATTTTGAATTAGTTTTTGTATATGGTGTGAGGTAGGAGTCCTGTTTCACTTTTTTGCAGGTGGACATCAGTTTTGCCTGTGCCATTTGTTAAAAAGACTGTCTTTTTCCCATTCAATGGACTTTGGGCCCTTGTCAAAGATCAGGTGACTGTAGGTGGGTGGATTTACATTTGGGTTCTCAATTCTGTTCCATTGGTCAATGTATCTGTCCTTGTATTAGTACGAGACTGTTTTGGCTACTGTAGCTGTATAGTAGGTTTTGAGGTCAGGTAGCGTGAGTCCTACTTTATTCTTTTTTAATAGTGTTTTACTTATTCAGGGCTTCTTCCCTTTCCATATAAAGTTAATGCTAAGTTTTTCCATCTCTTTAAAGAATATTGTTGGTATTTGGATCAGTGTTGCATTGTATTTGTAAATCGTTTTGGGTAGAATTATCATTTTCACAATGTTGAGTCTACCTATCCATGAGCATGGTATGTTTTTCCATTTATGTAGATCTTTTTTGGTTTCTTGCAGTAGTATTTTGTAGTTTTCTTTGTATAGATCTTTTACATCCCTGGTTAGATTTATTCCTAATTATTTTATTTCTTTAAGGGGCTACTGTAAATTGTATTGTTTTCCTGATTTCCTTTTCATCATTCTCTTTATTGTGTATAGGAATCCAACTGATTTTTGTACATTTATTTTGTATCCTGCTACTCTGCTGACTCTTTCTATTAGTTCCATTAGTTTTCTCAGTAGCCTTTTGGGTTTTCTACGTATAGTATCATATCATCTGCTAATAGGGACTGTTTAACTTCTTCATTACCAATTTGGATGCCCTTTATTTCTTTTTCTTATCTTATTGCTCTAGCTAGGACTTCCAGCATAATGTTAAAAAGGAGTGGTGATAAAGGGCATCCTTGCCTTGTTCCGGTTGAGAATGTTTGTAGACTCTCTCCTTTAAGAATTATGTTGGCTCTTGGTTTTGCATAGATGCCCTTTATTATGTTGAGAAATTTTTTTTCTATACTTATTTTATTGAGAGTTTTTATCAGGAATGGGTGTTGCCCTTTGTCGAGTGCCTTTTCTGTGTTGACTGAGATGATCATGTGATTCTTTTCTTTCCTTTTATTTATGTGGTGGATTACATTTAGTGATATTCTAATGTGAACCATTCTTGCAGACCTGGTATGAATCCCACTTGGTCATAGTGTATTATTTTTTTGACATGATGCTGAATTGTATTGGCTAGTATTTTGCTAAGAGTTTTTGCATCTATATTCATGAGAGATATTGGTTTGTAATTTTCTTTTTTTGAAGTGTCTTTGCCTGGTTTTGGTACCAAGGTTATGCTGGTTTCATAGGATGAATTCAGAAGTATAGCTTACTTTTCTACATTCTGAAATAGTTTGAGTAGTATTGGTGTAAGCTCTTCTCTGGATGTTTGGTAGAATTCTCCAGTGAAGCCATCTGGGCCAGGCCTTTTTTTGTTGAGAGTTTTTTTAAATTACCTTTTCAATCTCTTCCTTTGTTAGTCTTTTCAGATATTCAACATCATTTTGTGTTAGTTTGAGTAGGTTATGTGTTTCTAGAAATTTGTCCATTTCCTTTAAGTTTTCAAATTTTTTGGAGTATAGTTTGTCATAATGCTCTGTTATAATCCTTTTTATTTCAGTTGGGTCTGTTTAATGGCCCCTATTTCATTTCTTCTTTGGGTTATTTGTATCCTTCCCTGTTTTTCTTTTGTGAATTTGGTCAGTGGTTTGTCAAGTTTGTTGATCCTTTTAAAGAACAGACCCTTGGTTTTGTTGATTCTTTCTATTGTTTTTCTATTCTCTATTTCATTTATTTCTGCTCTGATCTTTATTATTTCCTTTCTTCTGGTGGCTGTGGGCTTTTATTTTGGTGTTCTCTTTCTATGTATTCCAGTTGTGTAGCTAACACTTTGATCTTGTCTCTTTCTTCTTTTTTGACATGTGTTTCTGTTGCTCTAAATTGACTTTTAAGCATTGCTTTTGCTGTGTCCCTAAGGTTTTGGTATGATGTGTTTTCATTTTAGGAATTTTTTTATTCCATCTCTGATTTCTTTTCTGGTTTTTAAGCAATGTGTTATTCACTTTCCATGTAATTGATTTTTTTTTTCTTGCTCTTTCTGTTGTTAATTTCTACTTTGAAGGCTTTGTGGTCAGAAAAGATACTTTGTATTATCTCAATGTTTTGGACTTTGTTGAGGGTTGCTCTGTGGCCTAAGATGTGGTCTATTCTGGGGAACCTTCCATGTGCATTGGAAAAGAATGCGTACTTTGTAGCTGTTGGGGAGTGTTCTATATATGCCTTTGAGGTCAAGTTGAGTGATTGTGCCCTTTAGCTCTTCTGTATCTTTGTTGAGCTTCTTTCTAGTTGTTTCATCCTTTGCTTACAGTGGTGTGTTGAAGTCTCCTACCACTATTGTGGAACTGTTGATTTCTCTTTTCAGTGCTGTTAAGTTTTGTTGTATGTATTTTGGAGCCCTTACATTTGGTACATAGATGTTTTTTATGGTTATATCTCCATGATGGATCATTTCTTTTATCAATATATCATGCCCGTCTTTCTCTTTTATGGTAGATGTTGTTTTAAAGTCTATTTTATCTGAGATTAGTAATGCCACTCCTGCTTTTTTTTTTGGTAGCTGTTTGCTTGATGTATTTTTTTTTCCATCCTTTGATTTTTAATAAATTTACATCTTTGTTTCTAAGGTGTGTCTCTTATAGACAGCATATTGATGGATCCTGTTTTTTTTTTTATCCATTCTGTCACTCTCTGTCGCTTTATGGGTGCATTTAGCTCATTTACATCCAGTGTAATTATTGATAGGTGTGAGTTTATTGCTGTCATTTTGTAGTGCTTCTTTTTTGTGGTGCTGACATTTTCTTTGTTCCTCTTACTCTCCTGGGCTGTATTTCTTTTGTTTGTGGGTTTTTTTTTTTTTTTTGTATATTTTGTTTTTATTGGGAATTTATGTTTTTCTTCTTTATTTTGATGTGTAGGTTTGTTAACTTCCTTTGTGGTTACCTTGAAGTCGACCCTTATCTTCTTCCTAGATTTGAACCAGTCTGTTATTACTTGGTAGTGTCTTGCATTTCTCTCTGTTAGAAAGTTCTATATCTACACCATTTATTCCCTCTTTTATTGTTCTGATGTTGTCATTTACAGATTATCCTCTCTGTTGTAATTCTTTTGGTTTTAGATAGTCCTTGAGCATTCATTTTCTAGGTTGGTGCCTGGCTGGTATGATCTTGCATCCTAGATTCAGGCTGTGGTCTGATGATGTTTTTTCTCAGACCAAAAGGCTATCTTTAGTAATTCTTGTAAGTTTGGTTTGTTTTTTACATATTCCCTTAATTTCTGTTTATCTGGAAATGTCCTAATTTCAACATCATATTTGAACAAGGGTTTTACAGGGTGTATTATTCTTTTTTTTTTTTTTTATTCTTGGTTGGCAATTTTTTCTTTCAAGTTTTTATGTATGTCATCCCATTGCCTTCTTGCCTGAATGGTTTCTGCTGAGTAATCAGAGCTTAGTCTTATTGTTTCCCCTCCATATGTGATTTTTTGTTTTTCTCGAGCTGCTCTCAGGATGCTTTCTTTGTCTTTGGTTTTAGCGAGTGTGATTGTGATATGCCTTGGTGACTTTCTTTTGGGATCTATCCTATATGGTGTTCGTTGAGCTTCTTGGATGGTTAGTTCTTCATCTTCCATGACATTAGGGAAGTTTTCTATCAGAAATTCTTCAATGATCCTCTCTGTGTTTTCTGTTTTCTCCCCCTATTCTGCAACTCTGGTCACTTACAGATTTTGGCTTTTGATTGTATCCCACATCATTCTCAGTGTTTCTTCATTTTTCTTTGTTCTTTCTTTTGGTTTTTCCTCAAGGTGGTATCCAAGTGTTTGTCTTCAGTTTCGCTGGTACTATCTTCCATTGTTTCATACCTACTCTTCATCCCTTCTATAACACTGTCTATTTCTGAAATCTTGTTGTTTGCCTTTTGGATTTCTAATTATTGTTTTTGTATGATTTCTAGTTGTGAGTTTATTTTGTTATTTTGTTCCTGTATTATTTTCCTGAATTCCATTTTTTTTTGTCTGTATTTTCCATGAATTTGTCTATTTCCCCATTTTTGTCTGCTTTTTGCTTCAACTCTTAGATATCTTTGAATATTAGAGATTTGAATTCCCTATCAGGTAGTTCTAGTGCCTTTTTTCCTACTGGAAAGTCATCCGGTGTTTTATTTTGGATGCCCACTGGAACAATCCTGTCCCTTTTTTTTTTTTTTTTATATGTTTCAATATTGTCTGCTGTCTTTTGGACTTTCAGTAGTTATTTTCTTTGTTTACTGATTGTAGATTTGTTTGTTTCATCCTATTTTTTGTTTTATTTGGTTATGTCTGAGCAGGCAGGCTGTGCTTTCTTTTTTGTTTGCTTCTTTGTGGACACAATACTTTTCACCTCCTTGACCAATGGTGGAGTGGGTCAGGTCCAGCTGAAGGGGAAGGGCTGGGATGTGTTGTTTGTGGCATGTACTGGTGCTGACAGGGTGGGCCAGGAATCACTGCAGGGTGGGTTCTAGTAGGACGTGCCAGTGCACAATGCAGGTAGGTAGGAAAGGAGCGGGGAGGTTGCAATGTATGGAGCTAAGATGGATATGGGAAAGAAGAGATAGAGGAGAGAGAACCAGGAGCCAAAAACAAACAAACAACCAAAAATGAAAGAAAAAAAGAGTGCTAAGGGAGCTTGTTATTGGAGTGGAATGATGAGAAACCAAGATATGGAGAAAAACTAAAAGAAAAAGAAGAAAAGAAGAGCCCCTGGGGATTCCACTGGTGCAGCTGTGAGGACCAGGGAAGTGGGTCCTAGGCAGCCAGTACAGCCTGGCTGGAAGGGGTTCCTAAACAATTAAAAGAAGAAGAAAACAAATGAACCAACAGAACAAAAGAAAACACACGAAAAAGGAAATGCCCCCAGGGATCCCACCAGCATGGCTATGCAAACCAGGGAAGTGGCTCCCAAGCCAGGCAGTGCAGCCAGGCTAGAAAGGGCTCCCAAGCCATGAGAAGAAAAACAAAACAAACAAAACAAAAGACCCTGGGGATCCCACCAACGTGGTGGCACTGTCCAGGGAAGCAGTTCCCCAGCTAAGAAGTGCTTTACGGCCTTTCAAGAAGAAAGCAAAGCTGGCATACAGAGCCAGGTGTTTGAGAGAAAGGAGGGGGAGGTGGTGAGAGGCAGCGAGGAAACCAAAAGAAGTGAAAAAAAGCAACACAACCAACAAATAGCACTGATAGCACCAGCCAAGAAACTGTGGTTGTCAGGAAGTGGCAGAGGCCCAGGTAGGAGGAAGAAAGGTAAGGGATGGGAAAACGTATATTACTGGTACTGGATGTTCTGTCTCCTGCTGGGAGCTCTGTGCAGCTGCTTTCCTTTACTCCCTGTCTGCCGATACCTGATGTGGGCAGGATGAATTCAACTGGCACAGACCCTGCTCTTTTCCGGCTGGCCGAGCAGCCATAGCCAGCTAGGAAGCAGTGGAGGCCAAGCGGGGGTGGGGGGTGGGAAGAATAGTGGGTGGGAAAGCATATATCACTGGTTCCTGGGTGCTCTGTCTACTGCTAGGAGCTCTGTGAAGCCACTTCCCTGTATTCCTTGTTGGCTGATCTCTGACAGGAGTCCAAGGTGGCGAATCGGTGTTATCTAAGCTGGTAAGGGACCTCCACACGTATCTCTCTTTGCTCTCTGTTTTCTGTCAGTTTCTTATTCCATTTGGTGCTTGACTGAGTTCTTTATCTCTTCATTTGACACTTAGGGTTCCAGGGTTGACATTTGTCTCTGTTTTAGTTAGTTTTTGGGTCTTTGCTGTGGAGGGATGGCATGGTGCTTCTGTCTATAACACCATGTTGGCTCCACCTCTCAAATCTACTCTTGAGATGGTCTCTAAATTCAGGTGGGATATACATGAGGTCATACATTGGCTCTCGTGGAGTGGTTCTAATTTTCCTCAGTTTCAACTTGAACTTACATATAAGTAATTGATGGTCTAATCAGCAGTCATCCCCTGGCCTTCTTCTGGCTGATAATATTGAGCTTTTCCATCTTCTCTTTCCACAGATGTACTCGATTTGATTCCTGTGCATTCCATCTGGCTAGGTCCGTGTGTATAGTTACGGTTTATGTTGATGAAAAAAGGTATTTGCAATGAAGAAGTCATTGTTCTTGCAAAATTCTATCATGTGATCTCCAGCGTCATTTCTATCACCAACACCATATTTTCCAACTACTGATCTTTATTCTTCGTTTCCAACTTTCACATTACAATCACCAGTAATTATCAACTCATCCTGATTGCATGTTTGATCAATTTCAGATTGCAGAAGCTGATAAAAATCTTTAGTTTCTTCATCTTTGGCCTTAGTGGTGGTTGTGTAAATTTGAATAATAGTGGTATTAAATGGATATTATCCTATCACTGACAGCAGTGTACTTCAGGATAGATCTTGAAATGTTCTTTTTGTTGATGAATGCAATACCATTTCTCTTCACTTTATCATTCTGGCATAGTAGACTATATTATTGTCCAATTCAAAATGGCCAATACCAGTTCATTTCAGCTTACTAATTTAATGCTTAGCATACTGATCTTTATGCATTCCATTTCATTTTTGACGATTTCCAGTTTTCCTAGATTCATACGTTGTGCATTCCAAGTTCCAATTATTAATGAACGTTTGCAGCTGTTTCTTCTCATTTTGAGTTATACCACATCAGCAAATGAAGGTCCTGAAAGCTTGACTCCATCCATGTCATTAAGGTTGACTCTACTTTGAGGAGGCAGTTCTTTCTCACTCATCTTATGAGTGCCTTCCAACCTGAGGGGCTCATCTTCTGGCACCATATTGTAAACTGTATAAGGCAAAATATATGCACAGCCTGGCTAATGAGGATTGAGCTAACAGGCATAATAATGATATAAAAATCATATGCTAGTACTTGACAATTATATTAGCTCTTCCTTTCCGTGAGCCTTCAACATTCTATTAAATATTTCATATACGCTCTGTGTAACCCTTAGAGCTATCTTGCTCAGTTGAAGTGATTAATCTCATTTTATAGATAAGGAAACTGAGGATCAGAGAAATTAAGTAATATTCTCAAAGCCAGATTGGTCGGACAGATTCAAACACAAATGTTTTCAAATTTTAAGAGCCTGAGCTCTTTCTACAGTACAATACTTTTAAGTTAGTAGAAGAAAGCCTATTTCCTGTATAAGCTGAGATAGAGAACCTGGAAACAAGTCCATAGATGTTGGCTAACAGACCAGCTACTTTGTTATCTTGTTAAAAACCTGATAAACTATTAATAATATTGTTTTATCACAAGCAGAAACATTTTAAACTATGTACAAAGAAATTAAATAATGTGTGGCTCTGATATAGAAAAGAAAGATGTTCAAACCATTCTGTCTCAGAAAGGAGAAAGTTAAGCATCTTAAAGGCATAAAGTATCTCTGTACATTAGCATAAGTTCATAAAATGATACTCAAATCACTTGTCAGAAAAACTAGCAATAAGTCATCAACAAGTCATGCTAATAGCTTTAAACATGTTTTATTTTGAAGTATTTAGTCCTACATTAAAATGAATATTAAAAGTCTGTAATGAAAATCTCTGTATCGGTTATAGAGATCAGCTTCTATAACATTGACCTGGTCCTTTTCCTGGTTTTCTGCAGTATTAGTTACCTGCCCTGCACATTTTGACACTTAATTCTAAGTTGCGAAATTCTTTATTTTATGTGAGTGGAACTTGATTAGATTGAAATTTCGCAGAGAGCAAGACATCCATCATGTGCTTTCTTTAATGTATATGTGCTTCCAGTAACCCTAGCCCAGTGCTGGGCACATGGGCTGAATTTAACATTAAAAAATAATAATAATAAACCTGATCCAATTATCTTGGTAAATTTCATTACTTTATGATTTCTTCATTTCTCAAACATTTTCTCTAATGAATCAGATTTTGAAACCAAATCACAATCTCCTATGAATTTTTTTTTTTTTTAATCTTGGCATCAATATCAAAGATTTCTGCTTGCTTGGTACTAGTTAAAGCTGAGTTTGATCTCATCAAGAACTATTTATGAAGATTTCTTCTTCTAACCTTTCTTAAAAAATACTGAATAGTTATGATTTGAATTTACTTTTGGTATTTGATGCTCAGAGAAGATTTTCTTGTCAGAATGTCTCATCTTAAAATAATAATAATGAGTGAACCTCAATAATCACTCATGATCAAAGTATTTTTAAAACTACAGGGTTACCACACTGAATGGAATTGCTGCCAATGCTAAAATAAACCTTGTGAATATGTATAGCATTTACCTCTAGCCTGTTATGTTAAGTCTGGTTTTGTTATGTTAAGTCTGCTCAGCCTTTCTCTTAGAAGGCTGTTCTAAGCTGACCCTTAAATCTGATGGAGGCTCAGTAACAGAAAGAGCAAAACAAGTAGTGTTTCAGGTTTTCTGAGCAACTGAATTATTTAGATGTTTTCTAATATAAAATTCTTTTTAGATTTTTATTTCTGAAATCCTGTCTGTAATATCTTGCTTTAAAACTTTAAACTATCCTTTGAAAATGGCCGTACGATTCTGTTTAGGTATTAGAGACCCTTGCAACTGGAGTGAAGGAGGCTCCTGGTCTGGAGCAGACATTGCTCAGTGTAAATTGCTAGCACCCACTACTTGATGACTCTCTGCTGTGTTCCAGATCCATGTCTCACAAGTTTTATGACTTCTCCCATTTAACTGTCACAACAACCCTTAAGTGTTAGTAGCCTCTTTTTATAGATGATATAAGTAAGCTCCATACCTACGGATCAACAAGCCCCAGATGTTCAAAGGCCCATTTTTTCAAGACAGAAGAAAAGAGGCAAAAAATTTTAATTGACAACTCGACGGCACTGGGGGTGGGGATGCTTTAAAAGGATCTAAACTCAATCTAAAATATGTTACATGTGATATATATTGTATGGAACCTCAAATTTTACAGAAATTTGGTCATTTTAAAAAATATTTTTTCACTTTATTGAAGGAAATGTTTGTTTTAATATTTTTCATGCAAATTTGTATACCTCCTTTAATACGGATTTTAGTTGAATGCCTGGGACAGAAATAGCCTCTTAATTGTTTTGTTGAATAAATTAATGTAGAATCTAAAGAGAAATGCTCCTTTTTTTCCAGCCCTTATCAATCCCATTCCTTTGCTCAAAGGTAACCATGGTTAACAGTTTTGTGTGAATTCATTCACCCTTTTTCCTATGCAATTATATTTACAGATGTGTACCTAAAATAAGATAATTTTTACATTATTGAATCAAATTACCTGTATTGTTTCACAGCTTAATTTCAAATACATGAATATGTTTTAAGTATATTTTTATGCCAGATTCAATGGATGTATTTACTTCTTCTTTTTTTTTTTTTTTCAATTATTGCTGTATCTTCCAAAGCGTGGGCACACCATAGTTGATTTAATAATTTTCCTAATGATGGATATTTGATTGTTTCCATTTTTTGCCATTACAAACAGTGCAGAAAAGAAGAAAAAATTTTTTTTTTGCGTGTGTATCTGTATTTACTTTCCACATCTGTATGTCTACATCTATATATATCTTGGTACAAATATTACTATAAGATAATCAACAGGTATTTTGAGAACCCTCACTGTAGAGACTACTCAAAGCAGTCTGAGGGAATACAAAGAAAAAAGCATGTTCCCTACCATCAAGAGGCTTTACCATATGTGGCAAAAAAAAAAAGCTATCAAGATATGAAAAATAAAAGAATAAAAATGCAAATAAAGATGACTCCAAGAATTAAATGTAAGAGCAACCATAAGACATAATAAATTGCTAAATATATTATCCATTCAAACATCAGATACTCAAAGTTGAAAGTCACAGTCCTTGCTCTCAAATGCTTATAGTCTATCAGGGGTGGTGGGGAACAGGAGTGTAGGGCAAAGTACAAGTTTTTGAAGTATCTGTAGACTCATTGGAAGGAGCATTTAGCGAGTCTGGGGAACTAAGGAAGGATTCATTGAAGAGGTGACATAGTAGCCATGTCTTGAAGAACAAATGGAACTTAGCCACATAGAGGAAAAAAAGTACACATATTTATTTGGGGGGATTATTTGGTAGGCACACAGAGAAATGAGAGCATTACTTCAGGTTGAAAGGCCGAGGAAGGTTTTCTAGATGTGATGGGTTTTAATTGGGTATCTGAGGAACACAGGGCTCAGATAGAGCAGAGAGAGGAGGACATTCAATGTAATTGCCTGAACAGACAGAAGCAATGGAGTGGGGCAAGTATATCAAAAAAAAAAACTGAATAATATGGTTTGACTATAGCAAAAGTTTTGTGTAAGGGAGTGGTAGGATCTAAGAAAGGAAAGGTAGAACAAGACCATATCAAGAAGTGCTTGAACTTGGGCTAAAGGGTTTGGACATTATCCTGTAGGTTATGGGGAGCACTTCGGAAATAGTTATTTGACTTCATGTTGTAAAAGTATGGTAGAACTATGGAAAGTGGACTTGTATTATAAGTGGAAATGTATTATAATTACATGTCATTTCTTAGACTATTTCAGAAAAAAATACTCTTACACTTAAAAATTGGTTCAGGTTTTAAGTGCTTATTTATCTAGTAATCATTGCTAATTAATTCCTTAATTTTTCAAGAGAAATGTAAAACACTTCTTAATTGAGAAAGGAGCAACATCACCCTATTTGCATTCTAAAAGGATTACATTCTGGCTTCTGTGTGGAGGAAAGATTGTAGGAGGACAGAAGCAGAAGCAGGGAGACTAGTTAGGAGATTATTATAAAAGATTCTGATAGCTGGTCCAAGGAGGTTGTTGTAGAGGTAGTGGGACATGGTAAGAGAAGGCCAACAGTAATTCACTGAGGAATTAGCTGTTGGGAGAAAAAAAAAAGAGGGGTGTTGCTAATGACTCCAAAGACTTGGGATACTAAACACAAGAAAACTGAGGTGTGGAGAGTAATACTTGCTAACTTTATTAATAAATATGACATACAGGTTTGGGGAAAAATAATCAATTTTAAAAAGTTTAGTATTAAGAAAATTAGTTTAGTTATGTTCATTTTTCTTTGAAAATGATACTTTTCAAAATCTTTATAAGATTGATTTTATTAATTATTACTAGTAGGCGAAAACGCTAAGACTTTCAAAATTCAGGGCTTAAAGAAGAGAGAGATTTATTTCACCCTCAGATACATTAAAGTGATGAAGTGAACATTCTGAATTTCGATAACTGTGGCATACAGGTCTGGGAAAAATTAAAGATTCATGTTTTTAAAAAGTTCAGTATTTAGAATATTTTAGCTATAAAAATACTCATTTTTTTCCTCAAAAGTTTTTTTTTCCTTCAAAATCTTTTATGATTGATTTCATGAATCGTTATTAGTAGTTAGGGGAGAATGCTAAGTTTTTTGACAGAGACGCCCCACAATTTAGTACTTGAAGAAGATTTATTTCTCCTTCAGGTATCACTCTAAAAGGGAACTTGCGGCCATATGAGGATTCAAGTACCTTTCATGTTGAAGTTTCACCACCCTTGTTGTTGTCTGTCAAGACTGAGTCACTGCTATATCTGGGTTCCAGTCAGCAGAAAGGAGGTCAAGACCACTTTCTGGCCCAAAGGGACACACATCATCTCCACATACATCCCATTTATGAGAACTCAGTCACATGGCAAAAATCTCTGCAAGGGAATCTGGGAAATGTTGTTTAATCATGTGTCTGGATACAATTATGTTGCCGTGGAAGACTGCAGGGATCAAATTTTGGTGGGCACCTGGCAATTTCTATTTTATAAATACATTATTTGCTGATTTTATTGAGAGCCTATTTTGGGTAAATGCCTGGGAACATTCATAAGCATTTTTGTGTTTCTGTGTGTGCAGTTAACTGTCAGTTATTATATGTGTTATGACATTAAAAATTTGAGACTTGATAAAAAAGCATTCCATTGGATTTTTCTGACCCCATATTTAAGCCCATAAAAATAACTGATTTTTAATTCATGGCTAAAGTTACTTATCAAGAGATGTGTTTAGCATAGAAGACAAGACTATCGTTATTTAATAGGACCTGTCTTCAGAGTAAAGTAATACACTGAAAACCTGATTTACAAGCCACCCTTATGTAAGTTCTTCCAGTGTGAACCTGGTTTGCTCTTGAGTGAGTTGACAATGGAGTTTCAGGACTGGAATGCAGTGGGTCAGATCCTGAGAGACAGCAGGCAGCATTCTACATACTTGCAACCTTTGCTCTCAACTCTCTTCTCCCCTTCTCCTGGTCTGCTCCCAATGGCCAATGATTGTGAGTATAGAGGTACCTCAGAAAAGAGGCCTGATGATCTGCTTTCAAAAGGTCACAGCCATGGAAACCTTAAGGAGTGCAGTTCTACTCTGACACACATGGGGTTGCCACGAGTTGGAATTGACTCAATGGCAACTGATGAACACTGAAAACCTTCTTTCATTTGGGAGATCTGTCCCTTCATTTAAATTAACTATTTGTGGCCTATTCAAGGGTACAGTAAATATTTCATGTAAGAGGCCCTGCTGTCTTGACCTCTTAGATTATAGAAATCATTCACCTTGTCATGATTGCAAGGTGAGTCTGTACTTCTTTAATGTCCCAGCTATCATATCTTCTTTCTTCTCAATCTCTCTTCCCTTTTTCTTCCCAAAGTCATAAACTTTTAACATGGAAATGTAGAGCTACTAGGTAGCTTCTCTGAGCTCTGTGCGATAGACAAGCACAGATAAAATATCAGGAGTCAGGTGATGGAGCTCGTACCCTGCTGAGTGCACCTGACAGGTATTTTGTTTCATGATGGTGGGTTGTATCTAAACGCAGTGTTTAAAATACATGAATTTGTGAGTTTCTCCTTTTTTTAAGGTTCACTCTGGTCACTGGATTTCTCCTTCTCTCTGTTAAGGATACATGGGTTTACATCTAATTTGCTTCTGCCTTATTAACCTCCCTTTATCTTTATACAAATACCAATGCTTAATTATTGTTCATGCTGTTGTTTTCTGAAGTCAAATAGCAGCTGCTTAGGTGTCTTGCAGGGAGGAACCAGAATTTTTTTTTCTGTCCTGGAAACCTTGTTCGAATGCCCTTCTTTCATTTCTTCTATGAAGTGAGTTGCTAAAAGGGTCCCTGCCTTTTTCATGTTTATGCTCTAAGACAGGCTAAAACAGAATGCCAACAAGTATTTTTAAAATGCAGATAGCTGTACCCATCCTGAGTTAGATGAATTAAATAAGCAATCTGCTAACACAGAAGCAAAGACTTAAGTGCACACTGTAGGATTGTAAGTCATATGTTTAGACTTGGGAGGGAGAGATTTTAGAAGCTTATCTCATCCTTTGCATTGATCCCATCAAAGTCATTTTAAAAAGACAAAGCTCCAAGCATAAATTCCAAGCTTCCTAACATGGTATACATGTCCTTGTTTGGTCAATTCCATCCGTCCCTTCAGCTTCACTGCTGTGGTGTGCCCTATTCCTCTCCATACCTCTCCCTCACCCTCTCTCCCATGTTCTATTCCATCTTAGTGCTTGGCACTCATAATAGACACTCAGTAAGCAACTATTTAGTGAAGGAATTAATGTCCCTCACCTTTGTGTCTTTCCTCAGATTAGCATGTCTCTCCCCAGCCTCTCCACCTGGTTGACTCTTATTTATGAAGCCTTCACTCTGGCAGCAACCCTGAAAAAGCCCTCTTTTATGACTTTCTCCCCATCTGGGAGGGGCTGGAATCCAGTGCCCCACCTCACTGCCCCTATGACTTTTACCAGGTTTGCATTTATCACTTTATTCCATAATTTTCTGTTTAGATGTCTGTTTTCCTCACTACACTGTGAACTGAAAGGCAAAGATGGGGTTTGATCATCACTGGCTATCCAGTGTCTAGTGTAATGCCTGGCATGTGCTAAGTATTCAACAAATATTGTCAAATAATTGAACTCATTAACCTAAAATGAAATGTAACTGCTGAAGGAATCAGAATACTCTTCTTGGTAGCTGATAACCTCATTCCTGCCCTGGTAGATACATTTGGTTGGGAAATTTAATGGCTACAAAAAATTTCTGGGTGAATATGCATCAAACCCTAGGGAAATGAATAAACTTCATGGGCATTTCCATTAAGTTTGATGAGTCACTGCTCCCTTTCTATCATAAAATATTGAACCTGTCAAGCAGAACTAAATACCCATGTCAGTCAGCACACCTCTTCCCTGAAGAGAGTTAGACACATACTGCTGGAAACTTAACTTTCCAGAACTCATTTACCTAATAGAGATGGACATTTGTTATTTGTGGCTACCCCAAAGTCTATATTTTGGGAAGCTCCTACATTGTGAGCGTTACCTACCAAAGGTTAAAGGAAGGAAAAGGAGGGAAGGAAGGAACAAAGGAGAGAAGGAAGGAAAGAAAGAGGGAACAAAGGAAGAAAGGAAGGAAGGAGGGAAGAAGGAAGGAAGAACACCATAAAACTCCCACTCCTAGACTCCCCTGCAGCTTGGGACAGACATGTGAGTTGTTGTTGTTAGGTGCCATTGATTCCGTTCCAACTCATTGTGACACTATGTACAACAGAACGAAACACTGCTTGGTCCTGCACCATCTTCCCAATCGTTGTTATGCTTGAACCCATTGTTGCAGCCACTGTGCCAATCCATTTCATTGAGGGTCTTCCTCTTTTTCACCAACCTTCTACTTTATCAAACATGATGTTCTTCTCCAAGGACTGACCCCTCCTGATGACATGTCCAAGGTATGAGACAAAGTCTCACCATCTTTGTTTCCAAGGAACATTTTGGCTGTCCTTCTTTCAAAACAGGTTTGTTTGTTCTTCTGGCAGTCCATGAAATATTCAATATTCTTCTCCAACACCATAATTCAAAGGCATAAGTTCTTTGGTCTTCTTTATTCATTGTCCAGCTTTTACATGCATATGAGGCAATTGAAAACGTCATAGCTTGGGTGAGGTACACCTTAGTCCTTAACCTGACGTCTTTTCTTTGTAACTCTTTAAAGAGGCCTTTTGCATCAGATTTGCCCGATGCAATGCTTCATTCGATTTCTTCGCTGCTGCTTCTGTGGGCATTGATTGTGAATCCAAGAAAAATGAAATCCTTGACAACTTCAATCTTTCCTCCAGTTACCATGATGGTGCTAATTGGTCCAGTTGTGAGGATTTTTGTTTTCTTTATTTACAGGTGTAATCCATACTGAAGGCTGTGTTCTTTGATCTTCAACAGTAAGTGCTTCAAGTTCCCTTCACTTTCAGCAAAGTAAGGTTGTGTCATCTGCATACTGCAGGTTGTTAATGAGTCTTCTTCTAATCCTGATGCACCATTCTTCTTCATATAGTACAGCTTTTTGGATTATTTCACAGCATACTGATTGAATAAGTATGGAGAAAGGATACAACCTTGATGCATAGCATTCCTGATTTTAAACCACACGGTATTCCCTTGTTCTGTTTGAAAGATTGTCTCTTGGTCTATGTACAGGTTCTGCATGAGCAGAATTAAGTGTTCTGGAATTCCCATTCTTCTCAATATTATCTGTAATTTGTTATGATCCATACAGTCGAATGCCTTTGCATTGTCAATGAAAAACAGGTAAACATCTTTCTGGTACTCTCTGCTTTCAGCCATGATCCATTTGACATCAGCAATGATATCCTTCGTTCCATGCCTTCTTCTAACCTGGCTTGAATTTCTGGCAGTTCCCTGCTGATGTACTACTGCAACTGCTTTTGAATGATCTTCAGCAAAATTTTACTTGTGTATGATATTAATGGTATTGTTCTCTAATTTCTGCATCTAGTTCAATCACCTTTCTTTGGAATGGGCACAAATATGGATTCCTTCTAGTTGGTTGGCCAGGTAGCTGTCTTCCAAATTTCTTGGCACAGACAAGTTAGCACTTCCAGCATTGCATCCGTTTGTTGAAACATCTCAACTGTATTCCGTCAATTCCTGGAGTCATTTTTGCCAATGCCTTCAGTGCAGCTTGGATTTCTTCTTTCAGTGTCATCAGTTCTAGATCATGTGTTACCTCCTGAAATGGTTGAACATCAAACACTTATTTTTCGTACAGTGACTTTGTGTATTCCTTCCATCTTCTTTTGATGCTTCCTGCATCATTTAATATTTTCCCCATAGAATCCTTCATTATTGCAGCTGGAGGCTTGAATTTTTTCTTCAGGTCTTTCAGCTTGAGAAATGCCTAGCATGTTCTTCCCTTTTGGTTTTCTACCATTAGGTCTTTGCACATTTCATTAAAATACTTTACTTTGTGTTCTCGCGTTGCCCATTGAAATCTTCTGTTCAGCTCTTTCTCTTCTCATTTCTACCTTTTGCTTTAGCCACTCGGCATTCAAGAGCAAGTTTCAGAGTCTCTTCTGGCATCCCTTTTGTTCTTTTCTTTCCTTCCTGTCTTTTTAATGACCTCTTGCTTTCTTCATGTATGATGTCCTTGATGGCATTCCAAAAACTCATCCAGCCTTCAGTCATTAGTGTTCAATGATACACATGGCCCATGTGTATCACTTATGTTGGTGAAAAAAGGTATTTGCAATGAAGTCATTGGTCTTGCAATATTCTATCATGTGGTCTTTGGTGTTGTTTCTATCACCAAGGCCATATTTTCCAATTACTTACTATTCCTTTTTCTTTGTTTCTGATTTTCACATTTCAGTCTCCAGTAATATCAGTGAATCTTGATTGCATGTTTGATCAATTTCAGACTGCAGAAGTTGATAAAAATCTTAAATGTCCTCATCTTTGGTGTTAGTGGTTGGTATTAAACTTGAGTAATAGTTGTATAACTGATCTTCCCCGTAGATGTATAGATATTATCCTATCACTGACAGTGTTGTACTTCAGGATAGATCTTGAAATGTTCTTTTTGACAATGAATGCAACAACTTTTCAATTTGTAATTTGAAGCATCGTATACCATATGATTGTCTGATTCAAAGTGGCCAATACCAGTCCATTTCAGCTCACCAATGCCTAGGATATTAATCTTTATGCATTCCGCTTCATTCTTGACAACTTCCAATTTTCCTAGATTCATACTTCATACGTTGCACTTTCTGAATATTAATAGATGTTTGCAGCTGTTTCTTCTCATTTTGAGTCGTGCTATATCAGAAAATATGAAGGATATCATTGTTCCTCTGAGTGGTGGGCTAGTCAGTCATTCCTGCTTAAAGGAAACCCTTTAAAAGAATTTTGAATTTGTGTGTGGGAATGTGGCCCAGTGAAAACTTCCCAGGATTCAAGACTGAGGTCACGAATGTGAGTTCCCTCTTATATTTGTTAGCTATGAGGCTTTGGGCAAGGTCCTGGAGTCCTCTGAGTCTTAGTTTTCTCAACTGCAAAGCTATAATACTATGTCAGTACTTAAGTGTAGTTGTTTTCGGGTGCTGTCCAGTCAAATTTGACTCACAGAGACCACTTGTAACAGAGTAGAACTGCCCAATAGGGTTTTCTAGACTGTAATCTTTATGGAAGCAGAGGGCCAGATCTTTCTGCTAGGTGGGTTCGAACTGCCAACCTTCTGGTTAGCAGCTGAGTGCTTAACTGTTGCACCACCAGGGCACTTTTTGAGTGTAGTTGTGAAGGTCAAATGAGAAAATGCAAATGAAGCTATTTTAAATGATTTTTAAAAGTTCAAGTATGATTATCATGAATATGAAAATGATTTTGATGTTCATATTTGTATGATCTCTTATCACCTGTCAGACAGTAAAGAGAGTAAATTTTCTTTCTATTTTATAAAAGAACAGCATATATTATGTCACTAGTCCCTGTCAGTACTAAGTGGAGATGCTTCATAGACAAATGTATATGGACGAGGTAACAGGCTATGGTTCTTAAAAGGAAATTTTGGATTAAAAATGGAGTTATAGATTTTGAAGAGCTATATAACATATATAACATATCATTCTCTAAGTGATTTAGACACAATCTTATTCCTTTTGAATAGGACATTTTCAGTTTCTGAGAGGTAGTTTCTGATAGTCTTAGTCATAAAATAACTTTATAGTCTTCTAAAAATTGTCCCTTTTCATTTCAATGTACAATGCTATAAGGCTTTCCACGCTTTTACATATAAAATGTATTTTGTTCAAGATTATTTTCTTAAGGAATCTTTTCCATTCTTAAAATGTAAGTCAATAGGAAAAATTGATTCAGTAGAAAAATTTGCTTTATAACCAAAATTTTCAAAGTTGAAAAAGAATTTGTACAGTATGTTGTTCTTCCTTCAACTTTAGAATGGAAATGAACAACTCTCCCTAGGAAATCAAGATGAAATGGGTTTTACTTTTAAGTTTCAATTTAAAATAAAAATTCAAATTAGTTAGCAGGCAATGCAATTTCCATCAACCTTTCCCTCATGATGATCCAAAGCCCTAGTGAAGGCTTTATTAGGCATCACTAATGTTAACTAGCATCAGGTGGTAAAATTCACATTACCAAAAGGAACTGGTTGCAAATGAGGATCCCTGAGGGGACCAGTCCCAGCATAGCTTATTTTTTAAAAAATAATATTAGCTTCTGTTTCTATTGAAACGTCACATCCTGTTTTGCTGTTCTCATACTTTGCCTTTAGATTTATTAAAATACAGCCAAATAGTTAAAACTAATAGTAGCATTCTGCTACTATCACACGGATATTTTCACAGACAAGCTAACAAATTAAACTTTGTTACAAGAAACTATGCTGATATAAAGTGCCAGTTGTAAGTAGAGACTATGTTTTTGAATATCTGAATATTTCTAAAATACTCAGACTCAAAAGGGAAATTATTTTATTTAAACACAATTTGAAACAAATACACCAATAGAAAAATGGGCAAAGGATAAAATCTAGTACACAGCTGTACACACACACACACTATATATATATATATGTAAAGCCAAAATCAAACCCATTGCCACTAAGTCAATTCTGACTCACAGCAACCCTATAAGACAGAGTAGAACTGCCCCATAGGGATTCCAAGGAGCGGTTGGTAGATTCCAAATGCCGACATTTTGTTTAGCAGCTGAGCTCTTAACCACTGCGGCATCAGCACTCCATGTATATATATATATATACATACACACACACACACACACACACACAGATATGGCTGTTAGCTGCCACTGAGTCAGCTCCCAACCCATGGCATCCCCATATGTTACACAGAAAAATTGCTCCAACAGACATAAACTGTACAAGTAAATATGTAGATGTTTCATATATACACACACACGCATGCATATATATGTACATATACATACATATATATAACATATATATATAACCCCCGACTTACAACGTATTCAAATTATGACCAACAGCACTTGTGACTGTGCATTTTTCGCACTTATGACTGCATTTTTTGTACATCTTATCATTAGTAATATGTACTACAATGTTGCAGCATGTAATTTGCTAATGTCATCATATCTGTAAGCTTATATGTAATGTTTCCAACCCCCAAAGACAAATAAAGATCAGATTTATAAAGAAATATACTGATAATAAAAGGCAATAATAATAAAAACTAAAAAAGAAAAAAAGAGGTATTTTACATATGTCAGAACTGACTTGCAGTGAAGTCATTGGAACGGAACCTTGTGGTAAGCTGGGGCCCACTACCCATATATATATATATGGTTAATAAGTATAGAAACACATTCAAACTTGCTGGTAATCAAGAAATACAACTTAAAACAATAAGAAAACACCCAGTAGTTACCACTTTGATTAGTGAAGATGAAAAAGAAGGATAAAAGCTATGGTGGAAATGTTGTGAAGAAATAGGGACGTGATGAGAACGTTGATGGGAATATAAATTGGTGAA
This sequence comes from Elephas maximus indicus, assembly GCF_024166365.1. Lineage (NCBI taxonomy): Eukaryota > Metazoa > Chordata > Mammalia > Proboscidea > Elephantidae > Elephas > Elephas maximus. Next base: position 199,240,662 of record NC_064819.1, on the reverse strand, counting down.
AGTTTCTGAAGAATTCATTGACATATGCGTGAAAAGTCTTAAATGTAAGCAAGCCACTTGACTCAGACATTTCACTTCTGGGATTTTTTTCTAAGGAAGTATAAGTAGGCAATATAACAAAGGTATTTACTGTGACCCCAATACTCCCCAGCATGTTTTCTCCTTTTTCAAAACGGGCAACTGAGAGCTTAACATAACTAAGGCCATGATAAACCTGTAAGTTGTTCTTCCTCAGCCTGCTTCCTTCACATACATGTGTTAATGACTTTGTTTTGACCAAATGTTAATGACTTTGTTCTTTGTTTTAAATGGATGCAAATAACCTTTTGTTCTGTCCGGACTACCTGCAGCATACAACCCCCACAGGAAAGTTGGAGCCCAGGTATCAGATATGTATCTTTAACCTAATAAATAAATGTCTGGCAGGGTACTACAAAGACACTTGTAACTCTTGTAAGATTCTATATAAGCCCTAATGTAAAACTGCTCTTTGGGACTCCATAGAGACATTCTATGTTGCTGCCGGGTCCGGTGATGCATGCATCTCCTTAATAAACTTTCTCACTCTTTCTGACTTGGAGTATGTTTCGTTGGCTCGACTGCTCCAGGGCACAGACCCTAATCGGGTAACATTTACCCCACTATAGGTTATGATAAAAAATGAAAACAAGTGAAATATCCATCATTAGGGGATTGTTTGAATTGATCATGCTACCTGAGTTAAGCTTCACCTACTTTTGTCAGTGTTTTCCTAGTTTCTAGCATAAGTCCTGGATGCTCAATAATAGTTGTCAAATGAATTAAAATGATAACATAGAGCTACAGTTAATTATCTGGAAAGTTATGTTAAGTGAAAAAAAGTATCAAAATAGAATATGAAATGTGATGACTTCTTCTAAAAACCATGACCATATCTGTGTATATGTGGATCAACTATGTAATGCCATAACAATGATTATGGCTAGGTGGGAGGTGGGTTCCTCTTTGGAGTTTTCTGTATTGTCTGAATTTTTTTTTTTAACAATAGCCAAACAATGTTATTCCCATTTTGAAAATGGAAGAAAAGAAGAAAAATAGAAATGAAGGAGGGAAGGAAAGAAGAACGGGAAAAAAGAAGGAAGGAAAGGTGGGAGAAAGGAAATAAAGAAAAAAATGAAACGAAGGAAGGTTGAAAAGGAAGTTTATTTCTAACTGAACTCTTCCATCTGCAGGTCCTATATATACATCACACTAAGCACCTCATGTTCAGCATGTCCAAAATTAAATCCATCACTTTCTTAGTTAGCCTCGATGCTCCCTTTTTAGTCCTCTCTCTTGGGGTGCAATGGTTAAGTGCTTGGCTGCTAACCACAAAGTTCGGTGATTCAAAGCTGCACAGCAGCTGCCTGAAGAAAACCCTATGGGGGAATTCCACTCTGTCACATAAGGTCACGTGAGTCTGAATCGACGGAGTGGCACCAAACAACAATTTGGTTAATATATCACTTTTTTTTTTTTTAATTTGTTGTTCCCATTGTGTGGAATGGTAGCAGGGCAATTTGTCTAACGACCAAGTCTCCAAATTTTTAAGAAGTTTTTCCAAGTGTAAGCTTTCCATGGATTTCCAGCAGTCCAGGTCAGATGAATGTAATTTCAAGTGTTTCACATTTGAGATACAGAACACTTCTTAGATCCTCAACATTTAGGATGTAAATTGGGGAGCTGTTCTCAATTCTTCATGATTTACGTTGAGCACCACCTCTGCTTCTTTGATGAAAGAGCTGGAAGGAACAGTTTCTTAGATTCGGTTTATGTGTTCAATGAATTGACCATGTGATTCATTAATCATTGGGCAAGTTGTATTCAGGCTAATTGGCTTTTAGCAAGTTAACCTAGAGCTCCCAAAAATACCCTCCCAAAGTTTCCCTAGCTAATTGTATTACCTTTCAATATTTACTACAGAATTCATTTTCTGAGAAATCTTCCCTGAAGAGCAACTCCTGAAAACTGGCCATGTTCAACGACCAACACATAATTGACATCATATGTTTGTGTGTCTCTCTTCCAGCAACTGGCACAGTGTGTAACACACAGTATATACACAAGCAATGTTTGTTGAAGTAAATTGATCTCAGAAGTCTTCCTGGATTTCCCTTTGCATTCAGCCTCACATGCAATCAGCCATAAAGATCAGTTCAGTCTCCCTATAGACTGATCCTCCTCTCCATCAACACTTCAAAGGTCCTAGGTCAAACTCATTACTGTAATTCATTGATTTTAAGATGCATCTTTTTCACTTTTTAACACTTCAGAAATCAGAAATCATCCTATAATTCACGATGCCATGCGATCACTGTTGGCAAGTGTCATTGCCTATGCAGGTATGAACTTGGTTGCCATTCCAGATGGCTGTCCAGACAATCGCAACCCTAGATGTTTCAGTTACAAAAGATTTAAGAACCACTGAGAAGAATACGTGAGTCCCAATCGTTGTGTGAAGACCTTCTGTTGTTCTCTTTGGTAAAATGCAAGAAGTGCCAGCATCAATATTAACAGAATGGATGTCAGTGACTTGGAAGAAAATCCCAGGGATAACTGTAGAGTACTCTTAAGAAACATGGGATCGCCAACACCTTGATAGCAGAAAAGAAGCAGATGACTCTGATAAAAAAGTGATTCAGAAGAAATTGACTCTGAATGTGAAATTGTTTTAGAAATACTTTAACCAATGCATTTTGTTTATATTTTTCTTTTATGTATGTACAGACTGGCATATAATAAAAAGTTGATGTCTAAAAAAGTCTCAAAAGCTCTTCAATGAGTATAAAATTAAAATTCTACATGCAAAAAACATTATATCATAGTTCAATGGCAGTAGTTCCCACCCACTCCCCCCCTCCCCCGCCACAGAGGTACATAAAAAATTGTGGCTATCACAATGGTAGTGTTTTAGGCTTTATGAAATATGGTACTTTTAGATTGAATAATTGTAACAACATTTTAAGTGGTCTCTTTGCCTTCTTCCAATTCGTCCCTCCAACTCACACCAGATTTACCTTCTAGAGCACCAGTATGATTTTATTTGCCTTTTTAGAAAATGTCAATGTTTCTCCTTTGAGTACAGATCAAAATCTAAACTTCATAACTTTCTGTGAGGGAGGCTTTATGAGCTCCTCAGCTACTCTCCACATAGCCGGTATGCCCATCTTTCTTCATCTAATTCTGTCGACACGTTCTGCACTTTTCCACCTCCTTCTCTTTGTTAAATTCATCTGTCTACCCAGAGAGCTCTTCCAGTCTTGGAGACCCACAATCCAAACCTTCACCTAAGGAGATTCCACTCTTGCTTCAAAATCACCAGGTTTTCAGGATTGCCCTATTCATAACTGAACTCTCCTTTCACTAGGATAACATTATTGAGCATTGCTTATAGCACTTATCAAAGTAAGTCCTGTTTAATCAATCATTACTTATGAACTTATCTGAGTCTAAATCATATTTTTTAAAATTTTTATTGTGCTTTAAGTGAAAGTTTACAAATCAAGTCAGTCTCTCACACAAAAATTTATATACATCTTACTACATACTCCCAATTGCTCTCCCCCTAATGAAACAGCCCGCTCCCTCCCTGCACTCTCTCTTTTTGTGTCCATTTAGCCAGCTTCTAACCCCCTCTACCCTCTCATCTCCCCTCCAGGCAGGAGATGCCAACGTAGTCTCAAGTGTCCACCTGATCCAAGAAGCTCACTCCTCACCAGCATCCCTCTCCAACCTATTGTCCAGTCCAATCCCCATCTGAAGAATTGGCTTTGGGAATGGTTCCTGTCCTGGGCCAACAGAAGGTCTGGGGGCCATGACCAACGGGGTCCTTCTAGTCTCAGTCAGACCATTGTCTGGTCTTTTTATGAGAATTTGGGGTCTGCATCCCACTGCTCTCCTGCTCCCTCAGGGGTTCTCTGTTGTGTTCCCTGTCAGGGCAGTCATTGGTTATGGCCAGGCACCATCTAGTTCTTCTGGCCTCAGGCTGATGTAGTCTCTGGTTTATGTGGCCCATTCTGTCTCTTGGGCTTATAATTACCTTGGGTCCTTGGTGTTCTTCATTCTCATTTGATCTGGGTGGGTTGAGACCAATTGATGCATCTTATTTTATTTTTTAAATGGCTGCTTGCTGGCGTTTAAGACCCCAGATGCCCCTCTCCAAAGTAGGTTGCAGAATGTTTTAATGGATTTTATTATGCCAATTGACTTATAAGTCCCTTAAAACCATGGTCCCCAAACCCTTGCCCCTGCTATGCTGGCCTTTGAATCATTCGGTTTATTCAGGAAACTTCTTTGCTTTTAGTTTAGTCCAGTTGTGCTGACCTCGTCTGTATTTTGTGTTATCTTTCCTGTCACCTAAAGTAGTTCTTATCTACTATCTAATTAGTAAATACCCCTCTTCCACTCTCTCTCCCCTCTCTTGTAACCATCAAAGAATATTTTCTTCTGTTTAAACTATTTCTCAAGTTCCTATAATGGTCTTATACAATATTTGTCCTTTTGCAACTGACTAATTTCACTCAGCATAATGGCTTCCAGATTCTTCCATTTTATGAAATGTTTCACAGATTCATCAAAGTTCTTTATTGATGCATAGTATTCCATTGTGTAAATATACCATAATTTATTTATCCATTCTTCCATTGATGGGCACCTTGGTTGCTTCTATCTTTTTGCTATTGTAAACAGTGTTGCAATGAACATGGGTGTGCATATATCTGTTCGTGTAAAGGCTCTTATTTCTCTAGGATATATTCCAAGGAGTGGGATTGCTGGATCGTATGGTAGTTCTATTTCTAGCTTTTTAAGGAAATGCCAAATCGATTTCCAAAGTGGTTGTACCATTTGACATTCCCACGAGCAGTGTAGAAGTGTTCCAGTCTTTCCACCATTTATTATTTTGCGTTTTTTGGATTAATGCCAGCGTTGTTGGAGTGAGATGAAATCTCATTGTAGTTTTGATTTGCATTTCTCTAATGGCTAATGATGGTGAGCATTTCCTCATGTATCTATTAGCTACCCGAATGTCTTCTTTAGTGAAGTGTCTATTCATATCCTTTGCCCATTTTTTAATTGGGTTATTTGTCTTTTTGTAGTTGAGTTTTTGCAGTATCATGTAGGTTTTAGAGATCAGGCACTGATCCGAAATGTCATAGCTAAAAACTTTTTGCCAGTCTGTAGGTAATCTTTTTACTCTTTTGGTGAAGTCTTTGGTTGAGCGTAGGTGTTTGATTTTTAGGAGCTCCCAGTTATCTAGTTTTTCTTCTTCTAAATCACGTTGAACTAAATTTCTCTTCTCTACCTCTTTACCTGCCCTGGTATTATACACAAGCAAGTATGTAATAAATGTTTGTTGACTAAGTGTTGGCTATATTACACTATTCTACGAGAGTTCAAACCTAATATTAAAACACATTTTAAAATGTAGTTTTCTCACAAAGCTAATAAAATTTGATCCTTCAAACTCTTTTATTTTAGGATGAAGATTTCTGTAGGTGGTTGAATACAGGTTACTAATAGCACATCAATAATAACAATAGCACTTACTATGTACCAGGTGAAATCAACTCGAGAGCAATTGGCTATGTACCAGGCACTGAAATGAACATTTTACAGGCATCATACCGTTTAATCCAACAAGGATTTTATTCTACAGACACTATTATTACTTCCATTTTCCTGATGAGGAAACAAGCTTTAAGGGAGCAAGTAACTTGTCCAAGGTCATGTAGTGAGGAAGCAATAGAGCCAAGTTTCAAACCCAAGTCTCTGAATTTAGTCTGTGCCTTTAACATTCAAACTATATTGTCTCTTAATATGTGTTTTTATTTAAACTTTCACTCAGTCTTTATAAAAAACATAGACAAAAAAAACAAGTGGCTACCGCAAGGATAGTTGGAGCAGCACAGTCCTCATTGTATCTCTTTGGTTAGATTTGGCTTCTCTCCCATTGTTGAGTTTCTCTGACTTAGCATGGATGCCTTTGCTGCCAACACCCTGATGTTCTCAGATTAAATACATCATCATAAAAAAGATACACGGACATATATTCACTTTTCTGCAATTATTGCGTAAATCAGATTTCCTACTGATTTCTACTTCTTCAAAAAAACTTAGATAAGAATGTTTCACTTATTTAATTCTGAAATTTCCAGGGAGAAAAAAATTAAGACTTAAATTTTTGGTTTCGATGACAGTGTTTTTAAAGAAATGTAAAGACTGAGAGAAAAAAAAATCCATGTACCATTAAACTAAATCAGATAAAATTTAAACGGGTGAAAAAAACCATTCCACAATAGAGAAGAAAACATAGGTTGTTTACGTAAAGGCGCTTCAGCAAAGCAGGATGCCCTACTACTACCATCGAGTGGATTCTGACTCATAGTGACCCTACAACTTGGCAAATGCATTATCACCTGCCTAGTTCCTTCTGAAGGAACCCTAGTGGCGCAGTGGTTAAAGTTGCCGGATGCAAACCGAAAGGTCGGTGGTTGGAACTCACCATATGCTTCGCAGGAGAAAGATGGCAGTTTGGTATAGTAAAGATTTACAGCCTTGGAAACCCTACAGGGCGGTTCTATTCTGTGCTATAGGATCACTATGATCCACAATAGGCTCCATGGCAACGGGCAGTTACTTCTGCACCAAGCCTCTGCCTGGGGCTGACCAGAGAAACCCTATGCCTCAGGTGCTGCCTCTGCTCCTGCTTGCTAGGCACTGTGCTTCGCCAGGATTCTTATCAGTGGTCTTGAAAATTACTATCTGAAAGGTCATAATTGAACTATTTCCCTCAACACGCTGTTCACTGTATTTCCTGACTTTCTGTCATTTATAATTTCCCATCTGAAAGACACACATCCATTAGTTAGGGAAAACTTGGTTTATGATTTCTTTTGCCCCCAAAATTTCATTACACTACAGAGCTATTGGTTTGGCTTTAAGAGTGAAGATGTAGAAATATGTATGTATATTTCAAGTCAAATATTTAATAAGTGTTCTTTGCTCTTATATAGTTCTCTAAATTTTACTGGTACATCTTTTGAGAGTTATTAATGGCCTCCTAAGACCACCCCAAACACACCTGTAGCTAAATAAAATGGGATTTACTGACTCAGTGCAACAAGGGAGAACACACACCAGGCACCGCGGAGGAACTGCATCTCGGTACCCGTTAAAAAACCATTGCCGTTGAGTCAATTCTGACTCATAGGGACCCTATAGGTCATAGTAGAACTGCCCCATAGACTTTTTAAGGAGCATCTGGTGGATTTGAACTGCTGACCCTTCAGTTAGCAGTAGTAGCACTTAACCACTACACCACCAGGGTTTTCCGTGGGGATATCTTGGTAAGACGGTATTAAAAACAAACAAACAAACAGTTAACTATCAAGTTGATTCTGACTCAGGGCAACCCTATGTGTGTCAGAATAGAGCTATGCTCCATAGGGTTTTCAGTGGCTGATTTTTTTGGAAGTAGATTGCCAGGCCTTTCTTTCAAAGCACCTCTGGGTGGACTTGAATTGACAACCTTTCTGCTAGAAGCCAAGTGTTTAACCATCTGCATTACCCAGGGTCTCCAAGAGGTTATTAGAAAGGATTGTTAGAGGATTAGTGCTTATATTAGACAATTTTAGAGATGTCTCAAGGAAGCAGATTTTTGCTCTGGATTGGATGTGTCAGAAAGAAAGATCTATCAAAGTCACTGTGCCCTTGACTGTGAAAATGTATATGTTCAACATGAGAACATCACAATCTAGCTATGATTGTCAGGCCAGCACCTAGCAATAAGCAATACAAGGGCCTAAATGAAAACTTCAGGTCAGCCCATGGCTGTCATGGGCTGGTTTTCTTACTCAGTCTATAACCAGGTTTAAGAGTTGTTCCAGTCAGAAACTATATCTCTCCTGCCCCCCATGACCTTGACCTTGACTTCCTTCCTCAGAGAATGCACGCAATACTGGTTTCTACTTTCTGGACAATTTGACTTTTATGGTCTCTTTTGGCTGAATAAATAAAAAATTAAAAAAAATAAATCTAATTTTAAATCTGCCTGAGAAAATCATAAATCATTTGTAAAATATATCCTTTTGGTTCTAAATATATTACTTTTAGCTTAGTTGTATCAATTAGCATAATTTATCAACACTAAAAATAATTTCTAGAACAAAAGCCTTGGAAAATAGAAGCAAAGGAAGCTTTCTTCCTCTGCATTTTAGAAATCAATTTCCTACTCTTTCACTAGAAAATCTTTAAGACCATGATTAAATACTGATACTAATTTAGATCCTGGGCTATTTCCTTATGTATTGTCAATAACCACTTGGAATTCCTATCATAAAAGTAAAATGCTGAAGATATATACATTTCCCCCTGTTTTTAGCCTCAAGACATTCTTGTAAGAATGACATTTGACATAATAGATAAAAATACAATCCCCCAGGCAGCGCTGGTAAAAGCAATGATCATAACTTGTCACGTGAGTACCCCTTAAACTTGTAGTGAGGCAGGGCCACTGGAAAATGGGCTCCCTGTTACCAGGAAGATGACTCAGAAAAAGAAAGGACTCTGATAGCAGAGGCCACTCACTCACTAACTAATTTAAATGTATATAAATTGAATTCCAAATCTGAGCCCAATCCTTTGCTATATTCTGGAGTGCCAAAGATAAACAAGAACAGGCAGGTTCCTGCTCTCATGGAGTTGACTATCAAGCAGGTGAGACAGATATGAATCAAACATTCAAATTAATGGCTGTATAATTGCAAGTAAGTCTTCTAAATGAAGAGAACTAGTTTCTATGAAAGCATGTTACAGCAAACCTGAATTAGATTGGACTTTCAGAGAAGACTTTCCTGGGAAAGTGGTCCTGGAGCTGGGATCTGAAGGAGACGTAGGTTAGACACTGAGATGAGAGAAGGAGGGACAGCTGAAGCAAGTTCCAGACTGAGAGAAGAGCAGAAACAAAAGTTTAGGGGCCAGGCAAGGACAGGGCTTAGGTCTTAGGTTGGTTACCTAGAAACAGACTATGAGGCACTTAGTGTTTATTGAGTGTGCTCTTAGGAATGGCATCTATAAGGAAGTGAAGGAGGCCCTGGAGGTGGGATGACTCTTCAACACTGCCTCAAACTGAAGTCTCTGTACCCCACCAGGACCAGTCCTCTGTCCCCAAGATGGGGGTGTGCCCTTGGGCTAAGCCTGCTGAGGGCAATTCCCAGAGCAGAATTCAACTGTGAGCTCTTAGCAGCCAACATCCCTGGCAGCTGTGGAATGAGTGCCTTGGCCTGAAGGAGGGAACTGGGTGGCACCCCAGTGCATCCACTGATTCTTGACCAAGGATGCTCTGTGTGGCTGGAGGTCAGAGAACTCTAGGGCAAGTGAGTGGTAGGACAAGAGGCTGGAAGACTGGGCAGGAGCTAGATCATACAGAGCCCTGTAAGCCTTGTTAGGAATTTCAGACTTGATCTTAAGAACTATTGAATGACAAGGTTAAGGGTTACTGAATGTATCATTCAGATAATGCATGCCATGGGCAAGGAGACACTTCTCAGCTGTAGTGTGACTGCCCTGTGTGTTTGTGCCTCCTTTCACATTGGTTCAGTCATCTACATTAACCACTCCCAACCATACTCATCTCAGTACTTCTGGCAGTTATTTTTTCAGAATTCCCAGTAAAACCAGATACCCTTGATTTTAACTCATGGTAATCCCATGTATTTCACTGTGATCTTTCTGAGGTAGATGGCCAGACGTTTCTTTAGAGGTACCTCTGGGTGGATTTGAACGACCACCTTTTTGGTTAGCAGCTAAGCACTTCCCCATTTGCATCACCTAGGGACTTCAGGAGCCAGGTAGTGACATATACAAGAGAAACAAGATGAGGGTGAAAAAAATAAGAATATTTGTGACTATAGGCTGGAAGATACTTGCTCTTTCTAAAGGCATCTAAATTCTAATTTCTAAGAAAACTCTGTACAAGATATGTTCTGTTTTATTGAGCATATCCCCAGTAGTCCTCCAATGTACTATGCAGTGTAAGAACTCCACTTCCTTAATAACACAAAAAGCATGTTACTTACTATGTGAGGCTGTCATAATTGGTGGACATTCACCAAGTTTAATTAGAAAGATTTTGTTTTACATGTGGCCGTATTCTGTGTCTCTCTAATCCCTATGTTCATAGGTGAAAAGGACATTCATAATATTAACTTTGGAAAAATCAAGTTAATTTAGTAAAACTATGTCACATGCTTGATAATAAAACATCAAAAACTTACACTCAGTGTTTAGGTGTTCAATCATATCTTTGATTCTGTTATTATGAATCATTCTTCTTACTCTAATGCTCTAATGTGTGATCCCTTAGGAACTCTTGAGAAGCGGCAGAAATGATTCTTACTCAGATCCTACCCCTGGAAAGATGAATCATGCTAATTCATAAAAACCATGGAGAGCTCTTCCTCGACAGTTTAATAGCTTTCCCCTTAGTCAGTTGGTATAAGAATCTAATTTTGAGCCTACTCATTTGTGAAAAGGTCAGTGTAATTTCCTGATAACTTCTGTGGCCTCCCCCCAGAATGAGTTGTCCTCCATCTATGACAATGATACTGGCACCACGTTCTATAAAGTTAATGATCTAAGGTTTTTTCCACACTGAGTGATGTCACATGGGTACAGATTCACAGGTACAAAATCTCCACCTGACATCCTTCTAGACCACGACTTCTATCTTCTCACAACCAGTCATCAGAAAGTCTTTCTAGTTCTGCCCCTTAAGCAACTCTCTTCTCTCCATCTCCTCTGTCACCACCATAGACAAGTTTACCACCATCGCTCCTTGGCTTGACTCCTGCACCACCTTATGGCTTGTCTCCTGATCTCCTGCACCACTCTAATTCAGCCAGGGAGCCAGCAATTGATTCTCCTTGAGTTAATTCCCTAAAAAAAAAAACAAAACAAACTTATTAGGTACCCCCCCTTATAAAAATTCTTTAGGGGCTCCCATTGACTTATTTAACATGTTTATAGGATTTAATGGTAACCTTCCCCACCCTCCACCACCATCACTTCTATTTTCATATATGTCTCTAGCTTCCATCTTGTATAGGAGACTGACCCATCTGTTCTTAGGGGACATTCTTCAAATGAAAATGTAGCCTGAATATGATAGGCAGGTTTTCCAACTGGAAACTTTGTAGGAAAGGATTTCTTTTCAGAGGAATAATCATGATAATTTCAAACTCATATTAAAAACCTTCTATTAGTGTCCATCAACAGATGAATGGATAAACCAAATATGACATATACATACAATAGAATATTATTCGACCATAAAGAAGAATGGTATTCTGATACATGCTAAGACATAGAAGAACTTGAAAATATTTTGCTGAGTGAAATAAGTCAGACACAGAAGGATAAATATTGTGTGCTCCCACTTACCTGAAATATTTAGAATAGGCAAATACATAGAGACAAAAGTTTATTAGTGGTTACCAGGGGTTTGGAGGGAGGGAAGAATAAAGAGTTATTGCTTAAAGGGTACTGGGTTTCTATTTGGAGCAATGAAAAACTTTTGGAAAGAGGTAGTGGTGATGATTGTCCAACATGGTGAATGTAATTAATGTCACTGAATTGTACACTTAAAATGCAAATTTTTTGTACATAAATTTTACCACAATAATTTTTTTAAATTTTCATTTGTATTGAATCATCTCCAATATTCGAGGAGCTGTTAAATTATATATTTTAATTCAACAAACCCTGATATTGTATTGTATCATATTAATAATTACAAAGATGATTATAATAAAACCCCTAACTGTGGGTAGATTAAAATCTATTTGTGAGACGTAGACTCTTAAACAACTGAATACAATAATTCTGTATTGGAGGTATAATCAAAACACCATGGAAGAGAACAATCCTTTCTGACTCTGGTATCAGGAAAGACAACACCTGAGCTGGGTCTTGGAGTAGAAAGAGGATATTCCACATGAATAGAATAGAATAAGAGCAAAGTAGCTCTGTCAGGAACAGAGATTTAGAGTAGCCATGCAATCATCAATAGGGGGAGAATGTTGAAAAATTTGAGGGGTAAATGGGCCTAGGAAATTGAATTGCAATTAATGGCTTTAAATGCCCTGTTAAGGAGGCTGGAGGCAAGATGGTGAAATAGAAGGGCAGTAGTAGTTGCACTTGAAAGAAGAGGATAGACATGGAAGATATAGAATGTATAATTGATGAGTCTTGGCTACCAGCTGTGAAGAGTATTGAGGGTAAAGAAAGTTGAAAATATTCTGATATTTCTTGTCTGGTTGTGGTAGCCAGCCTCCTAGATGGCCCCCAGTGGTTCCTACCTCCTGCTATTCCTGCCTTTGTGTAGTCTCCTCCCACGTTGTACCAGGATTGACCTGTTTGGGCAATAGAATATGGCATAAGTGGTGATATGTTACTTCCAATATTAGGTAATAAAGTCACTCTAACTTCTGTCTTGGTTGTTCTCTCTCTTGGATATTTGCTCTGGTAGAAGCCAGATGCCATCTAGTGAGTAGCCCTACTGATAGGCCCACATGAGAAATCTGAAGCCTTTTACCAACAGCTCCCTCTTACCAAAACTTAGAAGTTGGTTCTACAGCCCACGGAAGCTTTCAGATGATTGAGGCTCCAACTGGCATTGTCATCTTGATGATAACTTCATGTGAGACCCTTAGCCAGTTAAGCTGTCCCCAGAATCCTGACTCTCGTAAACTGTGTGACATAAGAAACATTTGTTGTTTTAAGCTGTTAAGGTTGAAATAATTTATTATATAGAAATAGGTAATAACACTGAGTAGTTGGACAGATCTTATTATCATATTTTTACTAAAATAATGCTCACCTTCTACATTTGTTTGCCAGCCTCTCCCTCTGCTCCTGGAGGTATTTTTATAAGCATTGATATGTCAATTTTTTTACATGTTGCTTTAAAAAAAGTTAGCATAGCACACTTATGAAAATACCTTGTGGAGAGCAGGAGTGGTTGGCAAACAAATGTAGAAAGTATGAAATTGTGTGAAAACACAGTAGCTAAGATAGGGAATTCAGGAAAAGGGAAACCGGTTTTATCAAGGTGATGATAACTTGATTTTTGCCATATTGAGTTCGGGCTATCTCTGTAAGTCTCTTTTCACCAGGCATTTGGGATCCGATGTAGATTTGGAAGTCATCCACATGGTGCAGAAAGGTGGTTCTCAAGCTTAAGTATTCATCAGAATCACCGGGAGGACTTGTTAAACACAGGTTTCTGGGCCCTACTCCCAGAGCTTCTGACTCATTAGGCCTGGAGCTGGCCCAAGAATTTGTATTTCTAAACTATTCCCAGATGATACTGATGTTTCTGCCCAGGGGCCACACTTTGAGACCACTGGTATAAAATGAGGTACCCTGGTGGTGCAGTGGTTGGAGCACTGGGCTGCTAACCAAAAGGTTGGTAGTTCAGAACACACAAGCAGCTCCTCAGGTGGAAGATGTGGCAGTCTACTTCCATGAAGATTACAGCCTTGGAAACCCTATGGGGCAGTTTTACTCTGCTCTGTAGAGTAGCTATAGTCAGAATCTACTCAACAGCAATGGGTTTGGCTTGTTTTTGTGGGTGCAGTATGAAATTGAGGAGAATCCAAAATAATAAAATTTATTGTAACTAAAATTCTCATCTCTATTATCTACATCGTAGAGCTGAAATATTAGCAGTAAAAGAATATGAAAAAAATTATTGATCAAAATTAGGCTTGAGAATTTTTGTCAACAGCAATTAATTAAAAAGCACGTTCAATATGAAAATTGGATATCCTGGCTTTATACAAAATGTACATACTCAGCAACTCTACTGCGGTTTCACAATAAACTTTTTTCCCTTTACTTATTGCTCTTTGTTCTTGGTTTTGTATTTATAACAACGCAATGAACTTCAATTGATCAGCAAGCACATGTGTTAAAAAAAAAAGGAACTTTAAAACAATTATGTGCTACAGGACTTTCATATTTCTTTTCAGATGGTTGGAATAAATCTCTAGAGACTTTGCTTTGACAAACAGGAAGACAAATTACACAGACCTCATATCAAAAGTGTATGGTGCTGGTCTTTGCATCTCAGCAGATAAGACAATAATCCAATTAGAGAGAGAATATTTTCATAGTGAATAGCTGCTGCTCAAGAATAAAGAGTTGCTTTTCTTAACCTTTTCGCAAGCTTACAAGTATACCAATTAAATATTTGATTCATGTGTAGTTCAGAGCTTTGAACCAGTTTGTTCTGGTTAGAAACCTTGCTGAGAATATGCGTTTCCATCCCCAGATATACTGAATCAGAATCTACATTTGAGCAAGATTCCCAGGTGATTCTCATGTATGATAAATTTTGAGAACCACTGCTTTACTAGTAAGGAGTCCTGCTGGCACAATGGTGAAAGCGATGGACTGCTAACCGAGAGGTTAGTACTTGGAAACCATCAGCGTCTCTGAGGGAGAAAGATGTGACAGTCTGCTTCTATAGAGATTTATAGCCTCAGAAACCCTATGGGGTCACTATGGGTTGGAATTCACTCTAGGGCAGTGAGCTTTTTTGGTTGGCTCTAATGGTGGTTCTCAGAATTAGTCCCTAACAAGTATCATTAGCATCATTAGCATCGCCTGCGAAATTGTCAGAAATGCAAATTCTCAGCAGGGGTTTGAATCAGAACAAGCCTTTGGAAGCCCTGATATAATTACATAACTAGGAAAAGATTATAAATTGAGTTTTTTTTTTTTCCTCAATGAATATTTTGTGTGGAGGCTCTTACGGTTTGACATTTTTCTTTGCATGTAAAGAATTTTGGTTTAAACATCTTTTTCCTTGGCCATACTGCACAGAAATAAGGTTAGAGTATGTATCTATGACGTTTCATTAGAACAGGCTGATCTGTCCCTGGTTTAGGTACCATGGTTTCCTAGTAACTGATCGCTTGCCTTGCTACTTTGAGATAGAGCTCCAACCTTGTTGCTTAGTGACTGTTTTTATCTGGATTTCCTGCTGATGAGTCCTGGATTCTAG
Organism: Elephas maximus indicus; assembly: GCF_024166365.1. Taxonomy (NCBI): domain Eukaryota; kingdom Metazoa; phylum Chordata; class Mammalia; order Proboscidea; family Elephantidae; genus Elephas; species Elephas maximus. The sequence continues at coordinate 199,225,577 of NC_064819.1, read as the reverse complement.
TGCCAACCACCTGCCTTCCAACACATTCATCTGTTGCCTTTGCTTAAGAATCCATGAATTACATATCCTGCTAGTGCCTCCTGAACATTTCCTATAGGGGGACCTTCTAGTTGGGATATACCTATGAATACACATCACTGCCAACCAATCATTTGAATGACCCATTCCTGTCCTTCGAATAATTCTTTGTTCTCATGGGCTTATGCCTGCCCTTCGTTTGACCAGTTGTATCTCACTGGACTCTTAGCTCCTACCTTTTTCAGGCTGGTTCATCGTATCACCAACTAAGCCACAATATGTTTCTAGGGAAGACTAAGAAAAGACCAAGTGGGGGGAGTGTGCAGTTACAGAGAATCAAGGATGGCTGGCCTCTTGGAATGATGCATCACCTTGAAAGCTGAAACTGAAAATCATTCTGGCATCACCGTATTTTGTTCTGTCACATTTGTTTGTCTATAAAGGAAAGAGACCTCCTTCAGATTATCACCTAAACTCTACGAGACCATTAAAATGTCTCATTTTAGCAAACACTTTATACTAATCACTTTTATCTTTTCCCACACCCTTCTTGATGCAGACAAACCAGAGCGGTCAGGCTCCTGATCAGAAGGTTTTTGTTAATGTGTGCTGATAAAGGGATGGTTGCTTTTGCAAAGAGCTTCATCAGGAGGCTCTCAAAATACTACTGACCTCCGCAGTTCTCTTCTCCCCTTCGTTAGAGGCATTGACGGTGTCATCCAGACTTTTCTTGGCATCGAATATACAGCGTAATCAGCTCCCATAGGCAGGATGAGGAAGGCAACTGTTCAACAGCTGCTCGTTAGAGTAATATATGGATGTATTAAAAAAAAAGTCTCCAAAACCCAGGAGCGTAGGGGAACAAATCCCAGAAACACTCAGATTCTGTGTGTATATCGGAAGCTTTATGGCCTTTGATACAAAAACATTTAACATTATCAGCTAAAACTGATGTATGAAAAATAGTTTGGTTTCATTGAAGTAAGCACAAGGAGGTAAACAGGTTAATTTCCATCTTTTAAATTTTACAGAAAATTTCAGCTAAAATTTTCTGCTTTTAGATAGTTTCCAACTTATTTGCACTATTGCCAATAGCAGCACAGTAGGATTTAGGTCACAGGCATCATAACTGCCTGTATTACGGGATGGAGGAGGTGTGTATGTGTGTATCGGTGTGTGTGTGTGTGTGTGTGTATGTTTTACTTCCCAAGATGTCATGCAGTATTAAGGTCTTCATGACCTATGAAAACCAGTTTTCCATAAATCCCTTCTCTTGAAAAACTACCCTTTAAATTAACCTACTTTTTCCCCCTCCCCCAAATAGTCAATCTCTCTCTTTTTCCAGTTGCCATAGAGTCAATTCCAACTCATGACCACCCCATGTTTATCAGAGTAAAACTATGTTCCATAGGATTTTCAATGGCTCAAGTTTAGGAAGTAGATCATACATCACAAGGCCTTTCTTCTGAGGTATCCCTGGGTGGCCTTGAACCTCCAACCTTTGAGTTAGCAACTGTTAGGGATTACGTTGCGTCCCCTCAAAACATATGTTGTAAATCTTAACTCATAAACCTGTGGTTATAATCCCATTTGGGAATGGGCTTTCTTCATTATGTTAATGAGGCAATATCAGTGTAGGTGTGTCTTGAGTCAATCTCTTTTAAGATGTAAAAGAAGCCGATTAAGCAAACAGAGACGGGGGAAGATAGATGCCAAACCACATGAAGATCACAGAGGAACAGAGGCTCAAAAGAGACTAGGCCCTTCCTCCAGAGCCCACAGAGAGAGAAAGCCCTCTCCTAGAGCTGGCACCCTGAATTTGGACTTCTAGACTTCTATGAGAAAATGAATTTCTGTTTGTTAAAGTCACCCAGTGTTTCTGTTGTAGCAGTAGTAGGTGACTATGACAGCAGCCAAGCTCTTTAACCATTTGTACCAGCCCAACACACCTCTATTTACTTGTAATCACTTTCTGTGAAGAATATTATGTTTATTTTGGCATTTCTCCAGCTATCACATCATACTGATAGAAAAACCCTCTAATTTTCCTTAGAGAAAACAGCTGAAATTTACAAAGCACACAAAAAATACTTCAGAAGCGTTTGTCATGTTTGCCTGAGCATATCCTGAGCATATGACCCAGGACACTTGTTCTCTTCTTTGTGTTTGGGACCAACAAATTAATTTCATAAGATAGCAACTAATGGGCCCTACTTAACTTCAGAATGTATGCATTAGCACAACAGAGTGGAAAGCTCAGGTAATTTGGGGTCAGGCAGTTGTTGATTTGAATTTCTCTTCCTGTCCCATTAAGTATTTTGATAAATTGTTTAACCTCTTCAAGACAGTTTCTTCATCTATAAAATTGTAGTATTAATAATTCTCTTACAAGGTTGTTCTGGGTCAATCCCATTCCAAAATCTTTAGGAAAGTCATGTGACTCACAGACTGAGATCAGGGATCATTCTTAGGATTAGATAAGTGGAAGGACTCTTGGGAGACTGGATCATTTGTGGTGCTCTGTGAATGACCTCTGAAAAGTCTTTAGATGCCTTGAAGGCTTGATGGTTGATTCTAACATAAACATGATGATCGTATGTGTCTGAGGCAGATGCAGGCGTTGTTGTTAGGTGCCGCCCAGTCAGTTCCGAATCATAGTGACCCTATGCATAACAGAACTAAACACTGACCAGTCCTACACTATCCTCACAATTGTTGCATATTCGAGCCCGTTGTTGCAGCCACTGTGTCAATCCATCTCATTGAGGGTCTTCCTCTTTTTCGCTGACCGTCCGCTTTACCTAGTGTGATGTCCTTCTCCAGGGACTTGTTCCTCCTGATAACACATCCATAGTACATGAGACAAAGTCTCACCATCCATGCTTCTAAGAAGCATCCTGGTTGTACTTCTTCCAAGACAGATTTGTTTGGTCTTCTGGCAGCCCATGGTATAGCCAACATTTTTATCCAGCACCATAATTCATAGGCATCAATTCTATAGTCTTCCTTATTCACTTTCTAGCTTTCACATGCCTATGAGGGGATTGAAAGATAGCATGGCTTGGGTCAGGTGCACCTTAGTCCTCAAAGTGACATCTTTGTTTTTTAATACTTTAAAGAGATCTTTGCAGCAGATTTGCCCAACCCAATGCATCTTTTGATTTCTTGACTGCTGCTTCTGTGGGCATTGATTGCGGATTCAAGTAAAATGAAATCCTTGACAACTTCAAGCTTTTCTCCATTTATCATGACGTTGCTTATTGGCCCAGTTGTGAAGATTTTTGTTTTCTTTATGTTGAGGTGTAATCCATACTGAAGGCTGTGTTCTTTGATCTTCATCAGTGCTTCAAGTACTCTTCACTTTCAGCAACCAAGGTTGTATCATCTGCATATCACAGGTTGTTAATAAGTCTTTCTCCAATTCTGATGCCAAGTTCTTCTTCATATAACCTAGCTTCTCAGGTTATTTGCTCAGAATACAGGCTGAATAAACATGCTGAAAGGATACAGTTCTGATGCACACCTTTCCTGATTTTAAACCACGCACTATCCCCTTGTTCAGTTCGAAGGACTGCCTCTTGGTCTATGTACAGGCTCCTCATAGCACAATTAAGTGTTCTTCTGCAATTCCCATTCTTCACAATGTTGTCCATAATTTGTTAAGATCCACACTGTCGAATGCCTTTATGTAGTCAATAAAACACAAGTAAACATCTTCCTGGTATTCTCTGCTTTCAGTCAAGATCTATCTGATATCAGCAATGATATGCCTCGTTCAATGTCCTTTTCTGAATCCGAATTGAATTTCTGGCAGTTCCCTATTGGTGTACTGCTGCAACTGCTTTTGAATGATCTTCAGCAAAATTTTACTTGTGTGTGACATTAATGATATTGTTTGATAATTTCCACATTTTGTTTGGTCACATTTCTTTGGAATTGGCACAAAGATGTATCTCTTCCAGTCAGTTGGCAGGAAGCTGTCTTCCAAATTTCCTGACATTGACAAGTGACTACCTCCAGTGCTGCATCCATTTGTTGAAACATCTCAATTGGTACTTCATCAATTCCTTGAGCCTTGTTTTTCATCATTCTCTTCAGAGCAGTTTGGACTTCTTCCTTCAGCACTGTAGGTTCTCGATCATATATGCTACCTCCTGAAATGGTTGAACATCAACCAATTAATTCTTTTTTGTACAGTGACTCTGTGTATTCCTTCCATCTTCTTTTGATGCTTCCTGCATTGTTCAATATTTTCCCTGCAGAGTCCTTTAATATTGTCACTCAAGGCTTAAACGTTTTCTTCAGTTATTTCAGCTTCAGAAATGCCAAGTGTGTTCTTCCCTTTTGGCTTTCTAACTCCAGGTCTCTGCACATTTCATTATAATGCTTTACTTTGTCTTCTGGAGCCGCCTTTTGAAATCTGTTCAGCTCTTTTACCTCATCATTTCTTCCATTTGCTTTAGCTACTCAGTATTCAAGAGCAAGTTTCAGTCTTTTCTGGCATCCATTTTGGTCATTTCTTTCTTTCCTGTGTTTAAAAAAACCTTTTGCTTTCTTCCTGTATGATATCCTTGATGTCAGTCCACACCTTATCTGGCCTTTGGTGATTAGTGTTCACTGCATCAAATTTATTCTTGAGATGGTCTTTAGATTTAGGTGGGATATAGCCAAGGTCCTATTTGGCTGTTGTGGACTTGCTCTAATTTTATTCAACTTGAGCTTGAACTTGCATATGAGTAATTGATTGTTCCGCAGTTGGCCCCTGGCCTTGTTCTGACTGATAATATTGCGTTTACCATTGCCTCTTTCCACAGATTTAGTCTATTTAATTCCTGTGTTTTCCATAGAATTAGGTCCAGGTGTATAGTCATCACTTATGTTGTTAAAAAAAGGTGTATGAAATTAAGAAGTTGTTGGTCTTGCAAAATTCTGTCATGCTATATTTTCCAACTCCAATCCTTCTTCATTTCCAACTTTTGCATTCCAATCACCAGAAATTATCAATGCATCTTGATTGTAGGTTTCATCCATTTCAGACTGCAGAAGTTGGTAAAAATCTTCAGTTTCCTCATCTTTGGCATTAGTGATTGGTGCATAAATTTGAATAATAGTCCTATTAACTGGCCTTCCTTGTAGGCATATGGATATTATCCTATCACTGGCAGTGTTGTACTTCAGGATAGATCTTGAAATGTTCTTTTTGACAATGAACGTGATGCCATTCCTGTTGAATTTGTCATTCCTGGCGTAGTAGGTCATATGATTGTCTAATTCAAAATGGCCAATACCAGTCCATTTCAGCTTGCCAATGCCTAGGATATTGATCTTTATGCTGCCCATTTCATTTTTCATGACTTCCGATTTTTCTAGATTCATACTTCGTATATTCCATGTTCTGATTATTAATGGATGTTTGCAGCTGTTTCTTCTCATTTTGAGTCATGCCACATCAGCAAATGAAGGTTCCAAAAGCTTGACTGCATCCATGTCTTTAAGGTTGACTCTATTTGAGGAGGCAGCTCTTCCCCAGTTGTATTTTACATGTCTTCCAACCTGAGGTACTCATTTTCCAGCAGTATACTAGAAAATGTTCTGCTGCTATTCATAAAATTGTCACTGGCCACTTTTTTCAGAAGTAGATCGCCAGGTCGTTCTTCCTAGTCTGTCTTAGTCTGGAAGTTCTGTGAAAACCTGCCCCCTGCCATGGGTGACCCTGCTGGTATTTGAAATGCCAGTGGCATAGCTTCCAGAATCACAGCAACACGCAAGCCACCACAGTATGACAAACTAACAGAAACATGGTGCAGAGGCAGATAGAGTGATACAGTAACAGAGGTATGATGTCCAAATTACTGCAAGGTGGTTGTTGGTGTTGTCAAGTGCCATAAAGTCAGTTCTGACTCGTAGCGAGCCTAGGTACAATAGAACAAAACACTGCTATACCAAAAAGAATTGGTCAATGTTCAATCATTTCAGGGGGTAACATATGATCAAGAACTGATGGTATTGAAGGAAAAAGTCCAAGGTATTCTGAAGACATTTGCAAAACACAAGACTCTGAAAATTGACAGACTACCAATTGAAATGTTTCAACAAATGTACTCAGTGCTGGAAGTGCTTACTCATCTATGCAAGAAATTTGGAAGAGAGCTGCCTGACCAACCGACTGGAAGATATCCATATTTATGCCTATCCCAAAGAAAGCTGATCCAACCCAAAGTGGAAATTACAGAACAATATCACTTCAAGGTTAGCCAGTAAGTATTACTGGGAGTAGAGTGGTGCTTTTAGGTGAAAATGAAAATAAAATTACAGGTGAAAAACTTTTTCACTCAGCTTCTGAGAACCTTCAGAAAAGTTCTGTTTGTTCTAATGAAGACAGTAGTTAGGAAAAAGAACATTGTTTTCAAAAAGCATCAACAGTAAACCCTATGTAAAATTCTGATTCTGCTTCCAAATATTTATCTGGGACCAAAGAAAACAGGCCCTTCAATGAGGCTCAGGGAGGCTACAGAGGAGCCATTTTGTCTGCTTAGCTCTGTGGCAGGCAAAAACCATTTCCTAACTCTTGGTTCTTTGGCTATTTTCTTTCATCAGACTGTGAACTCCCAACTGCCTATTTTCCCTCCCCTCACCCCATCCACACACACCACCTTAATTTCAAGGGAAATCTAAAAGAAGAACTAGAACAACAAAAGCAATGTCAGTTTCCAGACTCAAAGGTAAATTGTTCAAAGGCAAAGGTAGTAATGAGAATGATCCAGCTCACACACAAAGCAGTGGTGATCTTAACATGATTCTATAATATACTAGGTTGACCTATACGAAGTCACTAATACTTCAGTGTTTGGGACCAACAAAATTATTAATTTCATAAAATAAATGCTAATGGCCCCATCCTAACCTTTAGCTTCAGCAAAGCAGGCTAGAAAGCTCAGGGAATTTGGAGTCAAACAGTTGTTGATTTGAATTTCTGTTCCTGTCACATGAACTATTTTGATAAATTGTTTATCCTTTTCAAACCAAAGATTCTTCATCTATAGAATTGTGGTATTAATAATTCTTTCATAAGGTTGTTATAAGTAACAGATGAAATAATGTAAGGCTGGTAGTTCTGTGCCAGAAAAAAAAAAAAAAAGACACACGGGAAAAGTTCAGTAAACATTACAGACAGGACCAAGTCCATAACTTGTGGAGACAATTGAAGAATGAAAATGTGAAGCCCTTGTTCAAAAATTATTAAGAATATCATGACAGCAACAACAAGGCATTAAACAAAGAATGGGACCCTTCTAAATGCAGGGCCCTGTGTGACTGAACAGGTTGCAGGCCTTGAAGCCCGCCCTGATTACAGATTCATGACCAACGGTCGTGGTTTTCCTGAGTCTGAGTGGTTTCCTGGAACACAGGACTTTCAGTGTTAAAACTGGAAAAGTCCTGGACAAACTGGGACAGTTGGTTCCTAGCACTTGATACCACTTTACTTGGGTGAGTCTTAGAGGCAGATCTCAATATATTCAAACTGTTTGCCAGAGAACGTCTTTTTGACAAATTTTTTACTGAGATGGGACCTTCTACTCCTCCCTGGAGGTAGCTCTGATGGTTCAGAAATTCCAAGGCATTTTTGAGGATCTTCCACACGCTAACCCTGAGGGGACCTATGATTCAGAGTTTTTCGTGTTGTTTGACAAAGTAATCTTGAATTAAAAAAAAAAAAGTGCCAGCTTCTCTTCTCTGAACGAACTGCCATCTCCAGAAATTTTCCTCGTTTCGTGCATGTGATTGAGGAGGCTGGGTTTATTTGCATGTTAAAGAGGCCATTTCTAACACTTGCAAATGTATTCACTACCTAATTTATAAATAAGACTCAAACATCTGCACAGATCAAACCAAGATGTCTTAGGCATCTCTATACCCCAGAGGAAAATTAAGGTTTAAAACAGCTTCATAGTCTTCACACAGAATGTTCTTTCTGCCTTGAATGCTCTTCCCCCACTCTCTCTGAAAAAGGCCTACTCGTCCCTTAGGTCTCAGCTTAAATGTCACTTTTTTGACTCTTCAAACTAAATTAGGTGCCATCCTTGCCTCAGTTTTATTTCAAAGTACCCTGTTATCTTCTGATACTGCATTTATCCCAGTTCCTAAATACAATTTGGTTTATATGCTTACTGGGATTGGTGTTAATCTCTCCACAGGGTGAACTTGTGAGAACGGGAACCTAGCAGGTTTTGTTGACTGCTCTATCGTCTGAGTTCAGCACAATGCCCAGAATTCATTACCTATTTGTTGAATGAATAAATGAATGAAAAATCAAACAATTAACGATATGGGCTCTGGTAGAAACACATAAGTTTCTACAGATTTTATTATCTACCCTTCCAGTTACATGTTATTATGCTTTCCTGGAAAAATGAACTGACCTAAGATTTAAATTCTAGAAGGCAACTGTATAGGAAATTCATAATTTATTTCTATAATGAGTTCATAAAATATTTAATAAAAAGTACATTGCCAAAAACATTTAATGCCTGTAGATTGTGTTTTAATGGCAAGTTAGGCGACTCTTTGACCATCTACCCAACACACTGAGAGCTGCAGGTATAGATGGTGAAAACAAGATTAGGCTGCAGCCCTTTGGAAGCAAGATTGGAGTGGCCTAACATGACTGCTAACCGGAAGGTTGGCAGTTCGAATCTACCAGGTGCCCCTTGGAAACTGTATGAGGCAGTTCTACTCTGTCCTAAAGGGTCGTTATGAGTTGGACCTGACTCAATGGTAATGGGTTTGGGTTTTTTGGAAGGAGTTAGTGGGCCAGTTAGCAACATGATATAAAAAAAAAAAATTATTTATTTTTTTTATAAATGCTATAAAAAGCCAGCTTAGTTACTGTATTTATGAAAAGATGATAACCAGGTCATTGCGAGGATAACAATCACCTCTCTCAAGAGGTATCTCTCTGCATTAGGTCAGCTGAGTGTTCCTCTGCAGCCGAATCTGTGAACTCAATGTCATGCTTGACAGGACCAGAGGCAAAGAGTAGCTTTTTTTCTCAACTGTTTATTTGACAACAAGCTCAGGCTGTGTTAAATTCAGATCATAGGAGATAACAGTCCTACTATAATCTACACTGACTAGATGACATTTGGAAAGTCGCTTTTAATTAGTTAGATGCCAAAAAACCCAAAACTAAACCCATTGCTGTTGAATCAATTCTGATTCATTGTGACCCTACAGGACATGATAGAACTGCCCCATAGGGTTTCCAAAGCTGAAGTCTTTATGGAAGCAGATTGCCACATCTTTCTCTCATGCAGCAGCTGGTGGGTTTGATTGCTGATCTTTTGGTTAGCAGCTGAGTGTTCAACTACTAAGCCACTAAAACCCGTTGCTCTCGAGTGGATTCCGACTCATAGAGGCCTTAAGAGACAGAGTAGAACTGCCCCATAGAGTTTCCAAGGAGCGCCTGGCGGATTTGAACTGCTGACGTTTTGGTTGGAAGCTGTAGCACTTAATCACTATGCCACTAGGGTTTCCATACTGAGACACTAAAAAAAGGGCTCCTTTAATTGGATGCACTACTTTTTAAATGCACTACTCTGGACAACAAACAAGGAAGACCAAAGAATTGATGCCTTTGAATTATGGTGTTGCTGAAGAATATTGAATATACCACGAAGTACCACTAGAAGAACAAATAAATCTGTCTTGGAGGAAGTACAGCCAGATTGCTCCTTAGAAGCAAGGATGGCAAGACTTTGTCTCACCTACTTTGGACATCCTATCAGGACGGACCATTCCCTTGAGAAGGACATCATGCTTGGTAGAGGGTCAGTGAAAGAGAAGAAGACCCTCAACGAGATGGATTGACACAGTGGCTGCAGCAATGCTCTCAAGCACAGCAACAATTTTGAGGGGGGGCGCAGGACAAAGCAGTGTTTTGTTCTGCTGTACATATGGTCCCTATGAGTTGAAACTGACTTGACGGCACCTAACAAAAACAACATACCCATATGTGTATACACGCACACATACACATAATGTATATATATGTTGTATTAGTTTCCTGTGGCCGGTGTAACCAATTTCTGTAAACTGGATGGTTTAAAACAACAGTAATTTATTCTCTCACAGTTCTGCAGGGCAAAAGTCCAAAATCTGGATATTGGAAGGGTTATGGTCCCTCTAGAGGCTCTGGGGGGAGGGGAATCTGTACCGTGTCTCTTCCAGCTTCTGGTGGGTATTGGCATTCCTTGGCTTGTGACTGTATCGTTTCAATCTCTTCCTCTGTTTTCACTTGAACTTCTCTGTTTCTGTCTTTCCCTTTGTGAATCTCTCATAAGAACGCTTGTCATCAGTTTTAGAGTATATTCTGATAATTCAGGATAATCCCTTCATCTCAAGATCCTTAACTTAATTACATCTACAAAGACATTTTTTTCCAAATAAGGTTAACATTCACAGAGTCCAGGAACTGTGTTCAGGCATGAACTTATCTTTGGAGAGGGGTCACCATTCAACCTACTACAAATATATTATCCTGATGTAACTTAAAGATACCTCTTTTTTTTCTCCTGAAAAACCAAAATCTTCTATACCCACTATCCCCTGACCTATTCTGACTTTAAAGGTGCCTATTTTTTTAATCTACCTATCTGTCTACCTATCCATCCATCCGTCCATCCGCCCATCCGTCCATCCGTCCACCCACCCATCCATCCACCCATCCATCCATCCACCCACCCACCCACCCACCCATCCATCCATCCATCCATCCATCCATCCATCCATCCATCCATCCATCCATCCATCCATCCATCCATCCATCCATCCATCCATCCATCCATCCATCCATCCATCCATCCATCCATCCATCCATCCATCCATCCATCCATCCATCCATCCATCCATCCATCCATCCATCCATCCATCCATCCATCCATCCATCCATCCATCCATCCATCCATCCATCCTCCGTCCATCTGCCTGCCCACCCATCCACCCACCATCTATCTACCTATCTACTCACCTATGACTTCATCCATTTATCCATGCATCCATCATCCATCCATCCATCTGCCTGCCTGCCTGCCCACTCACCCGCCCACCCACCCATCCACTATCTATTTTCTTTCTTTTGTAATTTTCCTTCAAGCTAAACTTCTTAAACATTACTGCTTTAGAGTATTTAAAAAAAAAATGTGTTTTCAATATGGAATTCTAAGGAATTGAACAAGTTGTTGCATAAGGTTGCTGCATACATTAGGCTTCTTTTAGTCTGTGTGCTATTTTATCTGCTGAAATACTGTTCCTTCTCATTTTCAAAGAAGGAAGGAGCTAGCTGGTGGTACAACTGGTGCTATATGACAGGTATTTCTGACTAAATAGATTACTTCTGCATATCTATAGACATTTTAATGCTTTCGTTTTCTCTAAATTATATTCTTACTATTCTATAATCCTAACTTGGCTAAATATTTTTGCATGCAAATTTGTTTCTAGACAATAAAACTAAGCACATATGTTCCCAAACAGGTTTATACATTTATAAACGTTACTTTTTTTTCAGTGTGAACTTTTGTTAAAAACTACCAAAATAAATATTAAAACTAGCCCAGAATTTAAATGGGGATATATGTGAAAACTGTTTTCGAAATTTTGCTTATAAAGAAGCATGCTGATTAAGATGACCACAGCCTTGTATTACATTTTATAAAGAGCTGGCGTCTCTCATTTCAATAATGGTAACCTCAAATATAATATGACTTATACATCTGCTGTTGACTGTCTTGTTATGTGATATTTTGCATTTATGAAAATAATAAAAAATCTACTGTCTGACTATTTTGCATATTAACTACATACATCTGGCAGTAATGAATGCTGAGATGTGAGGTGAGAGTAATGCTGACTGTGATGGTTAATATTATGTGTCATCTTGGCTGGGCCATGATTCTCAGAGGTTCGGCATTTATATAATGATGTAGCCAATCTCCATTTTGTGACCTGATGTAGTCATCCTCCATTTTGTGATTTGATGTGATCAGCCAATCCACTGAAAAGGGAGCTTCCTTGGGAGTGTGGCACGCATCCAATACAAATGGATGATCCAGCAAGGCTCTCACTCTGGTTCCTGCGTTCGACTTGCCATAATCTGACCTCTGGTTCTTGGGATGTGAGCTATCAGCCTACCGCCTGACCTACACTGAGTTTCCACTTTCCCTTGAAATGTACAATATTAAGCTTAATACAAGAGTCAGTCAGAAATTGTAAGATTAAGATGATTTTATTAATTTCAGATCATCTCTTGAGTACTGAGTATGGTAGGCTAGACTCTCAAACACAGTCTTGGTTAGCCCTAGGCTACCCTAATTTTTTGCATAACATCCATTTTTACATAACAATCTGGCCTTTGAAACTTAATCATGTCGGTAAGTGAGGAGTGGGTGTATAGACTTTTTTTTTTTATTAACTTTTATTGAGCTTCAAGTGAATGTTTACAAATCAAGTCAGTCTGTCACATATAAGTTTGCATACATCTTACTCCTTACTCCCATTTGCTCTCCCCCTAATGAGTCGTCAGCCCTTCCAGTCTCTTCTTTCGTGACAATTTTGCCAGTTTCCCATTCTCTCTATGCTCCCTTCCCCCCTCCAGACAGGAGATGCCAACGGTGTGTAGACTTTTAAACAGAAAAATTTGTCAGTATATCAAAATAGTAATGCTAATTCTTAGTATTTGGACATGTTTATGAGCAGTTTCCCCTAACCCAGGGACCTAGAATCTCATTTCATTTGTGGGGAAGCAGTATCCCAAGTCATGAAAAGAGCTGGTAAATTTTACAACTAAAAATAATAAAATGTTGGAAGTTCTTAGAATGTCAATTAGTGTTCTTAAATTAACTATTCTTTTTTTTTTTTTTTTTTAAGGAACACTAGAAATGAATAAAATAGTTCTGAAGAATTAAAAACATGTTTTCTCTTAAAGTACCATTTTGAATAAAAATAAAACTGATCAGGTTTTGAATTGTGGCACTTAGAGAGCGATAAATTAAAGCTATGGAGTCTTATCTCAAAGGATCCTGTCCTTTTCCACTTTCTTTTTGATGATTCAAAATGACTAAACATTTTTGCCTAAAAAGAACTTACAGCTATTTATTTTTGTTAAAAACCTTTAATTTTTTTAGTGTTCTAGTTCAAGCCACTCAAAAATGCATAAACATTCATTGTAAGCTCATAAATATTATTAGTTACTCCTCTGGTAAATGTCTAATACCTAACCAAACCAAACAGGTTGCCAACAAGTCGATCCCAACTCATGGTGGTCTCACGTGTGCATTTATATGCGAGTAGAATTTCTCCATAGGGTTTTCAGGGCTGTGACACAAGACTGCCAGGACTTCCAAAGTGCCCCCGGGTAGGCTCAAACTGCCAAACTTTTGGTTAGTACTCATGCGCTTAACTGTTTGTGCCACCCAGGGCCTCCTAATAACTAACAATACCCATTGAATATAGTTATTTGAAATTGCTTATTGTTACTTGCTACGAGTAATTACTTAAGAATTGATCTCTTATGCTTCTTCTAGAAAACTGATGGAGTGACAGATGTCAAGTGTTTTTTCTCTACCAAAGTATTCTATTCTGCGTTATGGGGTTTTGACAAATAGGGTAATGATAACTCAGCAGAGAAGTGATATATTCTAGCAAGAATTATGTTATTAGATAAAGAAGAACAAGAGGGAAATTATTTGAAGACTAAAAGCCATGTGATTATATAAATTGATTTTGGTAGCTAAAATTGTGCTTTAACATACTAGAGGAAATCAACTAGATAATATTTGAGGTGGGTAGGCTCATTCTTACTTGTGCCTAAAACCTAATTAAATGAAAAATTTCAAACAACAATAAGAAAGTTAAATCTTTCCTAAGAGTACTCAAGTCTCAAGAAAGAGTCTATTGCTATGTTTAAAAACTAACATTGAAAAGTCAATAAAGTTAACATACTTGTGTTGTTCCATTATAAATTTGTAAATATCCTCAGGGAACTTTACATACAAATATATAGTTAACCTGCTAGGCATGTTATCTCATACAAATACAACCATACGTTTCTTGAGATATGTTTTAATAATACATCAAGGTACAACACAGTGAAATCTTTCTCAATTCATAGCATGGGTCTTAGGTGTTTATCTTAGTTTTATAGGACAAAAGTATTTCAAGTCTGTGGCATCATAATCTGTTTGCTTTGTGTGTCTAGCAAAAGTAAGGATATAATATTAAATTGTTTACATAAAATACAGAGCAAATTCTCATCTAAAAGACACATTTCACTTTTATTGCTTAGCAACTGAATCAGTGTAAGAAATCATTGATGTTGTGCATGTCAAAGTTCTTACTCATTGGGCAGGTGCTTATTTTTCATTTTCACTAACTAAAGAGAGAGAGAGAATGTGGATAGACACTGTGAAGAAATCACTGACAAAGAAGCGATTACAAGGAATACAGGATTAACAAATCTATTAATCAAGGGATTTTTTGTCTTTAATTATGTAACGGGAAAAATTCTCAAAATGTTAGTCATATGTTATTTTATTTTATTTTTTTAAATAATTTTACTGTGCTTTAAGTGAAAGTTTACAAATCAAGTCAGTCTCTCACACAAAAACCCACATACACCCCGCTACACACTCCCAGTTACTCTCCCCCTAATGAGACAGCCCTCTCTCTCCCTCCACTCTCTCTTTTCGTGTCCATTTTATCAGCTTCTAACCCCCTCCACCCTCTCATCTCCCCTCCAGGCAGGAGATGCCAACATAGTCTCAAGTGTCCACCTGATCCAAGAAGCTCACTCCTCACCAGCATCCCTCTCCAACCCATTGTCCAGTCCAATCCCTGTCTGAAGAGTTAGCTTTGGGAATGGTTCCTGTCCTGGGCCAACAGAAGGCCTGGGGGCCATGACCACCCGGGTCCTTCTAGTCTCAGTCAGACCATTAAGTCTGGTCTTATGAGAATTTGGGGTCTGCATCCCACTGCTCTTCTGCTCTCTCAGGGGTTCTCTGTTGTGTTCCCTGTCAGGGCACCATCTAGTTCTTCTGGTCTCAGAATAAGGTAGTCTCTGGTTCATGCGGCCCTTTCTGTCTCTTGGGCTCGTAATTGCCTTGTGTCCTTGGTGTTCTTCATTCTCCTTTGATCCAGGTGGGTTGAGACCAATTGATGCATCTTAGATGTCTGCTTGCTAGCGTTTAAAACCCCAGATGCCACTCTTCAAAGTGAGATGCAGAATGCTTTCTTAATAGATTTTATTATGCCAATTGACTTAGATGTCCCCTGAAACCATGGTCCCCAGAACCCTGTCCCTGCTACACTGGCCTTCGAAGCATTCAGTTTATTCAGGAAACTTCTTTGCTTTTGGTTTAGTCCAATTCTGCTGATCTCCCCTGTATTGTGTGCTGTCTTTCCCTTCACCAAAATAGTTCTTATCTACTATCTAATTAGTGAATACCTCTCTCCCACCCACCCTCCCTCCACCCTCTCATAACCACAAAAGAATGTTTTCTTCTCAGTTTAAACTATTTCTCAAGTTCTTGTAATAGTGGTCTTATACAATATTTGTCCTTTTACAACTGACTAATTCCACTCAGCATAATGCCTTCCAGGTTCCTCCATGTTATGAAATGTTTCACAGATTCCTCACTGTTCTTTATTGATGCTTAGTATTCCATTCTGTGAATATACCATAATTTATTTATCCCTTCATCTGTTGATGGGCACCTTGGCTGCTTCCATCTTTTTGCTATTGTAAACAGTGCTGCAATAAACATGGGTGTGCATATATCTGTTTGTGTAAAGGCTCTTATTTCTCTAGGATATATTCCAAGGAGTAGGATTGCTGGATCTTATGGTAGTTCTATTTCTAGCATTTTAAGGAAGTGCCAAATCGATTCCCAAAGTGGTTGTACCATTTTACATTCCCATGAGCAGTGTGTAAGTGTTCCAATCTCTCCACAGCCTCTCCAACATTTATTGTGTTTTTTGGATTAATGCCAGCCTTGTTGGAGCGAGACGAAATCCTACTGTAGTTTTGAACTGCGTTTCTCTAATGGCTAATGATCGTGAACATTTCCTCTTATATCTGTTAGCTACCTTAATGTCTTCTTTAGTGAACTGTCTATTCATATCTTTTGCCCATTTTTTAATTGGGTTTTTTGTCTTTTTGTAGTTGAGTTTTTGCAGTATCATGTAGATTTTAGAGATCAGGCACTGATCAGAAAAGTCATAGCTAAAAACTTTTTCCTGGTCTGTAGGTAATCTTTTTACTCTTTTGGTGAAGTCTTTGGATGAGCACAGGTGTTTGATTTTTAGGAGCTCCCAGTTGTCTAGTTTTTCTTGTATATTCTTTATAATGTTTTGTGTACTGTTTATGCCATGTATGAGGGCTCCTAACGTTGTCCCTATTTTTTCTTCCATGATCTTTATGGTTTCAGATTTTATATTTAGGTCTTTGATCCACTTTGAGTTAGTTTTTGTGCATGGAGTGAGGTATGGGTCTTGTTTCATTTTTTTGCAGATGGATATCCAGTTATGCCAGCACCATTTGTTAAAAAGACTGTCTTTTCCCCATTGAACTGACTTTGAGATTTTGTCAAATATCAACTGCTCCTATGTGGATGGATTTATGTCTGGATTCTCAATTCTGTTCCAATGGTCCATGTATCTGTTGTTGTACCAGTACCAGGCTGTTTTGACTACTGTGGTGGTATAATAGGTTCTAAAATCAGGTAAAGTAAGACCTCCCACTTTGTTCTTTTTTTCCAGTAATGCCTTATTTATCTGGGGTCTCTTTCCCTTCCATATGAAATTGGTGATTTGTTTCTCCATCTCATTAAAGAATGTCCTTGGGATTTGGATCAAAATTGCGTTAAATGTACAGATCACTTTTGGTAGTGATCTGTACATTTAACGCATTTTTATAATGTTAAGTCTTCCTATCCACAAGCAAGGTATGTTCTTCCACTTGTGTAAGTCTCTTTTGGTTTCTTGCAGAAGTGTACTGTAGTTTTCTTTGTGTAAGTCTTTTACATCTCTGGTAAGATTTATTCCTAAGTATTTTATCTTCTTGGGGGCTACTGTAAATGGCATTGATTTGGTAATTTCCCCTTCGATGTTCCCTTTGTTGGTGTAGAGGAGTCCAACTGATTTTTGTATGTTTACCTTTTTTTTTTTTTTTTTAATCTTGTATCCCGATACTCTGTTGAACTCTTCCAATAGTTTCAGTAGTTTTCTGGAGGATTCCTTAGGATTTTCTGTGTATACGATCATGTCATCAGCAAATGGAGACACTTTTACTTCTTCCTCGCCAATCTGGGTGCCCTTTATTTCTTTATGTAGCTTAATTACTCTGGCTAGGACCTCCAACACAATGTTGAATAAGACTGGTGATAAATTGCATCCTTGTCTGGTTCCTGATCTCAGTGGGAATGTTTTCAGGCTCTCTCCATTTAGGGTGATATTGGCTGTTGGCTTTGTATAAATGCCCTTTATTATGCTGAGAAATTTTCCTTCTATTCCTATTTTGCTGAAAGTTTTTATCATGAATGAGTGTTGAACTTTGTCAAATGCCTTTTCTGCATCAATTGATAAAATCATGTGATTCTTGTGTTTTGTTTTATTTATGTGATGGATTACATTAATTGTTTTTCTAATGTTGAACCAACCCTGCATACCTGGTATGAATCCCACTTGGTCATGGTCAATTATTTTTTTGATAGGTTGTTAAATTCTATTGGCTAGAATTTTGTTGAGGATTTTTGCATCTACATTCATGAGGGATATAGGTCTATGATTTTCTTTTCTTGTGGTGTCTCTACCTGATTTTGGTGTCAGGGATATGGTGGCTTCATAGAATGAATTTGGTAGTATTCCACTCTTCTCTATGCTCTGAAATACCTTTAGTAGTAGTGGTGTTAACTCTTCTCTGAAAGTTTGGTAGAACTCTGCAGTGAAGCCGTCCGGACCAGGGCTTTTTTTGTTGGGAGTTTTTTGATTACCTTTTCAATCTCTTCTTTTGTTATGGGTCTATTTAGTTGTTCTACTTCTGTTTGTGTTAGTTTAGGTAGGTAGTATGTTTCTAGGAATTCGTCCATTTCTTCTAAGTTTTCGAATTTGTTTGAGTATAGTTTTTCATAGTAATCTGATATGATTCTTTTAATTTCAGTTGGGTCTGTTGTAATATCACCCATCTCGTTTCTTATTCAGGTTATTTGCTTCCTCTCCTGTTTTTCTTTTGTCAGTTTGGCCAGTAGTTTATCAATTTTGTTGATTTTTTTAAAAAAACCAGCTTTTGTGCTTATTAAATCTTTCAATTGTTTTTCTGTTTTTTCTTTCATTTAGTTCAGCTCTAATTTTTATTATTTTTTTTTCTTCTGGTTCCTGTAGGATTCTTTTGTTGCTCTCTTTCTATTTGTTCAAGTTGTAGGGATAATTCTTTGATTTTGACCCTTTCTTCTTTTTGGATGTGTGCATTTATTGATATAAATTGGTCTCTGAGCACTGCTTTTGCTCTGTCCCGAAGGTTCTGATAGGAAGTGTTTTCATTCTCATTGGATTCTCTGAATTTCTTTATTCCATCCTTAATGTCTTCTATAATCCAGTCTTTTTTGAGCAGGGTATTGTTCAGTTTCCAAGTGTTTGATTTCTTTTTCCTGCTTTTTCTCTTATTGATTTCCACTTTTATGGCCTTATGGTCAGAGAAGATGCTTTGTAATATTTCAATGTTTTGGATTCTGTTAAGGCTTGCTTTATGACCTAATATGTGGTCTATTCTAGAGAATGTTCCATGTGCACTAGAAAAGAAAGTATAGTTGGTTGCTGTTGGGTGGAGTTTTCTGTATATGTCGACGAGGTCAAGTTGGTTGATTATGGCATTTAGATCTTCCATGTCTTTATTGAGCTTCTTTCTGGATGTCCTGTCCTTCACCGAAAGCGGTGTGTTGAAGTCTCCTACTATTATTGTGGAGCTGTCTATCTCACTTTTCAATGCTGATAGAATTTGTTTTATGTATCTTACAGCCCTGTCATTGGGTGCATAAATATTTAATATGGTTATATCTTCTTGGTATATTGTCCCTTTAATCATTATATAGTGTCCTTCCTTATCCTTTCTGAAGGATTTAACTTTAAAGTCTATTTTGTCAGAAATTAATATTGCCACTCCTCCTCTTTTTTGATTGTTGTTTGCTTGATATATTTTTTTCCATCCTTTTAGTTTTTTGTGTCTAAGGTGTGTCTCTTGTAGGCAGCATATAGATGGATCTTGTTTTTTAATGCATTCTGCCACTCTCTGTCTCTTTATTGGTGCATTTAGTCCATTTACATTCAGGGTAATTACGGATAGGAATGAATTTAGTGCTATCATTCTGATGTCTTTTTTTGTGTGTTGACAGCTTCTTTTTCCCACTTGATTTTATGTACTGAGTAGATTTTCTTTATATATTGTCCTTTCCTCATATTTGTTGTTGTTGATTTTGTTTCTGCTGAGTCTGTATTTTTCCCTTGTATTTTATTTTGATGAGTAGGATAGTTTATCTCCTTTGTGGTTACCTTATTATTTACCCTTATTTTTCTAAATTTCAAATTAACTTTTATTTCTTTGTATCGCCGTATCTTCTTCTCCATATGGAAGGAGTATGATTACATTTCTTAGTCCCTCTTTATTATTTTAATGTTGTCTTTTTTTATATAATAACATCACCGTTACCCTGTGTCCTTTGATGCTCAGAGCTCCCAGCTTGTCACAAATATACTCGTTTCACTTTTTTTTTCAGGTCTTTGTTGTAAAAAGGGCTCAACGGAAGCATCTGTATATTCCGCCATCTTGGGTCCGCCTCCTTCATGTGTTATATTATTTTATTTTTTTGGCTTTAACAAAGAGAAGTTTATTTTCTCACAGTAAAGTAAGCTAAAGGTCCAAATTCAGGATATCAGCTCCAGAGGAAGGCTTTCTCTCTCTGTTGGCATTTTCAGCAATCTTCCCCCAGACTAGGAGTTTCTCTGCACAGGGACCCTAGATCCAAATGATGCGTTCTGCTCCCAGCTCTGCTTTCTTGGTGGTATGAGGTCCCCCTGTCTCTCTGCTTGCTTCTCTCTTTTATATCTTAAGAGATTGCCTCAAGACACAATTCAATCTTGCCACATCTGCCACATCTTGCCACAACTGCTGCCTATCCTCCCTCATTAACATCATATAAGCAGGATTTACAACAATCACATAGTACCGGGAATCATGGCCCAGCCCAACGGATACACACGTTTTTTGGGGGGACATAATTCAATCCATGACAGATGGTGAACTGGTTCTAAATGGCCCAGAATTGGCTTCTCTACTTTGTTGTGTCTGTCAATGATGGTGAACATCATTTTGTATCTCATAGACCTGTTTTCTCTGCCTGGTTCAAGATTTCAGGAGGAACTTAATAAAATGTGTCAGAGTCATTGGTGGCTCACTAGCACTATTGGTTTATCCTTGTCTGGACCATCAGGAGACCATCACAGCCTCTTTAAATCTGGGCACTTAAAATTCCACTCTGCTTGCACTGCACGCAGGGGGTGGCAGCTCCCGGCTGAAATGGGGTCTGACCTACTCAACATTCTTGTCAGACAGAGGGGCACCTGCTCTCAGACTTCATTACCATGTGTTATTTTAAATACAAGGTTTCCTTTGCAGTTGGTAGCTTTTGGCTAGGATACAAGTTATATTTAATACGTCAAGGATTTACCTACCAAACTGTAAGGGTACCTCATTGTCTAACCCTGGTGGCGTAGTGGTTAAGTGCTATGGCTGTTAACCAAAGGGTTGGCAGTTCGAATCCACCAGGTGCTCCTTGGAAACTCTATGGGGCAGTTCTACTCTGTCCTATAGGGTCGCTATGAGTTGGGATCGACTCGATGGCACTGGGTTTGGTTTGGTTTTGGTTTGTGGCTGACATAGAGTAGGTGCTCAAGAAATGTTTCTTAAGTGAGTAAATGAATCTGTTCCTTTCCTTCTTGTTGTGCCTATCCCCACCTTGTTCCTCTGCCCTGGACCTCAGGTAGCTTTATAATAATAATCTCTTACTGAGTGTTTCCTAAATCTCAGACATCTCACACTTTATTTGCACCGTTTTATTTATCCCGTAAACTCATGAGGTTCTATTATTCTCCATTTCACAGATGTGGAAACTGAGTCTCAGAGAGATTAGTTAACTTTCCCAAGGGTACACAGCATCACTTGTCTCTCTGTTTCCAATCTGATGCTCTCCAATTTACTCTGCTCATATCAGCCAGATTAATTTTCCTAAAATTCAAAGTCTACTCAGTCACCCACTGAGTAAAATCTTTCAGTAGATCTTACAACTTTCAGAATAAAATTCAAACTCCTAAACATAGAAAAAACAGATTATTTTTTATAATTTAGCCCCAGTCTTATTACTCTGTCCTTCTTTCCCATGACTCTTAGATACATATTTTACAATACTTTATCATCTATTAAAAATTTCTTTTAGCTTCTTATTAATGCAAGATATGTAACACCTCTTTGCCTTTGCATTTATTTTTCTTCTGTTTGAAATTCCTTTTTTGATCTTCTATCCTTGGACAATACTTATTCATGAATATTTTCACCAGAACTGTATAAAAAATTCCCAAATAATATTCTTGTTCTTATTTCAAAAGTGAGAATCACCATGAATTTGTTTTCATCTAAAATTTTTGTTACTTTGAAATGCAATTCTGGCAAATCTATACTTAATTCAGAAACAACTGCCTATTAGAATGTTCTAGTTCTAAGAATTACAAACGTTGGTTTCCCTGATCAAGACAAAGCCATTGAGATAGTAATTAGGCTACCCTTCTTTAAGAGGTTTTAGGGGTAAATACATAATGAGAGATACGCTTGTATTTCTAACAGTCTTGAAGAATGTGGACCATTGAGGTCCTACTTCAGGTACAGAAGACTGATTGGGACGAAGCCCCCAGTATGGGCAGAATTGTGGCTGCTGGTATATCCTTCTAGCAGGACAGCCTTCCCTGGAGGGGGATTCTGGGCTTGGGCAGCCTTTCCATGTACAGAAAACTTGACTTCAAATTACAGTCTAAAATCACAAAGACTTGTGTTAGGATCCTCTCTTTTTAGGTACCTTTCAGACCCCTTTATTTATTTAAATTCAAGAATCAGATATTATAATTCAGTCAATCTTTTGAAATCTGGCAACTCCAGCATAATCTGAGTTGATTAACTTCTTTTTTGGTTATATTCAGACCACTGCCGAATAAGTATCCCCTGAATTTAGTTTCAATGGCCATTATTGTGGGTTAAGAATTTTTAAGCCCATGAGTGCATAGCATCTCTTCATTAGAAAGGATAAAGTATAACAAAAAATATTGTAACAAAGGAAACATCAACATATTTAAGGGTGTAAAAGACGAGTCTGCAGGGAGGAAAATCACATTGCATCTTGAGAAGCTACACAGATGCACTGATCTTGTGACGAGTGAGTTAGTTAGATTGAGAGAGCCCTTGAAATTCTCATATGCCCATAGCCTCCAAACTAATTACTTTAGAACTTAAAAAAAAATGTGCAGGCCAGTTATGTGACTTAAAATATTAAAGAGTAATTACTTCTATATATTTTCTGGTGCTTGGGATAAAATACTAAAATGATTTATGTCAGAGAGATGATGTAGGAGAGGCCGTTGAACAAACTCCCCGGAAGTGCATTTGTAGAAGAGAATGCAACAGGAAGCCGGCAAAGGACCAGGAAACTGTCTAGTGCAGTTAGCTCTCTAAAATTGCCTTGAGCCTTGATGAGGGTTTTTTGACCAGGTACATTCCAGGAATTTGTTATGGGGTTTTTATACAATCGTTTGGGGTCCAATAGAGCAGTGAGGTATCAAAATCTCTAAAATACCTGATCTTGTCATCTGTGGCAAAGCTTTGGTCACTACCTCCTTAGTGCCTTCAAGTTTTTCTCAAATGCTTTACTTTTTTTTAACCCTGTTGACCCCTTTGCGTTGTCCTGCCTACTGTGGTGTACTCTCCTACATGATACTGTAGTCAGACAGAGGCTGTTGCAATGAGAGACTCATCACATTTGGGGTAAAGGCTTATAACTCAAACTCCCTGATCCAGCTGTAATCCTTACCTGTTGTTGTTAGCTGATGTTGAGTTGTCTCCTGACTCACAGTGGCCCCGTGCACAATGGAAGAAATCACTGTCCAAGTCCTGCACCATTCTCATGATGATTTACAGATTAGACCATTTTGATCTATAGGATTTTCATTGGCTAATTTTCAGAAGTAGAACATCAGGCCTTTCCTCCTAGTCCATCTTAGTCTGTAAGCTTCACTGGAACTTGCTCAGTGGTATAGCTACACGCACCCTCCACTGGCCGATGGGTGGTAGCTACACATGAGGTGCGATGGCCAGGAACTGAACCAGGGTCTCCTGCACCGAAGCAAGAATTCTACCACTGAACCATCGTTGCCCCCAGTCCTTACCTGATCCCTTCTTTTCCTAGGTGGCCACAGTACATTGCTAAAGTAGTGGATAAAATGCACTGAGACCTTAGCCTAACTAGGCTGGAAGGAGCAGGAGCTTCTACCCACATTCATGCTGTGGTAGCCACTGTCTCCTTGTACAATTGAGAAGGTAGATATTTCCCAGTCTTTGCTTCTATCTTCCCCAGCACAATGCCTTTACTCATCCTATAGTTACTGAACTTCTGAACACACTCTTTCACCAAACTCTCCTATGCTTACAGCTCTTTCATCGTTTTTGACCCTGAGGTTCCCATATCCTTTTAAACTGTGGATTCCAAAAATGATCACAATTCAATATGAGATATCCCTCCATCAAAAGACATTTATTTAGCACTTGAAATGCGCAGGGTATAAAGTTAGATGTTGTGGGAAGATCCGAGTCTCCAGAAAGCTTTCAATCTGTGGAGTAGGAGGGGAGGAGAATCAACAAATTAAAATGACAACCCAACAGATAATGCTCTCTGCTGATCCTTTTCACTCTGATTTCAAAGTTGTCTAAAAAAAAACCAAACCCGTTGCCCTTGAGTCTGTTCCGACCCATAGTGACCCTATAGGACAGAGCAGAACTGCCCTATAGGGTTTCCAAGGAGCAGCTGGTGGATTCGAACTGCTGACTTTTTGGTGAGCAGCCAAGCACTTAAGCCACTGCTCCACCAGGCTGCAAACATTGCCTACGTCTCGCTTATTTTCTGAAGACCTTTATTTGGCCCTGCTGCCCCTTCTAACTACCATTCTGTTGTTCTCCTTGGTTTCATTGCCAAACTTTCTTAAGAGGCAGTATAATAGGGTTGAGAGTACTGACTCAATTTAGGCAGAATTAGAATTTAAACCTTGTACAATTATAAAGAGAGCTTTATATTTTAAAGATCAGCACCATTTCAAGGCTTAAGGTCTATTGATTAGATAGAGGGTGGGATCAGCTGTTTTGTGCCCAAGGGACTAAAAAGAAAATCTGAAGTCAGAAGCCCTTACTGAGGAATGGGGTTCTTCATTCAAATTTTCTGCTTCCTTAGCCCTATAGATGAAGTTCTTGGAAACTCTGGGGAATGGGGTGTGGTCAGAGTGGAGTGGATTTACTGTGGTTTCATCCTGCTACCTCTGTGTCTCTTTTGCCCATGCTTACTTAAACGCCTGGGATCTTAGTTCCATCCCAACCACTCCATAAAAATTGATTTTTTCCATGAGCTCTTTTTCAGTCCTTCTGTACCTAAATGCAGCTGCTCTTCTGCTTTTGTCCTCAGCTTCCCACTCTTCTTTTACTATATTATCTTACTTAGAAATTTCATTCACCGCCAAGAAATGGGGCCAAAGTTGTAATGTCGAATGAATGACTGTCAGAAAGGGAAACCACCTGAATTGTCCTTAGTCAAGGAGAATGATAAATGAGACCACAAAAGGCAGAACCAACATAATGAGACAATTGCTTTTAACCAGGGGTGCATATCAGAATTACCCAGGCAGCTCTTTCTAAATAACAGGTCACCCGAGGGTTAAATTCCCCAGGGGAGCAGTCTAGTCACATGTGTTTTGACAAAGCTTCCCCCAAAATTCTGAAGCACACTTCTGGTTAGAACCACCGGTATAAGAGAATTTAAGTCCCTATTTAATCTACTTGTTATCACTGATTTTAAGCACTCTGTATTAAAATTTATCCCCAGTGAATTAAAAAAATACTTTCAGACGGACAATCAGGATTGTAAAGTGCCTGAAAAGAAAGATAAAAATAGCTGGAAAGACTTAATAAGAGGCTGAGAGGTTTAGAAAAATAGTTGTTTTTATCACAAAGATAAGACTGTATGCATTAAAAAAAAAAAAAATTTAGGTCTAATAGAAGTGTAAACTTATATTAATTGTCAAGCAAACATCAGGTCAGATGAATTAATCTTAAAGTGGTATGCTTTTAAGGGTTAATGTTCCACGTCAACATTCTAAATTTCAGTGCCAGTTGCTGGTTTTAATTTTAGACAGAAACAGACTGCCTGCGTTTTGGGTCATGATGCAACTAACTCATCCCATAGTCTACCTACATAGACATTTCATACCAGTTTCCATCTATATGTGAAACTAATCTGAAAAAAAATCTGAAGCAGGTAGAAAATGATGTAGCTTCAAATATTTGCAGCATGGACATACGGAAGCCCACTTAGACTGCAGGGGTAAGACAAAGAAATGAATATTACAGGAAGATTTTTGACTCAATATAACTAACAGTTAGAACTGTTTAGGCACAGAATGAGCTGCTGCCCGAGGCTTTTAGTTGCTTGACATTGAAGGCAGTGAAGCTGAGGCTGAATGGACTGGTAGGAATGTGTAAGGGAAAGGAAGGTTGTATCACTCGATCTCGAACGTAGTGTAGCTCGAGGTATGGGCTGTGGGTCAAGAGGTGGAGAAGGCAGTAGAGGGAGACACGGTTGCTCTACTTGAGCACCTTAATTAGGACGGTGCTTTCGCAGATCTTGAGATATCCGTGGCTCTTTTCTTTGAGCCCTCTCCTCCCACTACCAGTAGAACCTAGCTCTGTTTTCGACCTTGAGTGACCCTTACACTTTTTCCAGGTCTACAATTTCTTGAATCTCAAAGCTTTGGCACCAGGTCTGACCATTCTCTGTCTTTCTTTCTTAGATCACCAACTATACATGGCCATATTTTCCCCCTATTTATTCACCTTAGAAACAATCTTGCACTTCAAATGACATATGTAGATTATGGCTGCTTTGCTTTTATTCACCAGCGAAGAACAAAGGTTTGCTTTCCCCTAAGTGTGTAAACTGAGTGAAATGAAAAGCCTTTGCCAATATCAGGAGAGATTATTTATTGTTTCCTCTCAATCTCCAATGCCTCAGAGTCTGTCACAGCTGGAGATTAACCCATCAGCAAGGAATTACTGTGAGCAGAGCCTTCCTACTTATCTCACAAATCCCAAATCTCTGTGGCATTCGATAATTTATTTTGGAATTTGCATGTATGTTTTCTGGTAGAGGTTGATCTCTATTTGCAATTAGATGTGTTTCTTATAATCAAGGTGTAAAGCAAATGTCTGTAAGTACCCAGATTTTTCCTATTTGCTGTCAAACACGTGTTTCCCCACAAGGAATAAAAAGATCCAATGTATAGTGAAGTTCATTTTAAGACTCCAAACATTTAGAATCATTTCATTTTTGTCAGTGTTCATTACATTCAGATCTCTGAAAGCCTGAATTCAAAGCTAGTAAAAGGGAACAAGTGAAACAGCACATGGAGAATCAGATACACCAAGCTGAAATCTCAGCATACTTTGGCTTTTCTTACTGCATGACTTTAATTAACTTCTCAGCTTCCTCCTCTGAAACACAAGAATAACAATACCTACTCAACAGTGTTGCTGTGAGGATTAAATGAGATAAAATATATAAAGCCCTGAGTATAGTATTTGTATTTGAGAAATATTAGCTTCTTTTCCTTGTTCCTATTTTATTGAATGGGTCATGGACTCCAAGCTTGGTCATTATTTCAGGTATTGAAGTCTGGGGATTCCTTCAAACAGAATTCACAACACTATGGTTTGCAGACACTGATGATTGATAACACAATTCGAAAGATCTCTTCCTTAAGAAAAACAAACTAGAAACATGGGTTTTCTGTGGCTACTTATATGGCAACGAATTCAAAGACATTGTGTTCAAAACTGAGCACCAGATATGTAAGCCACAACTCCATCACACTTTAACCCAACAGGCAAATCCAAATCTACGTAAGCGACTAGCTCCAATGTGCAGCTTCACCATTTAGGAAAAGCTTGACTCTGTCCCCCACCCCACCACTTTTTTTGCTACAAAAAGTTTTCATTTATATTTTCAAATTATTTTCTTAAAAAAATTCCTCAAATCATAAACGCCAGAGAACTTAAAGAATCATGTAAGCCTAGTTATTGAAAAAAAAAAAAAGTTTGCCATCTAGTCGAGCCCAACTCGTGGCGACCCCATGTGTTTCAGAGTTTCATTGAAAACTCACAGGGTTTTCAATGGCTGAGATCCTTTGGAAGTAGATCTTCAGGCCTTTCTTCTGAGGAGCCTCTAGGTAGATTTGAACCCCCAACCTAGTTACCGAACACTTAACCATTTGTGGTACCCAGGGACTCCTATAAGGCTTAGTAACTAAACATAGCACCCCGCAGTTCCAGATCCCATTTCTTGCTCCTCAGAGATAGACTGTTTCATATCTTTTAACTGATTAGGCATTTACCTCCAAATCTCTAACAATTATAATTTTTTTGTTTTTATCATTTTAGGGATCATATATTGACTCCCTTCTATGGAAGATGAGACTTTTTTCTCCTGTTCCTATCCTGTACAAGCCCACCTGCCAGAATGAATATATAGATTTTTGGTTATATTATTATCCATTGTTTACATCTTTATAACTATGTAGATGATGTTGATAGCCAAGCCATGTAGCATATTAAGATCACTATTCCTTTCTTGCAAACATTTTGTTTTCCCTATAGTTAATAACTATGTGTGAGGTTTTTTTTTTTCACCCTGTTTAGACTATGTTTTCTCCAAACTGCTTCCCCCACTGCCCATTTATTTTGGCCATTACTTTCCACTTTTGAGGCCATTCCTAAATATACACTCCAATTTAAGAGTAAGACACTCAAGAGCTTGAGGAGTGTAGGGCTTGTACACCCTAGGCTCCAGTGTGAAATGAGCTGCTTGAGTTTTCTGACGGGAACTTGGACCTCTGTATTCTTAATTTTTTTTTTTTTCTGCAGATAATCAGATTACTCAGAGAAGTCTCCTGCTGAGTGTCTCAATATCCTTTGGGATGTAACTTTCATTTTATCTCTCTTCTTCCATATGGAAGTGTCTCCTTTACCAAACTTGGTGTTCCCCAGTCCAGAAGCCCTGTTGGGCTGAGGAATTAGCCTGGCTACATGGAGTTGGGGAGGAAACCTGAAGTGTCAAACTGCTTCTTAAAAAGATTTTCAATATTTTCTCCTGGTTTATCTGCCTTAATTTCTACCTTCATTTTCAGTCTCTCAGTGTTACAAGTTCTTGAGTTTTTGAGCATTCCCTGGTATAATTCCAGTAGGTTCTTGCTCTTCCCTGCTGCCCTCTTGGTATTCAGGTTTCCCAGGTATGCTAAATCAGTTATCACTCCCCAAGAAGGATCTAGAAAAATGCTTTACTTCACTAATTTAGGGTGCAAAGTATTCTGAACATTTGAATATGCTTGTCTTAGTCATTATTTGTTCAACATTTTCCTCTATTTCTATTTTCTGTAAGCCAAAGAGATTAGTGAGAAAACATCTTGGTTTCCTTTTGGCACTAAAAGAACCCAAACCACAATAAGATTATAGATTATACAATATATGTATATTTTATTGTGTTTTAGGTGAAAGCTTACAGCACAAATTAATTTCTCATTCAAAAATTTATTCAAAAAACAGATTGTTTTGTGACATTGGCTGCAATCCCTGCAACGTGTTAGCATTCTTCTCCTTTCTACCCCAGGTTCCCCATGTCCATTTGTTCAGCTTTCCTGTCCCTTCCTGCCCTCTCGTTTTTGCTTGTGGGCAAGTGTTGCCCATTTGGTCTCATTTACTTGACTGAATGAAGAAGTACTTTCCTCACGGGTATTATTGTTTGTTTTACAGGCTTGTCTAATGTTTGGCTGAAAGGTAGGGTTTGAGAGTGGCTTCAGCTCTGATTTAGCAGGGCATCCAGGGCCTGTAGTCTCAGGGGTTCCTCCAATCTCTTTCGGACCGTAAAGTCTGGTGTTTTTTTGTGAATTTGAATTCTATTCTATGTTTTTCTCTCACTCTATCTGGAACCCTCTATTGTGACCCCTGTCAAGAGTGATTGGTGGTGGTAGCTGGATGCCATCTTGTTCTTCTGGGCTCAAGCTCATGGAGGCTGTCGTTAGTGTGGTTCATTAGTCTTTTGGACTAATATTTTCTTTGCGTCTTTGCTTTTCTTCATTCTCCTTTGCTCTGAACATGATGAGAACAATAGATGTATCTCAGGTGGCTGCTCACAGCTTTTAAGAACCCAGACAATATATTTTAATGAAAGAGCACAGAAGCTAGTAGTCCCTTATTTATTAGCATCTTGTGTTATTTTTACATTAATAGCATCATTCAAAAATCCTGATATACACTAAGGTAAACTTTAGGGATGGTTAGGATTTGTTTTGACTTGGTTTCACTTTAAAACACCTTCTCAGTTTCACTCTAAATCGTTTATTCACTATAAGAGCAACTATGTATTTGAAGTGAAGTTTTACTGTTTTCATCAGCTAATCTTCCTTAAATTGCAATATTTTAGAGCATTTACTTATATTTCACTCTACTGAAGCATTAAGAAGTAGCTTCATGTGAGGAAGGGTGGTTTATATCATTTTCAAATGTAGAACTATAGTGACTAATACACAAATTTTAAAAAATACCTTTGTTTATTCCTTTAATGCATAGCTATTTTCTTGACTGATAAAATCTTCATGCTGTTTTTAAAGTGCATCTTTAGTTATTAAGTATATCCTGAAAACTGCTAAACTTTTGCCAGCATGAAAATAAATATATCTCAGACTTAAAGACTCCTACCAAAAATGGTTTGGTACGGGGTTTAAAAATTGCTCAAAATAAAGAAAATTTTGTTAATGTATTCAATTGTTTCTCTATTCTCTCTATATTCCTCTTCAAACTCGCATAAACATTGTAGAGAAACAGGGGCCTAACTCTCATATGCTCTCACTCAACCCACACTGGAGGACAATCACATATTTTAGTCATAAAGGTATTTGTATGCCTTTTGTTCCTGGAATTGGACTAAAAAATCAAATCTATTCTTCTTGATGAGTGCTAAGGCCAATAGCTATTTCATTATCGTGTCATACAAGTTGTTAAGGTAGTTCTTAGTGGGAGAAGATATAAAAAAACTCAACAAAGCAAGCCTAATCGAATCCAGATTCAGCTCATGTATCCTATAGGGTTTTACTCTGGAATACATGTGTTTTACAAAAAAGTCAATTAACCATAAAACTTTGTTTTATATTTCTGTGGAACTCAGCAATAACAAACCTATGCTTCCCACTAGAAAGTCAATGACGTTGATTGATTATTCTGTGCAGAACTTTTAATGGACACAGTGGTCTCTCTAACCTCAAAAAACTTAACAGGAAGCCTGAGTTTGAACATTAACGTAATAAAGCAAGGACTGGAGAAACATGAGGGTAAGGAACTTGCTGGATTCAGAAGAAGTTAAATTTTTATAGGCCTAAAGAAAGAAAAATAGACAAGCTTTGGATCCTTATTTGTTTTTGTTTTTAAAGAAGAGAAGGTGAAAAAATTGGGTAACAGATGAAGCCATTTTCAGAGGGATAATGGAGCAAAACCAGTTTTTCAAAGTGGTTTAGCTAAAGATAAGTCATTAAATGAATGCATTTAACAATTGTTCCCAGTTAACTTGTGGGAATGAGTTAATGAATGACTCATGCGTCCAAGACAGAAGTTGAAGCCTCTGTAAGGTTTGATTAATGGGAGTCCCAGGATCAACCCCAGTCTTGAAATGACTCCTACCCTGTTGTTGGCTGGGCTGAGAAAAGCTGGAGGTAGGCAGCAAGCAGAGTAGTGAACCAAGCTCAGGAGGCTGCCTGCATTACTGTGAACTTGCTGAGCACTTTGGGAGAACGACCACTGAGAATCAGAGAGAGAGAGAGAGAGGGCTTAAGGGGACATAAATGTAATATTCCTAAGAAGGCACTAGTTTGCTATTGCAATATTTTGTAATTTTATTATATCATTTGATTTTATAATCTTATCTGATGAGACTATGAACCATTTAAAACATGTAATGCCAAAAACTACAGCTTCTCTTGAGAGAGGCTAGGCTTATCGATCGTCTGTCTTGAAGTTCACAATTTTACATTTTTAAAAAGCAGCACATAGATTATACATAAATGTCACTTCGTGGACTAACGGAACCTCAATCTGATCATTGCTTTCTGAATAATGCATGTTAACAGCATGAAACAAACTATGCAGGGCTCTGCACTCATTGGCAACAAAAAATAGAAACATATCTTCATATGAATTGTTAAATAGGAGTAGGAAAAAAAACAGATAAATTATTTTCAGAGCAGACTAATCCATAAATGTGTTGGTGGGAGTAGAAGGAGAAGCAGGAGCCTCATTTGTTCCGCATCCTTACATTTTCAGATTAAGAAAAATATTAACTGTTTGAATGTGGCAGAAAACTGCTAAAAGCATATGCAACCAGATATGGAAATTGGGATATAAGTCACAAGGCAGGATCAAAATGCAACTTTATCATCAAGATGGGAAATAAAAACTCATCATTACAAAAACAAAGTAATCTGTGCCCCCAGCTGTGGCACTGCTAATCTCTAGACCAATCTATCCATTCTGATAGCTGTTGCATGATGCACATATGCCTGTATTTTTTTTCCTTTATACTTCAAAAATTGGTGAAAAACCTATCATGAGATCAGAGACATTTATTAACTTTAATTTTTTTTTTATTGTAGCAAAATACATGTAACAAAATATGTATCATTTCAATCATTTTTAAATGTCCAATTTGGTGACATTAATTACTAACCATGTTGTGCAACAATCACTACTATCTATTTTTCGTCACTTTTAACAAACAGTGCCCCTTAAGCAATACCCCTGTTTTCCCCTCTCACCCACCCCTAGTAACCAATAATAATCTTTAGTATCTATACTTTTGCCTACTCTGGGTATTTTATATAAGTGAGATCATATAAAAGAACCCTGATGGTGCAGTGGTTAAAGTGCTCAGTTGCTAACCAAACGATTCGAGGTTGGAACCTACCAGCTGCTCCAAGGGAGAAAGATGGTCTACTTCCATAAAGATTATAGCACTGGAAATCCTATGAGACAGTTCTATTCTGTCCTGTAGTGTCACTATGAATTGGAATGGACTCAACTGCAACATTTTGTTGTTGTTGTTTTAAGATAAGTCACAAAATGTCTGTAATTCCAACATTTAGGAGGGGTGCAGAATGTAAAAGAGGAAAATTGGAAAGAGAATGGATGCTTTCGGGGAGCGGGGAGACAGGCTGATGAAGATGGAAAAAAATGCTGACTTGCTTCTGTGTCCTTCACCCCACTGGTGGGCAAATATTAACTTGCTGCTCTAACAGGAGCCAATTACAAGTCATTTGTATATGAACTTGAAACAGGACACCACAAAGCCCTTGAGAAAGCAAGCAGGGAATGTTTAACCCCAGCTGCTGCAGCCATTTTAGGGAACCTGACCCAAGCGGGAAGAACGCTATGGCCCCACAGGGCTTCTGAATGAAGGGGCTGAAACTTCCAGGCAACACTTAGAGCAGTAAGACAGGAGAGTCCTTCAAATACATTCCACTTCAATAGCAGAAGAGATCCTCCTGAAACCATTGGTAGATGCATTTACAGTGGGAAGAGAGCTACACTGATACCATGTCATAAACCAGAAAAACCAAACCCAGTGCCCTTGAGTCAATTCCTACTCCTAGTGACCCTATAGGACAGAGTAGAACTGCCCCATAGAGTTTCCTAGGAGCACCTGGTGGATTTGCACTGCCGACCCTTGGATTAGCAGCCGTAGCACTTAACCACTACGCCACCAGGGTTTCCATACCATGTCATAGGTTTGTGAAATAGGAACAGAAATAGCTGAAGTCAGAAATGTGATTGAAGCAGTCTGTATAATCAATTCACAGCATTCCTGAACTTTAAAGACTAAAATCTATGATTGTCCATGGAGCAACTGAGAGCTCTTAAAAGCAGTTCACTAGAGGCAACTAGGCTAGACTAGACCAGAAGACTGTGTTTTGTGGTGAGGCATACCCAGGCCCTTCACGATCTAACTTTTGCTTGCTTCCCCAACCTGTAGCTCATCACAAGTCTCCATGGATTCTAAGCAACAGGTGTGCAAAAATATAAATAGTCTATGTCACATGTTACTCTCTCTCCTTGGAAAGTTCTCCCTGTACTTTAACCTTGCTAGCTGCTTCTCAACTTTTATGTTTTAGTTGAGAAATAATCCACCTGTGAAGTTCTATACAGCTATTTTAGGGCCTTCACCTAAGATCTTGGAAATACTGCAGTTATCTGTTTACTTGTTGATTTCCTCAGCTAGACTGTAAGCTGATTTGTTCATCCATACATTTATCCATTGGACAAGTGTTTAACTTTCTATGCATGTCAGTACTAGGCTCTGGTATATAAGGCGAACCAGTTGGAAATTGTCCCTATCTTCTTAGAGTATACCATCTAGGGAGAGGTCGTGGGATTTTGATCTTCTTGGCATCTCTGCCAAATTTTGAGGGTCCATTGAGAAGTCAAGTATGTCATAGATTCCAAAGGACTAAGTTCTGCATATAAAATTTTATTAGAGTACTAATACAAAAAAGCCACCTCTAATATTTGCAACTTATGGCAACCCCATGTACTAAAGAGAAAAACTGCTCCACAGGGTTTTCTTGACTATAATCTTTATAGAAGTAGATCATGAGGCCTTTCTGCCACAGAGCCATTGGGTGGGTTCAAACTGCCGACTTTTAGGAATTGACTCAACGGCAACAGATTTTTTTATATGGGTAACACTTGTAAGGCATTGTTCAGGGCATCGGTTAGGAGTAGGTTTGGCTGCATATAGTTGAAAACCTGCTTTACAAAAAGGGGTTTAGCGTTTTTCACATATCAAGAAATCTGGAGCTAGCAGTCTATTGCCTCAAAGGATTCAGGCTCCTTCTGCTTTTAGTCACCCTTCTCATGTAGTTTTTATTTTAGAGATTTTTGTTTCATGGTGGCAAAATGGCTGATCCACCCTCAGCATCATGCTGCGTTCCAGGCAAAAGAAGGAGAGGGACAAACAGCAAAATGTGCAGGCCAAGTGAATCTGCCCAATCTAAGGAAATTTCTTGAAAGTCACACCTAACAAGTTCTGCTGACGTCTCATTGACCATAAACTATGTCACAAGATCACACCTGCATTGTAAGGTAGGCTGGGGGAAAAACAACAACAGCAAAAACAAAAAACTATTATATCAAGAACCTCTTTAAAAGTGTTAAAAAGCAAAGATACCACTTTGAGCACTAAGGTGCCCCTGACCCAAGCTGTGGTATTTTTAATCACCTCATATTTTTTTTTTTCATATGCATGCAAAAGCTGGACAATGAATAAGTAAGACTGAAGAATAATTAATGCATTTGAATTGAGGTGCTGGCAAAGAATATTCAATATACCATGGACTGCCAGAAAAATGAACAAATCTGTCTTGGAAGAAGTATAACCAGAATGCTCCTTAGAAGCGAGGTTGGAGAGACTTCATCTTACGTATTCTGGACATGTTGTCAGGTGGGACCAGTCCCTGGAGAAGGACACATACTTGGTAAAGTGGAGTGTCAGTGAAAAAGAGGAAGAACCTCAATGAGATGGACTGACGCAGTGGCTGCAACAATGGGCTCAAGCATAGTAACAATTGTGAGGATGGCATAGTGTTACATTCTGTTGTCCACAGAGTTGCTATGAGTCAAAACTGACCCTATGTCACCTAACAACAACATGTATATATGAGATAGTATATTTGTCCAGTATATATATATGTGTGTATGTATATACAATACTGGGCAAATTGTTGCCGTGATTAAAACTGGGGTTGTGTCTATTAAAAGAAAGGGAAAATAGACATAGTTATTGTGTAGACAACTAGCAGTGTCTGCCACACAGAGAAATCGTTATTCAAAATTATTTTATTCATTTGTTTGTATAAACATGCTACCTAGGTAAATCCTAAATCTGGATCAAATGGATTCTAAAGTTCACTTTTATGTTTGTAATTTATAACTCAGGTTGTATTTACTCACAGAGAAGTTTTAAAGGGTTTTGAGTGGTTAGTGTAGTCCACAAAATGTATTTATTCTCAATATGTTCTGAGCAGCACGGAACACAGAGGGATTATATTGCAGAGGCAAACTCCAAAAGTATTTGAGGATGTTAACTCCTCTGACAGCTTTGGGAGGCCTTATCTAACTTGGCATAAAGCTGCACATCTGATAACACCTAATGATCTCAACAGAAAAAACATTGAGTGAAACTAAAACTATGGATGTTATTCTAACTAATGAGGAAGAATTAGACAAGTGGTAGAGTGCATGGTTCAGGTTTTAAAATTGGTTGTCCAAGTTTAAATTCCTGACTTTTTATACTTGTTGGCTATTTGAGCTTGGCCTATTTACCCTATCTCCCCAAGCCTCAATTTCTTGTCTATAGAAATGGTATATTAAAAATTATTACATGAGGTTGTTGGAAGGGTTAAATAAGATACTGTATGTTAAAGGCACAGTATCTTTTTTAAAATATAAAAGCATATCTGATTTTTAAAAGCAGTTGGAATACTTAGGGAAAGGTGGTCTTTCTAGTTTTAATAAACCTTAAGGAAGAGAATTTTAAGTATATAAAGACTTCAGAAAATCCAAATATGATTTCTGAGCATAAAAATTATGGTTTGTCTGTGTGCAGAATATACATTTCAAAATGTTTTAAGACATAATAGATATAGTTGATATCAATTTATAGCCAGAGATTCCAAAAGGGAAGGTGATTCGGGGAGATAGGTAGATAACAAACAGCATTTAGACCATACGAACACAAATTGCTGTGATGAGAGAGAAACACATGGCATTTAAAGAGCATCTCAATCAATAGGCACGAATTTTTGAAAACACACACAGAGGATGGTAGGACAGGGACCTGTGATATAGATGCTGTGCAGCTCAGCTCTTGAATGGCCATCCTGTCCCACCTGATTAGAACCCATGTGAAGTTCATGCCTTATTCAATGCTGCACTTTAGGAAAGTCTTTAGCAACTCCGATCATGTCAAGAGAAGGTTATTCAGAGCTAGAAATAGAAATACCATATGATCCAGCAATCCCACTCCTAGGAATGTATCCTAGAGAAATAAGAGTCATCACACGAATGGACATATGCACACCCATGTTCACTGCAGCATTGTTCACAATAGCAAAAAGATGGAAACAGCCTAGATGCCCATCAACAGATGAATGGATAAACAAAACTGTGGTACATACACACAATGGAGTATTACACAATGATAAAGAACAATGATGGATCTGGAGGGCATCATGCTTAGTGAAATAAGTCTGTCACAAAAGGACAAATATTGTGTGAGACCACTACTGTAAAAACTCATGAAAAGATCTTCAAACAAAAAGAAACAATCTTTGGTGGTTAAAAGGGAGGAGAGGAATGGGGATGGAAAAACACTAAATAGACAATAGATAAGTGGTAACTTTGGTGAAGGGTAAGACAGTATGCAATACTGGGGAAGCCAGCACAGCTTGTACAAGGCAAGGTGATGCTCCTTGCGGAACGGAATTGCTGGACTCAGGGCTGTGGGGACCCTGGTCTCCGGGAATACCTAGCTCAACTGGCATAACATAGTTTATAAAGAAAATGTTCTCCATTCTACTTTGGTGAGTAGCTTCTGGGGTCTTAAAAGCCTCTGAGTGGCCATCTCCACTGGTCTCACCCCTTCGGGAGCAAGGAATAATGAAGAAAACTAAAGATACAAGGGAAAGATTAGTCCAAAGGACTAATGGACCACATCTACCACGGCCTCCACCAGAATGAGTCCAGTACAACTAAATGGTGCCTGGCTACCACCACTGACTGCTCTGACATGAATCACAATAGATGGTCCCAGACAGAGCTGGAGAAAAACATAGAACAAAATTCTAACTCAAAAAGAAAGACCAGACTTGCTGGCCTGACAGAGACTGAAGAAACCCCAAAAGTATGGCCCCCAGACACACTTTCAGCTCAGTAGTGAAATCACTCCTGAGGTTCACCCTTCAGCCAAAGATTGGACGGGCCCATAAAACAAAACGAGACTAAAGGGGCACGCCAGCCCTGGAGCAAGGGCTGGAAGGCAGGAGGGGACAGGAAAGCTGGTAATAGGGAACCCAAGATTGAGAAGGGAAAGTATTGACATGTCGTAGAGTTCTTAACCAATGTCATAAAACAATATGTCTGCTGCTTAATGAGAAATTAGTTTGTTCTGTAAACCTTTATCTAAAGTACAATTGAAAAAAAAGGGGGAGTCAGAGGAAGCTTTTCAGGATAGTCAGGAGTTTGGGATCCTTATAAAAAAAATTGTGAATGAAGGTGGTGGCATTTGGTCTGAAATGTAAAGTACCCCTGGAGACCCAATATTTGTCTCCAAGGGTTCAAAGATACTCATGTGGTCCAGCCTTCAGACTGGAGGTGGCAAGATGGTAGTCTACAGACACATTGTGTTTCGCCAATTCACTGTTGGCCCAAATACATTTTTTAAATGTTTCGACTTAATACCACCCAGTGCTGTCGAGTCAATTCCGACTCATAGCGACCATGTAGGACAGAGTAGAACTGCCCCGTAGAGTTTCCAAGGAGTGCCTGGCGGATTTGAACTGCCGACCCTTTGGTTAGCAGCCATAGCACTTAACCACTACACCACCAGGGTTTCTTTTGACTTAATAGCCAACACTAAAAATCATGAGATTTCAGTTAAAAATCTTGATTTCTCAGTTCTCTTGAAGAATAAGGAATTCTGGAAAAATCGCCTCTCTCTTCCTTTATATCAGCAAGCAGTTGGAGATGAGTAGGGGCTGTCCCATTGTACAAGGCATGGGCCCTCCATTTCACCAATCTCTGTTATTTTCAATGTATCCCTTATAAACTGAGGTGTATTCATAGCAGTCTTTCACCAGATTTTGGTCATGGTTTTTCTAACAGGGGAGTTATATTTTTTCCACATCTCTAAAGAATTTTTCTTACTCCTAATCAGGTCACTCACTGGCATTCAAGGTTGTAGCTGATGGTTTAGATGTATTCTGTATTGTGCTGGCTGTAGAACTAGAACCTGTGTGCAGAGCTTAGCTTAATTAAGGAGCTTCCTGACAGAGTTGTTTGAAAATGGTGTAAGCAGTGTTTTCAGAGCATACCATCGATTAGATTCTCTCAGATGGTGAGCTTCCTGAAACTATGAATTTTTAGGTAAAGCCTGAATACTGTCAGTGAACTGTGTGGGAAATTCTTATGTATCATAGGACAGTTTGTCATTGGTGTGCTACACTCAGTAGGGTAACTGTGACTTACAAACAATTGTGCAAATACATGATCAACATGGAAAAAAATGATCTTTTATTTAAAAAAAAAACTACAACTGAGGATAAATTCTGTACTGTTAGTCAGAATGTTGGGTAAACTTGTGGGAATAGAGATGATAGTAGTAATTTAGAGTAGGGTTCAGCCTGCTGCAAGCACAAGATAAGAGGCAAAAAAAAAAAAAAGGGCATTTTTCCAGGAAAATAAGAGAGCCCCTGCGAAGGTATGGTCAGAGCAGTAAATAAGCCTACTCAAACAGAGACCTAGAGCTGAAGGGTGACCAAGCATGATAACCAGGGATGCTGTTACAGGTTCTCTTGAGACCCTGTTATATGAGATAGTGATTGCTAATTTGTTTTTGTTCTCTTTTCAGTCTTTTAATCTTTTGAAGCTTACTGCTAGACAGTCCAGAATTTATAGGTGTGCTGCAAACACAAAACAGTTCAGGAATGGACTAGGAGGCTGAACTGAAAAGCTACTGCTTAGGTCCTGCTCTGAGATAGTAATACACTGTTCTCACAGACTCCAGACAAAAGAGGTCTACTGTAAACTTATCTCATTTTTTAAAAAGTGATAGAAAATGTAGAAAAACAAGAGCCCGATACTTGATGTATCCAAAGATATAATATTCAATTGAGGCATTTTTTTTTACATTCAATGCCACGTTACAGTCAATTTTCAAAATATTCAACTCTGTAATATAGCAAAATATACTTGCAGCCTATTCATTTCTGTTAATGTTACTACACACACCATTTGTTTATTTGATTGAGAAAATATAAGAGGACTTTCTGCCAATTTTTGGTAGATGTGCTGTAGTACTTGTTCCAAAAAGGATGTTGCTCTGGGATGTGGGCCTCTAATACCCAATAGCTTAAATTACTCCTACTAACTCCAATCAATAGGAATAAGATCTGGGGATTAAGGGAAAACTAGTAAATAAAGCACAAAATGCAAACTTGAAAAATCAATGGCAAAAAGTTTGAGGCTCAACACAACTGTATTCAAACTCTCTTCCATTTCCTCATGCTGTTTAATTTACAGGAGAATTTTTTATAGCATATTTCAAACCATAATATAAGAATGTTGTGGATTTATAAAAATGTTTCTTCCCTGGGTAAGTCATTCTTCCCTTGGGGAACTCTTCCTTGTTTGTGCATCAAGGAAAGGGTTTAAAGTTTGTGGTGAAAAATTAGACAGCTCTTCTTCAAGGCATGGAAAGCTTGGTGGCATAATGGTTAAGAGCTAGGGCTGCTAACCAATAGGTTGGCAGTTTCAAATCCACCAGGCGCTCCTTGGAAACCCTACAAGGCAGTTCTACCCTGTCCTGTAAGGTCACTATGAGTCGGAATCGACTCAACGGCAACGGACGAAGGGCTTCTTAATGCACGGGTCCACAATGGGCTGTGCCATGTTGAAACATTTGTAGAAAAATTGAGAATGCCCTCTTCCCCCTCTGTTCCCTAAATGCCAAATTTTTATTCTGTGTATATGGTGCCAAGTATGAGTTTATCCTCATTTCTATTACTTAATAAATTGATTTAAGTTAAAGAGCATAACAAACACATTTTACAGAGCTAGACAGATAGTTTTGCAAATAAGTAAAATTATCATATGTAATAAACATATTTTTAATTGACATTTTATTGAGATAATTGTAGATTTGCATGCTGTTATAAGAAATAATACAGAGAGGACTTTGTATAATTTTTCCACTTTCCTCTGGTGTAAACATTTTGCCAAACTATGTTTTATAGTATAGTAGCACAACCAGGATATTGACATTAATACAATTCACCTCTCTTACTAAGATTTCTCCAGTTTTACTCGTTCTCATTTGTGTGTGTTTGTGTGTGTTTTTTAAGTTGTATGTAGTTTTATTTCCTGTGTAACTTTATGTACTGAACCATTCCTACGCCACAAGGATCCCTTATGTTGTCCTTTTACAACCACGGTCACCTCCTATCCATCCCACCTTCCCACCTCCCTGTCTTTTAATTGGGATATTTATACCATTTACATTTAAGGTATGTTAGCACTTTAATCTGCCATTTCATTATTTGTTTTCAATTTATTTCCTCTGATTCTCTATTTCTCTTGTCTTGCCTTCCTGCAGGTTACTTGAACATAGTTTAATTTTCAGAGCCTGTGTGATGTTATTTTGGTCTCCTTGGTGTATCAGGTGACACTGGTGCTCCCACGGGTCCCTGCTGGTGTTTCTGAGGGGTTTGAAAGGGTTTCCTCGGTACAGGGTACCAGATGTCTGTAGGTGTCTGTGTGGGTGGGATCTCCCTGCTGGTGACACTCCCCCCTCCAATCCCCATTCTGTGTCTCAGCAGGGGTGGGGTGGGAGGGAGAGTCTAGAACCCTCTGGGACAAAGAGACTTTCTGGCTGCTGGGCTGTTTGCTTTTGCTGGGTCCCTCATCTGTCCGCCCTCGTGTCTCTAGCCCAGGAAAGAGAGTCTGAGGCCCACAAGTACAAAAAAGCTTCTCATACAGGGCTGCTCACTGTAGTTACTGAGTCCCTTTTTTTGGTTCCACCCACCTGCCCCAGATAAATGTTTGAAAATTACTTCCAGTGGTCATGCTTTAGAAAAGCCAGCTTAGTTTCAGTTGGAAATATTCCCCGGCTATTTTTGTGGAATTTTTAAGTGTGTTCCCTAGAACCTAGTGTTCACAGGCATTTGGTATAGCATAGTCTAATATTCTTCCTTGGGACATTAGTTGTCTTCTTATCTACTGGAATGATGGTATCCAAAGAGTGTTAATTGGGGGTTGATGCCAAGATGGAGAGAAGCCCAGAGGTGGGTCATAGGGCTTTACTGCAGCCACTGATTTTATCATAGATTTGGATACAGCAGAGAATAAAGATGTATCAGATTTGAGGGTAGCACAAAACTTGGGGGGACTGATAATCCATTGACTAACTAAAATCAGTATCTAAAAAGATCTCAACAGACAGAATGATGGGCAAAAGCTAACAATAAAGAATATAATAAGGACAGATAGAGAACCTCACTGAAGGGTTGATTATGGTGCCACTTTGGAAAATGGTTCGGGAGTTTCTTTGAAAAGTTGTGTATGCAGTTACCACATGGCTTAGCAGTTCCACTCAGTTTGTCAAAACTCATTAAATTTTCTACCAAAAAAGGATAAATTTTATGTAAAGTAGACCTCAAAAAACTGATTAAAAAGAAGAGAGACTAAAGAAATCAATGAAATGCAATGTGTGGATCTTAGATCCTGATTCAAAAAAATCTTTGAACAGTTAGGGAAATCCGGATATTTACTGAGAATTAGATTAAATTAAGAAAACAATGTTAATTTTGTGAGGTATGAAAGAAATATTATAGTTATAATAAAAAAATTAATCTGTTTTAGCTTCAAATGGAAGCATTTATGGGTGAAATGATATGATGGCTGAGATTTTCTTCAAAAACCTCTAGAAAAAAAAAAATGGAAGAGGTTAGGGAGATGAGATAAAACTAGATTGGCAATATTTCTGATTATCGAACCTGGTGGTGGATACATGGTGTCCGTTATACTATCCTCAGTATTTCACTTTTGAAAATTTCTGTAGTAAAATTAAAATTTCGAAAAGAGGATACACTCGATGCACAAACCAGACACCCATGGCCCCATCAAGTCAGCCACTGTCTGCCACATCCCCAATTCCTTTAGTGCTTTGTCCCCCTTGGTCTCTACCCAAAACCGTGATTGTGAAAATACACAAACACCTGCAGTCTCTGTTCCTGCTTCTGGGCCCGTGACCATTGCTGCAGAAAACACACCCCTGTAGACCTTCAATTTTCAGCTTTTAGCTGGATATTATCCTATTCACCACAAGGGTTATTGGGAAACATCATCATTCTCCTCGGGCCACCACATCTTTCTCCATCCATCTCATTCTCAGCAGATGGCCTCGACTCCTACTTCATGGG
The DNA here is from genome assembly GCF_024166365.1 of Elephas maximus indicus. NCBI lineage: Eukaryota > Metazoa > Chordata > Mammalia > Proboscidea > Elephantidae > Elephas > Elephas maximus. The sequence goes on along the minus strand of NC_064819.1, from coordinate 199,182,869 downwards.
ACAGACTTTCACACATTGCTTCTCCTCAAGATTTTATATATATTTATATGTGTGTGTGTGTCTGTGTGTGTGTTTACTGATTATTCTCTTCTTCCCTTTTGTTTCAGTAGACAAGGTGTCTATTCTTCTGGCTAGAGCTCATTCCTGCCCACTTTTTCAGCCCTATTGTTCACCAGTTCTCAACTCACACCCTATGATGAGGGCTACTGTGTCACACAAATCCACAGGGTGGCATTTGCATAGACTAAGACGTGAATGGTGCCCCTAACTTGAGCATTCTATGAGCAAGTCATACTAAATCCCCAAAACTCTCTGCTCTCCCCCTCCTGGCTGTGCTTGCACAGCTTCCCACTCATCCTGGAACAGCATAATTTCTATTTCTTAGCTTGGATATTTTCCATTCTTCATTCACAAACTCTTTATCTATTTGCCTATCCCTCACAGTGGCCAGGTTTCCCTTCTCTAAGTCTTCATAACATTCTGAGCTTCTCTCTTGTAGAGCTCTTATCATATGCGACCACAATGTTTGTTTACTTGGTGCCCATCCCATTAGACTGTGAGCTCCTTAAGGGCAGGGTGTATGTATTTTATTTCTGTATCTCCAGGGATCTATCATGGAATAGGAGGACAGTACATATTTTTTAAGTAAACAAATGAATAAATAAGTTAATATTGCTATTATTAAAATCTGGTGTAACTGGGCACCCATGGGGTATGAAGTACCCCATTAGGCTCTAAGATTTGATATACAGTTTATTCAAAACCCCTACCTTTAAAATAGGTGGCACAAATAGTTAAGCAGTCAACTACTAACTGAAAGGTTAGTAGTTCGTACCCACCCAGAGGGGCCTTAGAAGAAAGGCCTGGGGACCTGCTTCCAAAAGTTCACAGCTTTGAAAACTCTGTGAAGCACATGCAGTTCTACTGTGACACACATGTGGTCACCTCAAGTCAGAATTGACTTGATGGCAATCAGTTTACTGGTTATCTTTAAAATATCTCCACCAATTGATCCATCCAGGCAATATTTAAACATTTTAATTCAGTGCAATGAATGTCTGTTATACTACTTGACTCCATATTTGGTTCTACCAGAAAGAGTACAAAGCAATCATAAAAACAAAACACAAAAAAGTCAGAGAGCTCACCACACAGTCATTTGACATGCTTCGTTTACACTTACAAACGTAACCTTAATTTTCCAAACTCCTTGATCTAGGGAATGAGCCATTTTTCCAGGCTTGAGACATCTAGAACACTTTAGGAACTCTTGCAATTCTTCCAATGGCATAAGAAATGGCATTGTATCCAATGTACATCTAAATGGGCTGGACAAATTCCCAGGACTGAGTGTATGCATCTAAGCCTGAAATATACTTGGAAGAGAGGTTTCTGACAGGAGGGCGACTAGCACAAGAAACACTGGTACTGCAAATAAAATGTTTTTGGTGTTTTTTCCTCATTATAAGGTATTCTAAAACCCAAGAAATTGTTAGTGTTTGACCTAAGGCTCTGACTCTCCCACCTGAAAAAAACGAACGTGACTCTGTTTGTTTTTAATCTTTGCACACTGGAGACGAAGTAAACCAGGGCTTCCTGCTGCGAAAAATTAATTTGCATGTGCAGCAGGGCACGCACTGAGAGCATGGCCTGGTTTCAGGGGAAATGCGCCCCTGGTTGTTTTGTAAGCTCATGTCAACTTGTGCATCACCCCTGGGCCTGTAGCTGGCTGAACACTGGGCTGTGACTCAGAAAACCCCTGTTGCTATTTTTGATCCTTTCACTGATTTAATGTGTGACCTCAATCTTTTAACTCCTCTCTGCCTCAGTGTCATTACCTGTGCTATATTTTTCTTCCTGCAGAGGATAAATAAGGCAGTAAAGTACTGCTTGGTTAGAAAACTGTTTTGCCACTCCAAAATACAGTTTTTATAAATCAGTTGTATAAACCAAATCTTTATAAGCTGCATTAAAAATGAGATGCCACAAAAGATGGAAAGATCTGCTAAAAGTTATATTAAGATACAGTCCTTCTAGTTACTGTGATAATTGTCCCCAGTATTATTACTTGTAATGTTGAATTCATGGGTTTACTACAGATATGGAGGCACTGGTTGTTCATGAGTAGAACTCTCATCTTCCATGAGGGAGACACAGGTTCAGTTAGTCAATGTACCTCATGGGCAGTGACTACCTGTCTGTCAGTGAATGCGTGCCTGTTGCTATGATGCTGAACAAGTTTCAGTGGAGCTTCCAGACTAAAATGGACTAAGAAGAAAGGTCTGGCTCTCTGCTTCCTAAAATCAGCCAATGAAAACCCTGTGGATTCTAATGATCTGATCTACAACCAATTCTGGGGATAGGGCAGGACCAGGCAGTGCTTTGTGCATGGGGGTCACCATGAGTTGGTAGCTGACTCAAGGGCAGCTAACTATACCTACAGAAGTGCTGTGGCTTGATTTTCCACCAAATTAGATATATCATTCACATAAATCATAACGGGAAGGAAGACGTTATCTTATGTGTATATATGTATGTCCTCTCTCTCTCTTTTTGTTGTCCTATTGGAGAGAAAGAAAAGAAAGCTCATTATCAGTGTGCAGAGAGGCCATACTTCATGGGCAAAGAAAGAAACTTCAGCAGGAAGAAGGATGATACCTGGCTGTTCACTTAGAGGTAGTAAGTGAGAAGGATATTGATGAGTTTCCTCTCCAAACTTAACTGAGTAACATGTGGTATGGTTCACTCTGCCATCAAGTATATTTCCCCCTCCTTTTTGTTGACTTAGGTGTTGTCACTGACCTTCCAGGATGAAACAGGCCTTATTCTAGATACTGAATAAAAACAACAAAAAAAAACCGTTTGCTGTTGAGCTGATTCCTACTCATAGTGACTCTATAAGACAGAGTAGAACTGCCCCATAGGGTTTCCAAGGAGCACCTGGCAGATTTGAACTGCTTACCTTTTGGTTAGCAGCATAGCTCTTAACCACTAAGCCCCCAGGGTTTCCAGATAATGAATAAAAAAGATGAATAAACTGCTCTTTAGAACATGGCACTAGGTCGTGTTTATAAAATAATATATAGTCCATAGAATTCCAAGTATGGGCTTTGACTAATATTTTTAATACAGGAAATGGATTTGCATTTCTTCACTGAAATTATCTTTACTGGTTCTCACTGGTAACCAGTGGGGCTCTTTGGCCATGGCACAAGCTACACCAAGCCACCCTACGCATTCCTGAATTAACAACATCACATTCTCATTTCTGATACAGACATCTAGTTAAAAGCATAGAATGTGAAACCTGAAAGAACCTGAGAGTCAGTTCAGCTCAACTAGCTTTTGTGTGCGTGTATGTCCCAAAATTTTTCAGTTGAGGTAACAGGTGAATTAATTTGGTTAAGGTCACATAGCTAGTGTCATGAATGAATGTGTCTTGGCTCCTAATTCAAAGTTCACTAATCTTTACTACATCAATGCATTAACTAAGTTTCTTTCATTTCCAAGTATATGTACTCTGTTTATCATAAAAAGGTTAAAATGTAAGGTAAGATTTTTACAGCTTGGTAGTTAAGAACATGGGTTCCGGAATCAGACTGACTGAGTTCAGATTTTGACTGTATATCTTAACAGGGGAACTTGGAAAAGTTATTGTCATAAGCCTCTCAGTTCCCTCATCTGTAAAATAGATAAAATCATCACCATCTCACAGAGATTTTTTTGGGGGGCCTAAGAATGAAATAATCCATATAAAATACTTAGCACAGTTGCTGGTACTTTTAAAATGTGCAATGAAAGCAATGGGTACAGCAGAAAATGAGTTTTTATTTGCCTCCTGAAATAACTTTTGAGCAAGATCACTTAAATTACAGAGCTATACCTTATGTTCATACAAATTCTTTCAGCTTGAGCTATAGATGGTATCTCAAAAATGAGATTCAAAGAGCTAAAAGCAATGACACTGAGAAATGCGTGACAAGTTCCTTGAATATTTGTTTAATTAAAATATATAGTTGAATCTTGGAGTTAAGCCTAGAGCAAATTGTAACTGCTATGTAAAGGAACAAAATAAATATAAATTTGGGAGAGGAAAGGAGAATGGCAAAGGAGGACATGCTTTCAGGGAGAATTCTACTTATTTTTTCTTTTTACAATCTCTAGGGGCTAACCTCATCTCCCAAAGTTTTACACTTGGCTCTGATAATTTGTTTCAGTGCCCTTCCAAACACAGTAATATCACAAGACACATGAACCCAGCCTTTCTGCAGATCAAATAAAAGCCAGTATTACAGATTTTGCCTTTTCCCACTTTAGTCCTTGTCTGAGTTTAATAGATGAGTTGTGCGTAATTTGAGCCAGCACTAGGTGACAGGCTTCCACCTGGAAGCTGCTTTAGGAAAGGATCTTACCCATTTCGTCCCTCACTTCTCTGGCGGTGTTTTCATTTCCTCATCCAAGATCAGGTTATTTCCTTGTCCTCATCTTCTCTGCAGGCTGCCGACATCCACGTATTCAAGTCTAAATTGCAGTGTAAGGAATGAAATCTCCAGCCATGGTCCCTTCTCATTATCATTTTAAGTTCTGTTCACCTTGAACATTACAAAACTGAACATGATTTTTCAATATAGAATTTGAGTGCACATTGGCCAAGGAAATTCACAAGCTAATTATGCCAGAGGTTCCTCTATTGCATGAATTTTATGTATAAGTAAACATATATCCACCTAAATTGCTCCCTTTACATTTTCTTCTATTCTAAACCTTGGAAGCTATAAAAAGTTAAGTTTCATTTAAAAAATTCACAGGCTTCTCATTTGGAGCCCAAACAGGGCCCCATATGAGAGCACTAGGATTTTATTTAATCACTTTGCTCTGAAAGAAAATAACTTCCTAGTCTTTGCAAGGCATTTTTGTAGTGCATTGTTCCAGGAAATTAAGTATTCAACATACTGTCTTTGCCCAAAGACTGGATGGTGACCTACTATATTTTATGACTGTGGCACACATGCTGTCTATGTACACCTTTCTTGGCTTTGTCCTTTAAGACACTCAGAGCCCCATTTGCACCTCTGGCAAGTGTCCAGGCTTCTGTGGAGTATAATTTGTATACAGCCTCTACTCTTCACCTTTTATTCTGTTACCCTACCAATATCAGTTGACTCCAACTCATGGTGACCCTATGTGTGTCAGACTAGACCTGTGCTCCATAGGGTTTTCAGCAGCTGATTTTTCCCAAGTAGATCACCAGACCTTTTTTCTAAGGTGCCTCTGGGTGGATTTGAACCTCTGACCTTTTAGCCGCCAAGCACGTTAACCTTCTGCACCACCCAGGGACACCTCTATTGTCCTACTCCCATCTTTTTCTTTTTGCCCTAATTTCTGCATGTATCTTTATTAGTATGTTTTTTTCAGGATGTTTTAAGCACTTTTCAGAATAAAGCATAAATGAGTGAATAATAAATGAACAAATAAGCTATTCAGTGTGATCTGTAAGTTTGTCCTACTCTCACATTTAAACTTTAAACTTAACCCAAAACTACCACATTTCATTTGGGAAGTGTTATGGGTTTTTTTATGCCCCCAAAATGTATACTCAAATTTTAAGCTCCAATCTTGTGATCTTATTTAGAAATAGAGTCTTTGCAGATGTAATTAGTTAAGTAACACGAGGTCATCCGGGAGTAGGTGGGGCCCTAATCCAATATGGCGGGTGTTCTTATAAGGGGAGGAGAAGAGCCATAGAGACAGAAGCAGAGGGAAGACAGAGATGTGAAGACAGAGGCAGAGATTACAGCTACGCTACCTCAAGCCAAGGAGTGCCTGGGGCTATCAGAAGCTGGAAGAGGCCAGGAAAGATCTTTCCCTAGAGCCTCCAGAGAAATCATGGCCCTACTGACACCCTGAATTCATATTTCTAGCCTCCAGATGGAACTACAAGAGAATAAATTTCTGCTGTTTTAAGCCACCTAGTTTGTGGTACTTTGTTATAGCAGCCTTAGGAAACAAAAACAGTAATGAAATAGCTCCTAGGACAATCAATGCTAAATTAACTCATTTATTTATTGAGCACTAATTTTGTACCAGGTCCTAGATTATGTAGTATTTAAATAAACAGGGTTTATGGACTCATAGAGGATATGGGCCATATAAATGCGGTTTTTCTAATAATTACTTCAACAGTGGCACCAGTTATTTTCTGTTTAATATATTTTACTTCAGTATATCTTGCACTTTACTCCAGCCATGTCATTAAGGTCGACTTTTTTTCTACTTTGAGGAGGCAGCTCCTCCCCAGTCATCTTTTGAGTGCCTTCCAACTTGGGGGGTTCACCTTCCAGCACTATATCAGATAATGTTCTGCTGCTATTCATAAGTTTTTCACTGGGTAATGCTTTTCAGAAGTAGACTGCAGGATCCTTCTTCCTAGTCCGTCTTAGTCTGGAAGCTCAGCTGAAACCTGTCCTCCGTGGGTGACGCTGCTGGTATCTGAATATAGGTGGCATAGCTTCCAGCATCACAGCAACATGCAAGCCCCCACAGTACGACAAACTATGGATAACATTGCAAAGAATGGGAATTCCAGAACACTTAATTGTGCTCATGAGGAACCTTTACATAAATCAAGAGGCAGTTGTTCGGACAGAACAAAGGGATACTGATTGTTTTAAAGTCAGGAAAGGTGTGCGTCAGGGTTGTATTCTTTCACCATACCTATTCAATCTGTATGCTGAGCAAATAATACGAGAAGCTGGACTATATGAAGAAGAACCGGGCATCAGGATTGGAGGAAGACTCATTAACAACCTGCATTATGCAGATGACACAACCTTGCTTTCTGAAAGTAAAGAGGGCTTGAAGCACTTAGTAATGAAGACCAAGACCACAGCCTTCAGTATGGATTGCACCTCAACATAAAGAAAACGAAAATCCTCACAACTGAACCAATGAGCAACATCATGATAAACGGAGAAAAGATTGAAGTTGTCAAGGATTTCATTTTACTTGGATCCACAATATTGCAACAGCCATGGAAGCAGCAGTCAGGAAATCAAAAGATGCATCGCATTGGGCAAATCTGCTGCAAAGGACCTCTTCAAAGTGTTGAAGAGCAAAGATGTCACCCTGAAGACTAAGGTGCGCCTGACCCAAGCCATGGTATTTTCAATCACATCATATGCATGTGAAAGCTGGACAATGAATAAGGAAGACCGAAGAAGAGTTGACGCCTTTGAATTGTGGTGCTGGCAAAGAATATTGAATATACCATGGACTGCCAAAAGAACGAACAAATCTGTCTTGGAAGAGGTACAACCAGAATGCTCCTTAGAGGCGAGGATGGCAGGACTGCGTCTTACATACTTTGGACACGTTGTCAGGAGGGATGAGTCCCTGGAGAAGGACATCATGCTCGGCAGAATACAGGGTCAGCGGAAAAGAGGAAGACCCTCAACGAGGTGGATTGACACAGTGGCTGCAACAATGGGCTCAAGCATAACCATTGTAAGGATGAAGCAGGACCGGGCAGTGTTTCATTCTGTTGCGCATAAGGTTGTTATGAGTCGGAGCTGACTCGACGGCACCTAATGACAACAACAACAGCAAACCTTGCACTATGTGTGATGTTCGCATTTGTGATATAGGTGTCTATTGACTTTAAACTTGTCTAGTCTACAGAGAATGCAGCGTGCTACAAAATCTTCCCGTGTTCTGCTGAAGGCTGTTAGGATTGTTATTATAGGAATTATTGATTAGGATTCTGCCTTCATTTAACTCTCCAGGAGATATCAGTCCCTGTTTCTGTAATGATTTGTGGGATAACATTTATTTTATTTTGCTCATTATGAAAAGAATTTCCCCTGAGGGGCCGTGGACAATCTCTTCTACCTTATAAATCATAGCTGAACTGTCGGTTATTAAACTAAATCACACAAACGTGTCACTCTGTGAGTGTGGTTGTGTGTATTCACGTGTGTGTATGATCAGTTGTTTATAAACATGCAGCAAGTAGTTAAATCCTGATTCTCTTGAGCACATAGTGTTTCCTTATCTTCCTCTTTCTTCCCCTCCTCATTAGAGCATTCAGTTATCTACTTGCTCATGGACTAACTGGGTTGAACAGCCATGACACCTGCCCTCTAGCATTGTTATCAACAACTTTTGTTAAGCATGTAATTGCACAAGGCTGCTCCAAAAGAGTTGCATACATGGAGTGTTTAGGTTTTTTTTTTTTTTTCCTGTCACGGATGATTCCTTTCCAGCTGAATCTCCATATTTGTGAAGTTAAAATATTGGTTTTTTGTTTTGTAGAAAATTGATGCAGTATATATCCACTCATGTATTCTTCCACACGAATAGTGAAGTAAAAGTAGCTATTTTCTTTTTCTGATTCTTTAACTTTCATAGTATCCATTCTCCTCTCTTCCCTGTCCCCGATTCTGTCTCCCTCGTGTAAGAAATCCTTAATTTTTTGTCAATGAATATATGGGGGAGGGGAGGGATTTATAGGATATTGGGTTCTGGTTGATTTTTGTCTAACTGATCATTTTGTCAACTCTATCTGAGAAAAGCATCTTCAATAGTTAGAACTTAAATACTTGTAATGTGTGCCACAGCACTGCACAACTTAGCTCCAGGGGACACCATTGCAGTCTCTGTGAGTCAGACCTCCCAACCATATGTGCACATGAACCCCCAGAACCTCTTTTCTGGCTCTGACATTTCACCTACAATTCCAGGCTGTCTGCCGAATTTTCACATTCTCAAAATCACCATGCCTACAGCTGACATTTTCCTTTTATTTCTCTCAACCCCATCTACTCCTCATACTAATTTCTCTATTTTTACTCTTTTAATCACTCAAAAGAAAAAAAAAAAATCCAATATCTGGAGCTCTTCCTTCTTGCCTCATATTCAATTAGTCACAAAAATTTATTGATTCTTTAATCAAAATGTCATGGGCATCCATTTAATCCTTTTCCTGCTGGTTCTAATGCTCCTAGTTAGTTCCATATTAATTCATGTCTGATTTATGCCCAGTCCCCTTGCTTAGCAGAGCCTGCCTCTGTCTCGCTGACGAAAACTCCACTCATCATCCAACACATGCTTAAATTAGCTGATTGCCACAACTCAAAGGTATTTCTCCTTCCTCTAGATTTTCAAAGCACCCCTGTAGAACTTGTCTGATTATTTTCAAAAATAGTCAGTAAAGTTGCAAGTTCCTAGAGGGGCAGGATCACACCTGATGTGTGTTGTATTATTCACAACACTTGGTGCTGTAATTATCAGTTAATCTGTGATCAAGAAGTAAACATGTGTCAAAATTTCTCCCCTGCACTCTAAATACTTATCTGCAACTGCCTTCTATACATGTCTGAGACGATCAAGCACAATACGTCTAAAGTTGAACTCTTTGTGTTCCCACCAAACCTCTTCTCTCTTATTTCCTGTTTCTATGAATTACTTTTTTTTTCTACCAGTTACTCAAGCCAGACACCTCGGCTCAGCCTTCAGTCCTAGAACACCTCCAACATTCAGTCATTCACCAAACTGCAGAATGGTTCCGGCTCTCTAGCTCCTCTTTGAGATTTCCAAGTCCATCTTGAGTACTATTACCTTAGTTCAAACTCTGTAGTTCTCATCTGTATTACTGCAGTAGCCCCCTGCCTTTAGTCTCTCTGCCTCCAATCCATTCTCCACAGTGCCATTTTAGTGATCTTTAAATACTGAGAAACTAGTTCTGCAACTTCCTTGCTTAAAATTGATCATTGTTTACCAATAGCCTTCATGATAAAATTAAAACCTGTAGCACGATATCAAAGACACTTTTTGGGCCTTCCTTCCTTTTAAGTCTCATTTCATTCCATTTTTTCCTGTCATTACCCCCAAACTCCAGTTGTTTGGTGATTGACTCTCCAAAGATCTTCCCATTAACATGTAACTTGTCAAAGCCAGTCGTGGTATTCCCAGATTATCTTTTCCAATGATTATTTAGGAAAGGCTAAGTGGCTAAATGGTATGTAAGGGGAACGTCTGTAGGTGGTGTTCTAGGAACTGTGTTCTTGCTCTAAAAAATAGATTCAAGGAAAAGGCAGCCTTCTTATGCTTCTTGGCATTGGTGTATCTGGGCGTAATTTCTGGATTTTCTGTAGCCATCCTGTTGGAAGTATGAGCATGAAGCAATTTAGAGAGGGGAGCAGACACGAGAACTTTAGAGAAGCATAGCTGGATGTCCAATGCACTGCTTGTGGGGTAGTGCCCAACTTATGTGCTTCATGTCATGTGAGGTGATACATTTCCTTATTGCTGAGGCCAATCTGAGTTTGGATTTTCTGTTACTTGCCACTGAAGATATTTTGATGGGTATAGTTGCTCCAAATATGTCTTGTTTTCTATAGCCTTCGGGTCTCAAAAAATATTTGAGTCTTTTGCAATTGCCCAAAGCATACATGGTAGAACTATTTGCTTGTCCAAATCTTAGAGATTATCACTTACAGTTAAAATTAGTCATCTGTCTCCTCCAGTAGCCTTTTGTTCTGGACAAGTCAATCACAGTCCTTTTATTCATGTATACATTTATTTGGCAGATATTTATTGAACACCTACTATGTGCCAAACACTGTTGTAGATTCTGGGATATAAGAGCAAATCAGATCAATGAATTCCTTCCCAACATGGAGTTCAAATTCTAGTGAAGAGATGAGCCAATACACAAAGAGGTAGATATACTATAAGAGGTCAAGGAGCTGATGATGGGTTGAAGAGTTATCATTTAAACAGAGGGTCAGAAAAGGTTTATCTGCGGAAAGCCCCCATTCAAATAAGGGAGTAAGTGTGTGAATGTCTGAGCTAGGAACATGTCAGGGAGAGGGAATACTGAGCGACATTTGGTATGGAATTAAGGCAAGTGGAAACTCTAAGACTCCAGCTCGAATCTCACAATGGATTCCAAGAGCCCGTGGTTTGGCAATTTAAGCTTTTGCCTGAGATTACAAACAAGCCCAAAACATGTTCCCATTGAAGTCAGCTCCATGTGTTACTTGGGCGCTCCTGTGTTTGAGAAATACTAAGGGGGTCAGAAATGAAAAGGAGTTGGGTGGTTGCTTTTCTCAGTATTAGGTGCCTTCAAAAATAAATTAAAAAAAACTGTCCTACATTGCTTAATTAAGGACACAAAGGTCATTATGTATCCATTGCAAAATGAATTTTCTGCCTGCATCCATATCCAAGGCTAGAAGCCCACTGAATATTATGTTCAGAAAATGGTTTTCAGCACTGAGGAAATAAAACATTAAACAGATTCTTTTTCTTGGTTATTTGACTATGAGCTAAGCAATAGTTGTTTATTTGGCAGTGGGAATAGAAGCTGAAGAGGTGCGTCAGGTAGCGCCATGCTTAGATAAATTCCTGAGAAGGAAAACAAACAAAAAACTGTAAGTAGAATCTAAAAGCCAGAAAAAAAAAAAAAAAGGTGAGCAACTGGACTGAAGTAGCAGTTAATAGTAGAAACAAAAGGGAATGTAGCCTATCACCATAAAGGTGGAGGAACAGACTGGAATCTTTTGCTGAGGGTTAAAACAGTATCTTGGTCCCTAAAGCTGCACTGGATCCTTCCAGTTCCCAGACAGCATTCTCATCATGTCTAAACCAGCCTTGTTTGCTGTACCTTGGTTGGTGCCCAAGCGAGTTTCTGTTACTTAGGAACAAAAATTTCACAAGCACAACAACAAGTTCTCTGAGGTTAGTGCACTGAAGTCTTTGGTTGATAAATAACAAGATGAATGAATGAATGTTTAATGAATAATATATGAAAATGAGAGAAAGAAAGATATAGAAGGAACATGTAGAGAGAAATTTCCTGCCAAATCAATTTCTGGAAATTAAAATAGATTATTTCAAGGGTCTTTATTATAAAGATGTAATTACAGCATCACATGTACCAGAGTTTTCTACTCTGTTATTTGTGAGCAATACACTCTGAATTTCTCTGAAAGCTCATAATGAGGTAAATATGAGGCAATTTTTATTTTTTGTTAAGCATTAGATGAAGGTTTACAGAGCAAATTAGTTTCTCATTAAACAATTAAAATGCAATTAATACAATGGTTTGTGACGTCGGTTGCCAACCCGATTATGTGTCAACACTCTCTGCTTCTTGACCTTGAGGTCCCATTTCCATTCGTCCAGCTTTCCTGTCCCCTCCTGCCTTCTCATGCTTGCCCCTGGGCTGGTGTGTCCACTTAGTCTCGTATATGTGGTTGAGCTACCGGTATTATTGACTGTTTTATGGGCCTATCTAATCTCTCTCTCTTTTTTTTTTTTTTTACCTTTTTTTATGGGCTTGTCTAATCTTTGGCTGAAGGATGAACCTCAGGAGTGACTTCAGTACTGAGTTAAAAGGGTGCCCGGGGACCATGTTCTGGGGATTTTTCCAGTTTCTGTCAGACCAGTAAGTCTCATCTTTTTTTGTGAGTTAGAATTTTGTTTTACATTTTTCTCCAGCTCTGTTCAGGACCCTCTATTGTGATCCCTGTCAGAGCAGTCAGTGGCGATAGCCAGGCACCATCTAGTTGTGCTGGACTCAGTCTGGTGGAGGCTGTGGTAGCTGTGGTCCGTTAGTTCTTTGGACTAATTTTTCTATTGTGTCTTTGGTTTTCTTCATTCTCCCTTGCTCCAGATGGGGTGAGACCACTGAAGTACCTTGGATGGCTCCTCACAAGCCCTCAAGACCCTAGATGCTATTCGCCAAAGTAGAATGTAGAATATTTTCCTTATAAACTATGTCATGTTAATTGAGCTAGATGTCCCCTCAGACCATGATCCCTGACTCTCAGCCCAGTAATTCAGTCCCTTAGGGAGTTTGGGTGGGCCCATGAAGCTTTCATGACCTTGCCTTGGTCAAGTTGTTCTGACTTCCCCAGTGTTGTAGATACGAGTCAATTTTAATAGTCATTTACAAAGTGATTTCACATCCATTTTTCAACTGAAAGCTGTTAAATTCTGTAGTATCTTCATTTGACAGGCTCACCTGAAACTCTTTCAGTGAGATTACACCTCTCCAGGTCCCATATTCTCACCACTATTTCATGGAACTACATATTTTCCAGTGAGCAATGCAGGCCAGTTAGGTCCCAAGACTGGAATTCAGATATCTAGGTTTCAAGATGAATGGCACTTGGTGATTAATATGTTTTTAATCAGCTTCATTACAGAGCTGAAACTTTATCAGTGTGCCACGCTGTAAAGTGTAGTAGTTATCTAATGCCCTGGTTTCTGCATGTAAGGACTCCTTGTATTCAGTGACATTTAAGAAATATAATAGGTACCAACAGTCATAAGAAAATGACCTTGCTATATTTGGGGAAAAAACAAAATGCAATTTCTTGAAAAAAAAAAATTCTAAATCCACACACAGAAGAGCAGTAAAGAAGACAAAGGACAAGGTTTTTCAATAAATTGATTTTTATTTCTTCAAAATTTCTCAGTGCCAAATTATCTTCTAACTTTCTTGTCTGAAAACTACAAGGAGTCCCAAAGAGAATATCACGTCATATACAACAACCTTTCCCTCTAAACTACTGTTACTATTGAATCGGTAAAGGGATACCCTATCATGTGAGATTCTTCATAGAATCATAGATTTTTAGTGTTGGGAGAACCCTGAAAGATCAACTGATTCCACAACCTATCCCAAGCTTGTAGAATATCCTAGGAATTTATTGTTAGCAAAGAGTAAATTATTGTTCATACTCTATTCCTGGAAATTCCTACGAGGTGTAGTCAAATAAACAAACACTCAAAGAAAAACATAACAACTAAAAAATTTAAACAAAATCCCACAATGCTAAGAAACTGGAAGGTGATGTGCCTGAGATTCTCTTTGCTCTGGGAAGGGCCTTTGTGGTTGATCAATGTGATGATGCTACATAAGCGTCATCATATCCATGTCTCATGACCTCAATAGAGCAAGGATTCGGCTCCTCAGTTCCCAATCAAGATTAACACAAAAAAAAGCTGAAAAAAGAATAGATGCATGTGGAGCAGAAATCTAGGATACTTTTGTGTGTGTGTCAGATAAATTCTCAGTAAATCAGGATGGAGAGAGATGAAGCTGCAATGGTAATTCAGCAAGATTGAATGATAGATTCAATAAAAGATTGACATGTTGAGCAATGAGAATCCAGGAAAATCTTCTTGTCAGGATATTCCAGTAATCTTCTTTAAGACATTCTTAATCAGTTGTACCATCCTTTCAAACAGAATTTTAATGAGACACAGAGATGTTCTAATCCTTCAAGTCGTGTCGGCAGAAGTTATTGGAGATCTGTTTGTAGGAATAATAGTGTCCAGGAATCCAGATTTTGCGTATAACTGACATGGCTCTGTGATTGTGTCAATTAAGGATTTAACAAGTAAAAAAGTGAACATTAGAGCCCACATCTGCCTGACTCTAAAATCTATGCTAAAATCCAGAGCACTATACTTTCAGCCAATGTGAGTAGTATATTCAAAACAATATGTTGTCAATTTTCTGGAATAACACAGAAATATTTCCATTAGATGCATTCCTATATGGCTAGGCAACATGTGTTGACAACATGTGAACAACTTAATAATTTAAGTGTGATAGATGAGAAATCAAAAAGCATGGGATAATGGCAACAATGAGCACTTCCATGCACACTGTTTAACCAATTATAAACTATTTCCATGTACGTTTTTTCACTTGACCCTCACAACAATCCAGTTGAGACTCAGAAATATGGAATGACTTATTCAAGGTCACAGAACTAATAAATGGGGATAGTTTTAAAACAGTTAACCCACATCCCCTATATTTATATCAAGACAGGCCATTCTGGGATCACACCCAGTAAATCGTATTTGATATTGCTCTTTCGAGTTTATACAGCTGATGTCTTTTGTAATTCAACATATCAAGGTTCAAGTTTAGGAAAAGTTCCTAGTGGACAAATAATTCTGATTTAAAGATAGGATGCTCTGGTTTCAAAATAGTGGGCTGAGTATACACTGCATTCTGCTCTGCTACAGCGAACCCTAGATATGAAAGTGTGTGTGTGTATTTTAATTAAGCAAATACATACTCACATACCCTCATCAAAGATGGAACATTTTTTAAACATTTCGATGAATCCCTAAGTTACTTAAAACAAATGATATCAAATTAAGGAGGGAAATAATAGCTTTTAACATGTGCAGAGGAAGTGACATTACAAAAGTGAGAGGAACATCAAGTGTGCTTCAAGCTAAGAAATGGTGGAAACCAGAGACTGCAGGAGGCCAAGGGGCAACCAGATGGATGCATACGTGGCTATTTCAGGGAAAGCTCTTGATTGGTGACCCCTTAGGCAACACCCCTCCCCACACACACACAAATGCACAGGAGAAAGCAGTGCTTAGGAGAGAAAGATAAGACCTTGGTGTCAGGCAGAGGCCAGGGGAATAGGACCTGTTAACAGGAACAGAAGACCAGTGCCGAGATGACCCACTGGCAGCACATCCTGCACTCCTCAGTACTGTTAGAAAGCCTGGTGGTGCCCAATCCCCTGCAGCAGCTTCTGCTTTTCCCTGCAGGTAGGCAATCTGCAGGGATCACGGCACCCTAAACCTAGTGCCGTCAAGTCGATTCCGACTCATAGCGACCCTATAGGACAGAGTAGAACTGCCCCGTAGATTTTCCAAGGAGCACCTGGCGGATTTGAACTGCTGACCCTTTGGTTAGCAGCCGTAGCACTTAACCGCTATGCAACCAGGGTTTCCAAGATAAGCTCAAAGCTGGAATGAGAGACTGAGGAAAACCACCCAATGAAAGAGAGACAAAAAAAATGAAGAACTTAGTCTGAAAAAAAAAAAAGCTAATAAAGAATTAAGAACACAATGTTTAAAATGCATCTAATGCTATCCTCAGAAGGATTAAGGAAATCATTGCACCCAGGAAACAAATTACAGGCAGTTAAAAGAAAAAACTAATTCAAAATTCAGAATCTAATACCCACACATGATTAAAACACACACACACACCACTGATAACAAACTGGGAGCAAGAGATTTTCCTTAGCCTGATGAAAGTTTTTTTTTTTTTTTTACCAGAACTATCTAGCAAAGATTATACTTAGAGGTAAAATATTATAAGTATTGCAAGTAAAGCCAGGAATAAGACAACGATGTCATGGTTGATATTCCAATTTTACTGGGTTAAGGCAAAGAGTCAAAAATAAGAAGTGAAAAGTATAATGAGAAAAGAAACAAACATACACAAAAAAACTCTGATTATTTAAAGGTAATATAATCATCTACCTGGAAAACACACAAGATAATGAATGGCAACCTATTGGAGCTACATTAACTAGTCTGAAAGTGGATCTGATGTGCAGGGGTGGATTATCCAATAAACAAGGTAAGCATGGTTTACTTGTGCTTACTAATCTTTCGTGGACAATTTCACATTTTTTTTTTTTTTTTTTACCATATCAAAGATTCTTCTTCTAGGCATGGCTGGCATCTCTCTCTTGCCCAAACCCACAGCATCGTCCTACAGAATCAAAGCCTTTTTTCTAATTTACAATCTCTGAGCAGGGTAGATGACCTGTAACCAAGGTAAGCACAGGCTTACTTGTGCTTACTTACTAATCTGTAGTAAACAAAGTCACATGGGTGAAACCCATGATGTGGTGAAACCCATGTGAAATTGTTCACTACAGATTAGTAAGTAAGCACAAGTAAACCTGTGCTTACCTTGCTTATTGGAAAATCTGTCCCTGCTGACACATGAACATATAAAATCAATGACTTCAGTGCATATGAACTAACATTTGGAAAATCCTAATTACAATAGCAACAATGACAATGAAGTACGAAAGAACAAATTTAACAAAAAAAGTGTAATACATTTATGGAGACGTTATAAAAAGCTGTCGAAGGGCATAGAACAAGGTTCCAATGATGGTGAGATAACCATGGTCATTGAAAAGAAGGCACATTATTATAAAGATGTTATACTTTCCCAAATTAACACATAAAAAGTACAGTAAATGCAATCCCAATCAAAATCCCTATCAGACATTTTATAGAACTTGACAAACCGAATCTACAATTTGCATGGAACATTAAATATGTAAAATAACCTATAAAATTTTGAAAAAGAACTCAAATGAGCTGGATTTCCCTATCAAATATTAAAGCTTATTACAAAGCTAGGGTAAATACTATGGTGTTGATACAAGAATAACCCAGTACCAATAACATATGGATTAATGGACCTAAACAGAGAGCCCAGAAACAGATTCAGATGCAGACTAGGTATAAGACGGTGAGAAGGAAGAATGGCTGTTGTATTCAATAGATGGTTTCATGACAACTGGCTTGCTACATGGAAAAACAAACTAACAGTTTCCAAAAAAAAGCAAACCCAAATGAATTACAGGCGTAAGTGAAAAGCAAAATTCACAACTATTCAAAGAACATGTAGAATATCTTCATAACCAGCAGGTAGGAAAGTATTTCTTAAGACACAAAAAGCAAAACTAATTTAAAAAAAAAATTGGAAAATGTGCCTACCTCACATTATAAAATCTTCTGTACTACAAAGACTTGGTAAAAATGTTAAAAAAAAATAAGTGATATACTGAAAGACTGTATCTGCAACCTATGTGACAAAAAAATTCCTACCTAGAATACATAGGGAAAGATTAAGTTAAACAACATACTATTTTTCAGTGACCAAAAACCAAACCCATTGTTATCAAGTCAATTCTGACTCATAGCAACTCTACAGGACAGAATAGAAATGCAACCCCCCCCCACCCACTTGTCTCCAAGGCTGTAAATCTTTATGGAAGCGGAATGCCACATCTTCTGCACTCAGAGTAGCTGGTGGGTTCGAACCTCTGACCTTTCGGCTAGCAGCCAAACGCTTAATCACTCTACCACCAGGGTTCATTTTCAGTGACCAGGCTGGCAAAATTTTTATTATTAGATAAATCAAAAGTTTGCAAGGATTTGGGGAAACAGAAACACATAAAGTATTGGTGACAATGGTTATATTAACTGCCTAGGAGAGGAATTTACCTATAGGTAGCGTATTGGTTTCCTGTGGCTACCATAAGTAAATACCACAAACCTGTGACCTAAAACAACAGAAGGAAGCTAGAAGTCTGAAATCAAAGTGTCAACAGACTATGCTCCCTCTGAAGGCTCTAGGGAGGAATCCTTCCTTGCCTATTCCTAGCTTCTGGTGGCTCCAGCAATCCTTGCGCCTCCTTGATTTGTAGCTGCTTCTCTCTAATTTCTGCCTCTGTTCTCACAAGGCCTTCTACCCTGTGTCTTCATATAGCCTTCTTATAAGGACATCAGTCATTGGATTTAGGGTCCAACATAATCCAGTGTGACCTCATCTTAACTGTACTAGCACATCTGCAAAGACCCTATTTTCAAATAAGGGCAACTTCTGAGGTTCCAATGGAAATGACTTTTGAGAAGGCTTTATATAACCCAGCACAGCCACTAAAACTAAAAATGTTTATCTAGGAGTTCCGCTTCTAAACATATACCATAGACAAAAATTTTGCACCTGTGCTCCAAAGGTTTATGGCAACATTATTCAAAATAGGAAAACATTAGAAACAATCTAAAAATGCAGCATTTAAGAATGGAAAAATAAATCATTGCGTGTTCACAAATCACCAAAAACCAAAAATGATACCCGTTGTCGTTGAGTCAATTCCAACTCATAGCAACCTTATGGGACAGAGTAGAACTGCCCCATAGGGATTCCAAGGAGCAGCTGGTAGATTCGAACTGCTGACCTTTTTGTTAGCAGTCAAACTCTTAACCACTGCGCCATCAGGGTTCCGTGTTCACAAATCAGAGGTCCCCAAAACAACAGTTAAAAGGAATGTACTAGATTTAAATATAAAATGGCTATCTATCAAAAACAGTATTGAGTAAAATAGACAAAAACAGTGCTAGTATGGTATACACAGTATTGTAGCACTTAATGATTGATATGAAAAGTTTTTTAAACTGATAAAACTTCTATGCACACACACGTTTAAATATTAAAATCCCATGATAGCAATTGCTTTGAGGAGGCAGGGCAGAACGGAATTAATGGGAATAGTAGAGAGTAATCAAAGTAAAATTTAACTTCATTTGTGATATTCTAATTTTTTAAAATATTGAATGATGCAGAAAGCATCAAAAGAAGAAGGAAGGAATACAGAGAGTCATTGTTGATTTCTTGACTGCTGCCTCCACGGGTATTGATTTTGGATCCAAGTAAAATAAAATGATTTGACAGCTTCAGTGTTTTCTAGTTTATCATCATGTTGCTTATTATTCCAGTGGTGAGGATCTTGATTTTTTGTATGTCAAGTTGTAATTCATACTGAAGGCAGTAGTCTTTGATCTTCGTCAGTAAGCGCTTCAAGTCGTCTTCACTTTCAGCAAATAAGGTTGTATCATCTGCATGTCATAGGCTGTTAATGAGTCTTCCTCCAATCCTGAGGAAGCATATTTCAGTTTCTAGGATTATTCGCTCAGCATGCGGATTAAGTGTAGTGAAAGGACACAACCTTGAAGTACACCTTTCCTGACTTTAAACCACTCAGTGTCCCCTCGTTCTTCTCAAATGACTGCCTCTTGATCTATGTACAGGTTTCCCATGAGCACAATTAAGTGTTCTGGAATTCCCATTCTTCACAATGTTATCCATAATGTGTTATGATCCACACAGTCAGATGCCTTTGCACAGTCAATAAAACACAGGTAAGCATCTTTCTGGTATTCTCTATTTTTAGCCAAGATGCATGTGGCATCAGCAATGATATTCCTGGATCTTTGTCCTCTTCTGAATCTGGCTTGAATTTCTGGCAGTTCCCTGTCAATGTGCTGCTGCAATCACTTTTGAATGATCTTTGGCAAGATTTTACTTATATGTGATATCAATGATATTGTTCGATTATTGTGCATTCCATTGGATCATCTTTCTTTGGAATGGGTACAAATATGGGTCTCTTCTAGTTGGTTGGCCAGGTAGCTCTCCTCCAAATTTCTTGGCATAGATGAGTGAGTGCTTTCAGCATTGCATCTGTTTGTTGAAACATCTCAATCAGTATTCTGTCAATTCCTTGAGCCTTGTTTTTCATCATGCCGTCAGTGCATCTTGGACTTCTTCCTTCAGTACCATCGGTTCTTGATCGTATGATACCTCCTGAAATGGTTGAATGTCAACCAATTCTTTTTGGTACAATGACTCTGTGTATTCTTTCCATCTTCTTTTGATGTTTCCAGCATTGTTTGATATTTTGCCCATAGAATCCTTCAAAATTGCAACTCGAGGTTTAAAATATTTTCTTCAGTTCTTTCAGCTTGAGAAATGCCAAGTGTGTTCTTCCCTTTTGGTTTTCTATGCCCAGGTCTTTGCACATCCCATTTTAATACTTTACTTTGTCTTCTCAATCATCCTTGAAATCTTTTGTTCAGCTCTTTTGTGTCACCATTTCTTCCATTCTCTCTAGCTACTGTACATTCAAGAGTAAGTTTTAGAGTCTCTTTTGACATCCATTTTCTTCTTTTCTTTCTTTCTTGTCATTTTAATGACCTCTTGCTTTCTTCATGTATGATGCCGTCAGTGTCATTCCACAACTTAGCTAGTCTTTGGTCATTAGTGTTCAATGCATCAAGTCTATTCTTGAGATGGTCTCTAAATTGAGGTGGGATATATTCAAGGTGGTACTTTGGCTCTAGTGGACTTGTTCTAATTTTCTTCAACTTCTACTTGAACTTGCATATGAGCAATTGATGCTCTGCTCTGCAGTGGTCCCTGGCCTTTTTATGACTGATGAACTTTTCTATCCTCTTTTTCCACAAATGTAGTCAATTTCATTCATGTGTATTCCATCTGGCGAGGTCCACGTGCATAATCACTGTTTATGTTGTTGAAAAAAGGTATTTGCAATGAAGAAGTCAAGTCTTGCAAAATTCTATCATGCATTCTTTGGCATTGTTTCTATCACCAAGGCTCTATTTTCCAAATACCAATTCTTCTTTGTTTCCAACTTTCACATTCCAAATACCAGTAATTATCAGCGCATCTTGACTGCATGTTTGCTGATGTCACACTGCAAAAGTTGGTAAAAATCTTCAATTTCTTCATCTTTGGCCTTAGTAGTTGCTGTGTAAATTTGAATAATTGTCTTATTAGCTGGTCTTCCTTGTAGGTGTATGGATATTATCCAACTACTGTTGTACTTCTGAATAGATCTTGAACTGGTCCTTTTGAAAACAAACATGATGCCATTCTTCATCAATTTGTCATCCCGATATAGTAGAACTTATGGTTGTCTGATTCAAAATGGCCAATACCAGTCCATTTCAGCTCAGTAATGCCTAGGATACTGATCTTTTTGTGTTCCACTTCATTTCTGACAACTTCTGGTTTTCCTGTATTCATACTTTATATGTTCCACGTTCTGATTATTAATGGACGTCTGCAGCTATTTCTTCTCCTTTTGAGTGATGCTACATCAGCAAATGAAGGTCCCAAAAGCTTGACTCCATCCACATCATTAAGGTCTAACTCTACTTTGAGGAAGCAGCACTTCCCCTAATAGTATTTTGAGTGCCTTCCAAACTGAAGGCTCATCTTAGTACCACATAATTGTTCTTATGATATATAGTTTATTCTTGTAATAAAATTAATAAGTAATTTTTTTTTTATTTATTGGTCACCTACCATATGCTAGGAGCCGTATCAGTTTTATACACATCTCATTAATCCTCCTATTAATCCTCAGAGTTAAGTGCTATTACAGTATCTGAGATGGAAAAACGACCCTCAGAGAGGCTGAGAAGCTGACCTGAGATATGTAGGGGTAAGTTATAGAGCCAAGATTCAAACTCATTTTTGACCATGCAATTTCCACTGCTCAAAGCTACTTTATGTCATAGACGCCTAAAGCTGACGACCCTGTTTGGTTAATTTGAAGGTGAGGAATATAGCATCATTTCAGCATGAAGTCTTCCTTGTAGCCGTCTTCCTGTGGGCTCTTAAGTTATAAAGCCAGTGTGGAAGCACACGGCCCCATTTGTGCTCGCATCTCCTCTTGATTTATGTTCCTGAATTTCTAGCATTTAGGATAAACCCTGTTGCTACTCTAAGGGCTTGTTAACATGGCTCCAAGAGACTGGGAATATGACCCAGTTCTATTGTGCTAAGAATGTTCCCAGACTAGACGTACCAGCCTGTCAAGACTCAGGGTGATAAATGAGGTTTTAGTTTATGCCTGATCAAGCTGGGTATTGTGCATTACATAACACTGAGATTTCTGTGGTATACCTGGCCTAGATGTGGTCCTCTCTGGACTTGCTAGACTGTGTGAAGAAATGTCCCAGAGTAATGCATTTAAGGCTGGGCCAGGAGATGGGCAGTGAGGCTTCTAAAAGTCATTCACTCAAACATTGTCAACTGCCATTCTGTAATCATATAGTGAGGGACTGAGTATAGGTCCAGAGGCTACATCTGTCCAGAATAATGACGCTCCCTCTACCCAGCAGAACACCAAGTTGAAAAGGGTGCTAGTCACAATGCCTTGTATTTGAATGGTACTTCTGGAGTTGGGGAGTGCATAGCCTGGGCGCCATCCATGGTGGCCCTGTTGCTGTGTATTCTACTTTCTTTGGTGATCTCTGATAAGTAAGCCCTGTTTAGTCCTAGCAGTGCCTATACCTGGTCTTTCCATAAATCTGTACCATCTATTGACATGACCCAATACAGTGGCTGTGCCCACTTTTCTCTGTAAATTGGCCTTGGTTTTGATGGATGCTCTGACTACTCAGGATGCAAGCATGATTTTCAAGTTAACTCATTATATTTCCAAACTACTTGGATAATCTGTTAAACATGTGGACAATCTTTCAGCTTCTTACCATAAAAATCCTTCTGAGGGAATAACTTGGATTTAGAGTCAATAATCCATTCACTAAGGCCAATGAATAGTTATTTAGTATATTCTCTACTTTCATTTAGTCCAAATGGTTTTATATCACATTTCTGTATTGATCATACAAAACAAGTGCTATAACCCACATGAGTAGTTCGAATTATAAAAATTGTAGTCAAAGAATTATGGTGAGGATGAGGATGTAGGGAGAGGTGTCTTCATGATCCCCGGATAATAGCAAAGCCTTTCTGGTTTAGGTATAGTTACATTTTGTAGCTGGCATTTTCCTTGTGCTGTTGGCAAGTTATGTCTTAGATCCATTAGACAAATCGTTGCTAGCACTATTCCAATACTATAAATTGATACATTAGTGATAGGGAACAGGGGTTTATCATACGAGTATGCAGTCATCATAACGAATCAGTCCAGACTTGAAAGTCAGGAAATATTTGACATTCTAAAAATTGTCCTCAGGCCAGTGATTTCAACTCCATAGGGTTTTCTTTCTAGCGTGAGCTGTAGTGATGCAACAAATATTGCCATTAAAAAATACAGAAGCTTGTGAGAGCCGGAACTCGATGAGATTGCCTTGTTTTTCTGGCTCTTGCAAGTTTTTCACCTTTCATAAAGTGCAGTCTTACCACTTTCCTATCATTCATTTTGTGGAAAATATTTGAATTTTCCTTCTCTGACAGGCTTCTGCCTTATACAAGCTCCAGCTTTTGCAGGTTTTACTAACAAAATTAAGTAAGCTGGGAGATATTGAATAGCTCCTAGAGGAATAAAATGGTAGGTTTAGTTTAAGGATACCTTCCTCATTGATGACATACAGCTTATCATGAATGGAGTGATCCTACAGGGGAGTGGCTCTTTGCTGTGCCTAGAAGTCATTGATGAGATAGCAAAAATAGCAGTACAATTCATTTCACCTGTCCCTTGAATATGTGATGTTTTTTAGAAAACACAAAGTACTTTCTGAAGTCTTTTTATGAATATAACCTCTGAAAATTGCATTATTAGATCACAACAATAAGATACAGTATTAGTTACCTAGTGGTATTGTAACATAAAATACCACTAGTCAGTGGACTTAAAGAACAGAAATTTATTCTCCTGCAGCCCAGGAGGCTAGAAGTCCAAATTCAGGGTGCAGCTCTAGGAGAATGTCCTTATTTGTCTCTTTCAGCTTCTAGTATCCAGCAATCGTTGATATCCCTGGGCTTGTAGATGAATCTGCTTGTATGTCTGTCTTCATATGGCATCTCTCTGTGGGTGTCTATGTCTATTCTGCTCCTTCTAGAACTTAGAAATGATTATGTTTAGGACCAACCCAACTCTGGTATATCTCGATAATATAATAAAAGAAAATCTATTTCCAAACAGGATCACATCCACGGGTACAGGGACCAGGACTTCAGTACATATTTTGGGGGGACACAATTCAATACATGACAGTTACCACACCTGTAATCCTAGGGAGACATGGTTCCACAGTGCTTTTAAGAATTCCACACCCATACAAATTTCAAAAGAAAGGCACTTTCCTCAGAATTCTTCTGGATGAGAGACAATTGTTTGAATGTAGGAATACCACATATGAATAGCTCTTAGAAAGTTTGAGAAATGTCATATATGTAAAGACCTTTCCCCCGCTTAACAATAAGGATGTAATGGACTGTTTGCCCTGGAAATTGATTCAGAAATCATCTGGTTTATAGTGCTCTTTGGTCCCATGTACTTATTAGGCCCTTAGTACTTATTAGAGCTGAGGATGCCTGGTCTGACCAGATGCTGAAAGTCTTCATGCAAAAAGAACGTTAACAGACTTTAAATGAACTATTGAAAGAAATGCTGACATTAGGGTATCCCTGGTTCCCTTTTTTAATTCCCAGGCCCTTAGATATCACCCTGGCAAAAGTAATCATTGCTACTTTGAGTAGCTCCACCCTGATCCCCAGCAAATAGGGGACTACGGGAATCAGACTCACAAACATGAAGAGTGAATCAGAATTATTTTTACACTACTGATACTTTGGGACACATAGTAGATAAAAAGTAGAACTTACAAATTTTCGTATCTTATTTCATTCAGAATAGAACTGCCCTATAGGGTTTCCAAGGAGCACCTGGTGAATTCGAACTGCAGACCTTTTGGTGAACAGCCATAGCTCTTAACCACTAGGCCACCAGGGTTTCCATTTAATCTTTATATCCTACGAAATAAATAAATCCCATTTTACAGATGAGAAAACTGAAGTTGAAAAGACTTGTGTGTCTTCACTCCAAGTCCCATTGTGTGTAAGTGATGGGTTTGAGATGCACACCCAGCATTTCTCCCTGCAAAACCTGTGCTGTTTTCATTACATCTTGTTGGAACCGCTGCTCAACATTTAAGTGATTTTTTTAAATTTACTTTTAAAATCATTTTTCTTGGATAGAGTAATGGATCATAGTATCACAGTAATAGACATAAATATGATATTTTTCCTACTCTGTGTTTTAGCACTGCTTAAAACTGGAAAACGGAGTGCACTAAGATTTGGAGTTTCTAAGTTGAGCTAAAATCAAATAAAAAAGATTTTGTTCTAAACTGCCTTCTATTATTCTATCAACTGTGTGGGACAGGCTAAATTTCCAAGTCATTTTAGCTTCCCATTGAGATTGTTTCTAAGTACAAAAGAGTAAAGCAAAGAGACATTTCACTAATCAGCTGTCGAACACAAACCGTGTGCCGCAAACCATAGCCAAAGGTTATATATGCTATTGCTAATGTTTACAAGAATCCTTCAAGACACATTTTATTGTACCCATTTTATAAATGATGAACCTGAAGTTCTGAGAGTTAAGAAGGCAAATGGGAGTCTAGATTCCCTTTTTTGCACAGCAATTAGCATGAAAGTAAACAACACAGTATTCATCAGCAAATACTAACCACAAGATGTGTTTGTAACTCTTGTTGGAATATTTTGCTATCCAGAGAGATATAAAAACACAAAAGCAATAAGTTTTGGGGCTTAATAAGCCCATGAGAAGTGAGCCCCCTACTTCTCCTGCAGCCCCTTTTCTGGCGATAGAACAGTGAAGCTGATTCTGAGGACAGCTGAGGAGGGAAACACATTACTGGAGAACTGAGGCCTGGTTCTGGCAAGACAATGTGGTCCACGTCCCGCTTGCCAGATAGAAGCTGACCCAGTTCTCTACTTCCACATGAACAAGTATATGAAGTTAGCAGCCCAGCAGTAGTCAAGCCAGGGGTAAGTACTCCTATCCCATTCCATGATATTCGTAGAAAAAAGACAAGGAACACCCAACATACACATATTTGACATCAATGAGGAAACAAACAAAAGGGAGTAAATATTTAAATATGTAATTCAAGAGAATTTTCCTAAAATGAGACATTTGAATCTACATATTGAAACCGGCGTACTGTATTCCGGAGTAAGTTGACCCTTCTGTAAACTGACCCAGATCAGTCAACCCAAAGATATATATAACCTAGTAAATTAACTGGACTTTAAAGCAACAACAACTAAAGCCTTTGGTCAGCCCAGAGAAAAGATCAAGTCTTTTCTTAAAGGGAAAAATGAAATCAGCTAACCACAGGTTTCAGCACAGCTACATTTACTGCCTGAAGACAATGGGGCCATTCCTATAAAGTGTGCATCAAGAATTTTATCTTCAGGCAATCTGTCCTTCAAGCACAAAGGCTATAAAAAGCAGTATTTTTAATGCAAGAAATCAAGGACATTGTTCCTATGAGCCCATCTTCTAAGGTATGTACTTAGAAGAAACTCAATCAATCAAAAGATGACTGGGGAAACCATAGAAAAAGGACTGGCACTGAGCACTGAAAGTATTTCACTGGAATACTTCAGTCTAAAGCAAATGTAAGAATTAGGATATCAGAACAGAATATAAATATTATAACAAAACAATTTATTAGAAACAAAATGAAAGAAAAGTATATGGAGATAAACAAAGTTCAATGACTGCCTTATTTATAGCACTGAATCAAAGAGTAGCTTTTAAAAGTTTTTTTTACTTGGGAATAGTTTCAAATTTACATAAAGTTCAAAGATAAAAAAAGTGCAGAAAACAGCTATATCATCCTTACCAAGATTAATTTATCGTTAACGTTTTACCCCGTTTGATTTATCATTAGTTCTCTCTCTCTCTCTCTATATATATAAACACACACGTGTGTATGCCCACATGCATGCCTGTGTGTGTGTATTCACACACATATATGTATTTTTTTTCCGAACCATTTCAGAGTAAGTTACATACACTGTAGCCCTTTACTCCTGAATACATCAGCATATATTTCCTGAGAATAGATATTCTCTTACAAAACTACAGTAGAATTATCAGTTTCATAAATTTACATTGATACAATACTTTTTAAATCTAATCTACTATTTATATTCAAGCTTTTTCAGTTTCTAATGATATCCTTTATTGCACATTTTCCCCTCTAGTACCGGATCTAGACAAAGGTTGGGATTACATTTAATTTCATGCTCTTTAGCCTCCTTTAATCTGGAATATTTCTACAGCTTTTGTCATTGATGACACTGACATTTTAGAAGAACACAGCCCCCTGCCCCACATACATACTTCCTTTTTTTTTTTACTAGAGGTTTCCTCGTTCTGCATTTGTCTGAGGCCTCCTCATGATTGGACTCAGGTTACATATCATTGGCCAGAATACCGCGGATGTGATGTTGTGTCTTTCTCAGGACGTCATATCTGGAGGCAGGTGGTACTCATTTGGCCCTCACAGATGATGTTGATTTTGATCATCCTGTCAAGATGTCGCTCAATTTCTCCACTGTATGTTCACTGTTTTGTTTTGCTTGCCACCTTGTAACTAATAAGCAGTCTGTGAGGGAGACACTTTAAGCTGATGCAAATATCCTTCTCCTCATCACAAGGGTATCTTTTAAAGTTAGATGAAATAGTGGATGTGTGAGTATATTTAACAGCACAAAGTTAAACATTAAGAAAGATAATATGATTAATTAATATGGAGTGGAAGAGGAGAGGGACGGAAGAGGAGAAAAAAGGAAAACACTGCTCTTAGCCAGAAACTAACAGAAATTATATAGCAAAAGAGGCTAGCATATGAAGTTATAAATGGAACCATGAGAAGCAAAATATGAGGCTTTCCATATTACAAAGAAATATATTTAAAAGAAAAAAAAATCAAAGCTAAGCAAATTAGCCACATAGTAAAGGACTATAATAAAACTATACGAATAAACACAAAGTGACAGAATACAATAGCTATCACACTTATATGTTAAAAAGCTTCATTTCACCTATTAAAAGACACATTTTAAGAGTGAACCACAAAGCAATACACAACTCTTTGATCTATGGAAGAGTGACAACCTAAAACAAATTTATTTAGAAAAATTGAAAATTTAAAAACAGGCAAGTGTACTCCAGGAATATACCAAACCAATAAATCCCAATTCAGGTAATAGAAGTATGAGGTATTTAGCAGTACAAAGATAAAACACAAAATTAGATAATATAATTGACTAAAATGGAATGCAAAGAGAGGGATGAGAGAAGAAAAGAAGAAGAAATATTAGGTCACCATCCTAGTACCACACATTATGAAATTCAGGCAAACGAACATTTAGAGATGCAATGCTAAAAAGTACAACTCACAGTGACAATCTAAATAACACAGCAGTACATTCATAAGGCAGAATTTGCGGAGATACAATGAGACACCAATAGAAATATACTAGTGGAAGGAAAATTTAATTCCCTTTTATAAGTCCATGAAAGATCAAGGAAATAAAACAAAAAAGTACAGGGGATACCTAATAACATACTTAATATTTAATAACAAAATTATATGACTAAAATAAGTAGATCTGACTGATACATTCAAAATCTGTACCATTCTTTTCAAGTACTCATGGTAAAGACTAAAAAATTAGTACTTTATTATGCAATTTAAAAAATTAATAAATATCAAAAAGTAGAAATAGAATTTTCTAGCACAATGCAACAAAATACAATTAAAACGAGAAAACTCAGTAAAAAGTTCCTTTAAGTTTAGAAACAAAATATTCAAAGTAGAAAAACTAATGACAAAATTACCACTTGATGAGACCAAAGAAATATATTTAAATAAGTCATCAGAGGAAAACTCATTGCCTTCCATATTTATATTAATACAAGTGAAAGAATAAATAAAAAAAAATTGTAATAATTTTTATTGAGCTTTAAGTGAACGTTTACAAGTCAGTCTGTCACATATAAGCTTATATATACCTTACTCCTTACTCCCACTTACTCTCCCCCTAATGAGTCAGCCCTTCCAGTCTCTCCTTTTGTGACAATTTTGCCAGTTTCCAACCCTCTCTACCCTCCCATCTCCCCTCCAGACAGGAGATGCCAACACAGTCTCAAGTGTCCACCTGATACAAGTAGCTCACTCTTCATCAGCATCTCTCTCCTATCCATTGTCCAGTCCCTTCCATGTCTGATGAGTTGTCTTCAGGAATGTTTCCTGTCCTGGGCCAACAGAAGGTTTGGGGACCATGGCCACCAGGATTCCTCTAGTCTCAGTCAGACCATTAAGTCTCGTCTTTTTATGAGAATTTGGGGTCTGCATCCCACTGATCTCCTGCTCCCTCAGGGGTTCTCTGTTGTGCTCCCTGTCAGGGCAGTCATCGGTTGTGGCCAGGCACCATCTAGTTCTTCTGGTCTCAGGATGATGTAAGTCTCTGGTTCATGTGGTCCTTTCTGTCTCTTGGGCTCATAGTTATCGTGTGACCTTGGTGTTCTTCATTCTCCTTTGATCCAGGTGGGTTGAGACCAATTGATGCATCTTAGATGGCCTCTTGTTAGCATTTAAGACCCCAGGAGCCACATTTCAAAGTGGGATGCAGAATGTTTTCATAATAGAATTATTTTGCCAATTGACTTAGAAGTCCCCTTAAGCCATAGTCCCCAAACCCCCGCCCTTGCTCTGCTGACCTTTGAAGCATTCAGTTTATCCCAGAAAATTCTTTGCTTTTGGTCCAGTCCAGTTGAGCTGACCTTCTCTGTATTGAGTATTGTGTTCCCCTTCACCTAAAGTAGTTCTTATCTACTAATTAATCAGTAAATAAACTTCTCCCACCCTCCCTCCCTCCCCTCCTCTTAACCACAAAAGTATGTGTTCTTCTCAGTTTGTACTATTTCTCAAGATCTTATAATAGTGGTCTTATACAATATTTGTCCTTTTGCCTCTGACTAATTTCACTCAGCATAATGCCTTCCAGGTTCCTCCATGTCATGAAATGTTTCACCGATTCATCACTGTTCCTTATCGATGCGTAGTATTGCATTGTGTGAATGTACCACAATTTATTTAACCATTCATCCGTTGATGGACACCTTGGTTGCTTCCAGCTTTTTGCTATTGTAAACAGAGCTGCAATAAACATGGGTGTGCATATATCTGCTCGTGTGAAGGCTCTTATTTATCTAGGGTGTAGTCTGAGGAGTGGGATTTCTGGGATGTATGGTAGTTCTATTCCTAACTTTTTAAGAAAACGCCAAACAGATTTCCAAAGTGGTTGTACCATTTTACATTCCCACCAGCAGTGTATAAGAGTTCCAATCTCTCCACGGCCTCTCCAACATTTATTATTTTGTGTTTTTTGGATTAATGCCAGCCTTGTTGGAGTGAGATGGAATCTCATCGTAGTTTTAATTTGCATTTCTCTAATGGCTAATGATCGAGAGCATTTTCTCACGTATCTGTTAGCTGCCTGAATATCTTCTTTAGTGAAGTGCGTGTTCATATCCTTTGCCCACTTTTTGGTTGGGTTGTTTGTCTTTTTGTGGTTGAGTTTTAACAAAATCATATAGATTTTAGAGATCAGGCGCTGGTTGGAGATGTCATAGCTGAAAATTCTTTCCCAGTCTGTAGGTGGTCTTTTTAATCTTTTGGTGAAGTCTTTAGATGAGCATAGGTGTTTGATTTTTAGGAGCTCCCAGTTATCTGGTTTCTCTTTGTGATTTTTAGTAATGTTTTGTATTCTGTTTATGCCTTGTATTAGGGCTCCTAAGGTTGTCCCTATTTTTTCTTCCATGATCTTTATCGTTTTAGTCTTTATGTTTAGGTCTTTGATCCACTTGGAGTTAGTTTTTGTGCATGGTGTGAGGTATGGGTCCTGTTTCATTTTTTTGCAAACGGATATCCAGTTATGCCAGCACCATTTGTTAAAAAGACTATCTTTTCCCCAATTAACTGACACTGGGCCTTTGTCAAATAGCTGCTCATATGTGGATGGATTTATATCTGGGTTCTCAATTCTGTTCCATTGGTCTCTGTGCCTGTTGTTGTATCAGTACCAGGCTGTTTTGACTACTGTGGCTGTATAATAGATTCTAAAATTAGGTAGAGTGAGGCCTCCCACTTTCTTCTTCTTTTTCAGTAATGCTTTACTTATCTGGGGCTTCTTTCCCTTCCATATGAAGTTGGTGATTTGTTTCTCCAGCACATTCAAAAATGTCATTGGAATTTGGATCGGAAGTGCATTGTATGTATAGATGGCTTTTGGTAGAATAGATATTTTTACTATGTTAAGTCTTCCTATCCATGAGCAAGGTGTGTTTTTCCACTTAAGTAGGTCCTTTTTAGTTTCTTGTAGTAGTACTTTGTAGTTTTCTTTATATAGGTCTTTTACATCTTTGGTAAGATTTATTCCTAAGTATTTTATCTTCTTGGGGGCTACTGTGAATGGTATTGATTTGGTTATTTCCTCGTCGATGTTCTTTTTGTTGATGTAGAGGAATCCAAGTGATTTTTGTATGTTTATCTTATAACCTGAGACTCTGCCAAATTCTTAGTTTCAGTAGTTTTCTGGAGGATTCCTTAGGGTTTTCTGTGTATAAGATCATGTCATCTGCAGATAGAGATAATTTTACTTCCTCCTTGCCAATCCATATGCCCTTTATTTCTTTGTCTAGCCTAATTGCTCTGGCTAGGACCTCTAGCACAATGTTGAATAAGAGTGGTGATAAAGGGCATCCTTGTCTGGTTCCCGTTCTCAAGGGAAATGCTTTCAGGCTCTCTCCATTTACAGTGATAATGGCTGTTGGCTTTGTATAGATGCCCTTTATTATGTTGAGGAATTTTCCTTCAACTCCTATTTTGCTGAGAGTTTTTATCATAAATGGGTGTTGGACTTTGTCAAATGCCTTTTCTGCATCAAATGATAAGATCATGTGGTTTTTGTTTTATTTGTATGGTGGATTACATTAATGGTTTTTCTAATATTAAACCAGCCTTGCATACCTGGTATAAATCCCACTTGGTCATGGTGGATTATTTTTTTGATATGTTGTTGAATTCTATTGGCTAGAATTTTGTTGAGGATTTTTGCATCTATGTTCATAAGGGATATAGGTCTGTAATTTTCTTTTTTTATGATGTCTTTACCTGGTTTTGGTATCAGGGATATGGTGGCTTCATAGAATGAGTTAGGCAGTATTCTGTCATTTTCTATGCTTTGAAATACCTTTAGTAGTGGTGGTGTTAACTCTTCTCTGAAAGTTTGGTAGAACTCTGCGGTAAAGCCATCCGGGCCAGGGCTTTTTTGTTGGGAGTTTTTTGATTACCGTTTCAATCTCTTTTTTTGTTATGGGTCTATTTAGTTGTTCTACTTCTGAATGTGTTAGTTTAGGTAGGTAGTGTTTTTCCAGGAATTCATCCATTTCTTCTAGGTTTGCAAATTTGTTAGAGTACAATTTTTCATAATAATCTGGTATGATTCTTTTAATTTCAGTTGGGTCTGTTGTGATGTGGCCCATCTCATTTCTTATTTGGGTTATTTGTTTCCTTCCCTGTATTTCTTTAGTCAGTCTGGCCAATGGTTTATCCATTGTGTTAATTTTTTTCAAAGAACCAGCTTTTGGTCTTGTTAATTCTTTCAATTGTTTTTCTGTTCTCTAATTCATTTAGTTCAGCTCTAATTTTTATTATTTGTTTTCTTCTGGTGCCTGATCGATTCTTTTGTTGCTCACTTTCTATTTGTTCAAGTTGTAGGGACAGTTCTCTGATTTTGGCTCTTTCTTCTTTTTGTATGTGTGCATTTGTCGATAGAAATTGGCCTCTGAGCACTGCTTTTGCTGTGTCCCAGAGGTTTTGATAGGAAGTATTTTCATTCTCCTTGCCTTCTATGAATTTCTTTATTCCCTCCTTAATGTCTTCTATAACCCAGTCTTTTTTGAGCAGGGTATTGTTCAGTTTCCAAGTATTTGATTTCTTTTCCCTAATTTTTCTGTTATTGATTTCCACTTTTACGGCCTTGTGGTCTGAGAAGATGCTTTGTAATATTTCGAAGTTTTGGATTCTGCAAAGGTTTGTTTTATGACCTAATATGTGGTCTATTCTAGAGAATGTTCCGTGTGCACTAGAAAAAAAAGTATACTTTGCAGCAGTTGGGTGGAGAGTTCTGTATAAGTCTATGAGGTCAAGTTGGTTGATTGTAGCAATTAGGTCTTCCGTGTCTCTATTGAGCTTCTTACTGAATGTTCTGTCCTTCTCCGAAAGTGGTGTGTTGAAGTCTCCTACTATAATTGTGGAGGTGTCTATCTCACTTTTCAGTTCTATTAAATTTTTTTTTTTTTATCTTGCAGCCCTGTCATTGGGTGCATAAATATTTAATATGGTTATATCTTCCTGGTCAATTGTCCCTTTAATCATTATGTAGTGTCCTTCTTTATCCTTTGTGGTGGATTTAACTTTAAAGTCTATTTTGTCAGAAATTAATATTGCTACTCCTGCTCTTTTTTGCTTATTGTTTGCTTGATATATTTTTTTCCATCCTTTGAGTTTTAGTTAGTTTGTGTCTCTAAGTCTAAGGTGTGTCTCTTGTAGGCAGCATATAGACGGATCGTGTTTCTTTATCCAGTCTGAGACTCTCTGTCTCTTTATTGGTGCATTTAGTCCATTTACATTCAGTGTAATTATAGGTAAGTATGTATTTTTTTTTTATGTGTTTAGTGCTGTCATTTTGATACCTTTTTATGTGTGTTGTTGACAATTTCATTTTTCCACTTACTTTTTTGTGCTGAGACGTTTTTCTTTGTAAATTGTGTGTTCCTCATTTTCATAGTATTTGACTTTATGTTTGCTGAGTCGTTACGTTTTTCTCGGTTTTTATTTTGAGTTATGGAGTTGTCATACCTCTTTGTGGTTAGCTTAATA
Organism: Elephas maximus indicus; assembly: GCF_024166365.1. Taxonomy (NCBI): domain Eukaryota; kingdom Metazoa; phylum Chordata; class Mammalia; order Proboscidea; family Elephantidae; genus Elephas; species Elephas maximus. The sequence goes on along the minus strand of NC_064819.1, from coordinate 199,148,678 downwards.
TTTACCCCTATTTTTCTAAGTAAAAACCTAACTTGTATTGTCCTATATCGCCTTGTTTCCCTCTCCATATGGCAGTTCTATGCCACCTGTATTTAGTCCCTCTTTTTGATTATTGTGATCTTTTACATATTGACTTCAATGATTCCCTGTTTTGAGCATTTTTTTTTAATTAATCTTAATTTGTTTTTGTGATTTCCCTATTTGAGTTGATATCAGGATGCTCTGTTCTGTGACCTTGTGTTTTGCTGGTATCTGATATTATTGTTTTTCTGACCAAACAATTTCCTTTAGTATTTCTTGTAGCTTTGGTTTGGTTTTTGCAAATTCTCTAAGCTTGTGTTTATCTGTAAATGTCTTAATTTCGCCTTCATATTTCAGAGAGAGGTTTGCTGGATATATGATCCTTGGTTGGCAGTGTTTCTCCTTCAGTGCTCCATATATGTCATCCCATTGCCTTCTTGACTGCATGGTTTCTGCTGAGTAGTCTGAACTTAGTGATTCTCCATTGTAGGAGACCTTCCTTTTATCCCTGGCTGCTTTTAAATTTTTCTGTTTATCTTTGGTTTTGGTGAGTTTGATGATAATATGTCTTGGTGTTTTTCTTTTTGGATCAATCTTAAATGGGGTTCGATGAGCATCTTGGATAGATATCCTTTCGTCTTTCATGATGTCAGGGAAGTTTTGTGTCAGGAGTTCTTCAACTATTTTCTCTGTGTTTTCTGTCCCCCCTCCCTGTTCTGGGACTCCAATCACCCGCAAGTTATCCTTCTTGATAGAGTCCCACATGATTGTTAGGGTTTCTTCATTTTTTTAAATTCTTTTGTCTGATTTTTTTTCAGCTATGTTGGTGTTGATTCCCTGGTCCTCCAGATGTCCCAGTCTGCATTCTAATTGCTCGAGTCTGCTCCTCTGACTTCCTATTGCGTTGTCTAATTCTGTAATTTTATTGTTAATCTTTTGGATTTCTACATGCTGTGTCTCTATGAATTCATGCAACTTATTAATTTTTCCACTATGTTCTTGAATAATCTTTTTGAGTTCTTCAACTGCTTTATCAGTGTGTTCCTTGGCTTTTTCTGTAGATTGCCTTATTTCATTCCTGAGGTCATCCCTGATGTCTTGAAGCATTCTGTAAATTAGTTTTTTATATTCTGTATCTGGCAATTCCAGGATTGTATCTTCATTTGGGAAAGATTTTGATTTTTTAGTTTGGGGAGTTGTAGAAGCAATCATGGTCTACTTCTTTATGTGGTTTGAAATCTACTGCTGTCTCCGAGCCATCTCTAAGATATTGTAGTGATTTATCCTATATTTGCTCACTGATTTTTATCTTGTTTTGTTTTCTTTCAATATATGTAGATGGGCTACTAGATTGAGCTGCCTTCATTGTTGTAGCCCTTGACTCACTTATGTCCTATTACCAGCTGGTTTGAGCTGTTACCAGATATATAAGCCTGAGTCCATTCACTGTTCTTGAGTAGAATCTGATTTTGGGTCCACCTAGAGAAGTAGTGGTGATAGTTGTGTGCACCAGACCTTAGGCCCCCAGTGCAAGTACCTCTACAGATCGGTAGGTGTCACCCTCCTTAGACCCACAAGACAGGAGGCTAGGTGGTCTGGGGGGAGCTTCAGCCCTCAGTTCCCTGTTGTGGGTCAGTGAGGGCTCTGTTGAATACGCAGAGATATCAGACCTGGGAAAGTTGTCTTTCCAGTAAATCCGCTGAAACAATTGCAGTCAGATCCCTATCAGAAATGCCTTTGCATTATAATAGCCACCTTGTTTTTCTGTAGGGATGAAAGCCCGAGACTGTGGATCACATATGCTTGGCTGGAGCTGGTTCCATGTTTTTAGTCCAATTAGGGAAGGATTTTTGGTCCCTGGGTTTTTTGTAGCTGCTTCTCTCAGGCCAGAAGAATGGGTTAGGAAAAGACCAAAAAAAAAAAAAGGAAAAGAAAAAGCGCGGAGCAGTTCTCCCTCTGGCTCAGGAAATTCCAATGTTAATGAAGCCGCCTGGGAAAGGGAGGGGATCGTTCACAAAAACAGGAGAGAGTAGACCCCCAGAATATAGACAAAGTTACTTATCTTGCTTGGGATGACTGTTTTATCTGAGATTCCCAAGGGGCACATCGACTGTGTGCACTGGCTGGGTAGAGATTGTCCCCAATGGTCAGGCCCACGTCCCGTGTTTGCGCTGTCTCAGAAGTCACGGTTAGTTCCTCGGCTCCCAGTCCAAAGCCCAGCGCCAAGGTTCCCCGGCTGGGACGCTGCACTCCCGGCTCCAAAACCAGCTGGTGCCTCCTGGTGACTTCTCCTCCTGTCAGCTGCATTGCTGTGCTGCCTGCATGCACTGGCTGGGCTTCCCCCGAGGTCAGTTCGGGGGGCTAGGGCTGTGCCCCATTTTTCCACTGTCTCAGGTTGCCGTGCTCAGCTCCTCTGCACCCAGTCCAAAGTCTGGCGCCTAGGTTCCCTGACTGGGACGCTGGCTCCAGGCTCCAAAAACAGTCGCTGCTTCCCCGTGGTTGTTCGTTCTCAGTCTCTGTCACTCAGGTCAACTCTTCAAATCTGTGTTTGTTGGTCAGGGTTCGTAGATTGTCATGTATGTGATCAATTCACTTGTTTTTCCTAGTTTTTGTTGCAAGAGGGATCCGAGGTAGCATCTACCTAGTCAGCCATCTTGGCACCCTCCAAAAAAATTTTTTTAAATACATAAATTAAGCACCTGACTAAAACCAGCCCATTGCCATAGAGTTGATTCTGACTCATAGTGATTAAAAAGTTATACAGAAAGAATAGCAAAGTAAGCTAAAGTAAAACAGAAATATTTAAAGATAAAAGCAGAAACGTATGAGTTAGAAAACATAAGAACAATAGGACCAATAAACAAAGTCAGTGCTGCTTCTTTGGGGAGAAAAGAAAACAACAAATTATATAAACCACTGGCTAAACTAACCAAGGAAATAAGAAGGTACAAAACACACAAAATACAAAATATTAAGAATTCCCTGGTGAAAACTTCTGAGCCTGATATATATCTGGGAGTAACTTGTTGACATACTCCTCTATTTCTTTTATATAAGTCAGTTTGTTTTAGATCCCCGGCTCCATGGAAGAAAGAGCTGGCAATCTGCTTCTGTAATGATTACAGCCAAAAAAATTCTATGGGGCAGTTCTACTCTGCCGCTTGGGGTCGCTGTAAGATGAAATCGACTCAAGGACACCTAACAAAGACATATCTGTGGATGTTATTACATTTGGGAATACAATCTTCCTTGTTATGTTTATGAAGCCATGTCAGTGTAGGGTGTTTCCTAATCCTAATTACTTCTGTGTTATAAAGAGCAGCACAGACACAGAGACAAGTGAGCACAAACGGGAAGACAGAAGCTATCTGATAATCATGGAAACAGGTGAATCTACAAGTCCAGGTACTCCAAGGATCCATGCTACTAGAAAGCTGAAATAGACAAGGAAGGGCTTTCCCCTAGAGCCCTACTCTGAATTTGAATTTCTAGGCCCCTAAATGGAAATGCTCGTGGCACAGTGGTTAAGAGCTACAGCTGTTCACCAAAAGGCTGGCAGTTTGAATCCACCAGGTGCTCCTTGGAACCCCTATGGGGCAGTTCTACTCTATCCCATAGGGTCATTATGAATCAGAATTGATTCGACAGCAATTTTATTTTTTTAAGCCTCCTAAACAGTGAGGAAATAAATTTATGTTCTTTAAATACCACTTGTGGTATTTCTGTTAGGGTAGCTCTAGGAAACAAAGACACCATCCTGCCATGCTAAGCAGTTCAGAGAGTTCTCCCTGCCC